>NC_092433.1:18812782-19530282 GCF_036169615.1 Heliangelus exortis | reverse complement strand
ATATACACACACACACATATATATATACACAAACACACACATATATATACACACACACATATATACACACACACGTATATACACACACACACACGTATATACACACACACACATATATACACACACATATATACACACACACATATATATACACACACACATATATATATACACACAAACACACACACACACATGTATATATATACACACACACACACACACATATACATAAAACCCCTAAAGCCCCAGGTCTCAGCATGGGTGTCTGTGTAAGCTGTGTGTGTGTATATAAATATATATATATGTATAAACATATAGATATATATGTATATAACACCAGAACAACAAAAAACAGTCCCAGTGACCATGCTTGTGTTGTCTTGTTTCAGTATCTAAATATTAAAAAACAAAACCAAACCAGGTCCCAGTATATGTGTGTGTGTGTATATATATATATATATATATGTGTGTGTATATATATATATATATACATATACACTTACCAAAACCAACAAAACAACAATTTAAACAAAAAAAACCCACAAACACAAGCAACTCCCCTGGGTACATAACCTAACCCAGCCACACAGCATATGTCTGTATATACCCCTTATGGTGTGGAGATAAATACAAAACCAGTTTCAGGTCCCAGTACATATATACCTGGGTATGTTTGTGGATATTTAAATATATACAAATATATACACAAACCAGCTCCAGCTCCCAGTCTCTGTGTTCATGTATGTATAAATATAGAAATGTATACAGCAGTATATATGTAAAAGCTCCAGCTCCTAATGTGTATGTGAGTGTAAACATAATTATTTAAATAAATAAAAATCCCCACAACCAGTGCCAGATCCCAGTATATATTCTTGGCTGTATGTATATATTTACACATAAAACCCCAGCCCAGTTCCCTGTGTGTGTCTGTGTGTGTGTGTGTGTGTGTGTGTGTATACACCAAAGTTCCCAGTATGTGTGTTTTTATGTATCCATATACACCTATGTGTATTAGCTATATATACATGTATATATTAGCTATATATGTATATGGGCTATATATTAGCTCAATCCCAGCTCCCAGTGTCTGTGTTCCCATCTCTGTGTATCCATCTTTCTATCTAATTTATCCATCTATCTGTTGTGCTCCTACCTCTCTGTGTGTCTGTATATAAATATACATAAATATCTGTGTATAAATATAAATATACATAAATATCTGTACATCTATGTTACATACAGAAAAACCAACCAACCAGTCCCAGATCCCAGTATATAGATGTGTCTTTGTGTATAAAAACACCCCACCAGATTTCTTACTTGTTGAGCAGTATCCTCTCCCCAGGGACAGGCATAGGGAGCATCTTTTAACATTTTTTTTTTCCCAAGAAAACCCAAGAGCAATGACACAACCCCTGCCCACTTGTTTTGGACAGGGCTGAACCAGCAAAAGCCACGTGGTTTTTTCCAAGGTGTAACTGTAATGAAAACATTGCAAATACCACTTCAGTACTCAGGCAGCCCCCTGGAGTACTTCACTTGGCCACTTAACCATCAAATGGCTTCACCTCTTACCTCCTCACTTGATATTTAAATAGTTTGTATTCTATAAAAAGCATTTATTCAAACACGTTGTTTTAAGAGGTGTAATTGGTGTTCAAACCATTATTTTAAGGTGGTACTGCTTGCTTTAGGTATGCTCCTTTTGATCTAGTGCAGTTTTATTTTTTAATTTCTCTGAAATGAGAGATGCTCCACAGATCACCTGGAAACCTGGAGCTTAAATTAGCAATTTGAGCCCAAGTGCTGATTCTGCTGGATTCCAGGCAGGAGCGTTTCATGAGGCTGCTTCAGAAGAAGCTGTTGCTGCTGCTTTTCACAGGTGCTGGAGATTGACAAGATTTCAAATCCTGTCCTTCAAAATCCTTCAAGCAGAGCCCAACCCAACTGGCAGCACTTTTGGGTAACATCAAGATTTTACCAGCTCCACACAAGTTGCCTAAAGGGTGTAGTTTTTGTGAAGAGTTCTACCAGAGCTCTGCATTTCCTCACTTGCCTCCCTCCCAAGCTTCCAGTAGTTCCACGAATTGCACAAGGAGGCTTCAGCTTAATTACATAATTAAATCAAACCCCATCATGTTCTTATGAGATTTACCTGATTAACAGCCAAAACCAGCACTTTTTTTGTTCCCTTGCTGTCTTCCTGAAGTTCCCAGGTACCTTCAGATTAATTTATTTAAGGTAACTGACTTCCTAGGAAAGAAAAGAAATAAAAAGCAGATTGAAAGTTGTCTGTATAGAAGCAAAACTGCTGCTTGGTTGTAGCACTGCTCTGGTACTACTGCCATCCAGCACTGCAAAATGGGGTGTGAGGAAAAGGAAGCCCAACAATTTTATTGGGTACCCCAGGTTTTGTAGGAAAACTCAAATCTGCAGTAAAATTTATACACACCAGCACTGCTCTCACACAGAGCTGTTTTCTTGAGATTCTTGTTTAAAAAGCACACAAAAAAAGCCAGGGATGTTACCAGGTACCAAGGGCAAACAACTCTCCAAGTTTCTTTCCCTCATCAGCTTTAACTGATACTCAAATCCCTTTCCTTTTCTCATTTCCCAAAATGTTCTTGATATATTTCTTCATTAATTCTGAAGGGGTGAAGTATTTACAGTTTCCTTTGGAACTGTTTTCAGAGTGCATCTCTAACATGGATCTGTCCAGGGTGAAGAAACAGAAGGTAATTCCCACAGAAACAACACAGGGGAGACCCTGCTGTGACTTCTTCCCAAAATAATCCCAACAAAGTTAACACAGAAGGGCTGAACATCAGAGAGGAGCCTTCCTTAGACTAAAAGAAAAGTTAAGATTCACTCTGGAACAGTAGAAAACTGCTCAATGCAGAACACAGTGTGCAGGAAGACATGGAACATGGATCTCCCTCCCCTGCTGCTGTTAACATTGTCTTTCACACATAAAGTTGAAAATTTTCACCAGTTTTCCATGGATTTTGTTACTTGGCAATAGAAAAGTTACTGAGAAACTACTACAGAGACAAGAAGTTCATGATACTGACCCAGCTAAGTCATCCTTGTAATCTAGACCTGATTCTGGAATTAGGGAAAATAAAAATCTTTCCAGAAAACAGGATCATTTCACACAGTAAGGCTGCCTGGGAACTGCTGAAGAATTTCAACCTGACTTTTAGGTTTAACTACAAAAACACTGAAGGGTTCATTCTTTCCACACACTTTGCCCTTCTCAGCAAAGAGAGAAGGCCTTCTGCCTTCTGCAGAAAAAAACCCCCAGGATTTAATATGAAATTTAGAAACACCTTTTTTTTTTCGTCAGATTTGTCTTTTGTCCCAGAATGAGAAAAAACCTTGGTGTTATCCCTAGTGCCTCAGGGTCAAGAGAAAGTAGTAAATATTTATGCCTACAGTACACCAAAAAGAAGAGAAGTAGAGAATGCAGAACTTGGCAAATAACGTTTACATCCCTACAAAATTAAACCTCTCCTTGCAGAAATTACAAATCAGTAACAGGGAAACTGTGTTGTCTGCAGATCTTAAGTGTGACAAATGCTGTACTGGCTCTGAGTACAGTGGCAAAGCATTCCCTGGTATCCCAGACTTCCAGCAGGGCTCAAACAGTTCTCCAGTATCACTTGGGTTTACAACTTCTTAAGGCAACTCAGGAGTTCTTCTTTATCCATGTGGTATCCACTCTTCTTCCATTCATCCCTTAACTGCTGTAGCACTGCTCCAATTTCTTTTCCAGAAGACACTCCCATTTTTCTTAAGTCATGGCCACTAACAGGGAAAGAAGGAATTGTCCATTGCTGCAGTTCTCTTAGAAGTTGTTCCTCTCCTTGGTATTTCAGAAGCTCACAGATCCTGGAGTTTGTATTGGCTTCCCGGGACTAGAAGGAAAGAGGATTCCCAGTGAAACAGCAGCAAAGAGCTCCAAGTGCCCTCAGCAGTCCCTTATTCCCATGACATCCCATTAGGCAGCACCTGGACAGCAAGCTGGGACTATGAAACCAAGGATGACAACTTTCAAAACTCAGTCCTCACTTCTTAGGAGATCCCTGGGGACTTCCTGCATTCCAGGAAGAAGCTGCAACATTATCTGCAGCCTCTGACTGGAGAGGAACCTTTACCCTCCCTGAGCCCGTGCTCTGCTGCCTTCAGTCTCAGGGATTGCCATAAAAGTGCAGAATTTCACCTGAAAGTGACCTGAACTTTGCTGTGGAACAGTGTCCTGCTACACAGCACTCAGAAAAACACAGACCAAGGTTCCAGGAGCTGCACCAGCTTTCCAGTAATGAGTCAAGGAGCTCCATTTCACATCAAAAGCTGCCTCGGGTTCTAATGCAGAAGGGGAGGTTGTCCAGGGCTGGACAGCAGCCTCTCAGTCCCTGGGTATGTCCACAGGGAAATTCTGCTGCAGGAATGGCAGGAATATGCCATTTTTCAGACTGACTGAAAGGCAGGCTTTTAAACCCAGCCAAAATATCACTACAAGATGCTCAGATCTGCTAAAAACAGTTTTAGCAACTAGTTTATTTAGTTTCAATTAATTCCTTAAAAATTAAAGCCTTGGTGTTTTGGATGGGAAAGAATAAAGCTTTTCAATTCAAGTAGAAATGTCTTCTACCTATTCCTCTTCCAAGCCTTAACTCTGTTAAAGGAACACAATATTCTTACACCAAAATTTCTGCTTTATGCTGCAGAAATATGCCAGGACATTTGTAACAGCTCTCTTTAACTTTTGCCCCCCCTAATCAGAGGAGAAACAAAGGGGAAAACCACACGAAATAACTCCACCTCAGTAATTGGTCTCAATAATACAGACATTCTCCCAGTTACTGTGACAGTTTTACACAGGAGCAATCCATACCTACCTAATAGCTTTTGTCACAACTCACATTCCTGACAAAAATACCAGAGTTTTAAAACCCTGGCAAAGATTTGCCCAGGGCCAATAAACAAGCCTGACACTGCAAAGGCTCTTACTGGACAACTTGAGGCCTTTATTTTATTTTTTTTTCCCTAGATATTGTCATCTCTGCTGCTTTGTAAAACCAGAAATTCAGTTTAGTGTGAAGAACCAAAATGAAGCAATATGAACTACACTTACATCCATGATAAAGTCCTGGTATGGCCTAAGTGGTTCTGGACCTGTAGCTTTGGTTAACTCTTGTCGGTACTTCACTAAAAAAAGGCCAAGGTTTTTTTCATCTTTTGAGATTTTCAGCCTCAGATCAAGACTTGTGACATCATCTTTCACACTGAACAGTGATGTCAGGACAGTCATTGGTTTGGGACACAGGTTTTGAGTATTTTTTGTGACTCTGTCAAATTCCTCTAAATTCCCATCCAGTGGCAGTCCTGAAGGGATGCACACAAAAAAAGTGAAAGAAAGAGTGTTAATGAGAAACGTGGGTGTTAACACAGGACAACAAATAAAAACCTAATTTCCTTCTGGGTAAAAATGCTACTTTTTTGTTTACTTATGATACAGGAGTAGGAAATCAATCTTCATGTCACTTTACCTATGTACTGGGCAATATCCAGCTCATACATCAGGCGAACCAAATGATTCACATGGTTTCCAACAAGAATTTTTTTCAGTTCCACCCAGATCCTCTCTCCTGATATTCCAGCCAAACCTTTGGCATTTTCTTTAATTGCTTGCAGTGTACTGGGTTCATGATCACCAGGTTTTTCAGCGATCCTTCCATAGAACCTGCCCAAACAAAACCTCTGAATGTTGGGCTGAGAACAATTTTTCCATTTATTACTGATTATTATTTACTTATAATAGGAGAGGAAACCTAGCAACATGACAATTACAACTCTTTTTACATCACTGATATTTTTTGCATGTTTTTGAAACTTTCTACACTTCATTTCTTTATCTAGGAAAGGTAAAATTCTAATACCTGAAATATCTTAGGATTCGTAAATAATCTTCTTGTATTCTCTCACTTGCCTTTCCCACAAATCTGATTTTCTTGTTTTTCAAGTCTTCATAGCCATTAAAAAAATCATACAGCATCCCATCCAAACCTAGAAAAACAAGAAGAAAAAAAAATTACCATCCTGGCTGATACAATCAAACACTGTGATATGAAAGCAGAGGAAGCAAGTTGAGTGATTTGACCTGGTCTGTCAGCTCATCTGATGTATTTGTACAGATCTCCCAGCTGACAGCAGCAGAAATAAAACTGAAACAAGCTGAGAGAATTTGTCAGCCTAATCTCAAAAGCAGCATTCCATCTAAATACTTGCTTTTGGAAGAATTTACCTAAAAACATGGAATTGACAGTCAGATCCCTCCTTTCAGCATCCTTTTCCCAGTCAGTGGTGAATTCAACCTCTGCATGTCGTCCATCAGTGACAACATCTATCCTCAGAGTAGTGATTTCAAAATTCTCTTCATGGAGCTGAAAATCCCACAGACATTGTTACTTGAACACAATCACCAATACAAAAGTAAAAGCTGAATTTTTTCAGTTTGTAGACAGTGCTCAAGCTGGATACATGCAAATCAACACATACCAAGTTTTTAAACAGGGCAGGTAATTGGGAAATTTCCCTGCAGAAGACAGAGTAAGAGGCAGAAGAATGAGCAAGGTAGAGAAAATTTGGGAAATCAGGAGCAGGAAACACTCAGATCAACTCACTCACACTATCTGAGCAGCCCACATTATCTCTACTAGTGATGACAGAGCAGTGCAAATTGGTTATGCAGAGGTAAAATATGGTGAATAATTGAATTCTACATACAATAAGTAATTGAAAATACCTCCATATTTTAAAGCAGCATCACATTTAAACTTCTGGAGTGCTATTTCAACACAGAAGGAGCACACTACCAGTTTTCTACAGGATACACTGCACGTTCACAGACACAGTTAGAAAAGCTCCAAGTCAAATCATAAACTCACCCTGGCAGTAATGGTCCCATGTTTTTCTCCTTTGTTATTGATCATACGAACACCAGCAGATGTGAACATTTCCTTCATCTCTGCTGGTGTAGCTGTAGTGGCAAAATCTATATCTTGTGGTGTCATTCCACTCAGCAAATCCCTGACAGCACCTCCTGCTATTCTCAGCTCATAGTTTTTCTTTTCAAACAGTTCTGGGAAGAAAAGGAAAATCATAAAGCACTCTCTAAAATAAAAGCCACTGTCAGCCATAACCTAGCTTTCCACAAAATAAAATCATAGATGTGAGAATACACACTCAAATAGTCAGCAGAGTACTATGTGTGCACCTCATGCAAAATGCACTAAATCAGTACACAGCTAACCTCCCACGTGTACCTTTCTCAGCCATTTCTCACACGTTTATTGGGGGCATTTCTGGTAACATAAGCATTAACAGGCTGCTTATCCGTACTGGAGAGCTCTGGGCTGAACACTTTTAGCAGGGAAACGTGCTCAGCTTACTTATGGCACAGCACAGTGAACTGGGACCCAGATTTCTTCAGGATGCAAAACCCCACGACAGAAGCCTGAGCTCTGCCAGGTACTTTGGAGTCATTTCAAAGTGACAGTGA
This sequence comes from Heliangelus exortis, assembly GCF_036169615.1. Classification (NCBI taxonomy): domain Eukaryota; kingdom Metazoa; phylum Chordata; class Aves; order Apodiformes; family Trochilidae; genus Heliangelus; species Heliangelus exortis. Next base: position 19,522,715 of record NC_092433.1, on the reverse strand, counting down.
CCAGAGCTGCCCTGCAGCACCCACCACCAGGCCAAAAGCTGCTCCATAGGATCCCAGACTGGTGTGGGTTGGAAGGGGCTGTCGGGATCACCTAATTCCAACCAGATGCCATGGTCTGGGACACCTCCCACAGCCCAGAGTGCTCCAAGCCCCATCCAACCTTCAACACTGCCAGGGATGGGGCAGCCACAGCTTCTGGGGGCAACCTGAGGGGATCAGCACCCTCACACCAAAGAATTTCTTCCCAATGTCCAACCTGACCCTCCCTCTTCCAGTTTACTGCCATTAATCCCCGGTTTTATGGGTACATACTCTTGTAAAACACTCCTCCCCAGAACCTGTAGCATTTTCAGGTCTCCTGTCCTCCATGCTGAACAACCCCACCTCCCTCCAGAGCCGAGCCGCCTCCTCCATCCCCTGCTCAGCAGATCGCAGCTGCAAAGCCTCGACTCCATGGCTTCACCTTTCCAGCGGGGCCATTTTTTTTCCCCCCTCCTAATTCCGGGGGCATTTTTTTGCCTCAGCTCAGCCCTTCCCCTCCTCCGTACTCACCCGCCACGCTGCGCAGCCCCGGCGTGAAGAGCGCCTGGAACTGAGGCGACTGCAGCTTCATGGCGCCCAAACCACCTCCTCCTCCTCCGTGCCTCAGCCGGAGCGGCGGCAACAGCCGCAACAATCCGGCCCTTCCGTGCAGAACCTCAGCCCACATCTGAGGAGAAACACCAACAGTCAGACAACACCCGATTATCCCCCAACCCTCCCGATACCCCTTTCCCCTCAAACACAACGCACCCGATGGAGCTGACGAACCGCTCCCTCCCGCCTTCCTCCGCCCCGGCGCCGGGCGATGAGCTCGGCAGAGCGACCGGGACCGGACCGCCCCTTTCCCCGGCGTGAGGCGGAACCAAGCCCGGGCCCTCCTCTACTTCTGGAATTCGGATCCTTTCCTATCTCTGGAGCTCGGAGCCTTCCCAGTCTCTGAAGTTCGGACTCGCCTTTATCTCAGGAGCCCGGGTTCCCCCCCATCTCCCCTCAGCGGGGCCGCCGGCCCCGCTGAGGGGAGATGGGGGGACCCGGGCTCCTCAGCGCTGTTGCTGTGCAGTGGAAATGGGTTATTTATTGGAGGTTCAGGAATATTAACGTTTTCCATCCAAGCAATTGCTGTAGTGCCCCAGTGTTGAGCTGGGAGGGTGTATTTCTCTTCAGTTGTACCATTTTGGAAAGCTGCTGTTCTGTATTTCCACGGTGTTTGTATTGGGTTGTACATGAGTGATTACACACAGGTGTTTATTTTTTTTTTCCCAGTACTTCATGAAACAATCCCTAGGAAGCCCAAGAACATGCTGGTTTTAAGCATTAAAAATAGACGTTCATTTAAATTAGATACAAGTTTCTTTTATATCTACTAAATAACACTGGAGAATTACCCTTGAGATGAGCAGAGCTTCTTTAGTGAGCTTTATTGAAACAGAAACTGGAAAGTAAATTCTAGTAAGTAGCCATTTTGTATTCAGTGGCAGCTAAAAATATGGTTATTTCTCTTCTTGGAGTAAATGGGACTCTGCTGAAAGCCATTTTACCTGAACTTGACTCTGTCCTCTCCACGGAGAGATGCTGCAATTCTGTGGTTTGTGTTCTTAACACTGGGGGCTTGTGTTCATTTTTTGCTGTAACCTCTGTAAAACGGTGACACAGCTCATGTGCTGGGACATGGCTCATCTCTTTAACCATCTAAAAACTGTGGTCAGCATGCTCAGAGTTTTTCTGATCCTTCTTTGGACGACGAACTTGGTTCAACCAAAGGCAGCTCCCAATGCAGGAGGTAAGGAATCTTCCTTCCTACCAGCATGACAACGGGTGGGTGACAATGAGTGACCATGAACCATGAGGCAAACTGTGCCATGCCACTTGCCTCTGGGACAGACACTATTCCTGCCTTGGCTTATCCAAAGACATAATCCAGCCAGAGCAAAGGCATTATTCCAGATGGCCGTATTACTTCCAGGAACAAAACTGCAGTTAGCTGCCCAACCATGATGACACAAAGTTTCCCCAGCATGGTCCTGGTGTATCAACAACCAGTTTTTGTGGGCATCTCGATGAGGAATGTTTTTTAGGGAAGCACCTCAGGGTGGTTCATGTCAGGGTTTTGAAAGGTGCATGCTTGAAAATTTAACTTCTGGGTGTCCAAGGGTGAGCTCATGGGAGAAGTGGGGACTGGTGTCCTTCAGCTACCTTGGAGATGGCACTAAGGGAGCACAGGCTCTGAAGAACTCTAAATATGGAGCAGGGTAGATTGATTATTTCATTGCCTTGCCATTTATATGCTAACATTTTCCCCCAGCATGAGATCTTCCTCATTTCCATATGAACTCCAGGAATCCAGTCGTTTTAAATTACCACTCCCATCCTTCTATGTTTTCTTCCACTTGTGCTTAATTCCTCTGTTCATCAGCTTATTTCCTCTCTCATATACAACCTCTGGTGGCTGTCAGCCTTCTCTCAGAAAGCCCCCACTTTATGGTCTACTGCCACACTTATGTGGCTGAGAGTTGCTGATGACTTGATCAGCCCTGTTCCAATACAGATTCCACCTCTGCCTCTGTGGCCATGATGAACAAGTTGAAAAGCCTGAACAATTACTAAGCCAAACACAATATATCATTGTGGGCTTCAAAGCTGAAACTGTTGTAAGAAATAATTTTTAAGCTAAGTTTTAAGTAGACTCTATTTGATGAAGTTTTGGTTGTCATTTAAGGATCTTTTTCAAGTATTAGAAACAATTTTAAAGAAGCTGTAGAGAATATGAAAAATCATTTGCTTGCATTGCTTACTGCTTGTAAATACCTATTGCTCTAAACAATTCACTGGATTACTATGTAATGAATAATTTTGTTTTCTTCCTTTCAGTTCAGGTTTTCCCACCTGTTAACTTCACCCTTACAGTCTCTGCATTAGCACAAGTAGTTTTACACTGGAAACCAAACCCTCATCAAGAACAAAAAAACTACACTATTAGATATGATGTGAAAATCCTAAGCCCTGTGCCTGAAGAGGTAAGATAAAAAATAAGTCCAGTATCCTAAGAAGGTTAAATTCCTGTTGAGTTAAACATATTGAGGCACGGCATATCTGCTGAATGACTGGCACGTTGAATTTATCATCTTTATCAGAAACAAATAGCAGGAGCACTGGAGATACCCTTCCAGCTGTGCTCCTGGGTACAGCTCTGCTGGGACAAGGGCTGGCCTGGGACGTGCAGTCTCTGTTGGGATCCATCTTGTAAGGAAGCTGCAAACTGGGTTTAAGTTTCACCCCCATTGAAATCAGCTCACTTAATTCACAGCAATGCCAGGAGATCATTAAAATGTCAGACCACATTTCATCACAGCTCTATGCTATAGATAATTTTTTGTAAGATAAAGGTCCTGCTGTCTTAAATGAGAAACCCTGCACACTTCTTGTGTGGATTACTTGTACTCTCTAGTTCTATACACTTAACCAGCTAAGCTGGCCAGTTTGCCTCTTTCAAGGACTGAATCAGTCTCTGCAGGTCCCTTGATTCAGCTTCCATTACATGTGGTGCTTATGTGATTTTTGATTTTTTTTTCCTCCAAGTATGACACAAGGAAGACCCACAGCATCCGAACAGCTCCACTTCACAACGGTTTCTCCGCGTGTGTTCGGACACTGCTTCTCCACGAGGACCTTCAGGGGAGAAGTGACTGGGTGAAGGAAACACTCCTGCCTCTGCCAGGTAAGAAAAAATGCCAGGGAGGTCTGAGTTCTTGTGACTTTTATGAAAAAGATTTTTCTTCTTCTTTAAAATTCCTTGGCTCTGCAGGTGCTCCAGAGACGTCAGTCACTGATCTGTCCTGTGTTACCCACATCACCATTTCTAGTACTGTTTCTCTCCACTGCACTTGGCTGCCTGGCCAAGGGGCACCAGAAGATACAGAGTACTTTCTATTTTACAGGTTGGTGTTTTCTCCTGTTTTAGTCAGCAGTGGATTTGTGTAAGAGCATCATGTCTCACAAGTGTTTTAATGCAGGTATGAGACGTACACTGAACGATGCCAAGATTATATCAAAGACAAGTGGAACAGGAATACTGAGTGCAGATTTTCAGTGACTCACATTGATCCTGAAGGGCTTGACAATCTCATTGTAATACACATTAATGGGTCTAGCAAGTATGCTGCAATCAAACCTTTTCAGCAACTATTTAACCAAAATGCCATTGGTGAGTAAATATAAATAATAAAATACACAAAAATACACATTTTTAAAATTAAAAACATCTAGAGGATTATCAGAATATTTGTGATGGAATATTACTGAATAGTTCTTGATGCAGGTGAAAACACGTTGGCTTTGCTTAGACATCTTAATGACACTGGAAAGATCATAAGGCAGAAATGGATGCTTTTAACTAACTTTAAAATAGAAAACAGTTACTCTGTTTGTTAGCCAAAGCATTATTTCCATTATTAATTTTCAGTTGATTTAGTCAACATACCTTCAAGTACAATTTTCACTACTTTTTATTTTACAGCCTTTCTTTAAAAGTAAAAAAACCCTGCATGATGTTACCATGTCCTTGTAAAGAAAAGCACTGAGCTGTTGAATAGAAGGTGGTGTCAGCTATGACCATCACCTTCCATCCACTCAAATAATTTCACTTCCTTCACTACTTCCATGCTGTTTACATGTTTTTGTAAACAGACAACTCTTCCCTTCTTCATAGTTCAGTCAGATAAAACAATAGATACACTTTCGTTTTAGAAATCCTTCCCATAATAGCTGCTGATCCATTTTTTTTCATTTGTTTCAGTTTTCAGTAACTTCCCTGGTTACATGGTTTAGGCTTTTTTTTTTTTTTTCTTTTATTAGTAATTCCACACTTTCTTGAAAATTATTTTGATAAATTCCCCCACCATTAATGTCAGTTTCCAAACCTTTTAAGTGGATTTTTAAAACTTATCCCTAAACTATCTTCTCCAGTATAGTTACTCTTCCTAAAGCCTTATCTTTTCTGTTCAAAATATGAAGGATTATAGGTCCTACTTGGAAACTATCAGATTATAAAGTGCTCCAGTTCTTAGTATTTAAACATTGCTCTATAAATAACTTACCAGTACAGTTTTCTTTTTGTAGAGAAAGTGAATGTTCCCAGAAATGTCACTGTATTCCTAGAGGAAAATGATCTCCTGGCCACTTGGGAGAAGCCAATTTCTCCTTTCCCTAAGGAATGTTTTGAATATGAACTTTACCTCCTCAACTTGAAGTCAGGTAACAAGCAGGTAATTGCTTCTCTGCTGCCCACATAATACATCCCATGCCTGTCTCTGAGCTCACTGTCCTGTAGAGCTACAATCTGCCTTTATGCAGCCTGCTGAAAAAACCCTCAATTTTAAAACATTTAAAATGAAATGTGCTATTAGTACAGTTTTGAAACTATAGACTTGTGGTGGAACTTGTGTCCCTTTTGTGACCAGGCTTCAGCAAAGTCAAAATCTCATCAGTTTTAATTTTCTCCTCTTTTTCTGATGCCATTTATGCCTGCCACAAACTATCCACAAGAGAGAAGGACAAAATTGCAATTATTTACTTTTAGGCAGATGGGTTTAGAACAGTCAGAGAATGGACAATTCTGAAAATTCAGCACTAAGTGTCTTAAGGAAAAATGAAAAGAAGAGGCACCTTTCAAGAATTTGTCCTGAAACACTCATGTATGAGAAAAAATACAGCTATAAAAATGAAGAAGTTACTTGAAAAGCAAGGCCAGATGCTCAATGTTCTTCTAGTGAAGGAGTTACAAAAAGATAAAAATGATTAAAATTTGTTTTCTGAACTGTTTAGTCTTGAGTCTTACAGTACAGTATTTTTTTCCTAACAGATTCTGAAAATATCCTCAAATGACTTCAGATTACGGGTTGATGTTACCAGCCAATATTCCCTACAAATAAGAGCTAATCACCACACGTGTTCTGCCAGAGGATTCTGGAGTGACTGGAGTGAGATTATTTATGTTGGTAAGAATGACATGATACTGCCTAGTAGTGAGTATTATTGCACTGCTGGAAAGCACATGCTGCCCCATCATGAGCAAGTGTAACACCAAGTATTTTCAACAGAATCCAAGATGTTGGGGTGAGGAGAGGGAGGGGAAAGCATGGTTTTACCATCTTTGAAACATGATAATTTGCCCCACTATATTCTGTGCCCCACTATATTTCCTGCTTGCTAAATATGTTTTTTTGGAAATAACAGTTTCCTTATCATGGCATGTTATCAGCTGTTTCTTCTTAGACATCCTCCTTTGCTCTTATCTTTTGACTTGCTTAACTTCCTGATTTTCACAAAAAAACCCCACCCCATGTCCCAAATGCTCTCCTGTTTACTGCACTTTTCTCTTGTTCTCTGTTTGCTGGTGAATGTGACTGAACCTGCTGGTGTTTTGCTGCCTTACTCTTAAGAGCACACCTTGACCTTCCCACCTGGCTCAATGGCACTGACAAGTCCCTGGGAAGAGAGGCTCAGTCACTTGACCACTCATCCAGGCAGCCAGGTGGACCATTAATTAACCAGACTGGGCCTGTTCATTAACCTCATGCACCTACCTGGGAAATATTCAGATGAGACCAGCTTTGAGACCAGCAGACCTCTTCTGAGCCCATACCTGTCCTGTAGCAGCAATCCTCCAACAGAAAACAAACTCAAGAACATTTCTAGATCCTTTCCTTGTGTGGTGGTGATCAAGCTCCATGAAATGCAGGCACCTGCTGCCAAAGCAGGCTTTAGAAAAATTGCACCTTGACATCAGCTGTCTCTAAGAGGTTGTTTAGAAGCTTTACAGTCAGCAAAAGTAGATAAAAATTGTTTGTGCAGTGAGGTGAGCTGGACATCCTGATGAACTGCACAGGGCTGCCCAGTACAAATCACATCTGTGAAGCTGGAGGGACCTGTGAAAAGCCATTGTGAGGGGTCACACTTCTAAAGATGCACAGGTCAAGCTTGGGGCTGAGATGTACCACAGCACATTTGTGCTGTCCCCTTCCTGCTTTCCCAGCAAGGCTGGAAGGTTTCAGGGCTCCCCTTGTGTCAGCTGCAGCACTTCTGGAGCTGTCTCTGCTGTGCAGTGTGCTCAGGACTGAGGAGCCTGGGAACATCACTGACACAGTGATGCATGGGCCAGGTGGTTATCAAAACCACACAGGGACTCAGCAGCCTTTTGAAAATGCAGTCCAATGTAAATGTTTCTTTTAGATGGCATAATGGGGCACAAAAATAATGGTTGTGGTCACTGAGCAGTGCCTTTTCAAACCAGGAACATTGACCTTGATGGAAATGCCTGTGTCTGCTCACAGAGGAGAAATTCTTCCCAGGAAGATGAACTGACAACCAGCTCACCAGACACACAGGGGGTTTTGATGTCTTTTTTTACAGGCAAATTTAGGAAGTCAGAGAAACCCTGCTGTCCTTCTGCTGGGCCTGGCTCCTCACACTTTTCAGCTTGTTCTCTTCTTTCTGTCAAAATGAAAGACATTTATTGTTGAAATTAGAAATGCAGTTTCATGGAAATCCTTCTTGAAGCTCTGTGTTTTGTTTCTAATTCTACACACAAAGTCTTCATTCTTTGCTTGTTAATTTGTGGTGTGAATATAGTCACACAAAACAGCTGATAAAATATTTTCTAAAGTGTGTTTAAAATGATCTGCACTAAAATGGCATATTTCTTTTTTCTTGAAATTTAGGACAAAACAAACTGGAGAATCCTGTAGCCTGGATTCTTGCTGTGCTTTGTGTGTCCACATGCTGCACATTCCTGCTTGTTGCTATAATATGCAAAATGTAAGTGTCATCACCTTTTAATTTCAGTTTAACTAAGGATCAGGTGTTCATCAGGTGGGGGGGGATGTCACAAGCTCTGCTTAACTTTAAGAAAGGGCACAGAATTTGGTATTCAAGCGTAATTATTCAAAACAGGGCATTTTAGCAACTGAAATGTGATGTCTGTACCCTGGGATACATCAAAGACAAGAAAAAGCTCACTCTGCAGCACCTGCTAGCACAAACCCCCTCCATCTGTATGTCTGAGCCAGCCAAAAGTGTCAGGCTGGAGAGGAGCATCTCACAGGGTTCCAGCAGGAGTTGTTATCACAGGGCTAAGCAGAACTGTTTGCCCTCAGCTGTCTCTGGTCCTGTTCCTTGCCTCCTCCTCACTCCCTCAGCACACAATTATTTGCAATTGCTCTCCCACCAAGAGACACAGGTAGATCATGTCCTAAAAACTAAAGTCTGAGCAAGAGGCAACCTGTCTTGAATGTCCAAACAAAGCAGATGACAACACAGCCCCTGGGAAGAACACGAGGGCAAACAGACAGATCACAGCAATTAATTTCTCTCCAAGAGAGGCTGTTCCTGGCTGTGAACCCCACAGCAATGCTCCTCGGGTGGGACCTTCCAGCCCAGCTCTCTGCTGAGAGGGCAGCAGAGATTCTGCCAATCACCTCTGTGCCATCCACATGTACCCTGGGGCCACAAGTGTCCTGGCAGGGATGGCACAACTGCCTGGGCCACAGGGTGGGCCCTTAGCTGTGGCTGTGACCCCTTTTGAACCTCTGCTGCCTCTGTCAGATGGTGATGCCTGAGCAGGGCTGGTGGTGCAAGGGAAAGTGCTGCCTGTCAGATCCATCACCCATCAGGAGCAGCAATTCTTTCACATCCCCTCACTACTGGGTTGTTTTTTCTTGCAGAAACCACGTATGGAGTAAATTGTTCCCACCAATTCCAACACCCAGCAACAAATTCAGAGATCCCTTCCCAAATGACTATGAGGTAAAATAATTTATTTTTCTTTTTTTTTTTTTTTTTTTTTTTTACCAGAAGGAACCCTTTTGTTTGTGTGATGCTCTTTCCCTGCAAGGCTGGGAGCATCAAGCTTGTTATTACTCAGTTACTTTTTCACCTCTAAGCATTTCTAATGCCCATATTAACCATGCTGTGCAGAACTTGTGCAAGTGGGAAAAGGTGGGTGCAGTTAATGTAATTGCATGCACAGCCTTGACTGTGAGTTTGACATCCAGTTACCCATCAAATTTAGCAATTTGTGAGATTGTTCTTGCAATCCTAACAGCTGTGCTGGGTTCTCACCTGGATGTGCAGCCACCTCTTCTGTGGAGGACAGGTTCCTGCCTGGAATAGCTCTGGATTTGGCCTTGTTTGTAGATAAAGTGTTTTGGGAAGGGTTAAAGCCAAACAAAACCCCAGATCAGTCAGAGCTGTCCCAGTGCACTGGGTTGGAGGAAGGGTTAAGTGCTGTCATCAAGTGTTTTTCTAACGTGCATCAAATTTCAGGCAGACAGTGCTGTACCCATAGCTCTGCCTTTTGCACAGAAATGCATCTGCTCCTGGAGAGCTGATTTATTTTGTGAAACCAAACAATGGGAAATGTTTTGTCCTCCTGCTAAGCTGATCTTAAGCCTTATTATGTTTGCTATTACTTCCTGATAAATACATCTGCCTTGCAGATAAGACAAGCTCCTCATAGTCTGCTCCAGAGAAGTGCTGCTCAGTAACTAGACTTTAATTTGTCCCCTTAGAATAGGGGTTGGATTGTTTGGGTATTGTTCTTCTGCCATGGTCTGGGTCAAGGAAACAGGCTTAAAAGATTATTATATAATGTTTGTTTTTAATTAAAGTCACTGGTGTAAAATAAAACGACTCAGGGTATCACAAATAAGAACAAGAGAAATAGCAAATATTAGCAGTGCAGCTGGAAACTGTGAGCATGCAAAGGCTGTTTCACATTATCCAAGTGGCACTGCCTTGGTTTTAGTCCTTGCTTTATTTAAAGTGAGCTCAGTGTGGGTAGCAGACACCAGCTGGGGGCTTTCTGCTGGCACTGCACAGCTGCAAGGGTGGTGGCACCAGCAGGGAGAGGTGACAGCATGACCCTGGTGTCTCTGCTAAGATCATCTGGGAGAGTGAAACCCCTGGCAGCTGTTTCTTGTGGCCATTCAGTTCCTAAATTTGCAGTGTAAACAGCCTGGTGAGCTGCTGAAAGCCCCTGCAGCCCGTGGGAGCTCTGCTCAGCCCCTGGGAGCAGCTCTGCTCCCACCACCCCTGTGGGCTCCCAGCATCACACTGCTGCTCCCTGCATCCTTCTGAAAGTCCCCCTGGCCATGCACCCTTGTTTGATCAACTCTGCTCTGTGCTGAGGGGTTGGGAACTGGCCCCACAAGTGAGCTTCACCTCTGTGAATTCAGAAAAATTCCCCTGGCTGTCTGCTGGGCCACCCTGCCCAACTGAATGATGCCAAACACATCAGATGGGAAATCTGGGGGTCTGGGGCTGCTGGCCTGAGGGATGAAGTGATGAGCAGCCCTGTGAGACTTTCAGTGGGAGTGTGACCCTTTTGGTGAAATTCTTCTGTTGAACCCAAGGCTCTTAGTTTTTACCTCACCAAACACTTTGGGTGAATCTCTCTTTGAATGTACCAACTTGAAACACTGTGTTCTGCAAAACCTGTTAAGTGGGCTTTGTAGCATTTGTTTCATAACAAATATTCAACAGAGGCTTAAAAATGGTTATGTCTTGACTTCTCTCCAGTAGTGGGGTTCAGCTGAGAGCCTCCCTTCACCTCCCAGCTCACCAGCAGTGTTTGCTTTCCAGAGAGCACTTACCTGCACCAGAGAGACCGAGGTGGGCAGCTCTGCTGAAGATCAATCCTGCAGTGTCCTTGATGACTCTGTCTTCTGAGAAGCTGTGTGTCCAGGGGATGTCACCCAGTGTCACCAGAGCAGGCTTCATGTCACTGCTGCTGTGGCTGTTTCCAGCAAGGGACCAGGACCAGGACCATGAGAAGCTATTAAATAGAGCCACAGTTTAAGCAGGGCATGAAGAACATGGTACAAGAGCTGTGCAGGGAAAATCTAGATAAGAGCTAATGGCTTTTTTCTTGTTGACAGCTTCATCTTTTGGATTTTTGTTTTGTTTTAAATAACTCCCAACAACTCAAGATGCAAACAACTGGGACTTGGCACATCACTGTGTATGGCAGCAAGGTACCCAGCCACAGCCACAGCAGTGACCAAGATGGGTCAAATACTAACAAAAAAGTAAAATAAGCTGTGGAGCACCCCAGTGCTCTCATCCCCAATGCTGCATCCTATGGCACATCCACCACAGAAGTGGGGGCTCACTCAGCCTTCACCCATAGCCTTGGGTGCTGCAAAAAGACCTTGCTGCCACAGCCACAACTCCCAAAATCTCCAGGTCTGTGTGCACAGCAGTTTTTTGCAGGTGGCCTGGGGTGCTGCATGGGTTGTGTGCACTGCAGGCCTGTGAGGAGACACATTACCTACAGCAAATTCACAGCTCAGGGACTGAAAATCCACAGCCCAATATTGCAAAACAGTTTTTCTTCTCTATCTGTTGTTCCATCTTAAACTGTTTGAGACAGCAAGAGTTTCTGTTTGTGATTTTTTTACATACCTTGTGTAATCCACTGAGTTACCAAATAAACCTGCTTCAAACCTCTTGAACAACTTGAGTTTTGACCTCTCTGGATGCAGAACATGAAGTTCTTCTGTTTTTTCTGAGTCTCTTCTACTTCCAAGAAACCTCCTGTCTGTCAAGCTGGCCAGAGCATATTAACAAAGAATAAAAATAAAGATCTGACCCAGCAAGCAAATTTTTTCAGCAGTGCTGAACATTACAGGAGTTCCCAAACTCTTACAAAAATAACTGTAATATTACAATTAAAATTTATTACAATTAAAAATTATTGTAATAAGTGAGCCAGCTGTCATCTGGATGAAGCAGCATGGCTCCATCTGAATTGACCACCCCTTAAAATCAGAATTGGAAAAGTGGTTTTGGTGGATTTAGCCATTTCAAACAGTCCTCCCCCAAATCCTCAGAAATCCCCAAGAATAACAGAAGTGGTGCTGTACCTGGAGGGCTTTTTTTCAGGGTGCAGGGCTGGTGATGCTCCACTCTCCTGCTGCCCCATTGGGCAGAGATGCATAAATAAACATTTTTTTTTCTGTCGCCACAAACTTTTGACTTAAACCAGCTCTTCCATTTCGTGTCCTCACATCAGTGACAACCTCAGCAGGTGCTGCCTATTGTTGCCATGAAATTTGTCACTGGGTACAATGAAACATGGAGGAAAAATGCTCCTGGAAAACAGGTATCTTTACAAATGACAGAATATTTATTACCAATACCTTTAAAAAAAGATTACATCTGCTAGATCACTGATAAATATCATTTACACTGGGGAGAAAACTACAGAAGCTTTTTTTTTTTGTTCCATTTTTCTTGGTTTTTTGTTTTTTTTTATGTGTTTTTGTTGTTGTTGTTTGTTTGTTTTTTACATAGAATAACCATATCAAACTAAGAAAGGAACACAGCTTGAAATACTGACAATATTTCTCTGGTCAACACCCCTGACTTTTACACAAGTGGAATCCTGATTATGAGTTACTGAATAAATATATTTAGAAGGTCTAAAAGTTAACTGTATTAGTTTGTAAGCAAAAAAGACAAGTTACAGGCAAATTCAAGCTATCAGGAAAACAAATTAAAAAATAATAAACCACTGCAGCGCATTTAAACTGGAAAATTTTATAGAAAAGCCCATTGCCTTTTACCAGCATTACCCATCTGAGTCAACTTACAAAATTACCCCATAGTAACAAACAGTCCCTTCTCTTAAGAAGAATGATTTTGCTGTGGATAGTGCCATTTGTCCAGCGTGCCTCTATTTACCTTCAGGGGTCTAGGAAGAGTTTCTGAAGAAATGCAGCCACCCCAGCAGAGGCCTCTCTCCCAGCAGGAGATCCCCTGTCCCCAATGACAACCCAAACACCTCCCTGGGAGCTCATCTCCAGCTCCTCCCAGGCTCTTGCTCCAGATCCAATTTCCCAGGAAAAGGGAAAAACGTCCCACACGTGGGGTGATGAGGGATGTGCACGCTGACACCCAGCCCAGGGCACCTTCACGCCTCCGAGTCGCTGTGTTCTGGTTTTCTTGGAATAAAATCCCCCAAAGCCAAGTGGATTGCAAGGTGGGTTTCCCCCAGAGGTGAGAACCACGGCGTTCATTTGCTCACTCCTTCACGGACCTGTCCCTTTTTGTCACCAGAGGCAGAGATCTCATCCTCGTGGTACCTTCACTCCTACCCCATTTAATGCTTATCAGGTAAAGACAAAGCTATTTCAAGACATGATGCCAGAATATCTGCTACAGGTCCTGTAGTCCACAACCAACCCAAATTCCTGCATTTTCCCACCATTACTGTTGTTGAGTGAGTGTTTTGAGTTTGTCTCAGACCTGTGAATACAATGTGCCATCCTCTGATTTAACATCAGAATCATTGTAATGCTGTTTAAATACATTCCAAACCTCACCTGGAACAGTTCTGCCTTGCGTAGCCTTGTAAAACTGTACAGTGAACTTGCAGCCAGTTTACTACCAACAACTCCAAACTCTCTGTCAGAAAGGAAAAAATTCCAAACAAATATTCCCGTGATAATGTCATCCGTAGCATTTTATAGCAGAGGAAAAAAATTAATATCTACATCATATGTTAACTTTAAAAAATTCTATAAAACACTAAATATATAATAAAAAATATGCATATAAGGACATATGTAAACTGCTTTGGTAACATCATATTACAGATGTTTTCAGTGCATTGCAGAGTTTCCAAGGAAACTTCAGACAAAGCTATATTTGCTTTGAGGAAGTACTGTATAATGCCATTCCTAAAGAAGCATAAACATTTTTCCAGTAGTAAGGTGTACTCAAACCACAATATTACTTAGTACTGGGTGTCTTCAAAACAACTAGCTAAATGTTGCTTAGATTATAAACAAGAAGTCCTGCCTGGGATCTTTTGTCATAAACTGGAGCGTGCTGTGAGGGAGATCATGATGGTGCTGATGGCTGACAGCGTGCAGGCCTTGGAGCTCGAAGCGCCGGATCCCCTCGCGTAGGCGTCTGGGCAGAGGAGAGAGGGGAGAGAAGTGAGGGGAGCAGCCCCCATCAACCCAAACCTCCCCCAGCCCACATTCTCATTCTGTGTCCTTGGAGGAAGCCTGGCAGGAGGTGAGGTGATTCCCTGTGAGCCTTCCTGCTCCTGGGTCTCACCTCTCCAACCAGATTTTTCATAGAATCCCAGACAGGTTTGGGTTGGAAGGGACCTTAAAGCTCATCCTGTTCCAAGGATGCAGGGCAGGGACACCTCCCACAGCCCAGGATACTCCAAGCCCCATCCAACCTGACCTGAGACACTGCCAGGGATGGGGCAGCCAAAACTTCCTTGGGCAACCTGGGGCCAGTGTCTCACCACCCTCACAAGAAAAAATTTCTTCCTCATGTCCAACCTAAATCTCCCCTCTTCAAGTTTTAAACCATTTCCCCTTGTCCTCTCACCACACACCTGGGTAAAAAGCCCTACCCCAGCTTTCTTGTGGGCTCTTGTGGGGAAAGTCACTATAATGGAAGGTCACCTTGGAGCCTCCCCTTCTCCAGGCTGAACAACCCCATCTCCCCCAGCCTGTCCTCATAAGGTAGGGCTGCTGTTGCCTTGAGTCTCCTTCCAGAGTTCTATTATTATGTGACCTGTTCACTTATTATTTTATTTTTTTTACATCTGTACTGCCTCCAAGCTGTTCCTGCACCAGCCTGGCAGGACCCATGTCCTGAAGAAGCTGTTGCTCCAACTGGCACATGTTCCTGCTCCCCATGGCTCTCCTCTGTCTGCTGATTTAATTCTCCTGTATGGCTTATGCAGCCACAGTGCACAACTGTGGTGGAGAGAATTCTGATCTCACCCAGGGCTTTGTACATTGCTATCATTTTAATGCCATATTCCTGCATTGCAGAGGCTCCTGATTTAATGCAGCTTATAAACCGTGGCATTATTAATGGAAGATGGGACATGGAGATTTTGCAAAAGCAATGCTGTGTAATAAAATACTCTCTTCTCTGTTTGTTCTTCTACACAACCTCATTTCCCTAAATAAATATTTATGTATCCAACACACAATGGAATATGGCTATACAGTAGCCTTATAAATTTAAAAGCCTCTGAACAGTGCATTTTGTGTTTTGTTATAGTGAACCGCAGTGAAACAATATATCCAACACATATATGAGTGTGGAAATAAGAGAGTGGAAAGTGTCTGGAAATCTTAAATAGAGCTTTAACAACTTCTGACACGGTTTCTTATAGTTTAAGCTTGACTGAGGATGAACATGGTCTGGAATGACTGCTGGTCCCAGAGAAATCCAAGTTTCAGCTCCTGGGAAATGCCCAGACCAGAGCCTTGCTCAGAGCTCTGGTTCCTCCTTGTTTGTAGCCACAAGAGGTGCTGGGGGTGAAGCAGATCTGCCCTGGCAGCAGGCAGGAGCAGAGGGGCTGGGGACACTGCCTGTCCATGGCCTGGTGGGAGCAGAGCAGGCACCCAGCCCAGCTCCTCCCATCCTTACTTGATATCTTTGGAATTCGGATTTGTTCGCTGGTGCTGCCGTCCCCCCCGTCGCTGAAGGGCTGGATCTGGATGATGTAATCCTCAGTGAAGGGCAGGGACAGCTCCACAGAGGTTTGATTTGTTTCTATCACAGACGTGCTGCTCTGCCTGTTCCACCTGTACAGAACCTGCAGAGAAGAGGGGGAAGAAATGGTGGAGATGCCCATTGTCCTGAGGGTAGCCAGATTTACTGAAATAAAACCCAAGGCTTATGTAGGGAGGGCAAAACATCTTAACTACATTTCTTCAGGAAACTGTGTTGGGGTATTTGATGCAGTGACACAAACAGCTTCTCAGATTAACTGGGTTTTTTTAATTACTTCTAAAATCTGGGAATTCTACTAAGCTTGATCGTAAATCGTACCATAAAGTGTAAGATTTTCAGAAAAAAAAGAAGAAAAATGGGTAACATTTTGTTATGATTCATAAAATGCTAACAGTAAGCTATGAGAGGACTTTCTGGAGTTTCTTTTTTCAGGGTGATGAGTCTCTCACCAGCAGAATGTGTTCACTCTACATGGGTCTGGCCTACATGGGTTTCTGGAGGAATACTCCAGTTTTAACCTGGAAACCCATGCAAACACCATGAAAAATACCTGGCCAGCTCTTCCTCTAAACCCCAACTGGACAGCAGATTCATTGTAATATTCCTTTATAGCCCAAAAGCAGAACTTTGTGACAGCTGAGGCTTCCTGAGGACTCCCTGCAGGGCTGGGGGTGGTGAGGGAGGTGGTGCAGGGCAGTGATCTCCAGCTGCACGTGCTGACAAAATACTCACTTTGTAGCCTCTCACTTCCGACTCGTTGTCCAGTGCTTTCACTTGGTCCCAGTTCAGTATGATCTTGGAGTCAGATGAATTCCATATGATGTTCCCAGGGGGCTGACTTGGTGCTGTACCAAAATACACACAGCATGGCATTACTGAGGAGCACCATTTCCCAGCTGGACCCCTCCCAATACCAACGTGGCTCCCACCACCATAGCTGAGTGTGCCCAGAGTCCTATGGCTCCAGAAAGCTAATGAGCTGTTTCACTGACCTGTGTTTGCAAGGTCACAGGAGGTGTGACACAACACAGTGCTCTAAATGAAAAAAAGGATTCAGTCAGTTGCTCAACATTCCTGAGACCAGAAGCAAAAAGACCTCTTGAACGCTGAGATAAATATTTAATTTCCCTGCACAGCTGTGATTTCAGTTTTGCATGCTCTGCTTCCTTAACATGAGGAAGAGCCTTACAAAAAACACAAAAAAAAGGGCCTGTGCACAGAGACCTAGTGAAGAAAAGTCTGACAGCTCCTTCAGACTCAAGAAAACTTGAAAACAAGAGTGGGGATTGCTGGCAGAAACCCCCCCATGCACCAGCCCCCTCTTCTCCCAACCACTCACGTGGCTTTTTAGTGGTGACATTGACCAGGGGGCTGGAGGGGCCTGTCCCAGCTGTGTTGTAGGCCCTGACAGCCAGGTGATAGAGCACGTTGCCTCTCAGGTTGGTGACTTTTGTGGATGTTTGGTTGCCAACCGTTCGAATCCTTTTTGCGTTTTCTTCCTTCTCATCGTGTCTCCAGCACCTGACCTGAGAAGTGGAGCAGGAAAATGTGTTCACTCCCAGCTTTGGGCTGGCAGCACCCTGGGTGCTTCCAGTGCTACCTCTGGCCCTGCTGCCCAAACTGGAAGTGCCGCAGGGACAGGGCTGAGAGAGCTGGGGATGTTCAGCCTGGAGAAGAGAAGGCTCTGAGGAGATGTCAGAGCACCTTCCAGTCCTTGAGGGGGCTACATGAAAGGTTGAGGAGGGACTTTGGACAAGGGCATGGAGTGATGGGCCAAGTGGTAATAGCTTTAAATTGGAAGGGGGTAGATTTATGTTAGACATTAGGAAGAAATTTTTCACTACAAAGGTGGTGAGCCCCAGACAGCTCTATGCTCTATTTTCAGCCAGATCATGTACAGAAAAATACGTAATCATTCAGCATGAGTGAGGAATCTCTGTACTGAAGAAAAGGAAGCAAATCTGCCACAGGAACCCACATGTTGGGGAGATGTGGGGCTTGTCATCAGCAGGAGCCATGTTGCAGTGGCTGACAGTGACTATCGTGGCATCTCCTCAACTTTTAGCACTGAAAGGATCCCATCTTGTCCCTCCATACCTCATATCCCTGTATTCTTCCTTTGTGCTGGTTCTCCCGAGGAGGAGCCCAAGAAACTTCAACATCCGAGGCAGAAAGACTTCTGGCCAGAACAGTGGTTGGGGCTCTTGTTGGCTCTGGGTAGAGAGTTAAAAACAAAATTAGAAGAGTTTTCCATTTTCTGTTCCATTAGTCCCAAACTTCAAGGGATTTATTTCCTTCCTCACAGAAGAAAGGAGGCATCCCACCAAAATAAACCTCCCACGTTTCAAACTGGTGGCCTGTCAGCCTGTGCCAGGCAGCACCACTCTTCTGCCTCACAAATAACAAGATGTCATTACTAAACCCAACCCTGGGTACCATGTACTCTAATTAGGACAAGAGAGACCATTTTCCAATCAGCGGACATTAATTCATCCTGAATCCCCACGGAATTCTTTCCAGATTACATATTACTTTTCCATTAATATCAAAAGATTTCATTATGATTAATGTTATTTTAATGACTATCAAAAGAACTCATCAGGGCTTGCCATTTATTATAAATCAGAGCAAGGAGTGAGTAGCCAAGCATACATCCAGGTGGGTACTAAACCCTCTCGGACCCGCTCAACCCCCCCAGTGCCCAGCAGCAGGGGGTGGGCTCCTGGCTCTACCTTCCTCTGCAGAGTAGACGACTGTGACAGGGCTGAAGGACCCTTCCCCTTTGTTGTTGTACACCCCCACTTTCACTTCATAGGGGGAGAAGGGGGGCAGGGTCTCGTTGCGGAAGACGTATCTGGCGGCGTCCGGGGAGGCCACCACGGTCTGCATCCAGCTGATGGTGCCAAAGGGACGGAAAGCCACCACGTACCCAAAGCCACCCCCGTTCTGCATCTCCTCAGGCACGGTCTGTGGGCAGGCAGAGGGGGAGAGACATGACAGCTTCAGAAATGGCAGGTGGTCCATTGCCACACAGGGACCCAGGGCAGGTCAGCCAACTATGCACATCCCATAGGATGAGAGGCAGGAAGCAACTTGTCGCAAACGTGATGGTGAAGGGAAGGGGAGCACTAGGTGACAGCTGGAAGAAACAACCTGTCACCTCCAGGTCACCTCTGGACACACTGACACTTCCTGCTCTCAGGCTTGCAGACCCCTGAAAGCTGCATCCAAACTCAGAGCTTCAGTGTGTTAAAATAAGCTGTAATTATCATAAAAGCATTGACTGCTTGGGGTTGGAAGGGACCTTAAAGCTCATCCAGTTCCAACCCCCCTGCACAGGCACGGACACCTCCCCCAGCCCAGGGTGCTCCAAGCCCCATCCAACCTTCACCACTGCCAGGGATGGGGCAGCCACAGCTTCTGGGGGCAACCAGGGGCTCAGCACCCTCACCCTCTCCTTAAGACCTAACCTAAATCTAATTATGGGCCCCTCTCCCACAGTGTCCATGGTGTTTCAGCATGTGCAGAGGTTACTTTTGGTGACTGCTTCTTACTCTGTATTGTAAAGGCTCAAAAAATACACCAGTCCAGGAAGAAAAGGCCTCTGGAGATTTAAAAGGGTAAACTGACTGTTCTAACAAAACATAAATTATATTTTGTGCAAATTACCACTCAAATCAATGGCTGATGTTCTTGCCATGTGTGTCTTTGAAACATATTGTAGTATCTTTAGGAGGCACAGCGTAGCTAATTAGTCCAGCAGAGGAGGAAATTTAACACATTGAGCTGTGTGGTAAGGACAAAAATCCATTTATAGTTTTTTAATAACCTTAAAAATATCTCTGGCAATTCCTTCTGCCAGCTTGGTCAGAAATAGTGCTAAGTGGAAGTGTTAGCATGTCTAGTGAAGTTCATTATTAGGAAAAAATATGCCAGCTGCATTGCATCATAACATGAAAATATGAGCAGACAAATGACCAAAATTCTAACCTCGACTGCCTCACGGAATATTAAACATTTTTCAGCTCTGCATCTCCTCTTGCTGACTTCCATGAGCAGCATGCAATGTGTTGTGCTCTTAACTCTTTGCTGCCACAGAACCTGGTAAAGGGACACAGGCTGCAGCTTGGGACCCAGCCACAGCTCTCAGCTGGGTCAGGAGGTGCCAGGCCTGGCCTCACTCACTCCTTTTTCCCCTGGGCTGGTTCCTGCCCATCCAGGTTTTGCTGCATCCATAGGGATGTGCCCAGAGCCAGGGGAGCTGAGTTGGGGTGGTGGCAGGAACACTCAACCCCCTCCTTATGGTCCCCTGCACAGCCCCTCACTGCTGGTGGCCTTGCATGGAGACCTGGGATGGGGAAGGGCTGGAGCTCATCTTTAGTGATTTCAGTATTTTATCACACAGTCTGGGCTTTTTTACTGCAAATGGTTTGAAATCTATGGAAGCTTCCCTGATGTCTAGGGTGAAAGGGCACACTTACATCAGGACCACAGTAATTTTCCTCTCAGTGTGGCCTCCACTTACCTCCCAGGTAATGACCAGCTCTGACTTGCTCCCTCCACCACCACTGACATTGGCTGGGGTCACCTCAGGAACTACAAAGAAAGATGCAGAAGGTGCAGAGGGTGACTTTGAAACCTGAAAAGTGCATTGAAATGGAACAGAGCAACCCAGCAACAGGACTCTGCTGGCCTTCCCCTGCTGGGTACCAGCACTGCTATTAGGAAGTGACTAATTTGCCATGGCAAATAGCACATTAAAAGTATGTCAATAACAGTATATTAAAAGTGTGCCAATTAACTTGTGTAATCAGTCACTAATTGTTCAGTTTAAACATTTATCTTCCATAAAAAAAGGCTTCTTCTTTGTTTTATATTTCCTATTCTGTTCTGTTACAGGCTAAATCAGAAGAGAGGAGCCACCTAGCAGGGGTTTCCTATCACCCAGACACACATCCCTGCAGCCACCACGCTGAGCCTAGGCCTTGTGTGACCCCTTCTGCCAGATCAGAAGACAGGGACAACATCAAGGAGCTTTGAAGCTCTTAAGGCCTGTGGCTGGCATGGAAATCCCCAAACACAGGCACTACTGAAGTTCCCTTTAACTACTCAAGTTCCCCACCAAGCTGTTCCTGCAGCAGTCTGAAGTCACAGTGTGGGTGAAGTGGTGTGCTGGGGAGAAGACAGAGCCCCTCACTAAGCCTGTGAAAGGATCCAGCACATAGGGCAGCCCAGGGTGGTTTCTCCAAGGCTGCTGGCCCACAGGGACCAGGCCCAACTTAACTCAGAACCACAGAAGGTCCCAGAATCAAGAGGCTGCCAACTCTCCTGCTGGGAAGCTTGAACTTGTGACCTCTGGGTTCCCAGGTCTCATTCCATTGATCTTGGGAAACCAAAGGGACTTGGGAAACCAGAGGAAACCAAAGTTCAGCTCTCTCATCAATGGATACTGAGCAGTATTTTCCAAAAAAACCTGCCACAATGCTTTTTATTTTTTTTTTTTTAAATCATTGGTTTCTGCAGAAATGGGATGAAGTCTTCCTATGTATCCAGGATTTGTGGAGTGAGCAGAAGCCCATCAGGAGCTCCACAGCTTCTGCCTGTTCTGTGCACACAAACAATGTTCCACAAGGGAGGAGAGCAGTGGGTGAGGAAAGTGCTCCTCAGCTTCCTCCAGTGCAGCACATCTGTCAGCACTGCCAAGCACCTGCCCAGCAAGACTTAACTCAGTCACCCACCACTACTTACGAGCTTCTTCAGTTCTTCTCTTCTCTGAAGCTCTGCTGGGCTCCCCAATCCCAATCAGGTTGGCAGCCACAACCCGAAATTCGTACTCAACCCAAGGGTTCAACCCCACCACTGTGGCTGTGAAGGTCCTGCCATCGATGACCTCTGGAACTAGGAGACAGCTGTAGGTCAGGAGGGCAACAAAACCCACTGCAAGTATTAAAGACTACTGAGAAAGGGTATCTGAGACCCTTAAAAGTGAGGAATTAATGTAAATACAAAGTGAATAAGGACTGACAATCCTTTTCTCATTTTTCTAATGTGTTGTTGACTGAAAAGAAGTAAAAAGGTGGCACTAAACCATTGTGCTTTTTAGCAGAGAAAATCCTGGTATTAAAGAGCTCCTCTGAAAGTGCTAGTTTTGAAAACAACGTGTTGAGACAATAGTTTTAAAGGGGTTTTATTTTTCTCTTTTTAAAACACACTGTTTTCCCTCTATTTCATGGTGACTGGAACAAAATTAACCTCTGACAGAATGAGCAATTACATCATGGGATTTGTCCCTCTATCAGGAAAATAATTCTACTTAAAGATAGGCCAGATGACACGGCCTGTCCCTGAGGGATGTCTTTATAGCCCACAATTACTGTTGTATATCTCCAGCATGGCAACAAAAGATAGGAATTCATTCTGTTTGCCCTTAAACATTCATGAGAAAAATGGATGAGTGATAGCACAAACCAGGCCCTAAATCCTTGGCTTGCCAAACTTGAAACTAGTTAATAAGACCATTCTCCAGCTGGGGAGATGACTTTTCACTTCAAGGTGCAGAGCTGCTCCACCTGGCCCGGGCAGGGCCCCCGTGGATGTGTTCTCCACTGGTGGATCTCTCTGA
This sequence comes from Heliangelus exortis, assembly GCF_036169615.1. Classification (NCBI taxonomy): domain Eukaryota; kingdom Metazoa; phylum Chordata; class Aves; order Apodiformes; family Trochilidae; genus Heliangelus; species Heliangelus exortis. The sequence goes on along the minus strand of NC_092433.1, from coordinate 19,500,499 downwards.
GGAGGAGGGGATGGACCTACCTGTGCTCACTGCTTGCCACCCCACTGAGAAGGGGGTCCTTGCCTGGACAACATACATTGTAATGGGGCTGTGGTTGTCTGCTCCTGGCCTCCAGGACAGCTGAGCTGTGGTGTCAGTGATTTCATCTATTGTCACAGCTTCTGGAGGACCCGGAGGACCTGTTGGTTGAATTACAGGAGAGGGGTGTTAGGAGTTTCACAGTGACTCAAGGAAGGAGTGTTCTGGTTTTCTTCCCTTCCTGAGGACAGAGGTAACTGAGTCCTTGTGGAGGAGTTAAGCACAGCCCCAGCCATCCCAGGTCTGTTGCTTTAGGACTGGCTGCTGTACAGGTACCATTTTTGGCTGCAACTTGGATGCCATGTCTGAGTGTGAATCAGTATTTTCTGGTTTACTGCTGAGCTCCTCCTAACCAGTAAAGCACCAGAGGACACCAGAGGACATCCCTCCTGCACCACTTGGCCTTTGCTGTCAGCTGTGGAACAGGAGGTGAAGCCTCTCCCCAAAATCACCATCTCAAGCAAACTCTCCTCTTGCAATTCACCCCCTGGACTAAAATTATGTTCAGAGAGCTGGACTTGTTCTAAAGATCTAAAACAACCTGAAACCCACCACTATCCTGTTTTTAAAATGAAAGTTTCAGCAGGTCTAGCCAGATGTCATTTCTCTGAAATTAAAACTTGAGAGTGTTTTGCTGGGGGGAGCAGCCACACAACACAGCCTCATGGAGCAGGCAGCTCCCTCTGTCCCCACCAAAAGATCTTACGTGTTCTAAGGCCCAGGTTAACTAATTGTGCCTCTCCTAAAGCCACACAGATCACCTGTGTATGGCATGGATAGATCTTGAAATACCCGGGAAGTTACTAAATCATGTTTATTCTAGGAAAGGACTAATAATGGGGGTAGAAATGCAGTGAATCTGCTGGATACTGTTCCTGCTGCACAGGTCATCAAATAAATGAATTTGGTCAGGGCAAGTTTTGCATTCAGGGCACAAACATGCACTGGAGTGCTCATCTGGGCTGTGTGGCTGCTGAATGAGTATGTTTGTATGAAAGAAGCTCTATATGCATTGCTTGAAAACGTCCTGTGAACCCCAGCATGTTCTTTGAGTTTACTTCTTAGATTAATTACAAGATGCAGGGATTCCAATGAATGTCTCTGAGCCCAGGGATTGTCTTAGCAGCAGCAAAAGAGAGGGGGGAAAAAAGAAATTAAAATTTTACAACAACAACAACAAAATTCAAATACCTCTTACAATCAGGTCTGCAGCAGCTGATAGCTTGTCCACACTTGTTTGCACCATGCAGACATACTTCCCAGCATGCTTCAGCTGGATGCTTCTGATCATCAAATCACCAGCTGAATCCTGCTGATAAAGGAGGGAAAAGTGGTTACAATTACTTTTTAATGAGTGCTAAACATCATTATCACATGAAGGACACTGTGACTAATGGATTTATTTTACACAGGCTGATGAAAACATTAGTAATGCAAGCCATGGCCTATTAAAATTATGTGTGTCTGCCTTGAAGATGAGAGTGGGAGCATTGCAAAAATTATGTCTCCTACAAGGGGCAGGGGAGCCTGGCTTGGGGATGTTCACCAGTTTCCCCATCAAAACAATGTGACAAAGCTTATGTAGAGCAGGTTCCCTCCTTTCCCTCTCTGGATATCCAATTTACAGCCCCTCTGGTGCTCGGATGCCCAAGTTGTGTCTGCATCTATTTCCTAAGTGAAAACCAACCCAAATTATCAGACATCTGCAATAGTTTCATGGCCTTGTACCCCAGCCAGCATTTTGATTGCCCGGCGTTTCTGAGCTAAAGATCACCAGAACAGCACTCTCTGAGGAAATCTTGCATCACCTAGCAGCAGTAATTTGTTTTCCAAATGCCAAGTGCATGTCTGATTAACTGTTGAATAGAACTAATTATGTATCTGTACTTATAGGAAGCTGAAAAACTCTCAATTTTTCTCCAGACACAAAGCATTCAAGACGTTAAAAATCTCAGGGTAACCTTGTGATTGTGGCCTTCTGACTGAAGAATATTTAATAAAGTTGGTAATTTGGGCTTTGCAGGACAATCAGGCACGGTGGCCAGGCAGCCCCAGGCATCATTCTTCAAGTGTGTCTTCAAATGATTTTTTTGGGGATAACAGCAAGGTTTGTCCACTGTATTTCCTTTTTCTTTCAGCATTAAATTCCTGACAAATATAAACATGGACTGAGACCCAGTGGCTCTGTAAAACCTCCCTTGGAGCAATGTGTGGAACCCTTGTGAGTTTTCTTTCTCTGCTGTACTTGATAGGCAGTGTAACCATCATTTCCCACCTCACTCCTCCTAACTATCAGATTGTCATGAACAGCATTTTTCAGCCTTCAAGTAAACAATTCCTTGGACACAGCAAAAATTTGCATTGTCTGTGGGTACTGACTTATTTTCCTATAAATAAAGCAACAAACAACAAAGATACCAACGCTGATGTTGTCAGGAAACATGCACAGAAAACACTGAAAAGAAATGTCATCTCTGATGTGGGGGATGTTTGTAACACCAGGCAGGTTCTTTTGTGTAGAGGAAAAATACTTTATTCCAAGGCTATGGTCACAAGAGAAGGACACAGCCACAGAATCATGTCAATCAACACTGCCTGAACAAATTTGAGGCTGTCCACAAAGTTCTACAATTGTTGTAATTTTACATTCCTTTCTCTGTTACAGCCAGAGAAAAACTATCACAGACTTCTTCTGTTTGAGTAAAAAGAGAAGGCAGTTTTTTGCAATGAGAAAGCCCCTGATAGTTTGTCTGCTCTTCTGACACAGTGTGAGCACATTGTTCACATGAACAGATTTCAGCTGTGGCATTAAGCAGTCACAACAAATCTAAACCAATTATAACAAAATACTACTGACCATGTTTATCTTCTCCATTTACAAGATGCAAGATGTCTCCTACTATTAGCTTAGTCCAATTAATTGCTTCTATTAACCTTTTTCCATGCTACCTACTTTTATTCCTGTGAGATTGCTTTAGTATTAATACTTACCCCTCCAACTCTTTCAAAGTGATCCCCATCTTTCTCAAAGTCAATCAGGTGTCCATTAAATGACCAGGTGAACATGATATCCAGTGAGTGGTCATGAGATACCTGGCAAGGCAAGACAATGCTTTCTCCAACAGTGACATCCATGCTGAATGGTGACACCATAACCCGTGTTGGATCTACAAACAAACAAACAAACAAAGGAGGGGGAAAAAAGCATTATTCCTGTCCTCCTCAGAAATGGAATGCAGAAAAAGATCCTGAACAGTCTATGACACCCTCAGCAGTGCCCGCAGAGCTTGAAGTTTAGAGCAATCACTTAGGAAGATCCTTAGTGTAGCAAGTGAACTCTCACATCTTTGACTTGAACCTCCTGAATTGTCTTTGAGCCACCATCCTGATGGACAAGGAGAAAAGAAAAGGCTGGAAAGGAGTGCAGCTGATCTGAAGGGCACTGTTAAAATTTATGAAAAAACTAAAAAATTAAAGGTTCTTGTATTTGAATCTTCTCACTTCAAATACTTGTTTCACCATAATAACCATGGTTATCCACAACCTGTTTTGCTGTTCCTAAATTAAATGCAGCCTTAAGAAAACCCTTCCAGTACAAAATCATCAAAATTGGAATGAAGAAGGGTACATTAAAAGCACAAATGATATCTGCTGGGACACTGAAAGGGAAAAAAAAAGAAAGCTAACACCTGTAGTAATGGTAGCAGTAGATATTAACCCAACCCTTTGCTTCAGGACTAATCCCTTATCCCCAGCTGAAGTTCACATGGATTATTTCCCACTGATTTAATTATCTATTTTTCACTTTAGTTGTGCAACACAAGCAAAATGGTGGCACAGAAAGATGAGCCATGGCACATTATGCACATTTCAGCTCCATATCTGTGCCTGTGAATTCCCTCTGCCTCTGAAGTTAACATTTGTCTTTCATTTCTGTTCACAAAAATGCCATATTTTTTTTATAGAGGGACCCAGAAGAAATGGAGAAAAAATAATGCTTAACAATAAAACCAAAAGTCTGAAAATTATCTCCAGATAGGTATTTTTGCTTATTCCAAAGGTTTATTCTGCACAGCTGCCATGCTAAAATACTACAAGCATTATTCATTCTTTGGTAACGAAACCAAAATCTTAATTACTTCTTCCAGAGACTATGGGCCAACTGCTTAATTCTCTGCAAAAATAATGACACAGCAGCCAAAATATGTACTAGGCAGGACTACTCAACAAAATTCAGGGGATGCAAAGCTGTACCTGGGTTTTCAAGGGGTACAGGTGCTGAAAAAGATTTAATTGCTGACCTAAATAGGCTTCAGATCAAGTCCTCAGGGACTTGGCTGTTTTACCTTGGACAGATCATACTCATTTATATTTTGATTTAACTTCTAGGAAAGTAGAGTAACTCTTAGCAGAACAGCAGTAGATGTTATGAAGATTAACTAGTTAACCAAAGTAAAACATTTTACTTTTCCCAGGATGAAAGCAGCGTAAGTGCAAGTTACTAAAATAATGTTTAATTCTTGCCTAGATTTGTGACATTGTTTCTGATTTTAACTGATTTGGGATTGCTGGACCTCCCAGGCTCTGGATGCTACAGAACCACCCAGCCCTGCAGTGGGGCTCCACTTACTGAAATGCCTTTCACCATCACAAGCTCATCCTTTGCCCTGCTCAAAGCCTGCATGAAACATTCATGAAGGAAACGACTCTGAGATGAAATGGGTGCCTCCCACAAAGCCCTGAGCAGCATCACACGAGTCCCAGAACAATCTGGGTAAGCCCTGGTCCTTAACAAGTGTCAGAACCAAGGTTTTGCTGCAGGTAACCCTCACCCTCACAGCACTTGCTGCAAGAGATGAGACACCCACACCATAAATTGAGCTCCTCCTGCTGCACTGTACAGTTTATAAGCATGTAAGAATGAAACATGGGTGTCTGTTCAAGACCTGCCCTTTAATAGCCCCAACAGCAAATGGAAAATGTTCTTCAGAAAGCATCTGAGGGCAGCTGGGTCTTGGTGCACCTTGGATATCCACAGCTCAGTGCTGATCAGAATGATGAGATTTGCATTTGCAAAACCTGTAACATCAGGCACTTCTTTAATTATGGCAAGTGCTTTACAGCCACCAGATTCATGTTGGTTAGCATCCAAGTCAAAAATTAAAAAAAAGAAAAGCAATGATTGGGTTTTTTTCTCAGCTAACTACTCATTTATTTATCAAACACCTGCAAGGCAAGAGGCAGCCTAGGGAGGCAGATACTACAGGAGAGCTGATCTGAATGCTTGGTGACTGTTCTCTCCCCCTAAGTGCAGGTTATTTTCCTTAGAAGGTTTGAACTGATGCCAAGGAGAGTTAATTTAAAAAAAGGAGTAATTTGGATTTTGGTGATATTTGAGGTGATATTCACCTTTGGGGCACTCTGGTTTCCTTTGAAATAATTTTTTAAAAAAGGCTGAAAGATTCAGTTGCAGATAAGGGGTAAGGAATTCCATGAGCAGCATCAATCCCTGTAGCTGCCTGCAGGTTTCTGGGCACTTTGCAGAGGGAAGCAGTGCCTGGCACTGCCCACCTCTCCTGCAGAAAGGACAGACAAAAACCAAGCAAAATTGTTCCAGATCACTTCTGAGAAAGTTTGTGTGGCACTACTGAGAAGCTGCTAGAGGAGAAAAATAACTGAATAGTGCACACCAGTGTGAACAGGCTCAGGGATAAAAAATTTTTTCCACCAGGAGGTAAAATAATCTGCTTTTTAATATCAAATAGTTCACGGGGGGAAAAACTAACTACACTGAACATGCAAACACATTCAGGTGTCCTGTAGGTTTAGCAAATGCATCAGCCTGGGCTGGGCTTTGCTAGGGAGATCAAGCAGCCCCTTGGTGCACAGAACCCAGGCTGGCTCAGGCTGTGTCCCCTCTGGCAGTGACTGGCTGTAGGTGTCACTGGAGGCACAGGGAAGCAGGCAGATCCCTCCCAGCCTTCCTTTCCTGCAGGCGTTTTCAGGAGCACCCTTCTCCTCTGACAGCCACACCACGGGTTTGTTCACCCTCTGCTTTTCATGCCCTCCAGCTGGCCTGGCAGGGCACAGGGCTGCTCTTCAGCTGGAGCAAACCTCTGTGGTCACACCAGGACAGCTCTGGATGCCACCACCATCAGCCCAGCCACCAGAGCAGGGTGCACTCAGCCTGTCTGAGCACATTTTTCCCACTTCTGTCCTGTATTACAGCCCTGATTTTATCACTGCAGCACACTGCTGAGAATTTGGTGTATTTCTGACTTAATGTATTTGCTTTATATTACATGAGATTTTAACCAAGTTTTCTTGCTAGCTTACAGTTTATTTGAAGAAAGGGAGCCAGGCAGCACTTTCCATCCATAGCCAGGCTGTAATTGCTTCCTGTTGTCCCCTGTTCCCTGCTAAAGGGAAACCATCACCAGCTGTTAGTGCCGCCTGCCTTTCCCATCTCATTTTGGGAGGCTGTGATGCATCTCAGAGCTGCAAACCAGCCAGGCTGCAGAGTAACAATTTCCCCATCTGAAAAGCACCCATCCCACCCTGACTTTTCCATCGATTGGGTGTCCATAGGGAGGACTCACTGGGTTAGGGCAAAGAGCTGGGCAGTGCTGTGCTGGCGCCGGGCTGTGCCGTGTCAGATTGATCTGGAGGATGTGACACAGGGGGACACAAGCTGCAGTGGCACGACAGAAGTGACATAAAATGAAGCAGAGACTGATACTCAGAGACAATGCATTTTAAAAACAAACAAAAAATTAAAAATAGGTCAGTCCGGAGCATGCAAATAGCATTTGAATGACACAAGAGGACCAGAGCAAAGCCAGAAGGGATGTCACATATTCTGTGCCCATCAGCAGGATTTCAACTGCCCTGAGGGGTTTTTCCACCTCAGAACAGGCAGACCTGTCCCTGTTAGATGACTGTTTGGTGTGCTGTTTCCAAACGTGCTCCCTGCCAGTCTGGCTCTGCTCTGGAGGCTGTGCTGGGCAGGGAAGGTGCTGGGTGATGCTGATACCCACTGTGCTTTTTACTCCAGGCTCTCAAAGTGCTTCCTAAACAATGAGAGATGCTTTGCCAGCCCTGGCTGCTGAAGGGATAGAGAGTATTTTACTCTAATAAAAGACTGAACTGTAACATGCTCGGGAGGTGCAGCTCCTGTTGTTGGCCTCAGCTCAGCAAATGGAGCATCTCAGACAGATTAGAGAAAAAGGAGATCATGTCAGCACTTCCAGTGCTGGTTTCTGAAACCTTGTGCATCTAATCCCTACATGCTTATTTAGACATCCAGCCCGGCACAGAAAAGGAGGGAGAGAAGGGAATACTCAAGTTTTGAAATAGATATCTCCAGGGTAAAAAACTGGAGAAATCAGAACTTCCCCCTAAAATTTATAAGTTGCATTTATAAGGGACATTTTCCAAGATCTTGCAAAGGTTTATTCCTTCCATTCTTCTTTTCCCTTCCCTTTTCACTTTACTCAAGACTTGCCTGCACCCCTGTGCTGCCAGGTTTGGTTAATGGAAGCTGATGGGAATTTTGTAAAGGATCCTCCCCTGCAGTCTGCAGTGTAAGCCTCTCCCCCCTTTACTCTTTTGCCTCAGCAGGTAAATTCTGTTGCAAACACTCAGGGCTTTGGGAGGGAAAGTACTGCAAACTTTTGAACACAGCCAGGGAAAACTGCAGCAGCTGCTTAAAGGTTGAAGAAACATGGTCTGGCTCTTTAATAGAGAAAAGAACCCCAGCATTTGTTTTGACTGCCAAGATCTGTTAATTTTCTGCAAGTAGATATGAAATATTAGTATCCCACCTCTGGTACTCCCAAGGGCATGTCTGAGGAAAGCAGCAGTGAGCAGGTCTGAGGTGTGATGGCTGCTGCAGAAGGCAGAGAGAGGACATTTGTATCAGGCTGGACAAGAGGAGAGCCTGCAGATCAAAGGCATCTCAGCATAAAGAGGTTCTGACTCTCCACATCATGTGTTGTGATAGGAGCATGCCAGGGCATCTGTTAGCTGCTTAATGAAAGCCAGTGTGGATGACAAGGTAATTTCAGGTTCAAGCATGAATGCTCAAGTGCAAGAGTTTATGTTCAATTACCAGATGCTTCAGACAAGCAGCTAAGACAAAGGCAAGAGCTGCCAAGCACAGGGGCTGCATCTGACACAAGAGAAAATGGGCAGAGTGCTGCTTTGCCGTTCACTTTGCTGCTGTTCCTTATGTGGAGTAGGCAGATAAACCATAATTTCAAGTTTGATTAACCACTTCCTTACCTAACTCTCTCAACCACCCCTTAGTGTTGTGATGTTAAAGATCCCAGCTATGTTTTTACCTTATCTACACAAACCATTTCATGTACAAGATTTTAAATCAGGTTTTTCTTGTAGACAAACTGAAATTTGAACTCACTATTTAGGACTCACTTTTTCTCGTTCTGAAATACCAGCATGTTTACTGTTTTCATTTTGTTTTTCATCAGAGGGAGTTAATAAAGGCACTGCAGAACAATGTCCTCTATTTGCAATGACATTTCACATTATTGTATTGATTTCAAGGCAAATCATGTCTGGAGACAACAAAAATCAATCTTGGAAGTAGAATCATCTGTTTTCTACGGGCAACTGAAGAATCAAAGGCCAACACATGAATACTCAGATGTGCTCTAATGTTTCCTTCTCTTCTAGCAGTGAGTGAAACATTTATCCAGGGCCACAAAGACAAAAGCATCTGAGAGCTGATGACTGACTGAGGGTCTGGGGGCTCTCAGTGCTCTGGGTACCATCAGACACTCTAAGAAGTGCTGAAGGGAGAAAAAAGATGACCCTGAACTAAATAAATTAATAACCAGTGAGTAAACATATAGTTTAATTAGCATTGTAAACTACAGTTTTCTTAATAGAACTGATTGAGTACTTCATGGGGCATGGCCAAAATTAAGATTAAAAAGAAATGAAGAAATATTTTAGAGACGTGGTTGAGTGGCCTTGGCAGTGCTGGGTTAATGGTTCTACCTGATAATCTTAAAGGTCTTAATTGTTTGATTCTCTGAGTTACAGTATCACAGCCATGAGCTGTGACAAGTCACATCTATGATTTCAGGCACTTGGCTCTTAGGCCAATATTACTCTCTTGCTCCAGACAATCAGCTTAATTAAACGTGTTCTCATCAAGACAAGTAACCAATTAAAAGGCACATTTCTTACCAGAAAATTCTGCAGCACTTCTCTGGTGAGTACTGGGGTAGAGTTTCACTTAATAAAGTATAATCTCATTAAAAGCAAAAGGGACAATGTCAGCTTAGTAAAGGGAATTTAGGCCAGGAAGTAAAGTAACTTTTCTGACTTCAGAAACACACCAGTTGGTGCCCAGAACTTTCCATGTGATCAGGCAGTGCTACACAGCCACGTATTTAACAGGATTAAGGAAAGGAGGAGTGGAGCATCTGACCTTTCCTGGAGCCTCTGACTGAGCACTACACCTGGATGAGCTGGGCATTTAGGACATGGTAAAATTGATTTCCTGCAAGAGGATCCTTATCTTGCAAGTTTACCTGGCTCAAATCTCTCAAAGACTCTGTTTGCTGTTACTGTGGGCCAGGGAGGTTTAAGAGGAGAGTTTGGGTGTTCATCCATCCATCCATCCATCCATCCATCCATCCATCCATCCATCCATCCATCCATCCATCCTCCTTGGTAACCTTCTCCTTTCAGCTCCTGAAGATTCCCTTTCAAGAGCAGCACTTTGCTTCTCAGCTTTCCTCAGAGCTGAACTGCAGCCAAGGTGCAATCCATTACCATATTTCTTAAACTGGCTTTGCAGAAGAGCTTCCTACAGCCTGAAAACTTTCTGAACTTGATGTAAGCATCTCCCTCCCAGGAATTCATGCCTCCCACCTGCCAGACAGGGACCAGGTTGTCAGTCAAGGGACTGCCCTTCTGCAGACTCCAATATGCACCTTTGGGTGGCTGAATGCAGTTAATTTATATCTAAAACCACATTAAGAATGGAATTGCATCAAAGGAGACTGGGGAGGGATGTGCCATTAGAGCAAACTCAAAGACAAAATATATGAAAATATATCCACTCTGCTGAGAGTACAGAGAGCATTACTTAAATAACAAGAGGGCACAATACTTCATTTTAACCTCTCTTTTACCTAGTGCAAAGCAATCTTATCAAATCAAGCTCTCTCCATGCAAAGAAAATTATCCTTAATGGGGTCTGGAAATGACAATCAAATCTGTCACTCGTAGAAACGTGTGCTTGCTCATTATAGCAGCATGCAACAGTGCCTGGTAACACCACAAACCCCAACCATCCCTTCTCTGTCCCTTTGCATTTCAGGCTAAAAGAAAAGCCACTTCAGAGGTGCCTTAAATGAAATTGATATATTTGACAAATGATTGAGCCATTTGTCACACATTCTCCAGGTAACCCAGTGAATGCAAGGTAACACCTTTTGTGGGCTATTGATTGCAACTAGCTGATATTTGTCTTTTCAAGTATGGAATAATCTACTGTCATTGCAAAAATTATGGCCATCTTCCTGAGAAGGTTAATCAGATACAGACGAAATCATATCTAATCTTTGATAAATTGCAAGTCACTTGAGGATCAATCACTTCTCTTCTTGTACCACAAGCCACAGGTAATTGTGCAGAAGTCAGGCTCTGCAGTTTGCTGTGCAGCCCCTCTGTCCCAGTGGTCAACAGCTTTTCAGCTCTGCTCTGATGGTTGATTTTTGGGGCTTTGAAATCTGTTTTGAGGAGTAATGGCCATAAATAAAAAATTTCCCAAGACAAGCAGAGAAACTACAAGCCCTATATGCTGCACATCAGCAGAATATAGTGAATATTTCCATTGCTAACTTGGTTTGGTAAATATCTCCTGAGGGATTACCCTGCATGGACAGCAAGACCTCTTATATCAAAAAAGAACAAGAGAGTTTTGTCCTTGCTAAATCATTTTCATCAATTTCCTCTGACTGATTTTCTTGGAGGCAAAGAACTGGGACCTCCTGAATATATGCTTATTATTACATGAGAAAAGCAGCAAGGATGATTCCAAAGTCAAACTTCTGCCATTTAGCTGTTTTATCACTTCTCAACCCTGCTTTAAAAATAAATACAAACCCACCTGGGTTCAGCAAGTTCTCTGCCTGCTTCCCAACACCTTCCTGCTCAGCTTGGGTGGATCTGTGCTGCTGAGCTCTCATGAACAACCAGGACTTACTCTCTCACTCTAATTCTTCTCCTTCCTAATGTAGAATTCCTTTTTGCCTTTTGCCCCTCCACTTCTTGGCAGATCTCAAAACAAAAATAAATAAAAGCTTGACAGAAAGTAGGCTATCAAGATTCATTAATACTGAGTATCAAATATATGTGTTTATTGCAGAGTTGGAATCTCCACTGTCTCTCTCTTGCTGTTAATACAACAGCTCATCTGCTGTATCCACCCCATGAATATGTTCAACCTAAGTATTTCTCTAAAGACACCCCTGCTCCTACTATTTTATAATTAGAAAATAATTAGTGCAAGTTCTCCCAAATAGCTCCCATAGAGAAATGACTCTACTACACAAAAGGAAGATCTGAAATTCCCAAGCTATTTACAAGCTACACTAAAAAGAAATCTGGGCATTTCTCTAGTGCCTCAGGAGATGACATCCAGACAACAAGACATAATTAAGAAGTTGTTATGCAGGGAGCAGGATGAGGCATGACAGTCAGCAGGCAGGTAGAGAAATCAATTATGCAAATGACATGAAAAAATAAATAAATTTCAGTTTCAAAAAGCTCTTGTCAGGTCAGCTCAAAAGGTAAACATCAAATTAAAAAGTTGAACTTTTAAACAAGCTAAAGCCTTAGGAGAAAAATATTGCTATCACTGGCAGCACCCAATCTTTTTCCATTTAAAATTATTTTAAACCAAAACTGAACTAACTCTTTAAATAAACTGCTAATTGAGCATGGGCATCCAGCCCTGCAGGCCTGCACGTGGCTCCTGGGAAGGAGAGCCAGCCCTGTGGCCACCAGGTTGGGTATTTGGACTTTGAGTCACCACCAAATGTGAATAATTAAGGTTACCAGAATTCCATCAAAAAGAGAATTAGATGAGCAAAAGAGGGGGCAGAGGAGAGAGCAAAGAGCAAGGAGGTGAAGGTCAGGATGAGCCCAGACCTCATGGTGAGAGGAAATAAACTGAGATCAACTCTTCGCTTTCACTGAGCTCAACTTTCACTTTTTCTTTCACTCTTCCCTTCACCATTAGGAAGGTCGTGACTTTCTAATGACCTTGAGGAAGTCATTAAAAGCCTCAGCTGCCTTCTTTGCCCAGCCAATAAATGCAGAGAAGACCTTCATTATAAAACTGTTCTGTCTCCTTCTGCCACTGTGCACAACGGTTATTTTTATTTAAGGATAACTTTTCCTTGGAACCCCAGTGAGACTGGCAGGCTACCACAGGCAAGACTGAAGCCCAAACACCTAATTCCAAACAGATCAAGCAAGAGAGTAACAGAACCAACAAAACAAACCTTGAATACAAGACTTCTGGGCCACAGAGATCCAGTTTGTTTCCCAGTGAAGCCAAGATGTCCTCATGTCCTGTGCTCTCTCACAAGGAAGGGACTCCTGTCTCCTGACTCCAGTAATTAATGACAGCCTGGGAAGGGAAACCCTTCTGCTGAGGGATGTGCTATGGTTTGCTCACTCTTTGATTAAGCCCCAATCCTGATGTTCCAGGAAGGGGCAGGAAGGGGGCAGGATGACAAATTAAATTAATGTAACAACCTGCAAGAACATCCCATCATTGCAACTTGCTCAAAATCTTCAGCTCCTACTCCACCAAATAAATATTCATCCCAGAGCATCATTATGAAGTGTCCCTGACATTTCCCCTGTTCCATGGCATTTTGCTTCAAATTAGCCACAACTTTTTTTTATGCAAATGATTCTTATGCAAATTATTCTCCTATGCAATGAAATGATTCCAAAGGACCAACTTGCAAAGATACAGACAGAAGTGGAATAAACAGCATGTCAGTGTTTCCATCTCTCCTTCCAGCCTGGTTTCAGTGACAGATGATTTGGCCCCAAGCACCCAGCTTTGCTAGGGCTTCAGTCATGATCTACAAAATGTCTCCCCAGCACCCTGACACTCAGCTTCTGCAAGGAATCAAGTTCATCTTTAGCTGCACCAAACAGTTTAGTTACCAGGATTTTTACAAAGACTTTCTACTGTTTACCTGAGACACAAAAGGAACAAAATTTTCACTGGTGAAATCCTGCTGACTTCATAAATAAACTCAAATAAAAACTATAATGGAGATATATTTGCAATGAAACCAGATGAAAACACAGCATAAAGCCTACAACCCATCAGTAGTTCCTTACAATACACTTGAAAACTTCACCCATAATGAAAGCAGATTTCATATTCCAAAGGTGTGTGTGACAGAGAGAAGCAACCCAAGGCCCAGCAAATCAATTCAGTGACAAAACTTGTGTGTGTCAGTCAACCTGCTTCTGAGCCAGGAACAGATTCCCATCACATTCCCAAATCACTGGCTTGAACACTGTGATGCAGCACACCTAGGACTCAATCTCTTCTGGTAGTGCCTGTTATTAAACTCTCTCTGCCATCACGATTTTGGGGATTAAGACAAGAGGCTCTACTCCTCACATCAATTTTGATAGGATTGCTCATAATCTTACTGAAGTTGAATTAGAAGAGGGGACAATCAGGTCTCAGGAGCCCCTAATATTGCAAGCACCACCTCATCACCATTCAGCAGCACTTCAGTTACTCTCTGATGTGTCCAAGCCCATCACTCCTGAGCTTTATCCATGTGCCACTTGGTTATTATTATCTGATGGGCAGCTCTGAGTAACCTGTTTGCAGCCCAGCCAGGCTCAGGGAGAAGAAGTCACAACCTCTCAAAACCTCCCAAGATCAGTTCTGCCAAGCTGCTTCCAAAAAATGCTTTGGAGAAAAACCACAAAAGGATTGATACTTCCCAAATGATGCCCCAGATTCTTTTCCTCAACACCCTTACACTTTTACCTCCTCCTACAAGAAAATGTGCTCTCTAAACACTTCCTCTTTATCTTTGATGTTAAAACCACAGCCTCCAGGCCAGGCTGTTCTTAGTCACTGTTTTCAAGGATATAAAGCTCTGAAAGTATGGGATTCATTCTCATTTTGCATCCCCCTCTCCCTTTATTCTCCCACATGGTTTCCTTCAGCTTTTCCTGACTTGCAGACCAGGAGTCACTTTCTCAACAAATCCCATGTTCAGATCATTATCCCCCCTAACCCTGCACCCCCTGACTGAAGGAATTTGCCACAGAAATGGCTCCAGGGGGATCTGTTCCCATCTCCCACCACAGGACCATACACTACAAACTTCTCTCAGCTGGACTGTTTACTCTTAGAACATGGCCTTAATTTACCCAAGATTTGTGGTATTTCCAGTCATGTCTGGAAGTTCATCCCACTCCCCACCTTGGAAAAAAACAACCAACCTGTATCCTCTGGGATTTTCTGCAAAGGTTCAAGTCCCCTGAAATATCTGGGGAAATGGGTGGAAAACATGAAGTTGAACATTCCCTTAATTATCAATTTGTTCCTGTCCTCAGTCTGATAGAAATTTCCACTTAACTCTTCTTCACTTCCAAAACTAACTATGGGATAAAATAGTTTGTTGTTTATGTTTTAAATACACACAAAGACACACACACATAACCAAATCCCCTACATTTCTTTCAATAAAAATATCTACTGGAAGCCCTTGATCCAGGGCTTCATTTTAATTATGTTGGGCTCTAATTTGTATTCAAAAAACGAAAAATATTTTAACCTTTCTGAAATGGATCATGTTAAAATAAATGGAAGCCAGTTGATGAGAAGTGTTAATTAACTTGCTTTCCTTTCATTAAGAGTCTGTGTTTAACCTATAGGTCACCTCCTCTTTCAGCTGATGTATGGATTTGATCTTCAATGATGAGCTAAACAACCCAATCTTCTATTGAGGATGGAGAACTCCTGAACCTCTGGCTTTTTTTTTTTTGGGGGGGGAACAGGAGGGGAAAGGACAAGAAAATTCTGAAAATTAAAGCATCGAGCTTTTTAATTAATTATCCTAAACCTTTTTTTTTATGGCAGAAGAGATCTCATAATGCTGACCCTGCCATAAATTGTGGGATTAAGATAATACAGAACTAAACAATGAAATTGGTTCCCCCCATCACAGATATACAGACATAATGGTCTTTTCTTTAAAAAAAAAAAAGTATTTTTTTCCACATTATGTGCTGGATCAAGTGTATTTGTAAGCATCAGCCACTTGATCCTGCCTTGGCCTCTTGTGCAGTTACTGGTTTTAAGACCCCTGATGGGCCTGGGGGCTGAAGGGACACAGGAGAAAGGGGAAGGTGGTGGGGAGGGAAGTGGGGGGAGATTCTGCTGCATTTACCATGATCCAGAGCAAATCTTCCACACTGAGTTGCTCTCCCTACATCAGGATCAGACAATGTACTTGGAGAAACTGCTCTGTAAGAGTCAACAGATTTATGTTCCTGATTTTAAAAATATAACTCTAATAAAGGAAGAAGTATGTCCAGAATTGGCAAGAGAGATAGGCTGGAGATCTATGCTTTTTAATATCAAGCTTTTTACCACGACCACTTTTATCACATTAATGGCTAAATCACACTGATTGTAAAACAGCCAAAATGAGGCAATTAGTAAGGCTGGTGACAGCCCCAGAGAACAAAATGCACAAGGTTTGCAGTGTGAGCCAGATGGATATCTTCAATATATTTCTTATTGTCTGCTTGTGGTAATATGTTCAATTAAGCTGAATCAGTACTACAGAAGACCCTTTGAATTTCCTGGAAAAAATTAATTGCCTGCTGCAAATTTAATGAAGCCTAACAGTATTATGTTTACAAGTTTGGTTTGTTATGATCAGTAAGTGTTTACAAGAAAAAAACCCCTTACTTAACCCAACTAGCCCCATCAGCAAACCAGTGCTATTTTACAGCTTCAGTTTCACATTTCCAGGCCATTTAACAGTTCTGCCCTTAGCAGCTGACCTAATTTTTTTCCCTCCCAAATAAGACAGTGACAGCTCTTGCAGGGCTGCTCATTCATGAGTGGTTGGGAGTTAAATCTGACTCAACACCTCAACCATGACCTGGTGTTATGACACGTGTCCTGGGATGAGCTGGAACCTCTGACCTTCATCCTTCTCCATGTGAGGTCACCAGCTTGGCCCAGCACAAGGCAGCCAACAGCCCATGGCTCTCCTGGTTGAGCAGTTCTTGTTCTCAAAAACATTCCCAAACCAAAAGCCAAAGGTGTGTCTGAGCAGAGCCAGGGAGGGCTGGCTCTGGGGAGGGCTCAGCAGTAGATGAGGCATCTGCTTCTCATTTCACCACTTCTGTAATCCCTGAATGATTGCAACCTTTGAGCTGCAATCAGCTGTCAGACAAATGGAAATGGTGACACGATACCCAGTGATTTCCTCTGCCCTGGGGTGCTCTGGGGCTGGCCTGATTTTTCTGATGACCTCAGGATCTCAGCTGAAGGGGGCTGGGAGGGAACCTCAATGTTTCTCAGCTCCAGGTGTAACAGAGGAGAGGCAGCTGCCACCTTTGAAAGAGAGAACTGAGCTTCTTCCAGCTGCAGAAGGCAATTTGGACAAGCATGGTGTAATAACCTTGATGGTGGTTTGCAGTTGGAAATGAACATGTCAGTTGCCTGAAACTATAAAATACCTGATTAAACCTTGTGTTTCAAGTGCCATATGGAGAAGAGCTCCTTTCAAAGCTGCAAGGACCCTGAGGTATCTACTGGATTCCAGCCCCATCACCAGCTACTACCTGAAGCTCTTCCACCCAGGGTTCATTAAGCAGATCCAGGAAAGTGTAGCCTGAAGCCCTGGGGCTGCCACAGCTGAGGAGAGGAGGAGCAGATGTGGTGGATGCACAGCTCTCCTTTCTAACTGTGCCTTTTATGCAGTGCTTTGGGTCATAATTTTACTTAAACCCAGGAAAAGACCCTTAATTGCATCCTAGAAATAATTGCTGTCCATGGAAATAGTCCAATTAGAGCTGATTATATTCTTTTACAATTTTACAGTCAAAGATTACTGCTTTCATTGCCAGCTGCTAAATTCAAGCATTTGCTACTGGTTGTGAGTTAGAAGGCAAGGAAGATTTTCAAACTTAGGAGGAAGTTTCATTTCCTAAACATGAGAATACAGCAACATGTACTCACAAATCAATCAGTGCCTACATAGCTCTATGGCTCTCTCTGATGCTTTTTTTGCCTATATACCCCTGATTTAAAGATTCTGGAGAACAAGCATTTGTACTCAAAATTGACTTTTTCTCCTTCATTGTTAAAATCATGAATTAGGCCTCATAAGGAATATTAAATTGTATCTATCTGGACTACATATAAAAACTGTGTCCAGCCACTACTAAAAAACCCCTTCACTTTAACAATATTAAAACTTCCTTTGATTTTTGAAAAGTTCTGAGTCTTTGGTAAGTACAGAAAGTCTTGGCTTTGCTACCAGCTGAACACACACCTCATGTGCTATCCAGCATGATAATAAAAGCCCATAAAACATGGACAGCCCTAAAGTGCTGCTCTGGGATTATTACTTTAAACTCTGCCTCTCTTTTTTAAATTATATTTTGTGCTTTCAAGACCAGGTGTTATTTAACCAGGTCCTTTCTTAAGGGCTGAGGAATAACCAATATGAATTTAAATTAGATTGAATTGAACTGTGAGGAAAGAAAATTAAAGACCTTGCATGACCTTAAAACACTGCTGGATCAAGACAGATCTCAGAGTGACTGAGGGGCTATTGGTGTTCCAAAATGACTAACAGGACATATGGGTGGATGGTATGGAAAATGCCTGAAATAGCTTTCTGGGACAGCTTTCCACAAGAGCAAAGCAGCAGCAATGACAGGGGAAAAATCAGGGAGGGACAGAGGATTTCTGGTAATGTCAGTAGTGCTTAAGTGGGTTGATAGATTTAAGTATCCGATGCACTTTTCCCTGGGTTAATGTAGAAAATCCAACATCTTAATGTATGGCTTACTCTCCCCCTCTTGGGAAAAGCCCCCAGCCCAAGCACTGATGTCCCAGTTCCACAGAACAGTCAGGACAGCTGAAAACAGATGGTAAAATACATGGCACTGCTGTTACCTGCACTCATTGCTAAAACCCCCAAAGAAACACACACAAAAGGATACTCATAAAATGTACCCAGCTAAAACACAAGCATTTCCTACAACTGGAAAGCAAAACCATCACACAGCTCCTTCACAGCCAGGTCCACCCAGAGGCCCCCTCCCAAGGACAGCCACTGGGTTGCTGCCCCTCTGCAGGGCTTGGTGGATACATTTTAAAAAGCTCGATGCCTTTTTGCCTCAGGTTTATTAAAAGCAATTTTTTTTATTGCTGGAGTCAGTAGCAGCACTATGTGAGGAGGAGCTGGGTTGGTGGCCAGCCCAGCATTTGCTGATCTCAGCAGTGCCAGGGGCTGCAGCTTTAGATTTAGGGCTGGCACTGAAGCCACAGCAGATGCTGAAGAACAGAGTCAGCAACACCAGCTCTGGAAGGCAGAATCAGTGTCTGGCATTATGAAAATAAATTATTTGTGAATATAAACCAAGATATAAATAGATACATACACCCATCCTAATGGTGGGGATCATTTTGGAAGGAACAGGCAGCTGTGATGTAAAACTTGTATAGCAGCATTCTGAAATCAGTTTGCCTATGAATATCCAACAAAAAGAGATCTGAAGTCTGATATTGCCAAAAGAATAAAATAATTCTCTGAAAATCCATGAGGGCTCATTGAGACTGCATGGTTTTCCATATCATTTTTCTAAGTGTCCTGTTTTTCATTACTATGATGTAAAAAAATGGATTAAGTCTGCCTCGACTCTCAAGTTTATAAGCAAGCAGTACATTTAGAAAAATAATACTGAACTGCAGGCATTTACCAAGTTGTCTTTGAAGCAACCATAGGTGATATAAAGAGGTCTCCAAAGGTAAAAAGATGCAGTGGGTGGTATCACACGAGGGGCACTGGTGATGCACAAGCATCCTGAGTAGCCTTGAGCCCTGCTGCTTCAGAGTGCTGGGGAGATGAAGGCACCAGGGTCACCTCAGCCCAAAATGCAGAATATTATTCACAGATATTACAGGAGGCATAAGGAGTTCTGTTTGATTGCCTGTGTGCTTGTTGGCACACTCCAGCTTCCTGTGTATGTGGAAATTAAGCCACAGATGACTTGAAGAAACCCAGGACCAGGTGTTATCAGGCACGTTCAACCCAAAAGTGCAACGTGCTGTAGTGGACAGGAGGTCAGGCAGGACAGTGATGTCTCTCCACAGGAGCAAGCATCTGGAGCTGCACAACCAAATTATTTTCATTTCTTTACAGGAAGCCTAATATTCACAATCTCTGAAGATGGAAAACCACTGGTTCCTTGTCTACCAATACACAGTGGTATAAATCCACCCAGCCCCATGGATGTGAGACAAGCACAACATTTTCTGAAGAAGAAAGTTCAAAACTGCTCGAGTGATGGCAACGCAGAGACAAGCACAGATGGCACGAGGGGCCAGGAAAGCCACCACGTCCCACCCACACTGGCAACCACAGCCCTGAACTGTGAGCCCAGCTGCATTTAAAGCACTAGAATAACACTGTAGAAAGTGCAAGTTTAAAGGCAATAACATTTAAAGGCTCTGAGGAGTTACTCGATAATGGAGCAGAATTTACAGAATTTAATAAATCGTTTCCATTTGCAATGCAATACCCCAACCTTCACACAAAGGAATAGCCTTGGAAAATATGCAATTTTATAAAAAATAATTTGGATCACTGTGCTGGACAAAATCAAGACTATCAGGCTATTCAAGCGTGAGGAAAAAATAACCTACTGACATTATCCTTGTGTTCTTTCTCTGCTAAAGTGCTATGGCTAGCAGCTAGCAAAAGCTCCTTTTCCTGCCTTGAGCCCTCCCATGGCAGTGCTCACCAGAGCAGCTAATGGCAGGAGGGAAATGTTAGAGGTGCATCATAATAAAACAGGCAAATAAAGTCATCAGAGCTTGCCCTTCTCAGAGATAAAACAGTGCAACCAGAATTGCTTTACTTCTCCACAAGAAGAGAGAGGTACAGACCCCACCCAGCATTCACTGACTCTTTCTGTCCATTATGCCACAAAATTCCAGGCTGCAGAGTCAAACTGAGCAATGACATTTCTATAGAGGTGCTGCCTGAGGAACTTCACCTGGGTTTAGTCTATGCTGCTGAAGGGCAGGAGCTGGGACATTAGCACCAGAGCTTCTCCTTCTCCTTTCTACATTCAGAGATTTTATTGCTATGTCCATCTGAAATGAGCTTCTTTGGGAGCTGCTGCTTTGGTAGCCAATTTATATCACTGCATTAAATACAAAGAAACTCATTTTGTGCAGTCTACTACACCTGTGTACACTATTTGTCCTGGTGCTTACAAAGTCTCTTGTCTTTCTCTGTGTTGGAAGAACTGAACCTTTACCCTCAAGTGATAAAGAAGATGGAAAATTAAGATTCAGATACTACTACATGGAAACATGGGCCATGTTGTACATAGCTCTGAACACAGTGATTCTTCTCTAGCCTTACAAATTCAATCCTGCTTTTTAGTGTAAAGGTCAAGCTGTACATACAAGTTTGCATGAGCTCAAGTCTTGGAAGTCAGAGCTGTTCTTCCTTAGCACCAACCAAGAGAACAAACCCAAACCACAATCTCATCGGTTTAGAAAACCACCAAGGTTCACCAGTTCTGACAACAGCATCTTAATACACAACCCTATGGGCACCTGTCAGAATTTCATATCTTTTAAGCTGTCTGCTCATGCATAATATGATTATTTATTCATCCCTCTCTGGTTGTTTGCCAGAGATTTATTTTAAGCTCCTTGGTTCTGCTGTAACAGATACCTTCCTCCTCCTCTCATCCTTGCCTACACTGTCTTTGACACCGTCAGTACCTCTCCCTGAGAAAGAAAATTAAAAAAAGAAAAAAAAAAAAAAAAAAGCTGCAATATTAATGGAAGAACAGAGGAAGGTTAGAAAAAATGTCTTCTGACCTTCACAGTTTTTTACTCAATTACATAAGATGAGTTAGAACAGAATCTAAGCATATCTTAAGGTCAAGAAACTTATCAGCTGATAAATTAGTCTTTTTTTTGTACACCACAAAACTGAGGTAAAATAAGGTGTTCAATCATATTTCTGTCAAAATTTGCTGCCGTTTTACTTGGGGCAGAGAAACTCAAGCATTTCAGTATAAAATCCAGTATTTTACACAGTTCATTTGGAGTTCAGGATAGTTTCTGCTCTTTTATACTTTTTATGGGATAGACTCTGAAATTGCATTTCTCGGTTTGCTGTTAATATCCACATCTCAGGCTTAAGAGTTTATTCTCTGCTTCCTGCACATGTGTCTCTCCCATAAATGCTAATGGAATCGAGTTAAAACGAAGCACTGAGGGAGAAAGAAGCACTTGCTAATCCTTTATAGCCTCACTGCAAAGAAAAGTGATTTGTAAACCACGGGAACCCAAGGATCAGGTACAAAAGCTGCTGCCTATTGTGCTGGGAGCAAGGGCTGAGTCCCCGGGCACCCTGGGGAGCAGGCAGGGCTCACAGGAGGGAGGCTCACACACAACATGGTCCAGGCTTCAACAACTGCTTTTCTTCATGGGGGAACAAGTGGGTCCCTCAACTTCAGCCCCCCCCCCCCCGAACCCCTCTGGTGTCCTGCAGCACACTCAGCTGTGCCCAACTTGGAGATGGAAAGTCAGTGCCACCTCCTGTGGTCTCCAGGAAGGACCTTTGGGCTTGGTTTTACTGGCTTGCTCTCCAGTTTTGTTCTGGGTGAGAAAGCAGTTGAGTGACCCTTTTAGTAACAAAGTCTTTTCTATGGTCGTTTTCCCTGAGCTTTCTCAGCTGTGTGCTGTGGGTGCCTCCTTAGGGTGACACAGATGAAGAAGAGGCACCAACAGCTCACAGAAATCTAAAGCTGACCTTCCCTTGCCTCTGGTTCTGTTTGCAGGGACCCACATGGCCATGGGCAAATGCCACACAAGCTGTTCAGATCAGCTCCAAACCTGAAGAGCTCTTGGTGTCAATATGCTACAGCATTCCTTTACAATAAAGCACAGAACCCAAGAACAATTTGGGTTGGAGAAGACCTTAAAGTTCATCCAGTTCCAACCCCCCACCATGGGGAGGCCACTTCCCACCAGATCAGGTTTCTCCAAGCCCCATCCAACCTGGCCTGAGACACTTCCAGGGATGGAATACTGCAGAAGGCAGGAAGGGCTGTGGCAGCCCTGGGGCTGCACCTTCAGCCCCTTGCTGTACAAGAAGCAGTAGGGCCAAATGCCACAAAACACAACCTCAAGAACATCCCATTGAACTACAAGACCCTCCTCAGATAGCTAAGGCAGAGAAAACCTGCTGCTGTACCACTGTAACCTTCAGGCTGCAACTATAAAAAGGGTTCATCAGCTTTCCCAGCATTTGCCTGGTCCTGACACACCTTGCTGGAATGTGCTCAGCCTATGAAAACCACAGATTGAAACTTGCATTGAAACATTTTAAAGTATTTCCTATATACCACAAAAACAGTTTATGGGGAGACCCTATACCTGACTCCTATCCATCAATGTCAGTTGATGGGAGAATTAAAACTGACAGCATTAGAGCTTTGTGATTGATTTATTGCTTTGTAATCAATCTGTCCTGATTTGTTATCCAATGCAGGTCTTTCCCCAAATAAGGAGGGATTATATATGTAATTATATATTCACAGCCTACAAGAATTCATCATAGGCATTCATAAGCAGACCAAAAATTAATTTAAGACATTCATTAGTGTCTCTTAATTGTTTACCAAGTTAGTACTTTACATATTTTTGTCAAATTTTGTATCTTTTGAGAAAAAATTCCAGAAATACAGAAATTCATCCCTGGATAAGAAATACCAAAATTCAATCATATCTTGTGCATCTTTTCAAAAATCATGACTCTGAGTTGCAAGGGTGAAACTCCTGCATCACTCTGAAACAAGACAAGATGCATTAAAGAGTTCAGAAGGTTTTTAAAAAGATTTAGTTTAGGAAAAAGTTTAGGAGCAACCAGAAGCTGAGCTAGAAAATGCATGTTTTTAAAGGACACCACCTAATCTCAGCAGAGTGAGGGCAATGTTCCTCCACAGGTACACCATGGCTTTCTGTATCTCCTTTGGAAAACTGAGTTGTAGGATCTGGCTGGCTGCAGTGACAGCAGATACTCCTCAAGCATGACTACTTGTCACTGCTAGAAACAAGCCATCCAACAGTACAGAGCAGGGACCTGGCTTTGGGTTACAATTCCCAGATCATTTGCAGCATCATGTTAAACCAGGCATGAAGACAAAATGCATTAACTTGGGGTGAGCTCCATCAGAAGCACAGACACCTTCTCCCTGTTCATGTCATCTCTCAGGTTTCTGAGATGCAGAAGACACTTTAAACCCCCCCTTTTGCATCAGCATCAAGGGGGGAAGGTGCAGCATGTCTGGGGCTGCTCCAGATACTCTTAGACACTAAACTGGAGTGCAGTAGGAACTGGACTGACCTTTCACAACCAAGCTGCCCGTGCTGCTGGCTGTCCCAAAGAGGTTTGTTGCCACACAGGTGTAGCTGCCCGCGTCAGCCTTGGTGACGTTGACGATCCGCAGGCTCCCATCATCCAGAACAGTGATCCTGGAGAGACAGCAGACACAAGGGGTACAGATTTTTTTAAGTGAACAGAAAACTCTTTTTGATTCTGCATTAATTATTAAGGGTTTGAACAGCAGAGTCTGTTGCCCGTTACAGAAGTTTAGCTGACAGAAATCTCTCAGGACACAACTCATAAATACTGGATGCAGCATCACCAGGAGTGTTCTGTGTCTTTACTTGAGGGCTACTTCCATTTACATACCAGCAGCTTGTGTAGGTTTCACACACATCTGTACTTTGATACTCAGCACTCACCATGACAACCCTTGCAACACAGGGGCTACATCTAAAAAATCTCTGTGCTTGCTGCTTAACAATGTACAAGCTTCTGCAGAGCAGATGCAGGGCAGCAGGTGTTCCACTCCTGCTTCTTCTCCAGAAGGCTGCTGGCTTTTCAGCAAAGCTGCCACACTGCCAAGAGTTCCCCTCTCCACCTCAACTGTAACTCAGCCTGAAGGGGCTTATCTACAGTTGGACTTGCAGGTTAATAAAATACAAAAAACCCCCAAGCCCAATCCTGTTTCATTCCTGTCCCCTCCTCACATCCACAGCCCTGTCAAAAGAGAGTTATCTGCAGCAGAATGTGTCTCTTGGATGGTGGAAGGATGGTGGTCCCCAGCCTCTCCTCTGGCCCTTCCTTTCCTTGCTCTCACAATTACCTTTGTCTCCTGCTCCCTTTTCTTCTGCTCTATGTCAATGAAAACAGAAAAACTGATCCTGCCCAGTAAATCCCATGGAAACACAAATGCCTCATGTCCTGTGGAGTCCCCATAATGCCAAGGGACTCCAGAAAAAACCTCTTCCCCAGCCTAATACCACTTCTTGGAGCAAAATACTTGCTCAGTATTGCATCTTCCAGCAATCTGCCTTCTCCTCTCCAGCCACTTTCAGACCTGACTTGAAAATCTTGTATTAATTCCTGCCTTCTCCTGCTCAATTATTTTCCAATTTAACTAATTTGAAAGGAAATGAAGAAGCCTTTCTGCATCCTTAATGCCAATCAAGCTCAGTGCAGCAGGGTTAAGAAATTAGGAAGAAAAAAACAGCTTTAAAAACCAGCCCAGATGGAACAGGCAGGAGCCTCTTCTTGCAGCCATGGGGCAATACTGAGGCAGGTGAACAAAGCCCCAGGGAGACAAGGGACAAGGACAAGAGCCACCTGCCCACACCACGGGGCTCCTGCCAGCTGCAGGGTATGGTGTGCAGGGACTCAGGAGACATCATCCCAAAGGCAGGGATGCCTTTTGCCTGCTCCTGATGAGCACATCTGGGCTGCTCAGTCCACATGCATGGAGGTGCCCTGAAAAACCTGACAACTGAGGTTTGGTGAGGAGGAGGAAGATGGGGCAAGACACCAAATCCCTGTCCTGGCTGATATCTCTGCAATTGATGAGTGAAATAGAAGAATTCTGTCCTTGGTCTCTGCCAGCTGGCAATAGCAGTGATATCAATAGAAGTCCCTCACTACTATGGCTCATAGTTCTCCAAACTGTTGCAGTCAGTAGCATTTGCTATTGTAATTTGTTTTCACTGGAGTCCAGTGCCATACATTTGCTCCTCCAGCAGTACCTCCAGTTCCCTAACTGGAAGAGAGTGGTATTTAGTTATTTTTTTCTCCTCTTCCCCACTGGGCTGGCACAAATCAAGGCCCATTTTACCCCCAGTGTGCACTGGAGCACAAGGACTTGCCACACCAGCCTCTGGTGCAGAAGCCTGGGCAGTGGGGGCACCTGGAGCTCCTAAGAAATTATTTACTGCTGTTATTAATTTCAGTGCCTTTCTGGAAGCTGAAGGTGCCCTTGGCATACACATTAAAATTCAAATCAATATAAAGGACAGAACGAGCTCAGCAACATGCTCCAGCTCAAGAACCACCCAGCTCCAGTGCTGTCCTGCACTCCCTTGCTCCTCATTTCTGCCATCCCAAGAAATTGAGAAAAAAGTGATGTTTTTCTACTATTTCTGTACAGCTGATTAATTAATTTTTATTTCTATTTTATTCTCTTAATTTTTATTTCTGTGGTTGAAACCTATTCACTGGATAGCCTCTTCCACAGATCACTTTAATTGTATCTGTTGATAAAAATAACAATTTCAAATCCTAATGCCTTTTCTGTCTCTTCCTCATGCTGTTTGCTTTCTTTAAGTCACCTTTAAACCCAGCATAAAATTAGTTTGTTGTTAATGTGGGCTGGCTCACTCCAGAGATGCCCTTTAGATGAAGATGGCCAATCCACCATCAGCTTTGGTGATCTCAGGCAGTTTGTGCTGCCTTGGATTCCTTCCCTTTGGGAGCTGAAAGCCATGGTTGCTGCCTTTACAGCCTGAGAACAGGAGCATCTTCCTACTCTGCTAACACACTGCAAAGACTTGCACCCAGCTCTCCTGGAAGGACTGGAATTCCCCTGGAATTCCTTGGAGAATGTCTGGGCACATTTAATTCTCATCTGGTAACTAAGTAATTCCCTGCACACTCCTCTAAATGATCAGTGTTAAAACTAACCAATAATTGTGCAAGTTAACTGTTTTGTTTTTTTTTTCAATAAATCTTACTGTGACTCTGAGGAGGAGACCTTATGGTTATGGGGCTCTTTTTGATGAAGGTTCTTTTCTACACAAAATGTTTCATCCTCTAATGTGAATCCAGTGTTTTAGAAGTTCACACATAATTATTTTAACACTTTGCAGTCTGTTACAGTCAGTTGAGAAAGCAGGAAGGACATTCCCTGACATTGCTAATCCACCAACAGTTTTTGCAGATAACATTTGTATTAAAGGAGAGGAGGGGCTCATTTCAGACCCCTGAGGGTTGGCTTGGGAGCAAACATCCCTTCATCAGCCACTTCTAGCAGCTTGGTTAAATTTCAAGACACAAGGTTCAAATGCAATGAAGCTCTGTTGAGTACCCTTCCCTCCTCTTCTGAAATACACCCCTAAAATGTTGCCCGAGATACCTAGGAAGACAAAACTAAGCCAGGTTTCTGATAACCACATCACACTTCAATGAATGCACCTGAGAACAGTGTTGGTTGCTGAGTAAACACCTCCTTAAACCACTACAAACTCAAAAAGCAAGCTACTGACTTGCTATCTAGGTTCCCTGACCCAGTGAAACACAGGAGTGGTTGACAGCAACTAAAAATGTAAATCTGCTCTTGTGCAGGTGAATGCAACTGCTCTGCTGATACTTGGCTCATGGTCACTGCTCATACTGAAGCAAAATCAAAGATGACAAAAATATCCATTAAAAAATATACAGAAGATAGTTTAGTTTCCTTATATAAAGAAAGGTCATCTATTTTAAACATAGCTTTTGTAAGAGAGAATCTGTTGGTCTGTGTTGTCAACTGGAGATTTCAGGTCCACAGAGAGCAGCAACACATCTGAAATTAGGAGATAAAAGGATTGTTTGTTTCCTAAACTGAAGCTTTGGGTTCTACCCCAGGAAGAGCTGACCTTGTCAGTGTTTTGATCAAAACTCTTCTGGGGACAAAGGACCTTTAAAAATGCTGAAAACATTCCTCCCTAGCCTTCCTTGCCCCCTTTTTTTGCTGCTGCAGCAGCAAATGTAGAAAGTTGCAAGCTGAACACTTTACATTGCCCTACAGAAGCCTTTTCCAAACCCAACAGGCACAGAGTTTCCCTGGCAGCTTCTGGGTGACCCTGTCTGCCCAAGGACAGCCCTGCAGGATGGGAATGCAGGGATCCCCCACCCTGCCCTCTGCTTCCCACTCCAGCAGATGGAAACCTGGAATATGAAGGGACTACAAACTCCATGGAGCTGGCAGGGCATGTGGGCCATGGAAACCCTTGTCCTCCTGAGGGACACAGCACCTCTGGGCTGCAGAGGAAAGTTTCTTCAGAACAAAAGGCTCAGAATTACCAAGAGCCCTTTTTTTTTCCCCCTGTTTCTCACAAATGGTTTTATTAGCACTGCTGCAATGAAATAAGGTGTGTTGTTTCTTATCTGATTATTTCAGCATTTTAATTTATGAAATACAAGCATAACAACAATTGGTTTCACTGTTGATTAAACACACACATCCAAAATATTTCATGCTTAGCCAAGTGAATATTTTAATTTTTTTTTTTTTCCCCAGGAAACAATGCTTAGGATGTCCAATCCTTTTTCTATTACAGGAAGAAAAGATGTCTTAGTGCAAGCATTTAAATGACTGTCAGTTGGAAGAAACACACACTGAGTGCAATTTGAGATAAAACTACCACTGATCCCTTCATGTACAGCCTTTGTGGCAGGGGCTGACGTGGCTACTGAAAAGAGACTGTGGTGCTGGAGTTCTTCTAGGAGATAATCCGTCTTCTGAGAGAGGATTTAAGTTAAATGTTCCTGTGAAAAACAGTGTATTTCAGCTGACATGATGAATGGCCTATTGTCCATCCTCCAGAGCCTTGCTTGGGCTGGGGGGGTGGAAGCAGAGGAAAAAAGCAAAAGCACCAGACAGAGCAGACTGCAGTCTCAGTGTATTTGCTCAGCCTTTTCCCACACTTGATAGGCAGGAATACCTAGAGCAATTTTTAGCCTAACAGCAACTTTGCTTCATGCCACAACTCTACTACAAATGTAAATGATCCCAAGCAATTGCATTATTTATCAAATTATTCCTATTTCTATCACATGTCCATGTAGCAGTTTATTACCTTTTTAATAACGCTTCCTGTGCAATGAGGCAGCCACTGGGATTATTAAAATGATCTCATAAAAGCAGTCTTGGCCATTAGGCTATTTCAGAAAAACACAGTGAAGTCTGGAAATACTCATAGGCTTGGCTGAGGGGGAGGATTTACTGCTCAGAGCACAGCTCTCCCTGAAATCCAGGACAGTGCTCCTGGGTACCTGCTCATTGCTTGAGGAATGGTTGTTCAGAGTGAGGTCCACAGATAATAATTTCTGTGGCCCTGGGATGCTGTCTCTGTGTGTGACTACAACTTTTACATGGCCTAAAGAAATAACAGTAGGGTCAGAGCCTTCTGCTCCATAGCATTAATCCTCATTCAAGTACACACTGAGGTCAAAGTCAACCTCCAAGGCTCCACTTAACACCCTTGATGGTCCCTGGTGTGCAAGGTGGAGAGAGTAAGGGGAGAGCCCTGATCCTCAGCCCCCACCCAACACCTTGTCACATCATCCAAGACTTCCCACCTGACATCAGTACTGGCCAGAAACACCCAGCATCCCCCATCAGCAGACAGGGCTTTCCAGCCTGGGACATCACCCACTTCCTCTTCCTGCAGATGTTTCTAAAATGGCTGAGAAAGGGATGGTGGCCACATCAGTGCATCCAGAGGGCTATGGTTAGAAGAGCAACATGAGCAAGAATGGGATGTGTTGGATCTGATTGGATAAATCTGAGTGAAAGGCAGGATGATGCTGACTGTTGGGTCAGCATTCTGGTGGTTTCCATTTGAGCACCCATCTAAACTCCCAACAGTCACACTGTGCAGGCAGCCTGCCACACATTTGCCACTTCTTGTCCAGGACCTTTTAATTTTGATTTAGATAACCACCTGCAGCAGAACCACTGCTCTGGTACTTATTTGTCTATAACTACTTGTCTTTTCATGGTTCACAGGAAAGCCTGAGCTAATTTAGAGCTTCAGTCAAAGCCCATTTAATTTAGTGCATGTCTTCCTCTTGCTGAAAGCAGGCATTAGATAAGGCCTTCCCTATCCATGACAACTGGCAGGTCTCTTAACAGCCAACTCCTTATAATTAGTTTTCAGGTAAGAACTATATTTGCTCAAAATAAACAGAGGCAGAATCCAGTTGCACTGAGTCCTCCAGAACATTTCCCACAAGTTTTGCTGGAGATACATTTTAAACAGAGCTAAACAGGTTGAGGATGGAGGATTTGAACTCCTGAGGTTGTGTGAGGCACAACTCCATGAGGCTGCTGGGGTGTCTCATGGGAATGCTTCTCTATCTGTAGAATATATTAACATATATTTTGTCCAAGGCCAAACAGTGGCTGGAGGAGGCACTGAGGAGCATCCCTTTAGCACCATTTTTACACACAGGCTGGAGTCCTGAAGGGCACCAGGAAGTTGACTGCTGAATTAGGGCATCTGTGAATGGCTGGATGTCTGTGGTGCACAGAATTTGGGCTCATTTGGCATCCTCTGTGCTCTGGGACTACAACAGGAAAGCACAAAGCATTAAAACAAATCTTTTGGAAGACTGTGCTAGGTCATAGCTGCTCTCACCTTGATGCACCAAAAATACAGATTACTACTTTTGGTTTTGTTACTTAATTCTTGCTGTTGATCTCTGAGATCAGAAACTAAGAACACGTTCTGCCAGGGATGGGAACTGCTGTGTATAAACATGTTTTCACTTTAGGCTTTTCATTCACAGGCTTGCTAAGTATGAAGAATAAAAGGTGAGGAGACTGCATATTGCAATTCTTTATGATTGCCATAGGAAACAGCAAATACTATTCCAGAGAGAGATACAAAACCAGAATATATTTTGCTGAGGTAAATATTTTTGAGAAAATAGTAGAAGCCCCTTTGGCATCAAACAATATAACTCCACTGAATTCAGTATCAGCTTAAACCAGTCATGGATCTGACATCATAAGTTCTCCCACAATTTTCTTTTTCAACAAATGGTTTATCTGCAATGACAGAGCAGTCCAAATAAATAATAGTGCATCCAGCCTACATTAATATCTATAAACACAAAAGCTGTGTTTTTCATCATTCTCTCTTTCATCTGTAAATTTGCAAGACAAGTCTGGAAGTGACAAAAACACATCCTGAAGGAGTGGGGCAGCAGGAGGGAAGGAAAGGAGACTTTACAGCTATTAGACTTCATGTAAATTGTTTAAAGATGCCCAGAGTCATAATTCAAATATAAAAATATCCTTGGGTTATCCAAAAACAGTTCTCTACAAAATATTTTTCTTAAGGGATGCTGATAATGGAGAGAAACAAATGAAACCAAACCTAAACACTGCTAGGAACACCCTGAAGGAAACAAGCAGGCTGTGGTGAATTTCAAGTCACAGAAACAGTTTCCCTCCTCTCCTTTTCTACACTTTTTTTACTGCAGACAAAATTAAGTACAGTAAGAAAGAGCATGTCATGAAAATAAATATTTGAGGGAGCAGACTCGAGCAAGGCAAAGGAAAGCTCATTTTTACAACTTTCATTCCTCAGACATGAGGCAATGAGAATTTTGACTCTATGGGATGATGAGCAGGCCTAGAAGGGCCCAATGGTGCAAAGAGCCAGTTTTCCATTGATTTTGGTGGGAAATAAAGACCACTCCCCATGGGAAACTGGCCTTTTGACACAGCTCTTCACAGTTTATCTTTACAGGCTAAGCTGGCTGGTTGCCATAACCCACAAGGGCAGGGGGAAGGATGAGGATGCTCCAACACCAACCATCCCAGGGTTTCTCCCCCTGGGTGGCTCCTGCTGGTGGGAGTGGAGAGGAAAAACCACACTTGCAAACTGCCCCATGAAAGGGTAAAACACCCCCGTGCCCAGCTCCCCAGGCAGCTGCTACACCCTGGTGTAGAAGCTGCAGGTGCTGTAAAGCCACTGTTGCACTGTCTGCCTCGTGTTACTGAAAGAGTTGCTGTGCTCAGCCTTCCAACAGTGACTACAGCCAGAGGCAGGGAGACAGAGTGACTTCCCCCAGTCTATAAAGGACAGTGGAAATCCTAGGAATCATGTTTGGAAGTGCAGATTCCATCCACCCTCGCCAACAACTCCTTCCCTGATGAGAACACAACCCACCAACACTGTACCTACAGCAAACACTTTGGGGGTTTGGAGAACACAAGCACTAAAGAGAACCCCACTGAGCTCATAAAAATTATTCTTTTATGAACAAAAAAAAAATAATCCATGCAGGATTTTCTGTGCATCAGCTGCTGATACAAACCATTCCTGGAAGCATTCAAGAGATTAGAGCAGAAGCAGTAAATGCATTCTCACCTTATTTGTTCCAGCTGATACCACCCCAATAGAGGCCCAAAGGAACAGTCTTTCAAAGATAACACATTGCTTCTTCTAGTTTCAACAAAAGATGCCCAGAGTACAAATTACCCACTCCACTTTTAACTGATATTAACACAGATTTGCAAGATCCAAAGGCACATTTATATCACGTAAAAATGATGCTTAAGTAGTCCTCCAAATATCACCAAGTTGGATAGGTTTGTTTAAAAAGTTCGTTAGAAATCCTTTTTCCCCTGTAGACATATAATTATTTCCTTGGATTTTAAAACATACAGTTCTTAAAGTGTGGCCCTAACTGTAAAATCATTACCTGCCTGCTCTTAATCTCTTAATATCCAAGAGAAGAAATACTAACAGTAATTTTTTTCCCTTCAAAATTCTACAGCCTCGCTAAAATCACCATTACTATTTTCTTCAATTGGAGGAGAAGTATGAACCATGCATCAATTTCCAGTTGCATTTAGAAAACTAATTACAGGCATTTATTTTGGAAAGCATGGGCTGCAGCCTGTGCTCACAGCAGAGAGAAACCTGCCCTGTGGCTGGGAGCCAGAGCTGCCACCACAGCAGCGCTGTGGGGAGGAACACGCTCGCTCTTTATTAGAGAGAAAGAGAAAGAATTTGTAGCTGTATGTGTGGTACCTAGAAATGAATTTAATAATGATAAATAGGAGGTACCTCAAGCAGGAAAAGCAGCAGCTGTTTCCCAGCAGGCACTGGGTGACAGTGCTTGCATGAAGGATGTGCAGAAGTAGGAGGGGTCTGCCTGTGCTCTGGAGGGCCGATGCCTCTGAGATGGGGCTCTCTGGGTGCTTCATCCTCTCCTTTTGCCCACCCCCTGCAAGCAAGGCTCTGCTTTGCAAATTAACACACAAGCCCTGAGGCAAAAGCCCACTGACTTCTGTAGGTGCCTTGGATGTGAGGAGCACCATGAGTTCAGTCAAATCACAGCTGGGCTGCAGTCCCAAGCTCATTCCAGCAGCAGTGATGTTCTACATGTGTATCACTGAGTACTACAATAACATCACGCTGAAAATAATCTGCTGGGAAAATAGGAACAGATTGCTGATGTTACAGGAGGCTGTGTCAAGGTGTGAGGGAGAGTCTCAGTTCTGCAACACCAGCTGAAACTCAGCATAGGGTGGGATTCTGTTCATTGGCATCGCAGCTACGCCCAACAAACAATTTGTGGCTGGGTGTAAGAATTTCCTAGCTCTACAGGAGCAAATAAATGAACATTTTAGGGATCAGCCTAATTACTTCACACCTACAAAATCAACCAGCTCCAAATGTGGATTCTAAACAAATATCTATCCCTTTCTAAGGTAAACTTTTGCTAGCAATATTTGCTGAAGAACAGAAGACAATGCAAG
The DNA here is from genome assembly GCF_036169615.1 of Heliangelus exortis. Taxonomy (NCBI): domain Eukaryota; kingdom Metazoa; phylum Chordata; class Aves; order Apodiformes; family Trochilidae; genus Heliangelus; species Heliangelus exortis. The sequence continues at coordinate 19,467,193 of NC_092433.1, read as the reverse complement.
AAAGAACTGGAGTCACCAATGCTGAAGAGAAGTTCAATCATCAGAAAGCTGCTAAAGTGAAACAGATGGACAGCCAGGCTTTGTGGAGAGAGTGCTCACAGGATGCTGCATACAAGCATATGATAAGATCTGAAACTAAAAAAGCAACAGGATTTAGGATTTTTGGCAGATAGACACATAGAAAACAGGTCCATGGAACTATCCTTCCAAAGCAAGGAGAAGTTAAGTGACCTGCTCCTAAAGAGAGCTGGGGCAAACCCGATAGGTTTTCTCCAGCAGATTTCAGACCCCACCTATCAGTGAGTTTTAGCAAGCACAGACATCAAACTACAAGTGTTTAGTGCTGAGCTGACAGCCCCTCAGCCACAATGAACTGACTGAAATCATACCATGATCTTCCAGAACACACAGCTAAAGCCACCTGCTGCTTGGACAACAGTCCAGGAACACGAGGCTATCAAGCCTAGGCTATGGCTTTCCAACACCTCTGACCACCAAATCAAGCGGTCTCGTGGTTAATTTTCATTCCCTTTTTGCAGAGAATTGGTTAAAGTAAGTTGACACACCAGTTATTTCAGGCATCCCAATGAAGTAGAGCCATCTTCTGCCCTTGTCTTTGAAAACCCCGATGAATGCGGCAGTGTCGATTCAAACTTCAAAAAGCTATTTGCAGGGTGTCATTTTTCATCTTGCCTAGGCAGGATGTAATGAAAACCCAACAAGTTATTGATGGTTTGGTTACCTGTCTGCCTTCAAGAAACTGAACAGGTGCTTTAATAAAAAAAAAAAGGGCAGTGAACACAATTAATGCAAAACAATGATAGGAAGCCTCCTTCGAGGTTTGATTTTCTGCTGAAGTTGCACAGACTGTGTGTCCAAAAGCCACTGCTGGCAATTCATCTCCCAAGTAATCAGTAGTAAAATATCACCATGGTTTGTGTGCTGGCACCAGCCTGGGAAAGATGTGCTCTCTGTCCTGGTGCCATTTTTTTTGCGGCTGTTTAAAGTAATTAACCACTAATTAGGAAGTTTGAGGCATGAAATAAAAAAATTGGAATTTATGCAACTTTTGAACTCAGGGCTCACTGACAGAATAAGAGAAAAGTCTTTCTTTCCTTGTCTGATTTCACTATTTTTTCCTTTTTAAAGGGACACAGCACTGAATATTTTAAAATTCCTGTTATAAAACCAACACCTGACTGAGGGGTCTGCAGTTCAGCAACCCCGGTGAGGAGGTCCTTAGGCTGATGGACAGCAGCCATGAAATACCTGGAATATTTTGCTTTCTGAAAGAGCTCTCTCTCCCCTAAGTATGTACAAGGTCCAGCTCAGCCAGGCACTTTTAACACTTCCAAATGCTTTTGTTACTGAGCCCAATGTGTACATGTGGCTATAATGCTGCTTTTCTGCTCTTTCATTGGTTAGCAGCTAAAATCCCCTAAAAATCTTCCTGCTTTCTGCAGTATGGCTGTGTGTGTGCAAAAGCATGCTCGTCTGTCACAAAGCCTGTCAGACTGCAGGATAACAGGGCCAACTGGGAAAATTTCCATGAAGCTAGTGAGGGTGCCTGGAGTATCTAGGTCAGATCCTGCTCTAACAAAGTGCACTATGAGGGTCCCTTTACACAGAAACTTGTTTAATTAAGATAACAGATGTTGCCATTATCCAAGTGTTAGTGAGTGGCTGTTTAATTGGACACTTTCATATTCTTTGCTACCAGCACAGAACATAATTTGTTTTTTATGAATTTCTTTCCTTACAATTAAACTGCATAAACAATGCATGTGTTGTATACTGGTAGGAAAGGAACTGCTCTAATGATGAAAGGGCTGTACATGGACAAGAACGGAAGAAGAACAATTTGTTTTGGGGTTTAAAAGTACAATTATTTTCCTGTCCTGGGTACATGTTTGGTGGCAGGGTGAATATGACCTCCAAGAGCTCCAGGAAAACAGCAGGAACCAACAGTACATCAAGAGACTGAAACATGACATCTTGAACCACACAACCCTACCAACTTCATCTGGGAAATGACAGTGTGTCTCACTGACAGACTGATATAAGAAATAAAACACTATCAGAAATAAATGCAATTATTACCATTATTGAACATAAGTTAAAGTTAATTCCAGAAGTCCAAAACAAGCACCTGAGAAAAAAGTGATGTGACTTTTGCCTTATAAACCAGTGCCTACCAGCCCCTTCCAACGCTGCCCCAGCAAAATCATTCCATGCCAACAGCATGTCCAATTCCATGAGAAATTCTCTTAAAATACTCTAAGAAAATGAGACAGTTCAGCCTGGTTAGTGGAGTGACAGAACACCCCAGAGTCTGGGGGTGCAGATCACAGGACCAGTCTCAGCTCCAAGGTTAAGCCCAGCTCTCCATAGCTGCACCCCCATGTGACAGCACCTACAGCCTGGTTGGGCTGATGTGGGTTTTTAATGAGGGCTCCAGAAAAAATTAGGAGAAAACTAAAAGATTCAATTGGTTTACAATGCACTGGTTTCAATGATTTTAAAAATGCTTCCTGATCTACAGTTCAAAGGGTTCCACTGCAGGATGTTCCTCCAACAGTCTAGAGGCTGGGAGCAGCTGTGACAACGGTTTATTTTAATTTCAGCTGGCAGTGCTCTGCAGAGATGCAGGATTTGTCTCTAATCACACACAGCCTGATTTTCCCTCCTGCACCCAGGAAATTGAAGGAACAAGCCAGAAACTACCATGACTTGGGATTTCCACCACTGTGAGGATGAACCACTCACACTTGCAGCTGAGCTCAGGGTCTCCACGGGAGCTGCGCCGTAATTATGAAGAAATTGAAAAGTTTCTGTGATAAGATCAGCTGAAAATAAAGATTTTAAGGCACTACTCTCAGTAACAAATTTATCTGAAGTTGTGCCATTAGGTGTAATTGAATTATCTTGAGAGGATTAGCCAAATCCTGTAAGAACAATCTGACTGCCCTGAGTTTCCTTCCTGCTCCTGTTGATGAATATTTTGGGCAACAGAATGCCAGGAAATAATTGTCACAACTGGGAAACACTGTGGCAGGGGGATGCCTGGCTTTAGGTGTCAGGAGTTCAAAGAAAAGACTCTCCCTTAATGACTTGCTTTCATTCACTTCAGTATCTCACAGGGGTCACCAATTAATGGAAATTTTTCCAGACTTGTGGGCAACTATGGATTGCTGGTTTATAGCAGTAAATCTCATGTAAAATCACCCTCTACCTTCCTGCTGCTCCTTAGGAATGATGGATCTGGTTTCCAAGGCAGCTTTGGAGCAACGTTTAGGCACATTTTTAATTATCTGTCTTTCCCATGGTGTAAGAGTTGCAGAACACCTCTGTATATAATGCCTGTGTGATGCCTATACCCCAGCTATATGATGCCACAGATGCTATGTATTTGATAGCCAAAAACTTGCTTGACACTAACTACCTTATCCCATAATTTGAGGAGGATGAAGATCTAAGATTGAGACTGAAGTGCCACTGAGATTTCAATAGAACCCCTAAGCCCTGGCTCTACACTACTCACTCAAGGAGTTTTTGCAGGTTTGGAATGCTGTCCCTCCTCAGGCAGCTGGACTGAAACACTCTCCACCTCAGCCTCCCAGGGCCTGACAAGTTCAGCATCACTTCTGAGTTGGAACATGAGCAAAGAGAAACTATGTAATGGGATCCCAGCTCTTCAAACTTCCTGTTCTCCTCTTGACAAGTCAGAATGAAGAGATGGGAGGTTAAACATATCTGGAAATGTGAATATAGGAGAATGTAACAGTAACTTCAGAAGAACATTCTGAACTCAACTCAAATCTCTCAAGTGAGCAATCTGATGTGTCCCAAAGACACCACTTTCACCTTGAGATCCCTCCCAGTGCTTGTTGCCTTCTGGAATGACTCCCTGCCAGCTGGAGATCTCAAACATCCAGGTTATATGTCTAAGAGTGTGTATTGTATATATATGTCACCTACACAGGCTGATGATGGCCACTCCTGTCTAAATGCTATCTCCTGTTCCTGAGCCAGGCTTTCCCAGCAGGAGGGTGTATTTTAGTCATGTCTCCTGTTCCAACAGTGCAAAGGGTAGGAGACAGGCAGCAGACACATCTGCTCTTACTCTAAACCAGTGGCCTTATGACATTGATTTGTACCCAGTGGCATTAATGGGACTCCAGACCTTTCCCATTGAGTGCAGCAGCCATCTTGCACTGAAATGTGAAGGGGAGCTCAAGGATAAAAAACTACCTCCTACCTTCACCCAGAGAGAAACAGCCTTTGTTTCCAAGCAGTGTTTCCAATATATCTATATCTACTCTATAGCTGTTGCTATATAAAATTTACCCTCTGCAGCCAGGTTACTAATATTATTTTGACTCAGTTGGGCCTCCAAGGCAAGATTACCATTATTATGGAGATGAACTGCCTTTAATGACTGCAATAATGTGATTGCACCCCAGGGCAGAATTTCTAATACCACAATTGTGCAGTTCCCAGCCACCAGGAAGAGATACCTTCAGGGCAGGTTATTCATTAGGGGTGCAGCACACACCACCTCAGCCTCCAGAGAAGACTGTGAAACCTGCAACAATAAAGCTCTTTTCTCCATGGCAGTCTCTGCCCTCTGGGCAAACACTAAACACCCCACCTACTTTTGCCTCCTGGACAGCAGTAGCCTCTAGAACAAGAGTTCCAGCAGCAAAATCTGATACACACTATTTCTGTCTCCATCTGAAAAGTCACAAGAGCCCCAGGAGAATTGTTGGAGCGATTGCCATGGTAGCTGTCAGGTGTACATCAGAATTCAAAGCAAGGACTGACACATTAATGTTGATGTTAACTCCATCTGGAATTGGCAGGACCATCTATATTGATTAACCTTCACTTCATCAAGTTCAGTTTGGAGCAGTATCCAGATGCTGAGGTCTCTCTCTGAAACTCAGCAAACTCCTTAACATGCATTTAGCCAGAGGTTTCATTTCAGTTTCCTCTCCTATGCCTGTCTCAAAGTTCTGTTCCCTGCCCTAGATGAAGAGCTTTCAGCAACAGCTTTTCTTGGCAGCTTTTCACCTACAGCTCAGTAGATTTTTTCAACAGCCAAGAAAGTTCCTCTTTGCACCCCACACATAAGTGTGTGTGTGGAGGGAAGTACCGGGACTGGACTGCAGTCGGTGCTGATATCCCCTGGGACAGCAGGGAGGAGACAATGTTTCAGCAACCAATGAAACCAGAAAACAGATTAAGCAGAGACCCAGGCACTTGGCCTCTCCTGCCCCTGTGAAGTCAGAAAGTGAAGAACAATGCCATGGGTACCTAAGATGATATAATTTCCTTACTGAGCATCTCCCAGTGTCTCCAGGTATGGATGGCATGGTTAATAAATGCAGTGGCAAGGATTCAACACCCACACACCCCACAGGAGACACAACCAACAATGACAAAGAACTGAACAGGCCCAACAACTGCCATATCAACAGTGTTCATCAAGATCTTTTGCCAGCCAGGCCCCACTGGACTATCAAGCAGGCAGAAAACAAAACCCTGGGCTGAAGGAGCAGAGAATTTCACACCTGCTTGGGCACATTTCACGTCTGGTTTCCCATCCAGGGCTTGATGCCTGTGTGGGATGTTCCTGGTTCTGGCATGGAGTGCTAGCTAGAGGCAGGAGAAGCCTGGCAGCCAGCTTGCCACTGCCACCAGCACCAACACCTCAGCTCAATACTGAGCTGCCCAGGGAAGCTGTGGCTGCCCCATCCCTGGCAGTGTTGAAGGCCAAGGTTGGATGGGGCTTGGAACAAACCTGGGCTGGTGGGAGGTGTCCCTGCCCATGGGCAGAGCATGGCTGGAAATGGATGATCCTGAAGGTCCCTTTCCAATCCAAACCAGCCTGGGATTCTGTGGTGCTATAATTATGTTGGACTCACAACCTGTCCTCCCAGTCACTGCCTAAAGCCTGCCTGGGCATGAGGGCTGTGAGCAGTGGACAGTAAAGTATATTCTATTCAGAAGTTTTTTATTACTACACCCTGCCTCTTGCCCACATGCCTCAGAAGGCTGGTGAGGAAGACACCATAGGTCTTACACAGATGTCTGCACCCTTCAGGGTGCCCTGGTGTGGACTCCCTCCTTTTCCCAGCTGCCAATTTTCACAAAGCTCTGAAGAAACCTCCTATTTTTGAGGTGCATCTTTTCCTCTTTTAACCTTGGAGGAAACCAGCTGAAACTTCTCCAGCCAGATCAAATATCCAGTTCAAATGTTATTTGGAAGTAAACACACAGGCAATCTGAGCTGCCACTTAGCCTCATGCTACCAGTGTGTGAGCCTCATTCCCCTGGGAAATCAGGATCCAGGGGTTTCTGCTGTGTTACAGCATCCAACTTGTAGGTAAGTTTGCAGACGAGAGAGTACTGCTAAAGAAAGAATAAATCACTTGGTTGTCAGCACTGCACAGCAGTGACCAAGGAAGAAGCAGCACAATCACTCACATTTCTTTCCTTTCCTAAGCTCTTGCTCAAATAAATGAATGTTTTATCTCCCTCCTAAAACAAACAAGGACAGGGCCATGCCTAGGAAAACCATGTCAGAGAAAACAGCACATTCCAGCCACAGACTGTGCCAGCAAGGACAGGGAGATGGACAGAGGCTCAGAGGGTTGACAGTCCAAAGTGTCCAGTGTTTAATCCTTCCCACCCTTTGCACAATCTGCACCAGAAGAACAAATTATTTCAGTTATAAAAATCAATATACCTTGGATCTGTTATAACTCAGACCTGGCCCAGCTTTTCCTCTACCCCTAGAGAAAGCTCTGTGGAACTCATCACCCAACTCTATCCCAAGAGGTGAAGATGAACAGGTCCATAGACAACAGGCTTTGTAAAGAACGGGTAACAGGAGAAAAATAAGTCAGAAATAGGGTGTTCATTATTTCACTCATCTGGATCTAAATGAACCACAGCTTTTAGCACACTCATACACATCACTGTATGATATATTTCAATGTTGATTACAAGCAGGCAGGTTGGAGGGAGCAACACAATGCTTTCCAAGATAAAAGAAGGGTTGTAACAGATTTAAGCTTTAAAAAAATTAAATTTCCCTGTGATTTCTGGCTTTTTTACCTCCCCTAACAGCTCTCCAGGACTTGTTCTTAGAAGCAGTGCAAGGGGGACAGGAAACACAGCTGCCCCTCTACACAGTCACCAACAAATCACTGCAAAACCATGCATGCAAACAGAGGAGGTAAGCTCCCACTGTCCTACAAATGTTCTCCTTTTGAATTTAAATGAAAAAGAAAAAACAATTACTTGGCCAGTCTGAAAAAGCTGTCTCCAAGTCAGGCGTTAGGACTGCCAGATTAATTACTGACCCCAAATAATTCCTGTTTGCAGGACATTGAGTAATGCACCACAGCAGTGTAATTTGCAGCAGAGGGTTTTATCTCCTGGGAAATTTTTTGAAAAACAATGGCTATTTAGAGCAATGCAGAGGCAAAATATTTGCTTTTCAGAATGTATCTTTATCAGCTTCTTGGCAGGGATGCTTTAATAGCAGACAGAGACTGGGATGAACACAATGGCAGCAGAAATCTCCCCCCCAGCTCCTCAAGAATGAGCACTCGCTGTTTTCACATTTATTTGCAAGTCAATTTTGGGAAGCTATTAATGACAAATTTAGCTTTCATTGCTGAAAGCCCCTGGGTTGCAGCAAGCTAATGAAAGAAATGGTTACTTTAAGACATTACCTCTCATTTTCTCTTAGGATGTCTTTTCCTTTCTTCCAAGAATAAGTAGGTCTGGGGGAAGCTTTCGGCTTACACTCGATGATTACTTCACCACCCACTTTAACAAGAGTTAACTTTTTCAAGAGTGTTTTGGAAAAATCTGGACTGACAGCTGAAAGAAAAAACACAACACAAAAACCAGATCAGAAGAACTAAAAGAACCAAAGAATTAAACCTGCCCGAACTGTACAATAAATATATTTATTTCCTTCTTTGTCATAACAGCATGATCATCTTTTTGTCACACATTGCCATGTGCAGACCAGCAGCACGTAGGAAAATCATCTCAAACACAGAACCCATGCCATTTATCAGAAACACCAGTATTGCCAGAAAAGTCAACAATTTTATACTTTATATTCACAACTGTTGCATAAAACAGGGACTTTTTATTTTCATGCTGTATGGGTGGGAGACCTTGAGGTGGCCAGGTCCTGACCCAAACAAAACAAAGCAAGACTCAAGAAGGCAGCAGCGTAACGAGGAACTCTTCTATCACCCTTCTTAGGCCCTCTGGGGCACACTCTCCTGTTTGTGAAAAACAGTCAGATTTTCATGGCAGCAAACACCAAAGCCCTGCAGACAGTCTGCAGCTTGGCTGTGAGGAGCTGGTTTGGCTTCTGATTCCTGCCTCAAAGGATTTTTAATGATTTATTTGAGGGGGCCTGGTGACAGGCAGAGCTCTGAGGAGGCTGCTTCTAGACTGCCTCTGGTAGTGAACTCCCCAAAGACAATCAGAAGGCTTTATTTGTATCAAAGTAGGACAATTAATTTTGTTCAATATAGAAAGCTCTGAGCAAAGAGGTGAGGCAGCTGAAGGGTTTTATGAAGAACTCTTGCCCTGCCCTTATGTCTCTGCCGACAGGAGCTTGCTTTCTGACTGACCAGTGGCAGCAAACTCTGCCCAGTCCCCTCCCAATCTCTCCATCCCTTTTGCTCATGGTGTGCCTGCACCTCCTGCCCAAACCCCATACCCCCTGAGCTCCAGGCATGTTCCTCACCTTTACTTTCTTCCTGCCCTGAATGTGATCCAAAGCTCACCTGAAGCAGCAGGGAGACAAAAGCTGTGACAGCAAAAGCAATGTTTTTTTTTTTTAGGCATTTTGTCTGCCTCAGTTTAGATATTGCTCCTGTTGCTAAAGAGTTGAATAAAACATACTCCTACACTGATAATGGGGTGAGCTTTATGATGAAATAGATCTCATCTCCCATTTCTATGAATCAGAGTTCACTAATCTCTGAGCTGGATGTTTTTACAAGTTATTTGCTCTTTCCTACTTGGTCCTGTAAAGGAGTTGCACTAAATGGGTTTTATTCTATGAGGCTCAAAATGTTGTCATCTGACATTTAGAAAGTCTGGCTCAGCTCTACCACAGCTTCCCTCTGCCTCTTCAGGGGTAAAGCATTTTATATCTCACCATTTTGCTTGTAGAATGAAGATTTTAATGAGGTTTTTTTTTACTCTAGCCCCACCCTTTTTAAATATTTATTTTTCAAAACATTTAGCCTGAAAACTCCTTAAGGCAATGACTACATCTTACTCATGTTTTTACAATGCCCAGCACAACAGGGTCATGGCTTCAGCTGAAGGCTCCAGGCAATGTGGCTGCCAACAGTGATAGAGAAGAATCACTCTTGTGAAAAGTTCACTCCATAAATTTTCATTTGTCTTTTTCATTTAATTTTGTTGTAAATTTCACTTGCTACTAGTGGTGGTTAATTGTTTCAAGTTTTTAACTTCAGGATCTTTTAAAACAACCATTTTTATGCTCAGAAAAATCCATTTACAAGCTAATGATCCTCAGTAAGAGCTCAGAATCTTGACCTCCTTCAAAAACTCCTGTAAAAAGGAAACCACACTGTTTGCCTTTAAAAATACAGCAAATTAAATCATAGATCCATAGAAATTAACCTGCAGCACACCATTTGGGTACTTTTCACATGACATACACATTGAAGATTGCATAATCCAAATGAGAACTCAGCCCAGCCCAGGTTTCTCAGAGCAGACTCTCCACATCTTTGCTTTCTGTGCAGCTGTGAGGTTCCCCCTGGGTGCTGAAGGGGCAGGGGGGGCACTGGGGGTACCCACCAAGGGCTAAACCTCTGTCTGCTGAGCCCTGCCCTGACTCCCAAGTCTCATTTTAAGCAGGGTTTTGAGTAGGCAGGAAAGGCATCAGTGCCTTTATTTCGATTTCTTTCACCCAGTAACACATCCAATAAATCTTAGTGCTGTGAAGTCTAATTTATTGCACATTATTGTATTTTTCTTGAACAGCAACAATGACAATATTTCAACTAAGTTTTCTTTTCCTTCTATGCAGGCATCTCTTGCTGCTGATAAAAAATGACCGATATTGAAAATGCCATAATCAGAAAAGACCTCATGCTTTGTTCTTCAAGATAAAGCAGAGAATGGTGCTATTGAACATCAGCTGTGAAAACAACCAAACCACTATTTTGTAATCCTGAGCTCAGTTTAACCCTTTAAAACTATTTATCTAATGCTGATATATCAGTTCCCAGGCCTGCCCCCTGTTCAACCACATCATCTGTGAATGAGGTACAGACTCCAGGAGAGCCAAGGGACCTCTGGAGATGGTCCTGTCCCAGCCCTGCTGAAACAGGGGCAGCTCCAGCAGGGGCTGTGTCTGGTTGGGTATTGAATATCTCCAGGGATGGAAATGCCACCATCACTCTGGGCAACCTGTTCTAGCATTTGACCACCCTCAGAGTTTTCTTACACTGAAATGACATTTCCCATGTTTCAGTTTGTGACCATTGCCTCTTGGCCTGGCTCTGTAACCTTTGCTCCTTCCCATCAGGCACTGAACCACCTGGATTCTCCTGACTTTAACTGGGACAAGCAGAGTGGGTCTGCACAAGAAAGGTGGTGCAGAAGTTGTTTTTCTTGTTGAGGGTTTGGGAAGGGAGCATTTCACCTGCCATTAGAATGGTGAAATGTCTATCCTGAGGGGTGGGTTTTCAATATTTCCTCCAGGGAGTCAGTCTCTGCAGCCCAGGGGCAGGCAGTTACTCTCCAGCTTGCTCTGAACTGGGGCAGTACTTCAGTTTCTCCATAATACATTTCTAACCAGGAAGAGGTGAGCAAGCTTGCCAGCAACCCATGCTCAGTCACCTGGATGAATATTAAAAGATGGGATGACATAAAAAAAATCTCTCCTTTCTATCCACTTCCTCAGATTTTCATTTCATGTCTTTCTTAAAAACAAGTTATGCAAGATCCTCCTGCTGGCCAAACCAGCTTGGGTGAGGGCTGTGCTGGCTCTGGGAGGGTTGTAGCTCTCAGGAAAGCACTTACCTATGACACTCAGTTCTGCACTGGCAAAAATGACCCCGTGCCTGTTCTCAGCTACACACTGATACATGCCAGCATCCGACAGGCTGACATTGGTGATGGTGAGGGAGCCTTGCTCCAGCTGAACTCTCTCCTGCAGGAAACAGTGAAACAAATCAAAAAATAAATAAGGAGATCCCTCTTTGGAACACAATCCCAGCAGTTGTTGTGTCACATTTTATACCAAGATCCGCAAAAAGTAGCAGTAATGGGAAAAATTTGCATGCTCCAATCTGTCTGCCAGCTAAATTTATGTCAGGTTAAATAGTAAATAGTAGAACCACTAAAGTAGTTGGTAAATACAATTTAAAGTGGAGGAGTTTCCCTTGACTCCTCTTTGATTTAATACCCAAACCATTTAGATTAATATCCCTTTCAAGCAGATAAAACTTGAATCAAAAATGCAGTTTTCTTCCATGGTGGCCTATCACGGCCAACCCTGTTCTTTAAATCAGGGGCATTATGACTAGAGATGGCAATGCAGGTTGGTGAGATGGTTGCCATCTTAGCTAGCACAGAGAGAAATACTTGAAATCCTCTGCAGTTTACTGAAAACAATATAGATGTTAATAATTTAATGATCCTTTACTTCATATCAGCCACTAACATGATTTAAGTACAAGACCATCTGCTACTGACCAGCATGAAGCAAGTAAAATCACTGTGTGGAACAAAAAACCAGGGGATCATTTGTCAGCCTAAGGATATGGAGCTCCTGCTATCAATTTTAATAAGTACAGCAAAGTGTTCCCTCCCTCCCCAGGAGTTTTGCCATTTAAAAAACCAGTCACATGAAGAGCTACTGGCTTTCTACTTGGCCATAAAGTGGAAATTTAATGTTTGTGCAATCCTTACTGGGGTTCAGTCAAATCCTGGCTGCCATGTTCCTTCACAAGAAGCAAAGGGGAAAAAAGTGCTGGCTATGGTGAAACCAGTGCTTTGGTGAGTTGTTCCCTGCAATGGCAGGCAATGCTCCTGGTCCCCAGGATGACAGAATGAGAGACACAGCTCAGCAGAGTGAATGGGAATGTTGTTAGAGACCAGTGGGAACACTAACTTCACCTGAACATCAGAAACTGAAACCAAGTATTAATCCTGGGTGATCATTTTCTGACCACAGCCTCCCTAAGTCTCACTTGGCCATTATCTCTTCTTCACAAGGATGCTCCACCCTTAGGTTGGTATTGTGGACCCTTCATTTTGGGAAGTACCTCAGGTTGCAGAGCTGCCTTACGTCCTACTCATCACTACCAGCCGCAGTCCTGATGCCAGAGACACCCAGGAGGAATTGCCTGCACAGAGGGGGGATTTCAGAGCACCCCTTCCATTTCCAGTCCAAAAGTAATAAAACACGTGGAGACAAGAAAGTTGGTGGAACAGGGAAGCCCTGGCAGAGCTTACCTGGGGCAGCAGCAGCTCCCCATCCTTCAGCCAGCGGTATGAGGGCTTCGGCCTCCCGCTCGCTCGGCATTCCCAGGCCACGCTCTCCTCCATGGCTGCATGAGCATCACTGATCTTCTGGATCCAGCTGGGCTGAGCTGCAAGGTAACCAGCAAAGGGGTAACCAACAAAGAAGGAGGTAACCAACAAAGAAAGAAGTAACCAACAAAGAAGGAGGTAACCAACAAAGAAGGAGGTAACCAACAAAGAAGGAGGTAACCAACAAAGAAGGAGGTAACCAACAAAGAAGGAGGTAACCAACAGCGTGCTCTCCAGATGCAAGCGAGCAGCCATCTCTCTGTTAGACCACTTCCAAGTTGGATTTTAGAGGTTTTTTTTTTCTCCTCAGTCCACTTCTGCTTTCTGCAAGATCAGAGCAGGGCTTAATTTTGATTTTAATAATAACACTCAATGAAAAAGGATAGCTTCAGCCACCCTGATCATACAAAACCAAAACAGCTCATGTGCTGCCCCAGTAGAACAAAGGGCACTGTTGGACCACTGGGCCTTCAAACAGATTTGCCTTTTCAGGATCTATATGATTCAGGCTTCAAAGCTTTAAAATTTATAATCCATGTTCAAAACTTGTAATTTAGAATTTTCTCTGCATTGAAATTATTTTTATTCCAGCAATTTAGGCCTGCACAGTTATAGGCACCACTTCAGGTCCAAATTCTCAGTCTTAGTCCTGCCACAGAAAGATCTTCCATACGTATAGAAAATCTGGGGACTCAATAATTATATTCAGGACAATGAACACACCAAGAAAGTCCAAAAGCAGGTAGTAGAGACACTTTTCAGTAGAAAACTGACACTGGCAGTTTTCAGACACTTACGTGATTGTATTTCAAGTTGCATTTCACATTTTTTTATCACCTTTTTTGTCGTTTTGTTTTTTTTTAAACACAGATTAAGTTTATCCAAGCTCAACAGGCAAATCAAGCTCCTCTAAAATTTCCACGTGCTTTTACAGACCATAGAAACCCTCTGACTTTCCCATGTTGTCTTTACAAACCCCATCTGTCTAGATACAACCATTAATACTTATTAGCAAGTCCCATAAAGAAAAAGTGACTTCAGGTTTTTAATGGTCATTTGCCCTATTTAGAGATAAGACAACAAGAGAGACTTAACAGGAAGATGTTACCAGCAGAGGTCTCCAAGAACCTGGTTAATGCTTTTCCCCACGCAATCATACAAAAAAAGACTCAAAGACAGGTAATGATATTAAATATCTCCTTTGGATAAGGAAAGGTCTGAAAGGATAAATTAACCACCAGCATGTCAAAATGGAAAGTTCAGCATACAGCTGGCATGATTAAACCTAGAACACTGGTGTGTCTACCAAGCTGGGATGCTGGATACACAGAGGCTGAGAGCTGGGTGCCCTTTAAAGCTTTGCTCAGGCTGTGACAGATGTGTGCTTAATCCCACACCTATGGCCCCACACACCTCCCCTCTCCCCATGTCTACAAACAACAAAGCACAGAAGAAAGGAGAATTTTGCACAGCAGCTGAACTCCAAAGGACTTGGATAAAAAAGCCCCCCAAAAGCAGGAAGACAAACTGAACATAATGACAATGCAGAAGCAAAAGAAGCAGCTGAAAAAGAGAGCCAAGCAGTGTTTACTTCTCCAACTGCCCCTCCTGCCCTGGTAATATTTTAAGCTTCTTTATTATCTGTACCTAAAGAGATATGAAAGGGAAAGTGTTTAAATGGAGGAAGATGAAAGGCAATTCTGTCATCTGGAGTAAGAATTTGAACAATACCATTGAACTGAGACACCATGAGCGACTGCAGCGGGTTCAGTGGCTCAAGGACATTTACAAATGACTCATGAATTTACATATTTACTGTTCTAGCAGCATCCTACTCATAATTTTGAAGAGACTCTTATTGTCCCATTAAAGGAGCTCTATAAAACCACACAGATCCATTTACTTTCTTTGCAGTACTGTGTTTTACTGACTTCCCACACAAAACCAACAAAATCCAGGCAAAACAACTGAAAGCAACTTGTAAAGCAAGGAAAGCCCTGAAAGGTGAGGTGGGCTCTGTAACAGACAGAGGTAAGCTATGTAAAAAGAAAGAAAACCCTCACACCACGAGCAAAGGAAATTCATTAATCATCCTTATTTCAGGCAGACTCTCAAATAAGGAAAATTCTCACCAAGACAACAAATGACTTTCCTTGTCCAGTGTTTCTGCTGGACTTTGCAGGGCACACACCTGAACTCCCTTCCTAAGGAATGGTGCCGAGATGCAAACGTGAGATGCTGGGAGCTGCCACCCTGGGCTGTCATTCCATGAGCATAATAGGTCCAAAATAAATCTCACTGAACACCCACGTCGCCCTTTGTTTCACAGGAGCTTCATTCTCTGCTGCTCTTTGGGAAACTTTTCTAATTAGGTCAACCTCTCCTTTCAACAGTTCATTTCAGAGAATAGCAGTCACGCTCTTGGCTTCATCTTGAGCAATACACAAGGGTTGGTTCGTGTAGCAAATATGTTTGAGCCACCAAATGAGAGTTGCCATAATATAATGAAATTTGACAGCCTCCCATTGGGGATCGTACCAGGATGTGGTAATGTGACACAAGATTTCAAGCATGATAATTAAAATAATTCAAATAAGGATATGAAACCAGCTCCATGCTACAACATTATATAGCGACATTATTCGAGATAATGACAAGGTTTAATTTATGACTGGTTGCAGTACACCAGAGAAAGTCCTTTGGATCATTTCAGCAGTGCTAAGCAAAAAGGAATTCTTCCATATGATGGGTTTGGAGTATTTAGATGCTGCTGGCCTTGGTTTGTAAACATCTCAGAAAAAAGATCTAGTACCCAAGAAAAAAACCTACATGGAAGCCAATTAAGAATTCAACTGAATTAAAAAAAAAAATCATATGCTAAATCTATAAAGTGGAAGAAAAAGCTTAAAAACATAAGCATGACTGTTACATAAGGATAATTTTTATTTAAAAATACCCCCCTCCTAGGTGATGAGAGCTCTCTGGAATTCATATGCAGGGGGATAGCAGGCAAATGATGGCAGCAGTTAGAAAGAAACCTGTTTATCTTTGGTCACTTTCCAGCCTTTACCAACATGAAGTGGGGTGTTTTAAACCAGGGGGTTATAAAAGGATGCACAAACGGCCAAAAAAATCCAGAATGAGTCTCCCCCTTTGTAAAACACTGAAAGGCACAAGTAGGCACGGGAAAGTTGGAGCAGAAACCATGTCCTAAAAGGCATTTGAAAATTAAACACAGTGGGTGATGATGCATTCCATCAGAAATGAGTAAGACACAAAGAATGATGGGAGCAATGTTAGAAACTAGAAATAAATCTGTAGGTCTTTGCAATCATCAGTGAGTTCAAAACAAGCAAGAAGGCTAAAGCAAATGAGGTACTAATACATATACAGAATCCAATTCTCTGTCGGTGTATATTGATTCCAGTGTTCCTAAGCCAATTTATTGCAGCTGATGACCTAGTGCAGGCTGTGTAATTCATCATTAATGGCAGATGAAAGGCTGAATGACTTGTCCATTACTGTATCTATCCTAAGGAGATTGAGACTGAGCCCTGGATCAGAAAACTCAGAGAAAGACCAGAAAGCCAAGCATAAGTAGTAAGAAAAACAGATGGGAAAAATACATGAGTAATTAAAAATAAAGAATGCAGCCAGTGTATAAGGTTTGCTCAGACAAGTGCACACGTCATCCTGGTCCAAATGGGGATATAGCTTCTGTAAACAAAATCCATATGTCCCTACTTTGTTATTCTTCCTGACAATCACAGGAACATGAAACCAGACCTTCAGTTACACCACTTTCTCCTCTTCTTGTCCTTATCTCCTCCTGACCTCTACTGCCAATTAAGGACTATTTGAAATCTATACAACTCTCAAAGCTGGGCAAATCCTCCACCAAATCATTGGCTTGAATGCTGCACCTAAATGATCTCCATCCATCTACAGCTTTGCAAAGTTCACCAGATGCTGTCACTCTCCCTTCTGCCTCTCTGGAAGACTGACCAGCAAAACCAAATTTAGTCCCAGTCCAACTTGAG
This sequence comes from Heliangelus exortis, assembly GCF_036169615.1. NCBI lineage: Eukaryota > Metazoa > Chordata > Aves > Apodiformes > Trochilidae > Heliangelus > Heliangelus exortis. Next base: position 19,450,532 of record NC_092433.1, on the reverse strand, counting down.
ACTAAAATATTAAATATCAAGAGAAATACAAACAGACAAAGATTTGAAGGAGTTTACCTACCTGATAAAAACTACTTAAAATTGTCCTTACTTCTTATTTACCACCTGCCCACAACCTGTTCTGCACTACTATGTCACTTTCTCTCTAGCATCACCAGGCACCACAGGACTGTAGGTATTACTGGGACATTTATAAAGACCATTTCTTGGTAACTTATCTGTGTAACAGGTAGCAAACTGGGTTTTCTAGTAAGGCATATGAATTATAATTAAGACATATCTGTCCTATTTATGTGAATTTTCTTGTATTTTTATCAGTCCAGAAACTAATTTTCTTTCAAGGAGCTTTGAATTTTCAGCAAATTATTTGTGATCTGAGACATGCAACTCCCTGATTTTCACTTATGCAAATGTCCTCTAAAAAGCTCTAGACATAATGAAGAGCACAACATGATTTACATTTGAGGTTGTTTTACAGAGCAGCATAAAACAGCTTTTGCACAGATAAAACACAAGTCCACTGATGAAAGAGGGGGACTCTCTTAACTGCAAAATTAAGGAGCCACATGAATTCCTGGTGGGGCTTTGATTTGAGAAGTATTTAATCTGAAAAGCAGTCCAGCCAATTAAAGGGTTTCTGCTGAATATCTTACAAAAGGCTGCAAAGAACTGTAATTAGTTACAAATAAGTCTGATAATGCTGATTCTGCTGCTCTGACACTTTTAGAAACTATTTTCACTGCAATTTTTTCCCTCTTCACCTTAATTTTCCAATGGTTGACTGTTCTCAGTGTGAAAACTTTTCCTCATACCCCATTAGATTCTCCAGGTCCAGGAGAATACTCTGCTGGTGTGGTGCTATTTAACCATGGGCAGCAGGGAGAACCTGGCCAAAGGAAGTCAGCAGAGATATGGAGGGGGAAAGGAGGTGAGCACAGGGATGAACCACACCAGAACCTCATGGATTCACTGTGCTTCTGCATCTGCCCACTGCCTCTTGTCTTGCTCAGGACACCCTTTGGGTTGTAACTGCCTGACTAAGGAGGATCTGACTGAAACAGAATCTAATCATGAATGGAACATTGGATAATTGAATGAAACATTGGCTAATTAATAAGAATCTTCTTGATGCTGGGTCTATGAACAAAAAAGGCAATTTCTTCTTAAATTAGCTAGCTAAGGTAAGCTGCTTACTCTATTTATGAAAAAAAATAAAAATTGGTTGTTGACATTGCTTTTTGCTGGGGATATAAATTTTAGCCTTGCAGAAGGTTATAAAATTTAAAATTTATGAGCAGCTGGATGAAAAATAGAATGGGGTCAATGGGAGTGCTTTGGAAATGCTGTGTTTCCAAACACACAGCTGATGGTGCTCTGGGCTCTCATGGGAGCTGCCCACAGCCCCAGGGACTGCCCTGGCCTGGCTCCCAAAGGCTCAGGGAATGGGCACCCAGGAACTCATCCTTGACCTGCATTTCTGGCTGCTAAACCAGGGTGGAAAAGAAGTTTTTGCAGTTTAATTTACCAGCTCTCAGGAGTTAATTTGAGGAACAGGGTGTTTGGTTAGGAACGGCAGAGAGAACAAGAGACTTATGGCAAGAAAACAAGTGATGTGTTGTTCAGAGTTCTAAGAGCCCAGGAAGCAGGTATAAGTCACTGTAATTGCATTAACATTAACACGTTTCCCAGTGTGTAGGTCTATCTATCAAGTAAGACACAGCACTCAGAACAAATGCTTTTGGAGAGCAATAAACCACAGCCTGCCTGTTGCTGCGTTGGGCTCAAAGCACAGGAAAGGGAGGAAGAGCAGATCTTGCAAGTTTAATTAACCTTTCCTGCTGCAACAAGAATGTCGAACAACTTCAGTGGCACTGATATGCTAACAGAGGAAAAAATAAACATTGATACAAGAATGAAATACAGCAAAAGTCAACCTTCCCTGACAACTTCCAGGAGCAATGAAAGGCGCTGACAACGGAGGCAACGCTGGGTTATCTACACTGAGCAGGCAAATTGGAATTTAATTTTCTTTTTCCCTTTTTTTTTTTCTTTTTTAATACTACACAGAGAGGCAGATAATTGGGTTTAAAGGAGTCACACTGTCAGAACCAGATTGCCATCTCCAAGGCACACCTGGTGACAGAGAAGGTCACTGCATGCAGGTGGCACCTCTAACCGCCCGTATCACATCCTCCAGAGCCTTCCTTCCCTTCTCCTGAAGCCAGCCCTGACCTGCTAAAAGCAACCAGAAAACCTCTGCCAACATTTCAGTTGTATTCCAACACTGACATAACACCTCTCAGCTTTACAAATAATTATTAAGGAAAAGAACTTTCCATTTCAATTAGTCTTATAAAATGTTTACCTGCAGTTTCCCTAAAATAATTTCACTGCCATGTGAAACTCCAGAGCCCAGCTCATAGAAAGCAAGGGCTTTTTTTTAAGAGATCTGTTTCCTGCACTAAGGGGCTGCCAAACACAAGCTATCCCTGGCAACTGAATACTTACAACCTAGTCACTCATCACCCTCAAGACAACAAGGGCAAGATTGTGGTTAATCACCCTTCAAACCAATACCCAGCAGAGGCAGCAGGCTCACACCCCTCCACAGGGAATTCCTCTGCTCACATGAAGAAAAGCTGATGTAAAGATAGTTCCTGGCATGACAAAGAAAGGGAGGAGGACAATCCTCTTCTCCTCAAATCTTGAGCTTCTTGGCTGAAATGACATCTCTAGTTTAGAAGCCAGCACTAGCCACAGTTGCAGCTTTTGTGTAGGAACTGCAGGCCTCCAGGCAATTAGATTATAACTTAATGTATGCTATGCTGGGAGGATCCCAAAGGCTCCATTTGCTGCTTTGCTAGGAAGGCAGGTTTGGCAGTGGGTTGAACAAACGTCTAGAAAATGTCTTTCCATTTACTGTCCACAGGGTAAAGATGAAGAGAAACAGTAAAAGAAGTCTTCAAATCTTATAATTAAAAAAACCAATGGTTTCAATCAACTCTAGATTCTTTCCTTAATATAAAAGATTTCACCTATTTCTTGCTATTCCACTCCTCTTCAATGTTTTCTCATTTTGCATTTTACTCAGTTTTAAAAGAAGTATTCACTAGAACTGGAAGCCCCAAAAGTTCTGACATCTAAATGAAATGTCTTGTAGAAATACTTCCAATTTTAACACATCCCTATATATGACTTTTTTGGTTTGTTTTTTGAAAGCCATCACATTACAAACCAAACTCAATCCAGTTTTGCCAGAAGGTTTAGTTCCCAAACTCTTTTGCTGCAGAGAATTTCTATAAATCAGAAACATCCTTCTCATCTCTTGAGTTCAACCCAATCTCCCCCACTGACAGAAGTTGGGCCCTTAGGACCATGTGGGGGAAACAACACTGAATTTCTCTCCATGTGCTCAAGAGAGCAGCACCCTATTATGCTCCTGAGTCTGTTCTAGGGCAGCAACAAACCAAAGATTTTTAGGATGGTGAGATCTCTGCACACCTGTGTGAGGGGTATGTAACCTACAGTTTTCTTGCTTCCAAAGTATCCAACAGAAACTAAATACCAAACCAACAGCCCCTTCATCCCTTGAAAACTCCTCTCTGTGACTTTTATTCACCTCTGCATGGGGTAATCCACAGTAACTCAGAACTGGGAAAACTTCCCCACTGCCAGCTTGGTTCATCTGCTAGAAGGCATTTAATCCCAGCTTTCCGGGCTGTGTAACCAGTGACCCCTCTTTAAAGCAGGTCTTAATTGGTTAGAAGCAATTAACATTTATTACCACAAGCTCGAGTGACACATACATAATAAATCCCAAACTGCAACCCCCAGGATGCTCCACCAGAATCTCTGCTTTACCCTCATGGACATGAGAAGGCAAAGGAGTCCTCTGCAAGTTTTTTCTGCATGTTGCCATGCAGATGTCCTTCCAGAGATGGGCTTCTGTCCCAACTGCTCTGATTCTCAATTCATATGCACCACTCAGACAGGTTTTATTTCACATTATACCCTTTTTGAGATGTGCTGTTTGTAAAAGGGGTGTTTTTTTTAATTTGCTGCATACTCCATCCGAGACAATAAACCCCCTGCAAGCAGGCAGGCTGCTTACCATAAAATGTCAGTTGTCCTCTTGCCACGTTTTTCCCTCTCACATTTTCAGCTACACATTCATAGAGTCCAGCATCTTCCTGCTGAAAATTTGGGATTTCAAGAAGTCCACTCGATCTGTGTCTCCTGGCTTTTCTGGGGATCTGTTTCCCATCTGCTCTCCTCCAGCTAATGGTAGGAACTGGGCTAAATGGGGAAAGCAAAGCAAAGTAAGACTCACAGAAAAAGCTGCAGGATTTGTCCTGATAAGCTCATTTGATCAACCTAAGCCTGCTTCATTTCTGAGGATGCTGAAGACATGGTCAGTCAGAATAATCTGGCACAGGATCTGGACCAATTTTATTAAGGGTGGTTTATAAACGTATATATACACACATCAATGTTGTATTGCTCACATAGAGGATATTATTAAAATGCTGCTTTGACAAAGTTGAATTTGGGGTTGTGCTGTGACAATGCATCCCCTTTTCCTACCAGTCCCACATTTGGATTTTGAAAGCATTCCCAATGTTTATTCTAGAAGCAAGAGATGTCTTAAGTGTCACATGAGACCTCAAACCAGGAGATGCACAAACACATCTTTACAGAGTGAGTTACACCTGCTGCCTTCTGGGGGAGTTTATATTTGTGGTGAGCAGAGCCAATGTTCTCCAAGTCCTTTCTCTATTATGAGTAACTCCTGCTGAGGAAAGTGAAGGATTAACAAGTCTTGAAAACTCTGCAGTATGACTATGAATGTGAGAAGCTAGAGGAATAATAATAATGGATCAAAACTTACTTCCCCAAGGCAAAGCACTCCAGTTTCACCGTTGTTCCCTTTGCAGATGGAACTGTTTCTGGGAACTGCACTTCTATTTTTGGCTCATACTCTCCCATCACCCCTGTGAACATAAAATAGATGCTTAAAGCTTGGTTGAATTTTTGCAATAAATTCGGAAGTGGTCCCATGCTAGCACAGAGCTGTTCTATACATCATTACTTGCCCAATTAATCCATTCATTTTAAACATGGCCTCTTTCTAACAGCCGTGTAGTGTGGGCTCGTTTCCCATTTACTGCCAGAGGAAAATCTGAACCAGTGCTCCACACCATCTGCCAAAGATTAAAATTTCTTCATGGCTCTGTTGCTTTTTGCTTTTGAATATTCAGGATTTTTGCAGGTAACTTTATGAAATAAGGAAAGCAATAATAAGAGGTTCACCACCTTCTAGAAAACAAACTGTGGAACAAATAGCCATTAGGAAAAGTTTTAAAAGCACTGGAGCTAATCAAGGCTTCTATTAACTTCAAGGATTTAGATGCACAGAGATCACCTACTCTTTAGGTAATTATTTTTACTCTCCCAGTAATTCACATGTTGTGGCAGCCTCTTCATGAAACTGTGTCCAAAAATTTGTGCACATAAAAGGGCCATTATATTTCATGATGCACAGCTACATCTCCAGTCACTGTGCTGCCTTTAGAGCAGCAGGTATCATTTCACCAGTGGTGATTATCAGCTAATTGATGAGTGCAGTTTAAATCCTCAGCACAGGGCGCTGCCTGGATACAGGCCAAGCACGGGGCACTGGGCTGGGAGCTGGGCTGGAGCAAGTAAATGCCACCAGGATGCACAGATACAGCAATGAGACAGCCCCAGCAACCCAGAGGTGAGACAGCACATGTCTGCAGAGGGAACTGGGGCTGCTCCTGGTGACTGCAGTGCTGCTTTTGTGCAATAAAAATATTTTCTCCACTTGCACGCTGCATCCACGCTGCCACAGATCCATACAGCTACATGAAAATACTGAAGCAAGATGTGACTTTGTGCATTTGTGGGAGGGAATAAAAAGGGACAGAGGAAAAATATCCTCTTCCCTGGACACACTGCACTTTGCACCCTCTATTTGTCACCATCTGGTAATATCTCTCCATGGGGGCAGAGAGTCTGAGCTGACACCAACCATGACAGCCACCACTGCACCCTCTGCTCCTGCCCCCAGCCCCAAACCATCCACGATAATTTTTCTCTCCAAGGAGGAAAACCTGTCTGAGGATAACTAATGGGGTAAGAGGCACCTTCTGCTTCCACAGCACAGCGACCAGGAAGGACCCTGAGCTCTGAGCAAAAAACCACAAAAGGCTGCTGCAAGCAACACCAGGAGATCTGTCACTCTGGAGCCTCGCAGCAGAAAACAAGCAAAAAAGGAGCACAGAAATCACGAGTGGGGAAGGGGATCTGCCTACAAGATCTGATTTCATCCCCTATGCCCCTATCTTTGCCTTTTCGAGATTCCAGCTCAAAAGCCTGGAGCTGTAAAGCAAGCAGTGCTTGACAAAAACACGTGCTGGAAAGCTGTGTCTCCAGGATGATGACATTCAAGAGAAACAACTGTGCCACAGATGGGAGGTGTTCAGCACTGAGAGCCCAAAGGATTCCTGACTGAGCCTGGAAAAATTTCTGCCATATACCAAAGGAGAAATGGGAAAAGAAACGTTGGGATTCTCGCAGGCTACAGTAAGAATACCCACCAAGTAATTCATACACACATCTGTTAAAACAAGTGAGATGCTTCTTGTGAAACAGCATAGGATCAGCCAAACTGTGAGCACCCCACCTGTTTTCTTCCTACAGCCCCTGGAATTGAGATTTTTTCAAGTTTTTAAGTGGGAGATTATCATCAGTGTATAAAAGGAGTCTTCCCTTTTTCTCTCTTCAGCCCAGTGTGAAATAACTAAATTAACTAAAATAACTAAATTAACTAAAAAACCAAATATAGGTACTATTCTTTGTTTTATGTGACCAGCATTGCTTTTGCATAGCATCTTACTGCACCAATTATTTCTTTGAAAGTACGAGCCACAAGGACACGATCAATCCCATGTGACAACAGAAATGATCTGCAGTTTAAAAATAACTTGGATTTTGTGGAAAACCAGAAATTTCACCAGGAGATTGTTCCAGAGTATCTGTATTCTTTTCAGAATTCATAGAAAGTATTCAGATATGAAGCCAAGCAGGTAATAACTTAGAAATTCTGAGCAACAGATGATTTTCTGAAGCAGGCACTGGAGGAGGTTGGACACCAACCCTCCAGCCCAGGGCTGAGGAGCCTCAGAGCTGCATCAACCCCTCTGTCACTCAGGAGCTGCTGAGGGGGAACAGGGGACCCCCAGCCCTTCTCCTGAGCTCCATGAGGACCTTCCTAATCCCACCCCCTTGCTGCTCACCCAGGCAGCAGCTCAGTTCATGTCACTGTATCAGAAGAGGTATGTATTAATGTTTTTTCCACCTAACTCACTAAATAAAATTAAATGGAACTGAAAAGTTAATTGTTGATGAGCTAGCCCCCGAGCCTACTAAATTAATGATAAATTGTTGTAAGGCAAACAAGATGTCATATATATTAAGATACAGTGGACATGGCAGCTATGACTACAAAAAAATTAAAATGACAACTTTGCCAGTGGAAATACGATGTGCCTCACATTTTGCTCATTTCTGCTGTTCACACCTCTGAAGCAACATATGTAATTTCTCAAGCATGCTGGTGTGTTATATTTGGGTTTTGGAGGGTTACTCTACATGGAATGAATAATTGAGACCTGCTGATTTTGAAAATGAAGCTTGCCTGTAGTACTGCTGCAGTCTGGTCTTCAAACAGACACTTAGCCCATCTTTGACTCTGCAGGTAAAACAGCACCTTTCTTGTGTAATTCAGGAACGTATTCCCCAGCCCCTCAGAGACTCAATTAAAGTTTCATATCTTTAATAAACAACAGAGTGAACTTCAAAGGAGTGGGAGGACATCCCTGTGAGTTAGCTCAGGAAGGTGACTGCTCCCTGTAAACAAATGGGAGCGTGCAGGGGAGTGATGAACAGGGGAAAGCATCAGCCCAGCCCCAGTGCAGAGCTGAACCTTGACCATGATAAATAGAAGCACTTTCAGCTGGGTAAGGTTTGCAGAAGAGTCCTGTTAATGTAATACTTCAAGGTATTTCTGTTTCAACCTTGGGTATATTATTAGCATGACACAAATGACAACATGGAGGGGGCAGCTGCAGGCAGCAACTTGCTCCTGTTTTACCAACAGAATTCTGGGCAAACACCACTAGGTGACAATGGATCTTCATCTAGAAGAAGTTTCTAGTAAGGCATTTCTATTTCTGAAACAAATGTCCTGTTATCCTTTAAATGGAAATAATTTAATTAATTTTAATTGCAAATTAACACGCAAATTTATTTTTCTTATCTACCCACAAATGACAACGATAGAAATCAATTGCCTGGATAAATTTAGAAATTTTCTTTTGCTTTCTTCTTGCTTTTGTGAGTTATTCCACAGGCTACTAAAAATAGCACTTATTCTGCTGGGAAATAGAGCCTGAGCTAACAGTTACTGAAACAACAAAGTGCTTTTGTTCACTTCTGGGCTGCATAAAAATGAGCTAAACTGGTATAGCCAAACTCTAACATCTATTTTATTTCCTGTCTTAAGACAAGTGTCACCAGGGTTTTCTTCTGTAACTACTGCCTGATACTGAGAGTTGTTCCAGTGCTGGGAAAAGAAACCTTGGCCACAGCATCATAAACCCCACCACTGTCCATGACTTTGAAGGTCTCCAGGCTCACTGAATGTCTGCAAAGGGGAAATTCTCTCCCTTTACTCTGCTGTCAATGCTCCAGGGAACGACTTTTTCTTTGTGTCAGCCAGCAAAAGAAAACAAAATCTCTCCAACCCCCGTCCCCTCTTTCCCTCTTTTTTGAGTCCTACCATCATTCCTGAGGATGAGTGGGGTGGGGGGGCCCAGGACCCGGGTGTTGGTCACTGTGTTGGTCACCACACAGGTGTAGTTGCCCACGTCTGAAGCCTCCACCTTGGCGATGTACAAGTTGCCGGTCTCTTGGGAAACGAAGCGGCGGTTGTCCTGGTGTACGAAGGTGGGGTACTCGTTGAAGATCCAGGCATAGGTGAGCTCTGGAAGCACAAGGTACCACCAGCATTAGTGACAGGACACACATCCTCGTGGGGGACAGGCTGGTGCTGGGCTCTATCCCAAGCTGGAGCCCTTAAAATGGTTTTTTCCCAGTCCCCTTGGTTAGGGAAGCTGGTGCCACAGCCCACCAAGTGACAACCCCCCTCACACTTGGCTGGGTTTGATGGTGACAAATCTGTGTTTCCAACAGTGCCACTTCTGAGACCAATATTCTTGTTGTTTCTCCACATTCTGCCAGTATAGGATAGAATGCCTTTCACAAGAACCCCACCTTTTTGTCATGAACATTTCAGCCCAACTCATGATTTTTCTTTTATTCTCTTTTTTCCCCACCCTTTCTAAAGACAGGTCAGAGGAGGAGCTGCCAAGCTGAGTTATCCCACAGTATGTATTTTATTCCTTTGGAATTTCTGAATCAGCAAAAAAATAAATTAAGCAGCTGTAATCTTCCATGTGACTAATTAGATAGTACTCTGTGTTTTATAGGGCATCTTTGCAAGTTATTTGAGCAATAAAAAATAAGCCCGAGATGCTGTGAGTGGTTGCAGAATTTGTAAGTGAGGTTAAGGCAATATAACCCCATCATATTTGCATAAGACTAATGCACAAACACCCTGAAAACACTTGAAGAATTAAAGTGAACACAGGATCACTGCAGTTTTCTAAGGGAACACTAATTATACAAAAAAGTGTATTCTTAGTTTAATACTCTAATGAGTCATAACTGTAATTGACCTTAACTTTGGAAAAATATATTCTGCCCTCATGTTCCACTGTTTACATATATGAGAGGCTGAATACAGATTGTTGGCTTTTATTTATTTATTTGCAGCAACAGGATTATAAAATGCCTGATTAGACTTTTAGGAGGCTATGGTAATTATGTTTACGTGGGACTATCTAATCATCATATTTACACATGTGCATCTCATTATAAATAACCTCATGCTGATGTCAAGAGGATACTCAGAGCAAACAAGGTACCTCTTCTCAGCTGGCTTATTATTTTCTGCAAGTAGTTAAGTTGTTTTTTTTAAATGTACTCTTGGTGAACAATTATCTTGTTCCTCCAGAAGCATCCAGCAATAGGCAAATAAGCATCACTGCCCTGGAACACACAGAAGCATTTAAGTCTGAGTGAAATCTTCACACAGCTGGTTTCCACCAAAGCCCCCTGAGCTCTGTAATATCAGTTTGCATTGACCACAGAATGGTGAATTGACCACAGATTCCTCAGGAAAAACACCAAACTGGGAGGATCTTTCTGCATCAACAAGCCCTGTCTTCGCCTGCCTTGCCCCAGGAGCTTATGCACTTCCATTTGTAAATATCCCCTAAAAGCAGCCAGGTTTTTGGCTCCCACTTTAGTGTTGCAAGTTGGTATTACTTCAATTGCTAAGAACCCTCTAATTTCCAGGTTAAATATTTTCATTGCTAGTCTATAGCTGTGTGCTTCTGGGCTAATGAGGCCTTTAGCTGTAAGAGTTCTTTCCTCTTTTCTGGTGAGAGCCATCAAGAGCCCTTCTGCCTTCCTTTTCAAGACAGGCTTTCCAATCTTCTAATCGTTGTAGTAGCTTTTCCCTGCCTCTGTCTTAGTCAAGAGTCTTGAATATTTGTATCATTTGAGCTGAGTGCCAGGCTGGAAACCCTGGGTAAGCAGGTCATGGAAAGAGCAGACAGCAAGTGGAAAGATGTGCAAGAGTAAAGAGGGGTGGTCAAAGAAAGCTTCAAAAAAGAGAGAGTCTGGGATGCAGAGGAACACAGCACAGGGAGAACTAAAGGAGACCTGTTTCTAGTGTGCATAACATCAAGGTCTCCCCAAAAGCCATCTTCAAACTGTATTAATTTTGCTACATAAAACTGAGAAACAAAACGAAGATCTGATGTTACACCTCTGCCTTTTGGTTTTTTCACTACAATAGAATAATTTCCATACAAACAGTTGTCTAGAAAAATACAACTGCCTGAGTTTCACAGAATTAAATATTAGGCACAGTCCATTGTTGCTATACAACATTTAAAACAACTGGAAATTCTCTCTCTCTGGCAAATAACATGGGATTAATGGAATAGAGAGCCCAGGGAATAATGCAGGCTGGAGCATCTCTAAGTGTTTTTGTAGCTATGTGTAACTAAATACTGTATCAAACTCACTTTGATTTCTTTAGAGATCCTAGTGCAGTATTTATGGCTTTTCAAACTTGATGGATTTCTTTTGATAAGGGTGCATATACTAATTGCTCTGGAAGTGACAGACAGTCCACATCCCAGAGGCAATTTGTAACAACTGTGTAAACAGATACTTAAAATACATCCTGAGCTGGCTCCTGGTGACTGCCCCTGATCCAAACATTTGCTGAACTTACAGACCCGGAGTCTTTCAAGGAACAAAGAACAAGCAGGAACAGACCATTTGCAGTTCTCTAATTACACATTAGACTCTACATCCTTGAGGAATTCATTACAAACTTCTCCTTTCTAATTTGAGGCCCTTTTTATGCAATGTTGACTAATTTACAGTGCTTTTAATTTCCCCTTTAAAACACAATCAAGTAGGTCTCTCAAACACAGAATATTATCCAAAGATTCATGACCCATATTTGCTGTTTTTCTAGAGAAGCAGAAGCTCTGCCTCCTGTGGAGCACCTGCCTGGTTATCCACTGCAAAAACCTACACCATACCTGGACAATACCCTTCTCCTTACTGTCCTCCTGGCTTGCATTTCCAGGCTAGATCAGAATGAGCTGAAGATTTTGGGGTGACAAATCTTCCTTTCTGTAATAATTATCAGTATGGACTGTAGGATGGAGGAGCCACTTGTTGGTTTTTGGTACAGATGGTCTATCACCCTGAATGAAGCCATCACCAGACATTTGGAAGACATTTGATCCCCAACCTTGTCTTGCTCTACCCAGTACATAAAGAACATTTTTCCCTTACACAAACCCATACTGACACGTACTTGGAAAGCCCACACTTTGAGTTTGGCGGAAGTGAAGGGCACAAAGATGCTCAGCTGCTCCCAGCTGAGACCCAGGGCAAGAAATCCCACACCCTGCCCTGCCAGAGCAGCAGAGGCTTTCAGGAGCAGCTCAGCCACACAGAGATCAGTTCCCACTACCATGATACTACACATACCACATGCAAATCAGCAGGAGAACATGACAGGCCTGCTGTACACCTCAAACACCTATCTCTGCGACATCAGACAGGAACTGTCTTGATTCAAAGCTCCCCCGACAGCCTTTTACTCAAGCTGCTATTTGCAAAGTCATTTGACTCAAGCACGTGTGGCAGCAATACCAAAAAGGAAGGCAGACACCTTTCTCTTCACTCCATGTACCCCTCTCAGAGCCTCTCTCACACCACCTGCTCCCCCAAACATCACAGTGACCCCTGATGCTCAGGGAGCCTCTGTGGTTCAGGACTAAGGGTACCAGTGGGACCACATGTCCTTTGCCACAGACAAATATCTAGGAATATTTAAAAACAGAGCCCAAGGCCTTTTCCACTAGTGCACAGCTAAATACCATGATTTAATAAAATACAGAGCAGCCAGCACCTGTCATCAACTTCAGCAATTAAAAAAGGAATAAATTATTCAAGCCACTTGAATACAGATTTAGGCTGTTCAAGAGACATCATTTCAATGTTATTACCAGAGTGCAGACAAACTCTTCCCCATGCCAAGTTGCATCCCTGTGCCTTGCTGCAATGGTTTTGTGGGGTTTTTTTGTTGTTGCTTTTTGGTTTTGTTTTGCTGGTTTTTTTCTCAGCAAAGCAGGCAGCCCTCCTGGGTCTGCTTTTCCTGATACATTCAGATCTCACCATTTTTGTAAAGCACTCAATGATAAAGTCTCTTCAGGCCTGAGTCTCTCCTGTGTTGCCCCCAGAATACTCTCTACTCAAGACAAATGAAGCTAGAGGCACTGTAAACTTTAAAGTTTCTCTAAATGACAGCAAGTAGTAAAAAAAAAAAATAAACGTTACTGAAAGCTGAGCAGAAATTCTGCTATGAGTAATTATTATAATTAGACCATATGGTTTACCAAAATAATGTTCTCTGCACTCTGGTCTAGTCACATGCGTATTATTTTTTGTCTTTGCCTTTTAGTACAAGAAACTTTTTTTTCCAATATATATATTTTTTAAAGTCTCTTCCATAAAGCCAGAGCTGCCACTTGAAAAAGTCTCTGTAGCTATTACGGGAAAAGCTATTAAAACATCAAGATTATGGTCACCATAAAGCTGAACAGAAGAGTGAAATGTTGAAATTAGTATTAGCCAAAAAATGGGAGTCATTTATCATTTTTAATAAGACCAGTGTGGTACAATACACTATTATTTTTTTATAGCATTACTGAAAGTTAGAGATTAATCCAATCTTCAATGATTCCTATAATTTCTGCATTATCACCTACTATGTCACTCTCAAATTCGACAGGAACAGTTTTTCAGTGTCAAACAAAAGATTTGCAGTATTTCCTGTATATCTCAGTGCACAAAAACTATGGTTCATTAAACAAATGCAAAACTGAGGAACAGTGAAATCATGGAAAATTTTTCCTAGAAAGAAACTATTCCCTTCAGCCCCCAGCTACAGCAACCAGAGGGAGTGAGAAACTGGATGCAGCATTATGCCTTGAGTAGGTAATGTCCCAATTTTTGATAAATAATATGTAGGTTTCTCTGGTTTTGCTCTGATTGCCTGCATTCCTTGCTGTTCAAATTTCTCTTAAGTGCTATTAACAGGGTGCTTTGATGGTTCCACTAAATTTGGGCAATGATAAAGTATAAACTGATTATCTGAGGAGTGCCCTGTGATTTCTTTCTGTATTCTCATCTTGCTCACTTAATTGTGCTACTGCTTATAGGGGTAACTCATAATACCAAATTTCACTGCAATCTGATTAAGCAATCAACATCTCCATGAATAATACACAAGCTAGGAAAGAGGCTTTTTTTTTTTTTTTTTTGTGGACCTTCAGACCATTTCATTGCCCTGCTGGCACTTCAGGTCAATTTTTTATCTTTCTATCTTCTCTTCTTAAATAACTGCCAGATTTAAAGGAATCAACCTGGATGCAAACAATATACCTTAATTCTCCCCTTGACTCTGCACTCTGTCCTTTCCATCACACTACATCACACCACAGCTTCTAAGCCTCAAATGCAAGTTTTAATAAAAAGAATAATGAATAATGAACAAGATTAATCTAAAGTTAATAATACATTCTTGGATGAACCCTCATCTATGCTCAACCTGATGATGCAGTTACTCAGCAGCCAGCCTGTCAGCTGCTGTGCCCACAGAAATATGTGGGAGGGGAAAAACACAGGTACCCTTCATCTTTGCTTGTATCACTGAATGGGTGTGCAGAATATTTTGGAACACAATGAAAGTGCCACTGGTCACTGTTATCAGTGGCAATATGGTGATGATGGGGATGCTCAGGAACACACCAACTCATGGAAGGCTGTGAGCAGACTTTGAGAGGTCACCTCTCCAACCTGAGGCCTGATAGTGATGACATCTCTGAGGTTTTTCAAACTTTTCCTTACAAAAGGACAGGGAAAAACTTCCAATATGGTCTAACAGGGGGTGACACACCAGTTAGAGCAGGGCTGCATGGTATTGCTGGCATCTCCCAACCATGCAGTAACAGTAGCTGCAAGTGGCCCATATCTACTTGGTGGAGGTGTAATAATTCTTGTAGTTTTAACCATGCCCACGTGTTTGTCAGAGCAGGGTCACGGTAACAAAGTCTGGACAGATGTCTACATCCACACACAAAGATACAAACCACACACAACGTGTCCAATGCCACCTCTCACAGTTTGCTGCTCTAAATGTACTCATGAACAATACAAATACACAAATTGATGGCACGTGCCATGAGCTGGAAGTGTGTAAGGATGAGGAAAACATAAAAATCAGACAAATTCTACTCACTCATCCTCCCACCAATGTGCAAGGCCTGCAGGGCTGGGGTTGAATCCATGCCCTCCCAGCACACAGAGCTTTCCATACAGGTAATTAAAAAGGTGAGAGGCCTTCATTACCTGCAACCTAATCAATACCCAGCTGTATCTGCTCCATCTCCATTTTTCTGTATCTCTAGAAGAGTTAAATATTAAATGGCTGTACACAATTGACCTGCCTTATCTCTCTCCCCCAGCTCCCAGCTCCAGTCGATGCCTGGCCCTGCTGGTTGCCCACACAGCAGGAACATTAATGACAACTGCTCCGTGGTGATGGAGCACTGGGACTCAGTTTTAACTTCAAGTTCCCTCAGGGAGAAAAACCAACAGCAGCCTTAATCTATGACTGAATGGAAAACGTTATGAGATGGAGAGTTCTGGGCTGTTGTATTTACTACAGTTAAATAAATACACGAACCTATTTCAGAATCATCTGATGGGCAGCAGACCCCTCCTGCATCCCCACTGAACCAGGGGAGAGGCAGGTTTGGGGAGAAACTACATATTTTTTTTTATCTGACAAAACTCAAACTGTCTTAAATAAATTTACAGCTCAGCCTGGTCTTGTCTGAAAAGAAACCTCACAACCCAACCCAATCTATATTTATCAAACAGGCTTATAGCACATTGGGGAACCAGGTTGAGATTTGATGCCACTGAGCCTCATGCACCTCTGGCTTTACACTGATTTTTTTTTTTTTTTTTGAGTTTGGCTCAACCCAGCAGTGACCAAGCTGCTCTTGGGCAGACTCTGTGGTAAGGATCAGCTTCTTTGGCCATGCCCCATTCCCAGTGGAGACGCAACCTTGAGCTGCACCAACCACTGAATACACCCTGAACACTTGAAAAGTTGGGTTGCTGGGACTACCAAGAGAGATACTGGTCCACTAAAGAAGGAAACTATGAATTGGAAGCTTATTTCTGCCAAGGAATAGGAAATTACCAGATGAGCAATTCCGGAATAAACCACCAGTGGCATAAAGCAGTAGCCAAGGGTGGTCCTGGGAGCTGATTCAAGGTGAAAAAAAGATTATGAAAAAAATCCTTCTGAGCATGCAGTGTGTCGTGCCATGTCATTACACCAAGCCAGCCTCAGAAAAGCCCAACAATGGAGAAGGCACTCACCAGTGGGTAAATAGCTGGATATTTACTACAACCTCTACCTGTACTAATCATGCAACACCAGACTCGTGGAAGCCAGGAGATGCATGGTTGATCTCCTGTGGCACTGATTCAAGCCTGGATGATTTCACAGCTTTTCCCACTGAGTGCTGTATACTATGAGTATGATGCTCTCTCTGTTCCTAAGTTGATTTCAATTAGAAAATTCCAGTAAAAGAAAAAACCAAAAAGAATAGCTTGATACTGTCCAGAGTAGCAACAACATCCTTCCAAAGAAACACACATCTTCACCTGACAGCCAGAGATAAAGTACCTCTGTGGCAGATAGTGTCACAGTAGCAAATGGAAAGGAGAAAAAGGAGAGGTTAGCCAGAAAAAGAGATAAAGAGGGGCAGGACTGAAGCTGCCAGTTACTTATGGGTAAACATCAAATGAGAATAAACACACTGTTAGGTTCTGCACTGCAGTTCTGCTGTGAGAGGTTCAATCAATGCTTATGTTTTCCAGACTTGTTCTACATTAAGTGCTACACACACCACCTTAAAGAATGATGCAGATTTAATCCGCCAGTTTGTTTTCTGCTTCAAGTCAGAAAGAGTTAGCCTAAAAATCTTTGTGTGTGTGTATGTGTACTTGCTTCTAAAGCTAAAGGTCCCTAGGCTTGTTTTAAAACATATTTCAATGTGACCCAGTTAATCCCTTAATACCAGCTTTCACTACCTTTGATCAGCCCCTTACTGGAGCTATAAGAGATTAGATTCAAACCTTTGAAAAAATAAAGAAGTTGGTTGTAGACACTTTTCTCACTGCAGAGAATTAATATTGTGATCAGCTCCAATGCTGAACTGTCTGGCCAAGCCATGTGGGATGATATACCCTGTAGGAGAGGTCCTGCTACACAGTGCTGTGGCACTTGCCTGTAGCACACAGGAAAAACCCCATTCTGTTCACACATTTCATAGGTAACCAATGCTCTGATCCACACCAGCTGAAAACATTGCCACAGTTGCACACTTAGACATATGCACCAGGTAACAGAAAATGCCCAAACCAAACCTCCATGGATTTCCCAAGGACAAAATACACACACACACACATCCCCAGGAAGGAGTGTGCCCACAGCCAGGGCTCTGACTGCCACCAAGTGGTGTGTGCACTCTGGGGACTGGAAACCCAAAGCTGCCTGGAGAGGTGGAGCTACAGCAATACTGTGCTGGTGTCAGCATCAGCCTTTCTGCTAGTACCATCATCACAGCCTCTGTGGTGGCTTCTGAGAGCTCTGTGTGAGGAGTCCAGCTGAAGCTGGGTTTGGAGGGTTAGAGCCTGGGAGCTAGGCTCAGCTCTCTAATTGATGTTATAAAGATGTTACAGCTTTCGATAAATGTCTATTGACTGAATTCTGTCAGAGGAGAGATTTCACTCATCTTTAGCCAGCCCCTGCTGGCTCTACCCCCTTTCAACACCACTTCAATCTTCATTTAGTGGTGACTGCAACTGAACAGGGGAATAAACCACATGACTAGCTCACAGATGATTTCTTTTTAAAGATGTCACAAGCTGTCACTGATAAATAAAAAAAAATCCATTAATGTCATGTTCCTTATTATTTTGGTATTTTCAAGGTCTTTACTGGAGGGTTGAGCCTCACAGACATCCCACCTCACTGTCTGTCCCTGACAGCCCAGCTGGGGGACAAACATCCAGTGGAAGGTGGTGGAATGGTGGCAACACTGAAGGTGATGAATGACATATGTCAGCTGAAAATTTGGGTCTGAACGCCTGTACCAAAGTCTGTTCTTGAATGTGACCCTGTTCTGCAGCTCTTGCTCATACAACCCACCCTTGCTGAAATGAGGTAGATCACATACACACACTCAGGTGCTTAAATTAAATGTGAATCTAAACCAAGCCTGGCAGTTGTGCTGTCGGAAATCTCTGTAATTTCATAAATTCCTCAATTAAAACAGCACTGCATGTTCTCTGTGCTGTCAGAGCTATCAAGCCAAAGCATTCCCCAATTGTGCTTTATCCTTCTCCCTTATCCTCAAATGCATTGATAAACTCATGCATGCACTGAATCAGCAGTTTCAGAGAAAGGATTATGTCAGATTAATTTTAATCTAATCCATTTCTGTCTGCTGAGAAGCTTTTTACGTCTTGCTTTTAATAATTTAAACACTGACTGTGGCACAGTATAAAAAATAAATTATGGGAGATGCACTTTAAATGGAAGTTACAACTTTCAGTCACTTCTTATTTAAATGAGAGTTTCACATGTCTGATTCTAAGCTTAATGAAACCCTTTTGCTGAACTGTAATAATCTTCATCATGTGGAACCAGATGCAGACAACTCATGCTCTCCTGCAGCTCCCAGAGCTGGTGAGGAATCCTCATGTCTAATCCCCCCCACTCTGCTGGAATGGAGGGAGATGAGGAGTGTGAGATCTGCCAGGCTGCTAAGATGTGGCTGCAGCTTCCAGGGGTGTCACTGCAACTTCCAGGGTTGTCACTGCAGCTCCCAGGGGTGTCACTGCAGCTCCCAGGGGTGTCACTGCAGCTCTTGCATAGGAACCTTGCCTCGGAGGTTCTGCCACAAGGCTCTAGGAATTGGCAGGCTTGAGGAAGATTATTTTCTGGTTCTTGGCCTGAGATAAGTCACTTGGAGGCTGCTTGAGCTCAACAGCTTATGCTCTGGAAACCACTCCTTAAATCTTGACACTTCTTTGGTCATGGGAATTTGAGTACTGTATGGGGACACGTGAGTGGCAGTCACTGTTAAGAGGGGAAATAGATGCAGACAGTTTTTGATGCTACAGTTTGCTCTCCTCACCATCTCCATCTCCCACACATCTCCAATATGCTCACTGCATCCTCCTCCACTGAGCAATACCTACACAAACCTGTCTGAATTTCAAGTTTTCCTATTCCAGGAAAGACACCTGTGAGCTGCTGAGCCCCAGCTTCTGGGGAACCCCACCCTACCCCAGCATTTTCCTGTTTGTTTGCAAACCAAGCCTTCCCTGCACCATTCCCCACAGCGTACAAGTACAACCATCTGTGCACAGAGGGCTCTGGAACACCTCCTGGTGCTGCACATACCAACTTCACTGCCATTGCCACATTCAGAGACACCAAAAGCATCACTCACTAGTTCTAATCCAAAATATTTCTGACTTTTTCTTCTTTTTCTTTTCTTCTTTTCCTTCCTCAGCCCCAAGGGACAGCCTACCTGCTCATACTCCCACTCCATCCTTTGGAATGATCCATGAAAGGTTGCTCACTGAACCTTGCAGCTTTTTTGACAAACAGTTGAACCAACCTGCAACCAGCTTAGCAGATTTTTTGCTTGGTTTCCTAGAGAAATGGAACTTTTACAACCACGTTGCCCACCCATCTGTGAGATACTCCTCTCTAAATATCAGCTTCTCACTAATTGGAACCAAATCTAACCAAGTAGCAAAGGCTTACAGAGAAATTAAAACAAAGGAGAAGGAAGAGAAACTATGACTGCTTCAGTGAGGAGAAAGCAGAAGTGGGTCAGTGCTTTGGCAGGCTGCTTGGCAAGAGGCAACCACCCAGTCCTGGGCATGTAGTTTGTGCAACAAGTACATTTTTAAAAAGCTCTGAGCAAATCACATTGGAAGAAACTGCAGGGAAATAAAGATTGAATACTGAAGTCACTACAGTGATGAGGAGTGGGGATATAAGATGTTTGGGGTCATCTGCTATTTCAGAAACAGGGCAGGGGAAGCATTCACATCCTTTCATACAGAAAAGTAATGGAAGTTGCAGAGTTCAACTTTTCCTTCCTCTAAAGGTTTCATATTACTGGGAATGTGCTGTAAGAATAAGTCCTGGCACTGAAAAGTGGATTTAGCACTTGAGGGAAGACATGTTTCAAAGCTTTTGCTCAAAACCCTTCTGACCAGTCACCCAGCAGAAACCCCTGATGCATTCACACAGCCACAGAAACTTCACTGAGTAGGTAACAAGAGGCTGGTGGCTGCCTGGGCAGAAGGAAATAATCCTCTGCTTTTAGGTACACAGCAGGTGGAAGTGTCCTTGGCCTCAGGCTGAGCACAATTTCAGGAGTAATTTCTTCCTTTTCCATTACTTCTTTCAAGGTTGACTGTTTTCTAAAGTTTTAACATAAACTCTGCTTAATTTTGACTGTGAGAGCACCAAAGGGAAAGCTTTGCAAGTGTTTGTTCCCATTGTTACAACAGCTCTAAACATGTATTAATAATGCATTAATTCTTCATTAGTGACAAATGGAAAGGCAGTGTGACAGTTTTCAGAGAAGAGAGAGAAACCAGGGCAAGGCTGACACTAAAAGATGGGGAGTAAAAGGACACAAATACTTGACAGCAACTGAAGAATCACAGAACAGGTTGGGTTGGAAGGGACCTTAAAGCCCACCCAGTTCCAACCCCCTGCATGGGCAGGGACACCTCCCCCAGCCCAGGCTGCTCCCAGCCCATCCAACCTTCAACACTGCCAGGGATGGGGCAAACTGCTCCAGCACTACTGGGGGGCAAAAGCCCCACACGTTGACCCTCTGATGATATGAAAACACCTGATAATGCCCTTTTCTTTCCTTCTGTGCTGCTCTGATTACTTTCCCCAGTTTTTCTCCCCTTCCTCCTTGCTCTAAGCACCAGAGAATATGAGCTCTGATTTGTGCAACAAATTATTTACCAGACAACCCCCTCAAACCATTCATCACATAATAAAGGCCATCAGCCACAATTACAGCCAAACCATTTTCCCTGTTTCCAGCCCAAAGTGTCCATCACTTAAAAAAAAAAAAAAAAAAGGAGAGAAAAACTGACCAGATAAGTAAGAACACACTAATCATTTTTCTGCAGAGCACAGAAGTGGTTTTAGCACCACTGTAATCAGTAAAGTGCTTTCTGAAAACATGTCTGGTGTCTACACTTCACTACCTACACTACGACATGAAAGGCTGAGATTGAGATGAAATCAGAATTGCCATCTCTTCTGTCAAATGCTAAAATTTAGTTAGTTCTACTTGATTAAGCTCTGCAACAGAACTAAAAGTTCTCCTAGCTACTGAGAAAAAAACAAAACAGGAGAGAAGGAGAAAACCTGAACACATCCATTTTGTGGAAAGATGTGAGAATAATTCTCTGTCAACATTTCAGCTCCCAGACACAGGCTGTGCCTCCAACAGGAGTAATGGCATCAGATGGGAGGGAGATATTTGAACAACTGAACTTTAATGAATCTCCTCCTCTTTGGGAAGATGAACTTTTATGTGGGCACTGCAGGGAGACTCAAAGCTTTTCCTTTAAGTCTTGAATTTGTTTGGTTAGTTGCCAGATGCTCAGGAAGGTGGCCTGAGCCCACAGGAAGGGGCTGAGGGACCAGGTGTCCAGGAACTGAGGTGGGAAGGTTCAGTCCCTGGGTCACCAGCAATGCTGTTGGTGGCCCTAAGCAAGTGGGCAGGAGGAGACACATCCTGTAGGAAGGTTTCCATCTGCAAATCTAAGCACTCTGCTACTCAAAAAAGCTGTCAGCTGATTCAGTTCTGCCACAGATTGCAGAGATAAATTAGGAGGAGTGAAAATAAAAAGGCTACAGATGTGATGAGTGGTGGCACGGGCTACAGACAGAGATGGCAGAACAAAATATACCTCTAGGGAGTGCAAAGGGAACATGGAATTTAAATACTCGAGTAATGGAGAGACCATTTTCACCAGTTCTCTGTCAACATTCTTACAGGACTTGGAAAATCTCAGTCTCTGACTCCATAGGCTTTTGCCATGAGGGCAGGAAGGTAAATATCAGGAGAACATTGGGTATATACATATTCCTGGAGATGAACCAGGAGATAATTGAGGGGAGTGGAAAAAAAAAAAAAATCACAGAGAGGTTCATTTATCTTCTCAAAGAAGGGAGGGAGAAGGATTTAAACACTTGTTTGTTCTCCATGTCTATGGATGTGTTACCCATCCATCAAGTGAAACATCAGTATCTTTCTAGGATTGTTTTTACCTTTCTAGGACTGTGGGTTTTTCATCACTGGATTCACAATGGAATGCCAAGAATACTAGAGAGTATTTGACAATTGTAGTTGTTAAAATATTAAATAACCCTTTTCCTGCCTATCAAATAGCTTTACTAAAAGTGGCAGCTAAATGACTCCGTTCCCACAAACTTAACTTAAAGAACTATTTGGCACAAAGGAATATTTTCATCTTAAAACTTGGTGATAAATTACAAGGACAGTGACCTCCAAATACTTCCCAGGCATATCCCCTATGGAACACAACTTCTGTTCAGAGCCCTGGGAAACACAAGCGTTTGCTTCATTTTTTTGGAAGAGTTTTGGGTGAGTTTTCTTTTTTTTTTTTTCCTGAGTAACTCTATCTTGCCAAATTTGATTACCAATACTGAAAAAACACAAGCAAGTAAAGCTAACCTGTTTTCCCTGCAAAGCTCCTCTGAAAAGGGAAACTTTTCCACCAGCAGCTTCAAACACTCTATTTTACATTCCAAAATGCTTCATAGCTTCTAAATATTGCTAAATGTAATAAAAAGGCTTAAAAACACAATGAAGTGAAACAATTGGGCCAAACCAGAGATTGTTTTGCATGGTGCTTGGTGGGTTTTTTTTCCATTTTGGCAAGCAACCCCCTCCTACAGCTCCTCTGAAGGGACAGCAGAGGGTACTGATCTAGCAGGGCTTGGAAGCTGTCAAGCATGATGGCAACATTTTATGGCAGCCAAATGACAGAACTCATCCTAAGCCACACTGAGGTCCCTTAACGAGTCTCATCCAGAAAAATAACTAAAAAGTTTTGTGTTCCTCCTCAATCCAAACCTGTTACTGGGGTTCAGGCTCCAGGCAGTGCCCAGATCATGGTGCCACAGGGACTCGTGTGTGTGCTGCAACAAAATCAAAGCCAAATTTTAGCCACACACATACTTGTAGGATCTTCACTGCTCTCTCTTGTCCACTGAAATACCTACAGCTGCTCCTTGTGCTGTTACACAGGCCCCCAAATGCTGTGTTTCCATAGCAATGTTTACTCTTACATTATTTCTTCCTTGGAGCTGCACAGGTAGCGGGGCTGATGCATCCCTTGTTAGGCTTTTGATTAAAAAGCAGTGGAAATAATGAGGGAAAACCCTTCCTGCACAGGGTAATTATCTCAGAAAAATGCTAATAACCCAGGTTGGTCTCTACTAGTTCTTACACTGATTTAGTGCACATAAGTGAACAAATGGGGAAGGAAAAGAAAAAAAAGACCAAAGGAATAGAACTGAAAACTTCTACCAGAAACAGCACCAGAAATACTACAGGACTAGCTTAGGAGGCTCAGGTATCCACTACTCCAAGAGCAGAAAATACAAGAGAAGCAAATGTTCAATTTGCATTTACTCTGGTTTTCAGTCCACTGACTTCCCGAGCTCCAGATGAACATTTATTTTCCAAATTTTCAGCACTCAGCAAGCACTTCATCACAGGAGGCAATCACATCATTATGCTGCTTGACAAAACGTAACACCAGGATGCACTGACCTGACAAAACAGTGACTCCCTGCTGGCACCCTGCTGCAGGAAATACACATTTCACTTTCATCTCAGGAGGCTGGGGAGGGGGGGCCCAGATCCAGATGCTGAAGCTCCAACTGATAATAAACTAAAAATTGGGACAATACATGGTGATGCCCAAATTGTTCTGTGCTAAGCTGTATGCAGCCCATTTTATGATGCTGAAAATAATTGTTAATCATTTGGACTCATTTTCAGGATGAATTTCTAGCAGCATTTGAACAGTGGGAAGCTCTTTATTTGGTATCATTAAGAAGAAAAAAAAAAAAAGAAAACCCCTCAACAACAAATGTATATAGGCTAACATAACTTCACTTGCAGCTCTTTAACTGTCTGTTTCCAAAATAATAGTGAATTACAGGTTCAAAGGTTACAGGTCTGGATGCAGATAAACATTTCTTTAGTAAATTCTCTAATTCTTAAGACCAAGATGAAGAAAAATGCATTATATAGAAAATTATTCTTTTCTAGTTTACTTCTTCTAGTACATCTTTTCAGTTAAAGGGGGCTCTGAGCCTTGCCACTTGAGCCACCTCCAAATGGAGTAGATGCTGGCACTGAGCTCTTCCCAGACACTTGGCAAATTTTCTCCAAGAGGCAGAAAATCCTGAGCCTGCAGCTCCAAAACCCAGAAGCCATGCTGAACTCTGCTTACAAATTGCCCAAGTTGCTTTGTTTTTTTTACAGTTCTAGTGAACACCCTGATCACTGAGCTCCTCTCAGACTGTAGGCTCTCGCTTTTAAAGTTTTCTTAAGATGCCCTTATCAATGCAGAATGGAAACTGAAGTAAAAAATTAAACAAAAGATAGAATTTTTCTCCTAACCCCCAGACAGCCCCACAATTCAGTGTTCATCATTAATGCCCCCCCAGTAAAGACAAATTTGTTTTCCTAATCAAATTCCCAAATACATAATCGCACTTTATCTACCTTAACACCACACTTTCAACTCAACAGGCATTTTCCACTTTAACCCTGACTGACTTTTCCTGCTGCAGTACAGCATGGAATACTTGCAGTGTGATTCCCCAGGGCCAGGCTATCGGGGTAGCACATGGAACTGATCTCTGCAGCTTTGCAAACAGTGCCCGGGCCCCCAAGGATGGAAACAAGCGACGGAACACGGCGGGTTTCTGACATGCAGCTACTTCCCAAGGAGAGCTGATATTCCTGCTTCCCAGGGAGAGCTGATATTCTCCTATGAACCTCTCTCTGCCCAGAGCTGGAGCAGGACATAGCTGTGGTAATTGTGCAGTGGCTGCTAGAGACCAAATAGCTTTGATTACCCCGGCAGACACGCAGTGCTCTGACAGAAAGGAGACGCACGAGGCTGAAAAGCATTCGCTTTGCAGTTGTGACTTTTAAAACTCAGCCTTCTTTCCAGCCTTAGGAGAAAGGAAAAGAAAATATTGCTACAAAGGACATCAGCTCCTACAAAACAAGGGCATCAGGCTGAATTCACTGGATCTGACTTTCCATTCCATACTTTCTATGCAAACCAGACAACAACAACTGGCCTAACTCCAGCCCAGCTTAGTTTCAGAATTGTAATAGTATCAATTTAGACTAATTGTGGATCTGGCTACAATTAAGATCATTTTCTAGCTGAAATAGAGCAGGACATAGAGGGTGATCATGTAGGAAGTCATCTCTCATCCAAATAATTGAGGGAAATAATAACCCTTCAAGTTTGCTGCCAGTCTGGGCACCAGACCAGCACTCACCTCCCAGTCACCCTAAGATGCTCTTTCCCCCTGCTGAACCCAAACTGGAAATAACACCAGCACCTTTCTGGAATGTTTTTCTATCACCAGTACATACACACAGAGCTTAACCTTCTCCTGAACCAAGTGAACAACTATACCACAGTCTCCTTCTCACTCCTTACCTACACCACCACATCACAAGGTCTTCATGCTGCAAAGGTTTCTCACAAACCATTTCTGTTCCTACTCTCCCCTCCTTTTTTCACCATGGAGTTGGAAGCTTCACCCACAGCACTGGAACTGCAAATGAGTTTGTGGCTGACCCACAACCCCCCCTTCAGTGGTTTTTAATTTATAGTTGTGGCAGCTGCCTCATCAGATGTAGCAATGAGACCCACATGTGGGGGCTGAAGGACAAACTCCAGACCAGAGAGCACCTCATTTTGGGGAACAGTCAGGACTATAGGAGTCACACTCATTAACATCTGATGCTGTGGTAATGAGTAATTCAGTGGACTTGATATCAGAGATACAAGAACAACATTCAAGTCATGAACACCACAAATCCAAGATAGTCAAATTGCCATGATAACCCCTGAACTAAAAGGAAAAATGGCATCTGAAGTGGTGAGAGAGGCCCCAGCTGTAGAAATTAGGCAGGTAGATGTTTGCCAGCTGGTCAGATGCAAACAAAGAAGCTCCTTAAGGACTTTTCTCCTCCAATCTGAGCAATAATGACAAGCAGCTTTGCAGGGCAATTTTCATCCAGCTGATGAGGACAGACAGATTTCAAAAGAAGATCATGAATTTCTTTAAGGAGGACACAGATCCACACAAGATGACTGCTAGCTGTTGATTGATGGTGGTGGTTAGTGGCACACACACATCAGGCCATGCCTGAAACTGTGTCCAGCAAGAAGAAATAACTGACTTCATTTCAAAAACTTTTTTTGGAGATAAATATAACAGTGTAATATGTGCTCAGAAATTAAGCCATCAAATGAAAGACTGGCACACTTAAAGCAAATTACCTCCAGAATGTGGGGGTGGTCCACACAGCAGCACCATGCCCTGGCCCTGGCGAACAGACACAGTGCTTCTTGTTCTGGTTTTGAAGTTCTCAAGATCTGTGAAGAGAGAAAGAACTCAATTAAAGGCAATTCAATGTTTGCTTAGTTTATTTTTTTTTCCTCATGAGAAGGACAAAAGGTTCCTTTGCTGTGTGAAAGAGAAACCAAGTGAATGTCAGCTTGGAAGGTGGGTTTGTGGTGAGGACAGCAGGACACTGCTGTGGCAGCAACCACCAGAACCAGCAAAAATGTCTCCACAGGCTACAAGGGGGAAAAGATGCTGACTGACCCAGGCAGAAGACAACCTAGAGAAAACACCTGAAACCTGTAAAGCTGCTAGTTTTGTTTTATGAATTTATCAAGATTTGATGCCTTAAATAATCATTACCTTCAACTCTGTTATAAGCCACTTCTGTTTCCCTTTAGGAGACCTGTTAACTGGTTGCCCCTCAACTCAGGTGTAGAAACCCTTCCCTTCCCATAAGGAAGTCTCCTGGAGTAGCTGGATGGTAGCCACACAGGGCTTTAAATTCAATCAATTTCCACCACTCTCCTTTTCCTCTCCTTCAGAGGCCATGCACTGTGCACTGCAAAATACATCTCTCTCTCTTCTTTCCTTGCTCACTGAATTGAAGAAATTTGCTATTAAGGGATGAGGTGACTCTTGGAGCTGAGCTTTTGGCACCCTTTTCTCTTGTATCTCAATTTTTTTTTCTTTTTTTTTTTTTTCCTTTTGGCATAGCTGACCTGTGGTTTGGTGATTACAAACCCACTGTCAGTGCAATTGGGAACCAGAGAAAACAGAGGTGATAAATATTTAACAGCAGGAACAAGTAGGAACATCATTATAAGGTTATACAAGGTGAGAAAATTAAGCCTTGAATTTTATCCCCTCTTGCAAATGTCTTCTGTAAGCACTACCATACATACTGATTTAAAAAAAAAAAAAAATTAAAAAATCAGAAGTTGTCTTTGCTTCCTTCTCCATGGACCCTTCCTGCTAAAGCCAAAATCCAGGCAAAAGAGGTGAAACAACTTGTTCCAGTGCTGCTGTACCTTACATCATTCCCAGGATATTATTATTTTATTATTTCAACTTACACATCTGCATTTGACTGGATAAATATTCTGGGGAGTTGAAAAGCCTGCTGCACTGCAGTGAATTATTTGTCAAAACAAAAATAGCCCAAACTATGAAACTCTGCTCCAATGGGTGTGGAATACTGCACTGAAGTTTGGTACCAGGGAACTCCCCATGGATGGAGCCAACAGCCCTTGCTAAACACACGACCTGAAAACCACCCCATGGGAAGCTTCACTCCAGGAGCAGCACTCTAACCCTTCTTTCCCCTGTTTGTTACCTTCCTCCAAGGCAAACACAGCTGCAGTGCCCCTCTGCCCCTGCCCAGAGAGCATGTAGAAATTATTCTCTATACTTGTGACGTTAGAAATCAATGGGACAGCAAAAGAAGAAGAAGAAAACAATAACTCTCACAGCTGCACAACAGCTCTGATTACAGTGGAAGTGGTTCAGCTCTGTGTGTCTCCCCTGACAAGAGCATTAAGTTCCACTTTCTCTTGCCCCCAAGCCCAAAGACCCTGGCTTAAGTATGAGGATTTTTGTTCTTACTTGCCAATAAAAAACCCCAAACCCACAAAACCACCAGAAGACTTATTAAGCCAGCAAGCTCAATCATTTCTTGGCACACTTACTGTTTTGGAAGAAGGTCTGGATCAGGACCATCATACCCTCATATTTCCCTTGGTACCACTTCAATTTCACTGGAAATTACACCTGAGCAGAACCAGGTGCCCTTGGGAACTTGAGGTTTGCTGATATTTGCCTGCTGGCCATGCCACTGTGCCCAAGCAGGTGACACAACATGGTGACCCCATGACACAGCACGGTGACCCTCACAACATGGCATGACTGTTGCTCTCCAGCACATGTTGCTACTTGGCAAGACTCTACTTGTGTTTTTCTAACTCCACCATCTTTTTCTTTATTTTTTTTCTTCCTTTTTCTTGGTACATTCTTCCATGCTTCACTATTCACCCATTTCTCCAGCAAACACTGGCATTCGATCCCTGACTCCCAACACGAATACTTTTCCCTGTATTCTGGGAAAAAAACTCCACAGAAAAAAAACAAACCAAGAAACCAACAAGCCCACAAGCTGCTGAGAAACAGCTGAGGATATAGATTAAAATTAATTATAATTATAGATTAAAAGAAAAAAAAATCAGATTTGTCAGGCAGGCAGTGAAAGCCTTGAACAGGTCAGCACTCCCTCAAACAGAAGGGAGATGTTTCTGGTTTGCATACAGAAGCACCACCATGAGCAGACAATGCCTCTCTTGAAGTGTTTGCTAACCCAGTGGAGGAGGTGACAAAAACCCAGTGGTATGAAGCTGAAGGCATGGCAACAGAAATGAGGAGTCATCCTGACTGTGAGTGCTGATCAGCAGCTCTTGGGATAAAGAGAGCAGTGGGCTCAGCATCCATGATAGCTGGAGATCAAGACCACCTTTCTGGAGCTTGTGGAAACACCAAGGCTTTCATCACACTTCAGCAGCCAGGTTCAGTTTGGGATAAACTGGTGGAAAACAGGGACCAGCACCCATCCAGACTTTAGATGCCTGAAATCCTGAGAAGGAAGAAGTCTGGAAGGCTGTGTGATGGTTTGGTGGCCTGACACCTACTCACAGACCTGCAAATTGCTTCCTGGGACCTGGCAACATAGTATAAAAGAAATCTGAAAATCATCACTTAATGACTAATTACTTCATGTACTCCACAGGGTACTAAATACCTTGTAACAGAAATAAAATACTCATTTAAGGATTTTACAGTGAAGTGGCAGGCATAATGCAATGAGCACTGGTAAACAGAAAAGGGAAACAAGATGAAGCAAAACAATGCCTAGAAGTGGTAAGTTCATTACGTTTTAGCATGCAGGAATCTCTGTGACTTAATTAAAATTTTCAGGGTGTGAATGGCTTCAATTACAGTGATCTATCATTGCACAGATCAAAAAAGAAAAGAGCTTTAATTGCAACAAAAATATTTATACATGAAAGAAACAAAACATGCCCAGAATTGAGGACTGTTTCCATGAACAGAACCTGCTTCTTGTTGGAGCCAGAATCCCTGTGTATGCTTTTGGTGAAAATAAGCCACCAACTCAGGGATTTATGGCAGTAAGCATTAAGATGATCATGAAAAAATACTGTTTCTGCTCAGAGGATTAAAAAGGACAGCAGATGCAGGAAGGATGTAAACTTACCCTAACTAATCAAAGCAGCAGACATCTGCACCAGAAATCCTAACTCACTTGCCCCTAAGAATAAATTGCAGGTCAAGCTTTTATTTTAGACGTGTGATTTCCAGTAACCAAGATCAGATATTTGTAGGGCTGTTAAGAAAAGAATACACTTGCATATCAGTTTTTGGCCTATTTAGCTTGCACATTCTCTATTTAGAAAGCTATTGGCAAAACCGATTAAGAGAAACCACTGAGGAAGAAAATATTAATGCTTTCCAGTTCTGCAGGTCAATGTCCTGCCAAAGCTTACTGGGAGCACAAAACACTAAACCTATGACTCCAGTGAAAAGAGAAAAACATTGTGTAAGCCCCAGTAGCTCCAGTATCCCATGAGGATGTGACTGGTAATGTTGTGGTGCAAAGAGGAGAATGCCAAAGGGAATTTTCATAGCATTCTGCTAACAGGGAGGTTAACACAATTCATGCTGTTACTCAGCCCTTATTTTATGAACAAGCAAGGATGCCACTTAACCTTCACCATCTCCATGGTATCAATTCTAAACCAGACTTATAAGTGAACATAAAGCCATATCTAGGTATTTAACCTGTAAAAACCAGTGATTTGTACCACTGACACCACTGTACCACTGACTGTGTGACTTTGGGAAAGTCACTGAAGTTCTGTGTGCCAGAGTCTGCCCATCTTTAAGGACAAATACTTAAATTGTGTGTCTCAAAAGAGACTTAATTAGCTAATGTTTGCACAAACCCCTTGATATCTGCTGCTGAAATGCACTGAGTGCAATACCCTGCTAACATCTGCACTCTAACACCCACTTTAGCAGGAACTCAAACACCTTTATTGCATCATTAGATTTTTCTGTGGCCTCCATTAAAACTCTACCTTAAAGTTTAGTGACAAAACTTAGGCAGGTGCTGCAAGTGATGCCAGCCTGACAGAGATGCTTATTCCTCATAGAGATGCTTATTCCTTAAAAATGCCCAAAAGCCCAGAAGCTGCCAGCAGCAGCTTTCAATGCCATCAGCTTTTCAGTTTGGGTAGGGTACTGCATTGGATGACCTCAAATGTGGTTTAATCAAAGCTTAAACAATCTGAAATGATCCAAAGCCCCTTAAGACTGGGTAGTTTGTCTCAGTAAATGGCATATGGAAATTTTAATCAAAAACATATGGCTTTTCACAGTTGCAATTATCCAACTTTGGCTGGAGTAATGAAAAATTTTCCCAAGTTTTTCATTAAAAAGAAATCAGCCTTTATAGAAAAGAAGATTAAATTATAAGCAAAACAAAAGAGCTGTAGCCCTTTATCCTTTATTAGGAGCTACTTGGGTTTTTACTTTATTTATGAAATTTGGTAATTCTTTTGTTAAGTGATCACAAGAGAAGTAATAAAAATCCAAGTCTGCTTTTTAGAAGAAATATTTCCCAGCTGATGTCAAAGCCCAAAGCAAGCAAGACCCCATCAGCTCCCTTTCTTATGAGTTCCCACTGTGGGGCCAGGATAACATTTGACCTCTGCTTTTTGTATTTATATCCACTCTCATGTGGAGCCCCACTGATGGGTCTGTGGCTCAGAGCTCTGTCCCAGCAGCTGAGGAACCACTTGGTTCCTGTCACTGGCTGCAGTGTGGGAATAACCAGAGAGACCCAGGGAGGTTTCCCTCAGGAGGCTGCCAGTCTTGGGGCACTGGTGATGTGAGAGAGATCCCTGCTTTTTATGAGAGCTAAGCTCTGTCTTTTGTTTGTTTGTTTGTTTGCAAGAGGAGGGTTTCCATAGGCTTGGGTTTGGTTTTCTTTAGTTTTATTTTTTTTAATGCCTAGAATATTTTTAGACTCCAAACTCTGTTAATTATGCCAGTTCTGAAATTAAGAGAGAACTCTCTGTGCAAGAGGGCTATTTTTAAGCTGTTAACCAGACCCCAAAATGTTATTGAAAATTACATGACTAGCAAATGATTCAAACTGAGGGTGACAGGTGTCTGCATGTCTTTTAGAAAGCCAATTTATGTGACTGTATCATGGAGAAGGAAGCACTACTGTACATTGTCTTGAATGGCATCCTGTCAAAAACTCACACACCATTACTGAACCCTTTGTCATTACACTTAAGGATGGTTTTTTTTCCCCCTAATGTTTAGAAAAGCAGTGTCAATGCTATTTTTATCTTGTTTATTATTCATGTAGAACTGATATGAAACTACTTCTTTTTACTATGTTGTAATGAAAACATACATACATCAATCCCATCCTTATACACCACTGAATTTTCATTTCCCAAAGAAAACATGACTAATACTTGGGTTCAGAGAAAAAAAATGTTAGTGGCTTTTATGCTGCTCTATTTTACTTAAAGTCTATCTCTAGAGACTTTATGCAGTGAATTTGATAACACATCAGTGATATTCTCTACTGAGTTGATGTTATTAGCAAGCAGCTCCCAAAGCATAATATCTGCACTGCTATGCATCTGTATCTTCATTATCCCTACAGAGGGAGCTGCTCCAGGAACCCTGACAGAGGATGGATGAGCCTGAAGGAACACCAAGGGATTGTCACAGGACACTGAGAACACAACCAGCAGATAACTACACAAAGGCCTCACTGGGGCAGGCTGGGCTGGTTTGGTTTTTCACCCTTGAGATTTGGTTTTCACGTGGATACAAGATACTCAAATGGTTAAAAATTAATTTGTTAAGAACAGGCCTTTTCTACACAGAATCAATGAGCTCTGAAGCACCCATATGATGACAAGCAATGACAGAGGTAAGGGGTAGTCACCTCTTCCTTTATGTGAAACCCACAATGCACTTAGGCAGACAGATACAGCCAAGAAATTAAAGTCAATTTTCAAGCATGACTTAAGAGATTTACAGAGCATAATGAGGTTTGTCTTCTCACACTCCTTCTATAATTTTAAGGTGATCCCAGCAATTTAAGACTTAGAAAGATGTTTTAGGTCACAGGCAGGACTTGAATCAAAGTCAATGGGGTATTTTCATTATTAAAGATCATATGACTTACCTCAAGGGTATTCAGAACAGGTTGGCAATGACACCCTGCTGAACAGCAACAACAACAAAAAAAATCCAAGAGTGTTTGGCTAAGCTGTCCTGGTTCAGGCTGAATAAAGAACATTCTACAGAGAGATAGCTTGTATGCCCTCTTCCAAATTGTTTTCATCCATTTGCATAACTCTCCACATACAACAAGGCATACTTTCCTATGCTGGACAAAATACACAACCAGATGGAGACAGAAGTCATTTGCATCACTGCCCATGGAATAATGTGACTTCATTGGCTGTAAACTATAAACGATGCTAATTTGCCCCATAAAATAGTCTTGAAGATGAGATTCTGGTGCATCTCAATCAATTTCAGATTTTAGAGGACACTGGTTTGAAGAAATCATAGGCTGAAAGCACTTTAACTGATGACTAGCACCCACAAAAGCATTAAAGCTTTTTGCTCTGGAAACACATGACAAGATTTGCCTCCTGATATTTATGGCTCTAATATCTCTAACACTGTCTCTAAAAACCTGTGCCTGACTTTTTAAAAGCAGGGTTTTAAGTCATCCCTTTTCACAAATACATAAGGATTAAGTTCTTCGCCCATGTCCTTGCTGGTGTGTGAAGACTACACAGAGGGCTGTGTAGCCTGGAATAAAACTCCCTTTGATATGGAGATTAATGGAATTTTACTTTAAGAGGTGGTGTTCTAATGAATAATTTTTAGAATCACTGATTTCAGAAATAGTTTATAAGTCTGGGCATGAAAGCGTTGTTCTAATTTGACCTCTTAGAATAGATTTTTTCACTGAGATTTCTACTTCACTGAAAAACAAAGTTTTAGAGGTAACATCTTGCAATTTCCCTATCCTGCCTCTTCCTGAGAAACTAATTTTGCTAGGACTTTACTGCTGCAGGCAATACACAAGGTCCTGCCTGTGCATCTTCACCAAGTACCTGGGGACATTTTGGACTTCTAAATCTTCCCTTTCCCTGTTCCTTCCTGCACTGAAACTGCAATTGGTCTCACAAGATACAAAAGTTCCCAGATGAGCCATGGGTGGCTCTGCAGCTGCATAATGTTCATGGTGGGGCTTGCTCTGAAGGCTCAGCTTAGCTATCTCGATGAGGCCACAGAAAAAGATATTTTATTACTTTCATCTGGAAAATCTGTGTACAGACATTTCCCCTTGCATTCACTTCATACTCAGATTTTTTTTTTTTTGATTTTTTTTTTTTTCCCCAAGCAGAACAATGTGTTATTCTCACACTTTCTTCCAGCACAGGTGATTTGGCACTAGGCAGAAAGCAGAACTTGTACTGGTGGCAAGGAGATACAGCTCAGCCTGCACTCTCTCCTCACTGAGCACTTCCATTACAGATGCCCCACACGTTCCCCACTGGAGCAAGCTCTGCTCCACCTTCTGACTTGGTGCAGCTAAAGGAATGCAAATTCAGACCCCAATTAATGTAAAATAATGTGACACAAGTTCAGTGAGCAAGACGTTTCAAAGAACAATTTCCCTTCACTTGATAGAAACACAAATGAAAGAGACCTCACAGAAATTCTGGTCCTCAGAAGACACCTGGCAGTTCAGCTTGCCTGTGGAGAGTTCTATTATTATGCTAGGCAGCACCACTTAAAGAGGAGATATTTTTTCATTCTGTTCATCTCTCGTGTCTAATGAATTATGAAATGGCAGTCATGTTTGCTGCAGACAGAAAAACTAACATGGGACAACTTTTGACAAACATGTTTAAAGCTCTGCTGTCCTTTGCATGCCAACACTGACTCCCCAGCTTTGCTTTCCAGAAGGAAAATAAGGAAGAAGAAATAAAACCATGAAAAAGCAGTCACAAGCATAAAATTGTTCTGCATTGGCCTTACATCTTATCAACAGGAAAATAAATTGTCTTACAGAGTCCACCTCTGGCCTGTGGGTATAGTATGCACTTGGTCAGGGGGTATGTTAGCTGCTGCCTGGGCTCAGAACCTGGAAATGTTCTGCTCCATTCAGAAAATCAGAGAAAACAATTATTTTTATTTCCTTCCAGGTCCAGTTTGGAGTTTTTCAGAGCATCCTGATGATTTAGCACAAAGGCAATTTAGCAAAAAGATAAATTTTTTAATTCTTCTCACAAGGCAAGCTTACATCACTGGACCTTGGCATACTGGAACAAAACTGGTCCATTTAAGTGCTCATTTTAAACACCTACATCTGCATTAGATTTTAGACAATCCAGACCCAAAATAGGAAAAAAAAGACATGGGGTCAGGACCAAGCTGTGCTGCTCAGCACACTGGGGTGGGATGCCCAGAAGCACAGCTGCAGCTCTCCTGCCCAGCACAGCAGCTCCTGGCCACAGCCTCAGACACCTCCCCTGCAACACTCCCTGATCTCTCAGCATTATTTCTGTGTGATATAAACTGAAATACACTTCCTAAATAACACTGCAGCCTTGCAAGATTATGAGCTTGGAGAGAAAGTGTGCTGATTATTTACAAATGCTCTACTACTGCTTTAAGTACTAATGTATTCCTCTTATTTATATCCCTTGGGTGGGAGCAAAGCTGGGATAAATCCTGTTTTTTCTTCTAAGTTAAGGGTCTTTCTATCACAGGTGAAAGTAAAGTAGGTTATACATCTGTGCTCTCCTACATACTCCCTGTTGGTCCTGTTCATCAAGAAAAAAGAAGAGCTTACAGGAGGCTTAGCCTAGTTTTCCACTCATTGGAGACTCCGTGGCAGAGGTGGTGAGACAGGTCTCAGACACTGATGACTACACTTTGCTCAAGTGAGTTCAGGTTTTAGAGGCTCTCAAAGGCTTCAAAGGGAAAAAACAAGACAGCAAAAGAAATTCTGGGAAAAACAGGCCCCACTCAGAGAACTACTTTCTGAAGATGTAAGAAAGACTGAGAAAATTCAATTATTTCAGGACAATTCAGGGGTGTAAGCAAACTCCAGTTGGTGGCTTGGGGTGGTTCTCTCTGAATTGTGACCATACGTGTGGGAGGCAGCACAGTGATAAAAATGCCAGGAGGAAGTAAATTAACCTATAGGAGAGCCACTATATAGTTAACCTATAGGAGAGCCACAGGTTTGAAGTCCAGGCTCTGGGATCACAGAATCACCTTGGTTGGAAAAGACCTTCAATATCAGCAAGTCCAGCCATCAGCCCAACACTGACAAGACCTTAACTAAGCCATATCCCTAAGTCTATACAGCTCTTAAATCCTTCCAGTGACGGTGACTCCACTACTGCCCTGGGCAGCCTGTCTGATAACCCCTTTCTGAGAACCCTTTAGGTGAAGAAAGTCTTCCTAGCATCTAATCTAAACTTCTCCTGGTGCAACTTGAGCCCATTCCCTCTTGTCCTAAAAGAGGAAAAGAGGAGGAGGTGGTAGCTGAGAATGTGGTGTTTCAATATTGGGGAGAGACCCAGCTTTGGAGCCCCCCACCCTCCAGGGGCTGCTGGGGGAGGTGTGGGATGCTGAAGGCTCTCCACCATCCTGAGAACCTGGTAGGGGCTTCTCACAAGTACTCTCCCAGCGAAGCAGAAAAAGAAGAGACAGGAAAACAGTCCAACTGCCCTTCACAAACAGAAAATCCTTGAAAAACTAAACCTCAGGAAGCCGACGAGTGCAGCCAAGGGACGAGCAGAGCCACGCACATCCGCTGGGGTTTTGTTTCTGGGGAAAAAACCAACAACTCAAACCCTCTGTTCTCCTGGATTTCCAAGAGGTTTTAAAACAGGTCATCTTTCCTCAACACTCAGCCATTAGCAATGTCTGTGGAAATGATTTCACGTGCATGCTGAATGCCTCTCTGAGCGGAGCAGCAGCGCGTCACTGCCTTGATCAATCGACGTGACTGTCAGTTGTTTGGCAAGGCAGAGACTTGGGTGGTTTTCTGCAAATGTTTTCATTATTAATTGTTCTTGAAAGAATGACTTCATTGATCATTTAATCTCCCAAAAAGAAGATGAATGCACTCCGGGGCAGTAAGAGGGTACGACAGTAAAGAATTTGAGCAGCAATTATAATTTGTTTCTTAGCAACTAATAGCAAAAGTTAGGGGGCACGATAGAAGGGGAATCATTCCAGCAATGGGAATACTGAGGACAAAAAAAAACCAAAATACAACTTTATCAGTTTAATGGTGGGAATTTTCTACCATCATCAGTGAAATTATTTTGGGATGGTAGGTCAAAGCCCTAAGTATTCTCACTACAACCACATTATTACTGTATTTTTTTGTGACTGCACTTCACGGGGCTGGGTCCTGTCTGCTAATTCAAACCTAATCATTATTTTAACTTCTATAAAACAAATTCTTTCTAATAAAGTCTGGGGAGGAGAAGCAGTTTTCCCAAACAATGGTGTGATTCCCTGTAGGTAAGAGTGTGGTAATGAAGAAGGGAGTGAAGAGTTTCTAAAAATTAATAACCTGATAGAGAAGGTCAAAGCTGCTGCCCCACCAGCCCACTTCCAGTCCCTGCTTTCACCTCCAAAGACACCAAGCCAGCCCAGCCTTAATTCCACACACAAAATCAACCATTTCTCTTCACCAGGGCTGTCTGCAGGAGGAGACTTTTCCCCTTTCATGTCCTCTCATCTGCCTGCAACCTGGGGCTCCTGGGGACAGCAGGGTCAGGGTTTGTTGCTGCTCCAGCATCCTCTGAGGAAACCTCTGTTCAGCCTCCTCACTCCTTTCTCCTGAGGTCTCATTTCTGCTCTAAAAATTGGTGTCTCAGCCCCCTGGACATTGCAGTATAATTGCCAACAGCACAGAGTTGTTAAATTACAGGTAAGAAGAAAACTCCTCCATACAAAATCACTGTGGGTTGGAAAAGGATTAGTTTCAGAGGAACATCTCTGTGCAGAGTGGGAGGAAGGACAAAGCTGTCCTCCCAGGGGCTGCCACCATGTGCAAAATGCTAAAAGACCCTGAAAAGTAGATCCCATTTCACTAACTGCCTGTGTTTCACAGACACAGAACTTTTAGGCAGTTCTTATAACAACAGGAGGGCAAAACAACAGTAGGACTGAAAACCAGCACCAATTTGAACTTGATTTTCCCCTTTGGATGCTCATTTCACATCCAACAGCACGTGACAAACGTTTGTGCTGATGCAGAAGGCAGTGACCACCATGTGGTCACTCACCCCCTCTCCAGAGAGTTCATTTTTAAACCACCATTCCTGCAGGCAGCACGGTCTCTGTGTGTTCTCAGGTTAAACTGCAAATCCTGCTGAGGAGTTTAGGGCCAAATTGAGTCTGGTTATCACAGCAGGGAAAAGATATTTCATCTAGCAGCACTGGAGATGTCTCCACAGGAGAAGACAGAGGTCACCTCCCTGTCCTGGGGAGTCATTAGCTGCCAGTGATAAAGCAAACACAGCTTGGAGACCACTGGGGTGGGGGCATAGGGTTGCTCAGGGTGACCCTCTGAACTGCTCCTGGAGACAGTCTTGAATGTCTGGTTTCAAATCTTTGGTAGTAAAAAACAAACTGTGGCCTCAGCCAAGTAAAATAAATCATAGAATCATAGAATGGCAGGTTGGAAGAGACTAATCCAACCTTCCTAGGTAAAAATAGTTTAAATGAGGTGGCCCAGCACCTCATTATGGGGAGTTAATCTCTAATTAGAGCTGTTATTCTACAGGGGCTTGTGACTCAGCAGCAAGTTAGGATGATAATGGCCACTGCTGGGGAGAAACCCATCCCACTCATCCCATCATACCCACATGGTCCTAATAAAAAAGATCTGGACAACACTTAGCAAAGAGTTACAAAGAAGGGGAAACCTTACTCTAGTCCTAAACTCCTTTTCCATCAGCTTTGCTCATTTTGGACAGGTTTGAGGGGCAGGCCCTTCTCTTCCTCACCAGCCATGGATTAAGCAAGAGGAAAGGCAAAGAGAGCAGAGAAGAATCACACACCATGTCACACATCAGCACTTCCAGGGAGGGGACAGCCACAACCTCCCTGGGCAGCCTGGGCCAGGGTACCAAAGCCTTGGAAGATGTGAAAGCCCTTGGGTCATTACCTGCACAGACTCAGAGTACAAGCATACTCTGGACTATCAGTAGTAGCTGCTAACAAGTAAGATCAGCACTAGGAGAGGCCACCAAAATAAGTGAAATTGAACCTTAATGAAGTCCTCCAAATCCACACTCCCGGGAAGGGTGTGCAAAGGTTCAGAAGGTGCTGTCCAGCTTCTCTAAGGATGGGCATGGACACTGCCTGGCACTGGGGACAGACAAGCTCTTAAGGCCTTGCCTGGCATTTCACTGGGAGATTTTATCCCTATGGAGAGGTGAGTATAAATGCAACTTTCAGCACCTGCATGCACTAATGCTCCATTTGCTAAATCATCTTGCAGTCAGTAGAAACAATTTGGCCAGGACACTCACTGAAGTCACATCCTGCTCACACTGTACCACCCTGCACTGCTCCAAGAGCTGCTCAGCACCTTCGAGTGGTGCCAAAGAGCAGAGGAGCTGAGCAGGCAGAACAACTCCCAAGTTCATCCCTCTCTGAGGGGTACAGCCCAACTCTGGTGCCACTGAAAATCAATACAAGTTTTATCTTTGCCTGAAACGGAAGCAGGATCCAGGCCACAGCAAACAGCTTTTATTGTGTGTCTGAAAGGGTGGGGACAGCTCTAAATTGCAGCATCAGAGCTGAGCTTCTTTCCAGGTATAACTTCTTATTGATCTCGGTGTTATTTCCGAACAGAAACTACAGCACCTTGAATAAAATTGTCAAGCTAAGCCCCATCCCCTAAAATAAAAAGCACATAATTTAATCTAGTTCAGCTGTGTTTTCGTATATCATTTTGGAAAAGCCATTATTTGAATCCACACTCAAGAGTTTAAAGCTTTTCTATTTTCTGAGAGCCTACAGAAGGTTTAGGGTATCATCAATCCATATTCTGTTCCTGTGGCACAGCAGATCCCTCACTTTCTGAAAATACGTTCAATTTAGAGACAACTAGTATTAGAAGAGGAAAAAAAAAAGGAGAAAAAAGAGAGAACAAGTTTGAAATGTAAAGGGTCTATCACAAAGCAAGTATTTGGGAAAAACATTAGCACTTCTATCTTAATGAGTTTGTAACCTAAATACATATTTGAAGGATTAAATTGCTGACCCTCTCTGACCTCCACAGGAGGTTGAATAGCTAGATCAGAGTTTAATCTTCAGTCAAAACTCTAGAGAAGAATAACACAGCCCTTGAAGGATGAACCAACATCTATTAACGATGCCCCAGGATTTAGAACTTAACCCCTGAGAGGAGGAACAAAAGCTCAGCCCCCAGACAGAAGCCTCCAAAGACCCAGCAGTAATCTGCCTCAAAAACAACAAGAGGACACAGAAACCACAGCACAGGCCCATCCTGCTGGAAAGGCACTACTGGGATGAAGAGGGAAGCTATGGATGGGTGAAGCAGTATCCAGAGTCTCCAAGCAAATGGCTTTCAACAGTTAAACCACAAGGTGTGACACAGCAGGAGGGAGAAATCAAGCTGGGGGGCTGGAGCTGCTCAGGGACTGCTGTGCCAGGGAGGTGCCAGGCAGGGGGGTGAATTCAAGGACAATAAAATTCAATCTTCTTATCATAGAATCAGTAAAACCAAATTTGTATTTGGTTAAGTACAAAACTTGAAAGATTTTTGCCTGATGTGTCATTCATCCAGAAAGATAAATTAATCATAGAACATCAGGTTGGAAGAGACCTCAAGGATTATCTGGGCTAATCTTTCTTGGCAAAAGCACAGTCTAAAGAAGATGGCTCAGCACCATGTGCAGCTGAATCCTAAAAATGTCCAGTGCTGGGGCTGACAGAACTTAATAAATAATTTTGTATATGATTCAAAGAGAAAGTGTTGAAGGCTGATGGTTTCTTAATTTTTGCACAGAATTTTCTACACTTGCCAGCATCTGGTTATTTACTGCATTACAATTTAATTAAGTGAGGAAGTTGATCTATTTCTACAAAAGTAGTGAGGGGCAGCTGCTCTTGCCAGCATCACCATCCTCCCTCCTCCACCCTCTGAAGCCTGGGACCAGCACCTAAAAGCTTCAGCCTGGTACCCAGCTTGTCCCTAAACGACTGACTTCAGTGAGCAGTATGACCCCAAGCAGTGCTTTGCTCTGAATGATGCTTCCCAGGCTCCCCCTGACAGCTACAGGCAGCCAGGAGCTGTAGGACAGGCCCTGCTGTGAGACACATGGTC
Organism: Heliangelus exortis; assembly: GCF_036169615.1. Taxonomy (NCBI): domain Eukaryota; kingdom Metazoa; phylum Chordata; class Aves; order Apodiformes; family Trochilidae; genus Heliangelus; species Heliangelus exortis. The sequence goes on along the minus strand of NC_092433.1, from coordinate 19,409,445 downwards.
TCCTGAGGAGCACATCACTGAGGTATTTGTGAAGGGATCACCTTGACACCCTGAAACCTGGAGTGATGAGATTGGTCTGAAGGAAGCTGTTCATTACCCATCCAGACTGAAAATGCACCTTCAGTCATGGAAAAATTCAAGCAGGTCATAAGCAAAGGGATAATATACTGTAAACTATGTAGGGAGACAGAGGACTTTACTCACAGTGATATTTCTTATTACAAATCACCTCTCTATATTGTGTGTTTATTGGCATTTGTACCTTTTTTATTTTTCATAGCTGCAGCACATCAACTTCTCTTGCCAGTCAGTGAAAAACATCTTTCATTAAGCTCTGCTGAAAGCACAACTCACTGTTACTGATGGCTCCATGTCTGCCACATGCACATGAGGCTGTTCCACAGCAGGTCCTGCTGGGATTACTGAGCTGCCATCTACACCCCTCCCAGGATAACAGCACTGAGAAACCATGGAGGTGATGGATGAACACACCATCTATCTATTCTCTGCCTTCCCCTTTTCACCTACATGAGAAAACAAGATGACTCATGATCCTTTCCCCCTCTCTTAGGGACTTTAACCTCACCTTGAAATGGCTTTTTGTAATTTTGTGCCATGCTAATTCACACTGAGCCCTTTGGATTTTGTTAGCTTTCCACAAGAAGCTGCAACTTTGAATTTAACACAAAATAAATATGAAACAGCAGGTTTTCCCCTTTACACACAGAGCTACAAAACACAACCTGGACCTGAAAGTACTTGTAAAGAAGTACTGAAATACAGGACTTGTGAAAACTGTCAGTGTGAATTTATTCCTGATGAAGCACATGCCCCTTCATATATTTTGAAGCTTTGATTCTCCAAGGAAAGGAAAAAATCAATGCTGAGATGCCATTCACCAGATGCTTTCCTAGATGGTCTCTTTCTCAAGAAATAAGACATCTCACCCTTCATTCTACATATAATATTAGCTGAACAGTCTTAAACCAAGGTGTCTACTCCTCATTCTCATTTCCTCCCTAAATCCAGGTGTTTACTCCAAGAACAGCTCAGAGAATTCAATGTGAGGCATTAGGAAAGGTCAGAAGAGGGTTGCTGAACAGCTCCTAGCAGGAATGCAGGCTGTGTTTTTACTTACAAGCAAACTGAAGCTTTGCTGCTCTGCTGACAATCGTTCCAAAGGGGTTTGTTGCTACACACTGGTATGTTCCAGCATCTTGGGTTTTATTGGGATTATTGATCAACAGGTTGCCTTCCACCAGGCTGTAGCGGTAATCCATCCCCGTGTCAATACTGGTTCCATTTAGCTTCCACCTAGGGCAAAAAACCCCAAAGTTAGATTCTTCTAATATTAACGGATACTCTTGGCTATTTGAAAACAAAACACGTAGTAAATAAATATTTTAAGCAACTTTGTCTGCTTAGTAAGAAAATAATTTTTTTTTAAGCAGGAAAATGCAAATTTCTTGCACAGTATCGAAATATTCCAGTATTTAACTGAAAGAGCAATATCCTTGACATATATTTCAGTCTCTGATCTGATTAATGCTTCTGCAGTTGCCAGTGCTGCTGGCTCTTTAGAATTAATCATTTTGCAAAGGGAAGTCCCAGAAATGGGATCTTTAAACCACTCAATTCCACTGAGGTTTCTTTTCCTCTCCTGACTTGTTGGCCATTTGTTTTTAAATTTAAAAAAATTCACTCACAGCAGAGGCTGTGACAAACTGGGGCACTGAGAAATTCCAGCACCCAGTTACAGCAGCTCTCATCTGCACCAGCCCTTGATGGAGCATATGAAGGAGCCACAGCCCCACAGCAGCATTAATGCCTTCACCAGAATAGACAGAGAAACCACCTCAATATTCTTGTGCCAGTCAATACCTGGAATTTATGGCATTAAATAGTCTTTATGGCATTAAATAGTCAGTCGTGCCAGAAGACAGCACAGTGGCCAAGGTCTGATGCCCTGGGATATACTTTGGTGAGCAGAATAAGGCTCTAAAGGAAAAATACCAGCAGCCTAAATGATTTTCAGCAGCGGCATCACCATGGCAGTTTAGCATCTTTTGTCTAAGGGTCCCACAGTAATTACTAGAGCTGAAAACAATTAAGAGCTTTGCCCACATTTATGGAAAAGGAAGCCAAGACTGTTTATAACCACTTTGTAACCTTTTTGAACTCTTGTCCAAATTCTGCAATTGCACTGCAATATGGGGTGATTTCCTGATGTCTTTTTCTCTATTATCAGCATTGTGCTCAGCTCCAGGAGCATCACTGACATACACAGCATGCTACACACAGGAGAAAGGCTCCTGGGGGATGCTGCTGTAGAGATGCTGCTAAAGAATAGTTAAACATTCAACAAACCCAATGGTTGGTCTGGGATTTCCTTTCACTTCGCAGCTCAGCTTCACTTTCTTTTCCTCTGAATCCAAGGGGAAGATCATGCTGCTGGGCTCCTGAAGGAAAACTGGCCCGTGCAGTGTGTTGTCGTCTGCATTAAACAGAGGAAAAATGTGACAGATACTTGGTGAAATATCCATGTACCCAGTGTTAAAATATAAAACAACATTTTAGCAGCCAGAGACTGTGCATGGTTCAGCCCAGAAAAGATGTGATAATGAGAGTTTTGTTGTGGGATTTTGGTTTTGTTTTGCTTTTCAGAAAAGCCAGCTTTTTTCCAAAAGCCATTGAATCTCACATGGAGTCAACACTCACAAAAACATTTGTGCACTAGACTAGGAGTTGAAACTTTACCCAGAGCTCAAAGAAAGGGGAACAAGCATGATCCTATTGTGACACCAGAGCTCACTTGTTTCTTTAGTTCCCTTTTAAAATACTGAAATACTTCCTCAAAAAACACCCCTCACTGTCAAACACAGCAACAGAAAAGACTGTTGCCAGAAGTCCATATCAATGGACGCACAGGAAATTTGAGTCTAATGGTCAGATGAAAACGAAGAAATAAAATATAAAGGTGATGGGATGTACAAAAAACTAAGAAAGGAACGAACAGCAGACAATGCCTATTCCTGCCAGGAGGAGGGTGCAAATGAATGTGAACTGCTCTCATATTCCCCAACACTGAGAAATCAACTGGACTTATTAGGGACAGAACAATAGCTCTTTCCTCCAGGGAGAAAATTCTGTCATCTCCACAGAAGGATTTCAGAGAAAATCCACCAGAAAGATTATAAAGGAGCAACCTCTCCCCTGTGTCAGCTCCCTCAGGTACCACCACAAAGGAGACTGCACTAAGCACACAGTCATATCGTGGGTATTTATCTTTATTTTTAATTATATGCTAACAATATCTAACTGAGAGTCATTTATTATTCAAAACACATTTCACATAAGCTCTGGCTTTAAATTATACCTGAGTGCAACTTACTGTTGCTGGCACAAAAAGATAATAATAATCATAAAGCATACAAGGGCTAGATTATGATATCCTGACTTGTTTCTGAGACTCAGGGCTGCTTCACTCCTTAAACGGGCTCAGTCACTGTAAGAAAGAAAATCTGGCCCATGAAAGATTCTTGCTCTGAGTATTATATTAATAGGTTTGAAAACAAAAGAATTATCATTAATTTTAATTTCTCTTGGTTTTCTAACTGTAAAATACTTAAGCTGGGTTGGTGCTTGGGCTCTAGGTGAGAGTCATTTCAAGCCCCACAAGGAAGGAGGACTTTGTTTTTTATGATTTTCAGCAGCTGCTGGGTAACCTGTGATGCTCCTTATGTTTGTTACTGTCCTGGGAAAACACAGTAAGTAACCTTCCCAAACGAGCCAACTGCTGAGACACTCTCCCAGTGACACATTTCATTTTTCTGAGTTACGTTCCTTATGCCCGAGCCCAAAATGAGTTACCCAGGATGAACACCGAGCTGCTCTCAGCTTTAAACAAGTTGCAAACAAGATTGGTTACCAGAAAGCAATTTTTTAATTTTTTTTTTTTTTTTACCCTTGTCAGATGAAACAAATGTACTACTGCTCTGGTCTGCTTCCCTTGAGAGAAGTGTGTTTCTTTCAGTATGATACAGGATATAAGAAATTCCAGTAGATTGCATGATAAAAGAAACATTTTTAAATGCAGTATGAAGTCTATGTCCATATGCTGTTGGGCAGAATGTGACAGATAATTTAGAAAAACATTCTGTTATCCTAGCTTAGGCTGAGATATATGTTGGGTTTTTTTCCCCCTAGTGAATCACAAAATCTATTAAAAAAATGCCAGATTAATTTAAATATATTCCAAATGAAGACTCTATTTGCTGTGTCCCTCCAGTACCTCAAAACTCAAGAGCAAACACATCCAGGAGAATGCTAAATGCTTGTCCTCTTTTTTTGTGCTTTTGAGGAACTGAAACATGAAGAATGTCAGCTGAGGTTAATTCACAGGAACAGGTGAAACTATTCCTGTTCTCTCTGAACATTAAGCCTGGTGACAGATATTGTTACCTAAATAGAACTGCTTTAATTTTCATTGAAAGTTATGGTCAATTTGAGAGGTTTAATTGAATATTCCACACTGTAGGGAAAGATAATAACTAAACTGGAGAGAGAGTTCTTGGAGTCTATCCAGTATAAATGATAAAAATCCTTGCCTTGTTTGCTGCCAAGGGAATTGGTTTCTGCTATGTGTGCTGCTGTGTTTTCATACAGGGCTACAAATCAGTCTTTCTTCAAGACAAAACTGCACCTTGGGAGGAGCAACTCTTCAGGAAACTGGGAAATGGACAAGAGAGTTCAAGGGCATGGCTGATTAACTCAGCAGCCTGCTCCTCAAGGTTAGGAAGCTGCATTACATCCTCCAGAGCAGGAAAAGACTAAATTGGGTGGCTCAGTCCTTACTTTCCCCTCTCAGTCCTATTAATCCACAAATAGTGCCAGTGGCTTGAAAATGAGTAATACATCAAGTTTTTGCACAAGATAGTTTGACTACAAATAATTCCATAGAATTCCCAATAAACAAGACCATTCAAAAGAAACAAAAAACGTATTTTAAAAAAAGGCAGATTTAACAAGTCCTGTACTAAGTGTTACCTTTAAGGGAAAGGCCTTGTAGCCGTGCATTTCTGGAGACAGTCTCCAGCCTTCCCTCCCCTCTTGGGCTGGCAATTGTTTAATTTTAAGATTAATAAAGAGAACAAAAGAACAATATTCAGATACTGCCATCAGGAGCAAAGCTGAAAGGAATGATGAGGCTCTCTCCCTCCTTCTCATCACTCTCATCAGTGGGGTGTTTGGCAGCAGCCTGCAAGTCTCCAACAGAGCCTGTGAACCAGATGGCTCCTCCTGCTAGCACCTCTCCTTCCTGACACACTTGCATTTCCCAGGTCACTGCTAAACCAAGCAGCAGAGCAGATTAAGCAGAAAGCTGTGCTTGTGAGGTGACACCTGATAGGCAAGCATCTGATACCCAAGCTCAAAAGCAGTGTCCGATTTTCCTCAGAGACAGTAAATGCAGCCATAAAAACCCAGAGGCTCAGGAAAGAGGAAGAAATAAATTTTCACTCTTGTAAATGCAGGCATGGAAGAGCTCCAGAATTTGAAACGGAGAGAGTAATGGCATTTGACTTTGTTTACAAATGACCCAAGTATCTGGAGCAGTTTGAATGAAAAGCAGGACTAAGTACATCCACCCCAACACAAATCTGCTCTGAGCTCCAAGAGAAGCCTATCAGGAGGGTCAGGAGCCAGCCCACCAGCTGCTCTGCCCAGGCCCTTCCTGCCATCCTGTAGCCAAGGTGCAAATGCCAACCCCGGGTCAGGCTCCAGGAGCTCACCTGGGATGCCTCCCATTCAGCCTGCCTCTCTGTACCACAGAATTTCACCTATTTAAATTCCAATTCAAATGCTCCGTGATGAATTCTAGCAAACATCAGCAAGTTAGCACGTTTTAAATAAAATCTTGCTACCTGCTCCACAAAAGCAAGCACGTTCTCCCTGGGCCTCATCTACTGCTGTGTCTAGACAGTTGGAAGGAGGCAATTCCCAACGCAGCGTAATGAGTGACTTGTCCTATGACAAAAACTGTATTTAACAGAAAGTAATTTGTGTTCTCTTAGCAAGTCAACAGCCTGATTTTCATCACAGATGTTCTCTTCAGGACATTTCTCCAGTACTGCAGCAAATGACAAGTTTTTTTCAGCAAGCAGCTTTCCCCCTGAGTCATCATCACAGCTACGTCAGGAAAATAAACAGATCAAGTTGCACTGCTCCATTAAGGATTATTGCAGCCCATGACAGAGCTATGAATAATTATAAGACAACACCAGTAATAACAGGAATAATACCTAAGAGAAGAACACTGAGACATCTGCAGGTCCTCTGCCAAAAGATCAGTCACAACAGATAACACAGAACCAGACACTTGGTCATTAACAAGCAGGTTACTGGTTGATCTCCAGTGCTAAAGTGGTAGAAATGACAAAAGGGATCTTTTGAAATATAATTTAGAATCTATAAATAAGAGTCAAGCTTGTTCTGATGTTTTATAATTTAAGATCAAGTCTTGAGGAAATAATTCAGAATTCTATATTCAACCTCAGAAACACAAGGCTATGACAGGAAATTAAAATACTGTCTTCACCTAGCACAATGCATCTATTGTTGCCAATGGGCAGTAATAATAAGAATAAAAAAACCAACCGTATTTTTCTTCTTGAAATAGCAAAGACATACATTCTGGTTTTGAGATGAAAAATATCTTAGTTTCACCAGGGTTCTCAAAAGCTGTTGCTCATAGCACATTTGTTCTGAATGTGTTCAAACACACTCTGCCACTAGGAATAAGAATACTAAACCTGTATCATCTAAAAACCTACTGCAAACTCCTTGTTCCTCTAGACATAATTACTGGATACAGCTTAAAATACAGCCTTGTTGTGTTATTATAAACGTTTCAACAGTCTGTACTAATCACTCATTGATTTATTAGCAAAATTTAAGGTGCTGATATAATTGCTGCCTTCCAAGAACAGATATCATTACTGCAAGATTTTCAGTTGAGTATGACAAGGACTATAAAGCTGATTAAAAAAAATAGGCAGCAATTGTGGGTTCGTGTGCATGTTTAAAACACATATTTCCTGAATGAACCCTGAACTTCAATTGGTTTTAATCTTTCATGCAGTAAGGCAGGTGTGCAAAAGGCAGGCTGACTAATGCTGTCCTCACCCCACCAGTGGACAGAAAACATTATGAAATACTCATCTTGATAAAGCCTCTTTCCTTTATAATCCTGGAGCCTCAGAAAAGAGACATCCCTGGGGCAACAACCTATAATCTCTGTATCATCTATTGCTTGAAAAACAAAGACAACTCTGGCAATGTGCACAGGCACTCAATTGATTGAGGAGCCCAGCCCTGCAGAAACCTTCAAGGTGAAAAGAAGTCTCTGACTCATTGCTTCAAGGTGAAGCCTGTTGTTTTTTTTAATTTTGTTTTGTTTTCAGGTTTAAGTACATTAGCAATTGAGAGAAGTAAAGCTGATTCCTGCCAACTTTTTACCTGGCTATTTACAGAGAGGTTTAGGCAATGGATTCCCTTCTCAAATATTTTTGAGTAAGCAGACTGAATTCTTGGTGCCTGGTGAGGGATGCAGCACTGCTCCAGGGTAGCAGTGAGCAGGGAATAATCACTCTGGCACATCTCAAAAAGACGGGTAACTTGATTTGCACTGTGTCACTGGTCAGAAAATGCATATACAGTGGTTTGGTTTGTCAACAGGACACTGTAAATCTGCTTGTTCTGGGTCACAGGCACACGTTTTGCAATTATGGCAAGAAAACACAACACTGTGTACCAAGAGAATCCATCGGGGATGACTTTGACATTTAGTTGCATAATATGAAGAGATGTCGTGCTGAGAGCTCTTGGCACAAGCCCTTGCTTATGCCTGGAGCAGGAAGCTCTGCTGTGTAATTATGGGAATATTGGGAATGCTTCCCCAGGAGACCACCACCCAACCATAAATGGTCTGTGGCTGCCCTGAATGCAAGCCTGATGGCATCTGGGTTTAAACAAAATCAACTTATTCAGGAGAAAGAGAGTAATTTCTCTTTCAAAGTATTACAAAGAGGTAAAAGGAAGCCCTTCCAGCTGTCCTTGCTGCCCTGTGTGCCCTCTTGACGTGCCAGGTGCCACACTGCACCACAGCCCAATGCTGGGCAGGCTCCTGCCATGGATGGGAAAACCTCATTAGCTCTTCCCACTGCTGCTAAAAGTATTTAATCCTCTAAACAGGATCCAATGCTATAATCTCCAGCTGGTTACGTTATATAAATAGATTTAAGGCATTTAAAGTCTGCTGGTGGGACACTGAGCGGGCACCTCAGTGCAGTCCATTCAAATCAGTGGAATTGCACCAATTCGGGGCACTTTGGAGGAACTGTTGGTTTGTTTGTTTTGTCGGGGTTTGTGTTTATTTGGTTGGGTTTTTTTAGTTTTTTTCTAATGTTTCTGCAACCCTCAGCAAAGAAGGAACAAAAAGTGCTCCTGCTTTCCAGCAGGAAATTCCCTGCACAGAGAAGCTGTGGGATGTAGAGAAGCTGCTGCACCTCTGCTGACCCAGACACCCCAGCCTCCAGCACAGCGACCTGCAGCACTGACTGAGACCCTCCAACTCTTTTTCTGGAAGTCATCTTTTTTCCCCATTTATTCTGCTGGGTCATCCCTGCAGAGGAACCAGACCTGAATGCACACAGACACACAAACACCAGATCCCACATGAATCCCACATTAAAATTAACACTGCTGAACGATCGATGTGCAGCTTAAATCAAGTTCCTGCAGTTCAATCAGGAAAACATCAAGAGAGCAACCAGGAGCACAGTTTGTGCAATCTCTCCATGTATACCTTGTATCCCTTTAATTTTTAAAAAATGCTATGAACTTTAAGTAATGCAGCAGGGAAAAGGTATCAGTAACAACTGTCAAGCACCTGACTCACACTGCAATTTAGCACCCTCAAACACTGCTCAGATTGATGACATTTCAGGGTAAATACTTTTTTTTCTGATGTAACACTACTAGTTAGCTTTCAAACATTTCTTGCTCACTTTCCAAGAGCAGGTTACTGGGCTTTCCCCAGAGCTAGAGTTCATCCCTAGTGGTGCACTGAAAACCACCTCCCAAGCATGTCTTTGGGAAGAGAAGCTCCTTTTTCAGGTGCTTCTTGTAATAGGAGAAAACTGCTCCCAGAAACAGTCCTTAATGCAATACAACCACAAAGAGCAGCAACTACCAAAAAATGCAGCTTATCCTAAGAATAAAATTTCAGTTTTCTTTGCTTATGGAGACTTCTGGTTCTCAACCTGGAGAATGCTGATGCTCCAAACACAGACAATATGCAAAATGCAGCACCCTGTGAACAAGCACTTCAGACTACACTGCAAATAGAATTTCTAGAAACAATCTGCAAACCAGAGTCACTGTGACAGGTAGGACAAGAGTCTCCCAAACCTTCCAAGGCCTTCCCACTCTGTGGTGACCAAGGAGAAGCCACAAAGACCAAGCAGTGCTGCCACTGACTGACACACAGTGGTTTCTAGGTGTCCTCTCTGCGTGCCTGCATGGGGATCTGCCTGCAACCTGTCACCCAGAGGCACTGAGGATAAACACAAAATAATTGCATCTCCAGAGATGACATCTAGCCAGTTTCTCCCCAAGAAGGCTCTTGTTTTGTAGTTAGACAAAGGACATGAGGAAAAGCTCTGAAGAAGTGTGCTGTGCTAAAATAACTACAGATGTAAGAGAAGAAAATTCAGTATCAATGAGGAGAGCAAGTCAACAGTCAATGGGAAGGGAGACCATGGATATTTCTTTATGAAAATATGAAAACTCATCTGAACAAAGCCTATTACTTGATAATTAAAAACCAAATTTATGTTATAATTCAAAAAGGAATTGTTTCCTGTGTTGATGTGATCCAGTGAAACAGATCAGTCATTACCTCATGTCCACTTCTGCCAAACTAATAGGTTGCTGAAGCCTTTCTAAAAGTTAGAGGTTAGAACTCCAGCCCATGCTAAGTATTTTCCTCTTTGCTGCGTTTTACTATAAATACCCCAGAATGATGCTGAGATAGGAGGTGATTTGCATGACTCATCTGAATGCTGTGACCATCTGCAGCGCTTGGGCAACTGGGAGACAACCAGCTCCAGGACAGTGGGTTGGTTTTTTTTCTTTTCGTAAATTACAAGTCAGAAGTTAAAAGCAAGAGAATTAAGGAAAATTCTGTAATTTCATTCTAATGAAGAGCAGGCTTAATGGGTAATCAAAATAATGTGCACTGCTACAGCAATTTTTCCATTACAATTTAAAAAAATAATGGCTTTGCCTGTTCTGAAAATTAAGGATTGTACTGGATTGAGAATGCACCACAAAGAACTTCCTGATTGGTTTCTCAGATGCCTCAAAGACAAATAAGAATTTCTGTAAGCTGCTTTTTATCTGGAACAGAGAGCTTAGGTATTAACTTCTTCAAGAAAGACACCACCACACTCTATAATGAAGAATATGCAAAGTAATTAAACAGAAAATAAGTCTTTATGGATGGCTTTGGTAGCAATTTGCTTCTCGTCAGAGCACTGTTCTGCAAGCAGCAAAAAATCAAAGCCATGGAGGAAGGACGGAGTTTCTCTTGATCTGTTTGCTCCTCAACTCTCTGTACCTGAGAGTGCTTGAAATGAGAAGTGCCACTGCTCCAGGCTTGTAAGAGCAGTGAGGAGGCAGCCCAAAATAGTTCAAAGGCACGAGAACGAACACCTTTTATAAAACTGCTGCCTTTAAAAATATGCAAGAGATGGAAATGATAATACATAATTAATACATGTGAGAATATACAACAAAAATAGTGCTGGGCTGTCTGCTGACGCATGGTCACAGCAGCATTACAATAGTACAGCATTAAAAAAAAGGGCCCAGCCAGGTGGGTAAACAGGATGTTTTTTTTCATGTGGGTCTCAAACGTTTGTTACCATCAGACCTGAAATACACACATCCTTCATTCTTCAATCATAACCTATCTTATTTACTAAAGAGATCTTTGTCAATATTGGAAATGCAAAGCATCACAGCTACCTGTTTTGCCTGCACCAGCATAAAACACAAGCATCACATCCTTTCAACCTGATTTATTACACTGTGTAGTTTTTTCCAAGACTGAGTACTCCACCACATGAGAAGTTTGCTCATCACTCATGAACTGAGCCTACAGTCTATTCACCACCTGAAGAGCAGCACCCAGGGGGTTTTAAACACCCCTTGAACCTTGCCTGTGACCAAGTCACCTGGAGCTGGTGAAGTGTTTGCCTAAAAACTGGTCTCAAGTTCTCCACTGCATTTTCCTCCATCTCTATCACCCATTAGAAAAATGTGGATTTCAACTGCAATCAAGTTGGTGACCGAAGGTGGTAAGGCTTGAATTAAGCTTTAAAATTCAAAGAAGGTACTCTAGCTAGACAATAAAAAATTAACAAAAAATATTTTATAGACCTTGCAGACATTTGCAGCACAGTGACAACACCTTCTGCATGGTACTGTATGAATGAAAACACACTCCTATAATTAGAACAGAAATTGACCGCAACAGCCCAGCTGTTAAAGCCATGTGTGAAATGCTGACTTCATTGACACCTCAAGACGTTTCTTGTCTCTCCAATAAACATCCTCTAATTAAGGAGATTTTTTCCTTTTATGAAATCAACTACTAATTAATTGCAAAATTCTCCAGAGTTAAGAGCTTGTAAGGTGCTTTTTTTGTTAGCATTGCTACAATTGTAACTTCTTATTTTCTCCTTTGAACTACTATGTAAACTTTTCCCTAACTCTTTGTTCAGTATAACTCAACCCTTAACTTCTCCCAAGTAAGCAACAGCATGCTTGTTACTGTCACAGCAGCGTAACTTGCCTTACCGCTAGAAAAGAATTGGAAGTAAAGCACCCTGTGACGGTGTCTGTCTACATGGTAATACAGTAAAAAATTTCCCTTAAATATTTCTCTAATCCCACCAATGATTTTTCATCTTGCTGGGTTTATTCAGTGGAAAAAGCAGCAGGCTCCTTCTTGAATAAGCTGAGTTCTATCTCCTGAAGGAGAGCAGAGGTACTGAGGTGAGCAGCTCAGCCCAGGCCTCCCTGCTGTGCACCCACCATGAACCCCAACACCCCACTGGGACACCAGCCCTTTCCTTGGGGAACTCCTGGCCTGCCCGTGCTCCCCGCAGCTCCCACCTCCCCTCCTACAGCTCTGCCAACTTCCAACTCACAAAAGCAAAACCCTCTTTAGAACCAAAATAAATACTAATTTTAAATTCAATGTACCCTGACAGCAAATAAGTTTGCTGTGCTTACTTCAGCATGAATAAAAAGCCCGCAAGGAGACTCCTACATAAGAGTGTATTTACAAGTTCCATTACCCACTGGAGAGATTGATGTAATAAACCTATAATAAAAAGCCTCATGTTATGGATTTCTCTAATGTTTCTTATCAAACAGCCTGTATTATCCTGGCTTGTGTTTTCAATTTAAAATAGGTTTTCAATAAGTGCCTTAGAGCTAGAGGTCATTTTCACTTAGTTTCCTGACACGCAGGGATGTGTACTGTCTTTTCCTGCCCTAAGAAACTAAAAGCTGTTTGTAGCTTGGTCAAGTACAGTTCACAAAGTAGGCAGACAGAGAGATTAGAGAGAACAAAAGGGGGAACATCTTATTTGAATACCTATTTGTATCTTACAGCCACAGCCAAAGATACCAGGAGCAGAAGCACCATTACACAGTTTATTTTTATTACTAAGTAAAAGGGTGTAGTTGTTCCTCGTGGAATAAAGCCAGCACACAGAAATTGTTTTGCCACCAATTGCAACCTTATTTGTATTTCATACTGTCTTGCTTCCATAAAACTGAGGTGTTTCCCCTGACCTGCTGGCAGACTACCATGAACCTACAGTAGTTACTTCTTTTGACAGAAGTAGCACAAAATTCCACAAAAACTGCAGTGCCTGGAGATGCAGGCAATACCTAAGTACCTGTACCCATTTCTTTTTTTTTTCCCCTGGCACCAGATTTAGCGTATAACCAATAACTGCTAATTAGGATCCAGTGCAATTTACCTTAGGACACATTTCAAATGCAACATAAGTAGGAACATATTTTCTTCATTTACTATATCACTGAAATACACTTGGTTTTATTTTCAGTTCTCAACCCAGCACTTTGAAGCAGCTTCCTGGGCCTGGGTAAGCTGATTCTTAGCTCATCTCCCTTTCATTGACACAATTTCTGCTAAAGCCTCTTGAATTAACCCTTCAGCCCCAGCACAATCTACCCACCCCAACCACAGCCTGGCTTTTCTCTGATCTCAGGGGACACTGGACAAGTAGCCCAATTGTCTACTGACGTCAGAGACTGGCACTGTATGGATTTTTAGGCTTTGCATGTCAACTATTTGTGATTATTTTTTTTCCTTTGTAATCAAGTCTTCCTTTCATTAACCACTCAATAAAAGACCAGAACTCCAAGACCTCTTCCTTACATAGAAAGAATAAAACTGTGGGGTTTTTTGTAATATATTGCATGTGCAATGGCAGTGAGTGATATCCTGCAGACAGTTAAGATTCAGCAGAATAAGCTGCTCAAAGCGTTGGAATCAAATAAAAGCAGGGAGGTGTGTTTAGGCAAACATGAAGTAAAGTAGTTGGGTGTTAAATTGAAATCAAGAGCCTTAACTTTGACAAGAACAGCAGATACCTCTGCCCTCATCAAGGGTGAAGGGCACTCCAAAGTGAGCAGCAAGCTTAGCACTAGAAAAGGTTAACAGTAGGTAGAGCTTCTTGTACATCAACTGATGCACCAGACAGATGGGCAGACATCATTCCAAGGAATAGAAGGTTCCTTCCAGCCATTACAGGAACACAACTAAACATCCCTTAAAAACTCAAGGACACTTTGAAAATTAAAAATAAAACAAAACAAAAGCACCCTTGTGTATATATGTAAAGTTGCATCACAATTTTCTCATCCTGTATGGAAGATGAAGTTTGTGCACCCCCACAGGATGATCAGACAATGCCAGCCCACTGAAGGTGGCACATTTTTCACTGTGGCAGCTCACCAGCAGCACTGTGTCTGTACCCTTGCTGCTTTCCAGCTGCTGGGTAACCCCTGCATCATTGCATCCTAACTGTGTGATGGAGACATCCTGCCCTGCCTCATCTCTGCTCTAAAATCACCTCTGAATGGAAGGACTTGAGGTCAAACCACACTGTGGAGCTTATGTGTGTCTTACATGCAACATTTACTGCAAGCTTCAAGTGACACTAAATGAAGACACCATTAAATGTTTAATGGAGCCTTTCTCACTGAGGCAGACCACGGTTCACTTTCCTTTTTATCCACCAGACCGTAACAACATGGTTCAGGCTGCCACCCACCAGAGAGGGCCCAGGCTATTCTAACTGCCTGTATTTTCACTATACTGAAAAATCACCTTAATTTCAGTTTACTGTTTTTTTAATGACTCATCAATCCCTTTGATTTTCCCTCCACGGCTAGTAGATCTCTGCTCCCAAACTCAAAATAAGCTGTAAGGGAAGCAGGACTACAACCTGTGTGCCTCACACATGCTGGGAACAAACTGCCTTCAGCACATTTAAATAAAGATTTGCCTTGCTGACTTTTCAGCCCTGGTGTTATCTGCTAAGCATTCTCACAGCCCAAGGGCTCTCAGTTCAGCCTCAGCAGCTCTGAAACTGGAACCTGGAGGTTTGGAGCCATGGATGGAAAAATCCCTTCAGCCAGTGCCTCGGAGGAATGACCAAGGCACTTCACATAGATTTTATAAGCAGGGATTGTGCCAAGTTGTTTGCAATTCAAAGCAAAACTGGAGCATTCCTTGGACTATGTCTGTAAAAAATCCCCTCTGACTAGCTAATAGAATTGTAGAAGTCTACTGGAAGCTGCTAAAATTGTACCTAACAACGTGCTATTGTTTTCACCACTGCTTAGCACTTCCCCATTGTGCTGAAACATGGGGAACTGAGGGTATCGGAACACTTCATAAATCAGATCCCTCTCCTGGTCCTCTTGCTTATCTTCTGCATTTCTGAATGCAGACTGAAAAACACTGAAAAGGATAAACTGCAAGTGAGGACTCCACACCTTTGACAACTGAAGTCAGTACAGAACAATCAGTCCTAAAGCTCACATGATCCACTAAATACTCTGCAATGAAAATTCTACAGAACCTTTGGACCTCTACAGACCTTAAGCAAGATGCTTACTGCGTTTGCTTGAGTCAGCTTAAATATATCATTATTTTTGTAACACAAGGTAGTTTTCTTTTGATTGCCTTTTCCCATGTTATTTAATAGCCTCTAAAAGGAAGAGGATGCTTAGGACCAAGTTTTAATGGAACATCTTGAACAAATTATAATAAAAGAAAATTTGAATCCTTGATAATTTAAGTGCTATTTTTTACTACTAATGTGAATTCAACCCTAACAAATTAAAACAGGGAGAATTAATTGGATATGCAAATAAGATTATTCAGTATATAAATCTAATTACATAGCAATTTGCTTTAACAGCATGAAAAGGAAAAAAAAATGTTCTTTGTAAATTGATTGTTTTAAAAACCACCTGTAGCACAACAAAGTGGAAAGGCTGTATCATAAAGGTACTCATTGTCAGCATAAATAAAAGAGGGTATTTGAAGATCTCATCAAGAGTACTGCTTTAATGGGCACCCTGCTTAGTCTTCTGATTTACAATATTCCATTCTCAGTTTTCAAACACATACCAAAACACTGCCTGGACTTCTGTGCTCCCTCCTAGCAACGAAGAGATGCAAACAAACCATGCTCATCTTAGAAACATGAGGTGATCCTGGTCTCAAACCCTGATTTTTATGTGCTGGCACAGAATGATATTCCTGCCTGAGCACAGAAAAGCAGTGGCAAGGGACACTGGCAGGCTGGGGTGGCACCAGAGGCACAGCAGACCTTGCCAGAGGTCTGCACCACACACATGCTGGTCCCTTTCAGGTTTCTGTCACCTTTAGAAAACAAAAAGGGACAAAGGAATAATTAGCAGAGGACCACACTTGAAGGAAGATTTCTCCAGGGAGGGGGGAAAAGCCTGTTAATTTTGAGCCGTTTTGTGTCCAAGAAGCAAATTACACAGATAGTCAATTTACTTCTTTGAATAACTACTTGCCAGTAAGAGGAAAAATTATACATGAGATAACTGGAACTGATTAAGATACAGAATAGCTGACACCATAATTACTGCCCAGTCTGCCATCTCTGATAAAGAATCCCAATCACCCATTTTCATTGACTGTACACTGAATTTAGTCATCTAACTCTGATTCCTTGATTCACTAACTGGGCATCTAAAATAATCCGAGTAAACAATGCTCAAACTGTGCTCCAAAATATAAGAAAGGGAATACAATGTTTACGTTGCTACAGAAAACAAATATTGAGATCAACTTACCAAGGCCAGGAGTAATTATTAAAGAAAACTACAGTCATATGAAATCTGAGCTGGATACATATTGAGATACATTTTCAATACAATATCAACATATTGAGAGACATTAAAAAATTAGCTTATGGCCATGAATTGCAAAGGGAGCAGGAGTTTTAATGAGAAAAACTCCTCAAAAATCAATGTGAAGTCATAAATGCACTCATTTTAAATAATAAAACTGGCTGTGACCTGGGGGCATGGGAAGTGCTGCCTCATTCACTGCTATACTGATATGAAAAGTTACTGCTTCTGAGGCTGAAAAGTCAAAAAAAACTTGGGTTTTGAAAGTAGCAGCTGGATCCAGACACACTGCAATCCCTTCACAGGCATCCTCTGCTCCACCATATAATTGCTGTACACACACGCTGCAGCCTCACTTCAGGGGAAAACTAATGTGATCTTTAATGCAGCCAACCCTCCAGTGCAGGATGCACAACACAGAGGATTAAGTTTCTCATCATCTGTATCATAGCTTCTTCAGGGAAATCAGACAGCTTTCTAATTAACCACCCCCCACACACCCACTCCTACACTCCTGCTTTGAATGCATGTGCTGAACCATAAACACCCAATTCTGAATTATATTAGCAAGCAGGTGGTGTTTATGCTTGTCCTCATATGTATTCTTCTTGTTTTCTAATACAATGCAAAAAGAAAAAAAAAAGGTTCACTGAGACCTATTTTTTTTCAATGCTCATACTACTGAAAGTGACTGTCAAAATCCTGTAGGTACTCTTTTATCCTTCTGCATTTTAAAGGATTTTATGGAACTTAAAAAAGAACTCTATATTTTATAAAATTGACTTCTAAAGAAATTTGCAAGGCCGTGTCTCTTTCTACAACTTCTCTGCTGCAGGGGAAATCTGATCTCATTTCTAATGGAAATGCTGAGGTTTACAAATTAGCACAGTCTGACACCTCGCCCCCTTTGGCATGTTCCCTTGCAAAATCTGGTCACCCACCCTTGGTGCTGTTTTCTCCTTGGGTTTTGTTCTGCCTCTGTCTGCCTTTTTTTGGGAAGTACAATGTATCAAAAATTAATGACTCTCCAGTCTAAGCCCAAACAAACAAACATTTGTAGGTAAACATTTTTATGAGCTAAAGACAGTTGCAAAATAAGCACAAATAAACTCTTCCTGGAACAAAACTCCAATCCCAGCCAGCTGATCCGTGCTCCCACCCAAGTGAAGGCTCTCCTGGTGCTCAGTCCCAGCACACTGCACTCCTGGAGGACTGCCCTGGCAGTGCCGCAGCTGAGCACTGACAATAAATGCAGATTTAGTGACACAGAGGGACTTTCTGTCACTTTGCTTCTAGATGGAGTTTGCTTGCAGCATTTATTGTATATTTTAGATCTCATTTATAAAAAAGGATAGCTCAAGATAAGCATTACACTGCTACAGAGATGCTGGTAATACATTCATATGCTTTAGTTAATACATTTTTCATTACAGACTGGATGCTATCACACTTGTATAGTGAACCTAATACATTTATTCTTATTCTTATTCCTTCCAATGCTGTGTGGCAGCCACACAGTAGCTAATGAATTTACATGAGATCTTCTGAAGTCTTCAGAAACAACTAATAGTTTTTAAACTACTACATTCCCCTGTTCAAAGTAAACAATGACTGCAAGGGACAAGACACAACTCCAGCAGAGTATGTCAACAGGTCTTCTGCTGCATCCTCCAGCACTACTCAGCAAAAAGGTGGAAAGGTGGAAAATGCTTTGCTCTTTTCTCTAAACTTTTCCACTTTCCTGCTGCCTCCAGCAGCAATACTGGGGCAGCCAAAGCAGCTCTCTGGAGGACACATCAGCAGCTCGCTGCACTGCCAGGGGTTTTCTAGTTGTGAACTCGGTTCATGTCTATACTCAGAGCCTCACTGCAGGCACATGAGCTCCTTGAGGTCCTCCCGATGTCCGTGTAACCCCGGGACATGTGGAAACCAGGAATGGCCCAACCTGTGCTCCCGATGGGCATGGACACACAGAGCTGCACCCCTGACCCCTCCTCATGCTGCAGCAGTCGGTCACAGCGACTGAATTGATGAGAACCCAAAGCAGGGAGCAGCCCCCCAGCCACCCCATCCCAAGCCTCTGAGCCCCTCTGCCCCAACGCTGCAGTTCAATTCCCTTCATACAAAAAAGCTCCCAAAGAATGCAAAGAGAATTAAAGCAGACAAAACCACAACAAAAATCAAGGTAAAACTCAAGCTTTCCTACAGGAAACTATTTTAACCACATCTCTGTCCTGCTAATTATTAAACACAGGAAGATCTTGGCTTTTAGAATTTTACTGATTTCACTGGCACATTTTATCAGCTGTCACATTAGAAATGCCTTTTTTTTTTTTTAAGCTGTGTTAGGACATCTCTTAAATTTCATAAAATCCATGTAACTGCTGTAATCTTAACTGCTGTATTTTCATACGTCTTCTCCTAAATACTAAAGAAAGTATTTTTACTTATTTAGTAAAGAAAGCAATAAAATGCCAGAGAATGTCTACACTTAAAAATAACAAGTGGTGGTTTGGTGGTTTAGTTTCACCAGTAATTGGATGTCACATTAAGAAAAGTGAAATTAAAAAAGCGTTAAAAGCCTCTGCCATCCTTTTAAACACAACACCTTGCAAGAACTGTGAATGCTACTGCTGACTCCAAAGTGTAAGACCTAACAGGCTAACAACCTTTCACAAATCAATCCTGCAAAACACTGACAGGCACATTTAGCTTGTATTGCTGAGAAAAACCAACACTATAAGCACATTTTACACAAAGCAAGCATGTTTCGAAACCAGCACAGCCACACCTGCACAGAAACACCAATAGGTGTGGGAACAAACTGAAATAAGTACTTCAAACCAAATCTTAAAAGTTTGGTACAACACCACTCAAAAAAAAAAAAAAAAAAAAAAAAAAAAAGAAGAAGAAAAATAGCAATTGGACTGCTACTGCCTGCAATGATGCTGTTACCAGTGCCTGACAACTAAGGTGAGGATTTCGCTTCCCCAAATCCCAGAGATTCCTTTCGACCTCTTCAAAGTGCCCAAGCAGTACAGAAACATTAGCACCTCAGCCACAGACATGCTGCACTCCATGCTGCAGACATGCTACAGATGTTTGCAGCTGCAAGCTCACGGAAAATTGACCCTGAACTCCTGCAGCCCTGCCCATGGTTTCTTCATCTTCTGCCTCTGGGCTGCACTGATTCCTGAATCAGCTCGGGGTGCTCTAAACACTTAATGCAATAGTGCACTGAAGACAAGGTTGACCTGCTTTCTCTCTCCCTCTGGGTTTGATCTGATTCCTGAGGACATACACATAGGGAGGAAGTATATTTTGTTTGTTTTTACAGCAGATCTCATTGATTTTCAACATAATTTCCACTTCAGAATGGAATTCACTATTTTTGTGTGAGATAAAACACAGCACTGAGACTCAGCAGTTCAGCACCCAGACAAACCAACACGGACAATTCCCTGTGTCAGATCCTGCTGACAAAGCAGTTTGATTGTACAAATGAGCTCTAAAACCTTCACCACTATAACATCCAAGTGCTCCCTTTCCTGTATCCTCTGGTGTTTTAATTAATGCAATACCTGTCAAATGTTGCTATTTCATGATGAGAGAATTGTACGCTTTGTTTCACACACGTTTTCTGTCCTTTAGATTCATCTGCATGCATGTACATTTCAAAAAGAAGCTTTAAATGCAGTCTGGATTATGAAGTAGCAACTAAAATTGAGCACGGAATTCCTCTTTCAGTGCTTTTCAGACATGGAAATAATTTTAAATGGTTCTAAAGATTCTTCCCTAGTTTTCCTCTATGCACATATGGTAGTATTAGCTGTACCTTTTCCTTTGTGCCTTTCCTTCACAGTCCCCTGGCCACATGATGTAACCCATGCTCACTCTTGCTGCTTCTCTCTTGTTGCCATTTCTCAGGGGTAAAGCTCCAGTAATTCATCACTCCTTTGCCACTTCTGCAGCCAGAGCTGCAGAGAACACCTCTGTGAACAAACAACCATCCTGGTTGTTTGCACACTTAAGAATTTTCCTGCCCTTTGACTTCTTTCTTTTGCTCACTGCTGTTTTGATAAATAGAACTGTGTCCCAGTAACCATCACCCAGTGCTGCACTGCAATTACCACCAAGAGGAGTGGTAACTAATTACAAGAATTCTATGATTCTAATTATGAGATTACTTGGCAATTCATAAACTGTAAAAAAGATATACCTAGTGGTGAAGTACAGGAATCATAGAAAAGAACAGCAAGACAGAGGAAACCAGAATGGCAGAACATGCAAATCCAGAATCATTAAAACAGAATAAGCCAGCTCCTCAGCTGATTGAAACTGGCATTCTTTGACACAAGTCAATATAATGACTTGCACTAGTGGAGGACTGGGGGTATCTGTCAGGTCTGACAAAGCTTTTCCTTCTCAAGCAGTCTGGGGGCTGCAGAATGCTGCAGGGAACGATGGGGAGGGTGATGCTGGAGCATCCATAAGGATGCTTTCCAGACAGAGCAAGTACATTTCCACAGCAAATTTGCACAAAACAAAGCTTTTCAGCTTAACCCACTCCCATCAGCACTGATCCCAAGTGCTTGCTGATACACAACTGCATAAGGACACCACGTGGATCAAACACAGGTGAAACATCTGTTGCACACACTGGTGCTAAGCCCACTGAGCAAACCCAACAGCAGAGCTCTGACAAATTATAAACTCACGTGACAAATCTGCCTCCTAGTTCTGGGAGCTTGTAAGACAGGCACATTAAATGAGCAATAAAATGCAACTTAATGGGGTTGATATTAAATTAGTTTCAATTATCAAACCCCACTTTAATGAAATGAATGCCTGGCTTATGTCCAGGATTCACGTAATTTACACAAGAAAGCACCAGGTTCTTTCTCCCCCTACTAACTGATGGCATGTCACTCCTCTGCCTTGAATTAGGGAATAATATATTATATAAGTTATATATTCTATCCCAAGTACATGAACGTACCAAGAAAACCTGGAAAAATGAAATCAGGCAACTTCGTGCAGAAGGGCAGTAGAGAGGAAGAAATGTGGCTGTTAAACTTGATGAAGCAAAGTCAGTATTGACAAATTTTGGAAAACTCTGCACAGATTGCTTTCCAATTAGTTGTTTGAAGAATGTTATTACAACAACTAAGACAATAAACAGAGAACCTCTGCTTTTCCATAAGAATAAAAAGAGGACATAGGCTTTATGATATGTGGCAGGCTATTTAGACATTGCAAGTAAGAAAAAGAAATGTCTTGCAGCTGCACTGTGCACACACTGGAAATCAGCTGCCCTGTTTTGAAACGAGCAGCTAATGTTAGTGAGCACAGATTAATGAGGACCCAGTGCCTGTCCTGCCTCCCAGGAAAGGGAGAGGGGACCCAGGGGAGCCCACTCCAACCAGCCCCACTACTCACATGTGAACAAAAGGAGAATCTGCAGAGGGTTTTTTTTCAACTTATAAAATGAGAGATGTAGCCACTGCTGACAACTGTTGTTAGCCACTTGACTTGAGAGTTGCAGCTGGGCTTCCTGACTCAGAAGAGACATCGTCTTTATATTGCTACAGAGAGCATTTTTATTCCAGTTGAGGAATGCTTATTTCAGTCAGAATTTCATTACATGCTGAACTGCCTTTTAGACTTGTTTTTTTCTCCTTATGCACTTCAGTGTTCATAACCCAGAGGGACTGAAAGAGCCAACACCTGCAAACATATACACTATAGTAAGAGAATCTTCCAGCTCACTCTCCTCCAGGAGCCCTGGTCACAGCTGGACCCCCCAGGCTGTCTTTCAAGACTCTATCAACCCCTCCCCATTCCCAGTTCTCCCTGTTTGATGTCCACAAGAGATTTTTTGGAGTCTCTTTCAATTATTCTTTCAGAGCTGTCATGTTAGCCATCATTTCTATCCTGGCAGTCGTTCCACTCCTCAGCCTGCACTCTTTCCAACTTTTTTTTCATCTCTGCCTCTTACTTCTTCCCTCAGGAAGAAAACCACGAGAACTTTCCTTAAGCCTTTCCTCCTAGTATTTTTGTTTTTTTTTTTTACTTTAATCTGCATGAAGTGTCATCCCTTTCAGTAATGTTTGCCACTTCAGAGTTGCCTGTATTTACATAGCCATGGTGTACCCGTGCATCAACCATAAAGCAGGTTGGAAACCAGTGGCACACCACAGGTACCAGACCCGCATTACACATTCAAGTGGATCACAAAACCATAACAAATGTGTGAGGTAAAGGAACATGAAATTTCAAGTTACTGCCAAACTGCCACAACCAGGGTGTCAGTAGGAAAGCCCAGAAATATAACAGGGAGAATATTTGTTTCATATGTAATTCCTGCTTTGAGACATGATGAAAGACAATGTAACATAGATCACTGGTAAGCAATTTTTCTGTGGCTGAGAAAGTGTTTCTCATCTTCATCCCATGTGTGCCTCCAGCTGCCTCCAGACCCTTTTTATCTTGCTGTGTCTTCTGCCTTACTCCCTGCTTTCCCAGAAAGCCCAACCATCAACCTGCCTTCTTTCAAGTCTCTCTTCAGATGTTTTCCCGTAAAGCCCACACAGCACCAACCTTGAGAAAATGGCATTTCACGTGGACCATATGAAAAAGGGAAGGAGAGTGAATGCTACAGGAATAAAGCTTGATCTGGCTCTCAGCGAGTGTCCAGTAACACAGACAGCAAGCCTGCAGGGACAGGAATAATTTGTTCTTTCAAGTCTCACTGAACACCCATTATATTATCTCCTTTCCACAAGCAAAAACAACGATAATACTCTAAACTTTGTCAGGGATCTATTTCACAGCCATGAAGGCTCAGACAGTATGAATTAAAAGACGGTACCGGAGATATTTCAGACACGAAGAAGCAATTTGTGCTGCACTCAACATGTACTGGACAGAGTTGAAACTACTTTCTTCTTTCAAACTATGCAGTACTGGCATAAGATATTTTATAAATCATGGTTTTCTTTAAAACAGGTAGAATCTTCAGATGTTTCAACTTGGAAAAGCAGAATTGAGACATCACCATAGTAAGATATATTTTTCATCCTTTCACTGACACCTGGGAAGTTCGAGTTGAAAGTCACCAACTTCAGCTGAAGATCCTGAACACTGGCTGGTTAATTAACTGCCTGTCTCATTCATTAGCTATGTCTGCAGTACTCAGTTATACACTGTTGTAATGCTTGCCTTGCTTTACAGTCTAAATATTACAATATAGACTATTTAACAATTGTGTCTTAGTTCAATTTGTGACATTAAAACAAGTATTTTCTTGCAAAAAAAAGAATTCAAATATATAAAGCAAGCTGAACTGGAGTGAACGTTAGCGTGCAAGTTTTGATTTTTCATTGGATTATGAAGGAAAACTTTTCTAAAACTTGCAATAATGAGTCACAGTGCAGCCTGTCATGACTATATACATAATTTCAGAGCACAGTCTGTCACAGCATTTGACAAACGCTTCAATAAACCAGCATTAAACAATGTTCAGATGAATGAGCTGCACTATAGCATTCTGTGCTCTATTCATTAGAAGCAATATTTATTGCGAGCAGCCCACTTACTTGCCACAGACTGACTCTGAGCACAAACTTGCAAGAATACATAAGCATCTGTTCTACTTAATGGCCCAAATCCTGTAAGACCTGGAGCAGTTAGGAAACCCAGTGCCTAGCTGCAGAAGGCAACATCTATTTTCAGAACAACCCTACAAAATCACACAGATGTAGTGAAGAGCTGCACTTTCTGCCAGGGATAACACCAGCCAGGGTTGCTCTGCCAGCCTACTGACCCCTTTAGCTGTCAGCAAAGGGTAATTCTGTTCCTGCCCACAGTTACAGTACTGTAATTATGAAAGTTAAACTGACCCCTTCCCCTTTTATTCCATCTGGATGATCACCCTTGATTGCTGCTTAGCTGAGAGACTTCTATCCAAATAATAATAATGGTCCCTGTCAACGTCATTTTTGATCAGCTAATGCTCTGCTGCACCAGGGAAGGGCAGAAGACAAAATCCAAGGGATTTAACCCCAGAAGGCAGAGTGGAAAGTAATGGCTCCCCCAGGCTCTCCTGTTTCTGTTCTAAATAATAAAAAATACTCAACGAAAGTGTGCAGAAAAGTGGGAAGAAATTTTGTACCTATGCAGGGCAGTGCCAGGGGATGAGAGATTTACAGAGGGAAGGATTTTCACCACTTCTGAAGGATTTCCCCAGCAACTGAAGATGAACTGCAGGAAACACAAGCTCCAGACTCTCAATCTGAAGAAGTGGGAGAAGAGTGCCTTGCAGGCTATGAATACACAGTGTCATCTGCAGATACAGCCTGCAGCCCAGCAGTTCTCAGACCAAAGATGCAGTTGCCTACACCAAGCTCCAGAGCCAGAAAGAAGCCCCAGTGTCCAACCCAGCAGGTTCTGCATTGCACTGCACCTCCTACCTTCTCCTCAGTGACCACACAAGCATTACAAAATGAGGTCGCTTCCCAATAATATTTACATTTCCTAAGAATCATATAGTACTTTACCCAAAAAGCAATACACCAGTCACCACAAATTTCATCATAAAACTTCATTTTTCTTGGCAATAAAGATGTATTTTGGGTCCATATTTTCCCTAATTTGATAGATGCCCAGAAAAGTAGGTATTTTTCTAACTCCCTAAATGAGATTTAATTTCAATACCTACATACTAATTTCAATTTAGCTTCTTTGCATTTGAAAGAGGCATCATATAAAATGCACAGGGGATCAATACACAGCCAGATAGTTGGAACATCTGCTTATAAAAATGTCTGTATAGTCTCTATTTTATTTAAAGTGCACCATCTTACCTCAATAACTTTTGAGAAAGATGTAATTAAACTTGCCCAGATGGACTTGCAAGTTAAACAGAGAAAAACATAATATACCTAATCATCTGCGTGTAAAAGAGAAATGAGAATACTGCATTGATATGGTCTCTAACCTTATAATTTGGGAAATTATGGCCTAACTCAGAGTCAAGTCTCATCTAGTGAGGGTTTCACTGCTGACAGATGACAAATGTAAAACTGGTACAGACCTCTTGTGAGGCTGAGTCTAATCCTCTTCAATCACTGAAAAACTTGCCATATAATCCCAAAATAAGAATAAATTAAATATAATCACATACAGTTTCTTAGCTCCCCTTTACATCTATGTACAGATGAGTGATGCAGTTACATCTATGTACAGATGAGTGATGCAGTAGAATCCCACTTTGGCAGATAAAGTCTGCTGGATTCAGTTTAAATGAATTGTTGCCCATTTCAGATTTAATTGTTCTTATCCCAGTGCCCTCTTAGTTCAAACAATTGTTCCCTTCTGAAGCTTCATCCCCTCTCACTCTTCATTTCCCTATTTTAAACCATTTTCTTTCCATCTCCTGCTTCAGTTGCCTCATGCTAGAAGCTCTGGCTTCAAAACTCTGTAAACAGATACCACCATATTAATTCTGGGGACTATTATCACCCATCACCACCATATCAACATCATCCTTAATTCTGTTTACACATTTTAAAGTATTAAGGAAGCTTCTGTAGATCCTTAGAGCCAGTCTAGGCTTTATTCAACAGGCCTTCATGCTGCTTGGGCACAGGTGGAGTTGACTAGAGTTTAACCAAAGGTTTGCAGTTCTGGGGATCTTCACATCACAGCGTAGTCCAGACAATGCAATAGATAATCTCATTCTATGACATTTCAAAACAGACACTGTCACAGCAAGGGCCATCCCCAGTAGAAGGGATTTGTATCCTCACCAAGCGACCAGACTTTACCTCACCACTTGCGGCCCTCTCCTGTGGGGCAGCAGCCTGCCCCAGCTGCCACTAAGAACAGGAATTTATTCCAGAAAATGCCTTTTATTCCAGAAAATGCCAGCCCACAACCTTCTGATGAATTAACCATTCAGCACTGCGTTTCATTGACAATTTAGAGCACATTTTTCATCAACTTTTAAAAAAACTTCTAAAGGAGGGCCTGTGCACTCGTGCCACTTACCTCAGGCACTGCTTTTGCTCTGAGGGTGAGGGTTTTATGATACTAAAGTGGAAAAATCTACAATCAGAGCTTATACGTTATTTTCTTGGTGTATCACTGGTGACTTCATCACCCACCTCAACATGCAGGGTTTTTTAGTGATTCTCCGTGGAACTGTGACTCCACAAAGTTGTTGGTTTCCTCCTGGCGCAGAGCGGGCGCTTCCACACAGCGGCTCCTTCCACACGACACCTCCCTGAGGCCCGGGGCAGAGACCTCCTTGTGAACTGGGTCACTTTTAACACATTCCAGCCTAACCGGAGCTCAGAGGACATGTCCTTGCTGTCTCAGCTCCCGGCAGAGGCAGAAGATGTCCGGCTGTTCCCTCACCCCCAGCCTCACGGCTCCCTCTGCAGCGCGGTCGACGCGGACGGCTGAGCGGCTCCGCCACGAAATGGCCGCCCGCCCACAAGATGGCGCCCGCGGGCCTGGAGCCGCGCCCCGCCACGGCCCTGACACCAGCGGCGGGAAAGACTGAGGCTCTAACCCCACGAATAAATAATAAAATAATTAATAAAACCCAACCCGAAGTATGAAGGGCAAGCAAGAGCCCTTCAGAAAAGCTTTCTGCAGGGAGCGTTGGTGACGGCTCTGCAGAGCCAAGGGCTTTGAGGGGTGACCCGTGATGGGCGGTATTTGCTGCTTTATCCATTTCCAAGTGCTACACAAACATCGCTGAGGAGAGAAATGTGAAGTGCTGCGGGACTGACCAAAATGTAAATTAATTAATTAGGGAACTGCATCATACAGCTCTTCCCAGCTACCCACTAACATCAAAGCACCAGTCATGGCACCAGAAAAAGAAACTGCTGAACAAACGGCGTGGTTTAGACAAGACCATCACTTAGTATGGACAACAGGACTTCTTGGTTTAATTATTTATAGTTGGACATGAAATTAGCAGAATTTCTGTTGTACGTAACCTCCATCCGCTTGGGTAGCAGCATGAATTCAAATAGGCCTGTGAATATTCATCTCTGGATGAACCTTGAGTTTTAATTTTCAGCAGAGCTGGATGCCTGTTTTCATTGGAATGTATCGATCTGTTTGTCTAACAATGGAAAATGCTTGAATATATATTATTATTTTCTTCCATGAATTACACAGCCATGGTCCATAAACATTCTGGTCTGAGCCACTGCTAAGGTATTGGTTATGCTGCATCAGCAGCTGACAGAGAGAGAGAAAAGGCCTGGACAGGCATTTATAAGAATATTTTCCTTTAAAAAACAGTTTTGTAAAGGAAAAAAAAAACCCAACACCAAACTGAAAGTAAGCTCTACAGAAATGTTTTTTTTTTTTTCCCCATGACTTCAGCTCTTCTGTGTATATTTCTAGATTAGAAAATGGCATTTCTCAGTAGATAAAAGGTGAAACAATGATTTTGTTCTGCCTTAATCAGAAATACAATAGAAGTTGATATTGAAAAACATGATGCTGTCTGTGGATTTGCAGAATTAAGCACAGGTGTTGCTGGATTATCATGACAACAGTACAGGCATCCCTGTATGGAGAGCCAACAGCCCATTAAGAAATTCCACTGGAATGCCTGTTTGATGGCTGAAACAATGGATAAACGTTGCACATATGGGCTTCTCCAGATTAATTCATCTTACCTTTTCAGACAGGGGAGGCAATATGGCTCATACCTAATCCTGGGGACATGGACAATTGTGAAAGTTTACCTCGTCACACAGTGGAGTGTAGAGCACAGAAAGTGCAGTGACCTACACAAACCCCTCTGAGGGGGGGAACAGAGGTATTTCCAACCTTCAGGATCATGTTCCAGTACAAAACTGCCAGCAATCTTTGTGCAGCTCATTTAATCTGCTGCAAAACAAAAGCCTACACTGCTGAGAGGCTTCCTGAAGAAGCCAAGTTAGCAGAGGGAAAGAACAGCGTTTTCTTATTATCATTCAAATCAGAGTAGAACAATATTAGATTCTGTATTTTTCTATGTGTTTTCTATGTATCTGTGCTTCCTGGTACTTAAGTCACCCCCCAGGAGCACAGAACAGATGCAGCTGCAATAGCACTTTCCCTTGGATAAAACAAACTTGTTGAAACAGAAGCATTATTACAGAGCTACAAGATGAATGTGTTTATTCAAACTATTGTGTTTACTAAGAAAAAAGGAGGGTGAGTCTTGGTGTGTTTAATGTGAGTGGAGACATTTCTTTTTAACTGGCAAGAACAAGCAGAAGGCCAGAAACCAAAGGCTCCAAGAAAAAGCCAAGAGGGAGGGCAGGAGAGCAAACCAGACTCCAGTCACACACATGACACAGCAGAGAATAAATGCTTCTCAGAAGCTACTAGGTTTCTTTTTTTGTTTTCTGTCAAAATATGAGTGGATCTTCTTGGGTTAAAGCCCATTATAAAATATGCACATGCACACTCAGACAGCTGAATGCCACTCATTAACATGCAAATATGACTTCAACAGTGAAACTCCCCACTACAGGAAGTTAATGAGGCAAAGAATTGCATAAGATTCACCAAAATACAGAAAATTTCCTTCTGTACTTGTCCAGCCCATTACAGGCATACAGACTGTGTTCCATCTTCATTAACACAAGCTGGTTTGGGGCACCCTGTGCAGCACCTTTTGTTTCCCCATCGCCTGTCCCAGGCTGTCCAAAACTCAAAACTTGCTGTCCAGAACTTAAAATTACCACCACCACAACTGCCATTTAAAGAAGCTGACAGCCCTCACAAACCAAGAGTGATTTGGCACCGAAGAAATAAATTGCAGTTACTGCTTCCCAGAGCAGTAAAATATAATCAGAAACCCTTAATTGATAGATATCAAATATCGAGGCCAAAGGAGGCATCTTTAGTTTTGCTCAGTATGACCTCAGAAAAACCAGTGAGAAAAGAAGTCTGAAAAATATGGTCCCAGGTTAGGTGATGGATTGAAAGGATGTGGGGTAAGCTCAGAAAGACCCTAAGCAGTGCTGCTGCCTTTGAGAGAGGTTGGATGTCTCCCAGAATTCTCAATAGGTCTGGATCTCTAGGTAGGTGGTTTAAGTAGATCCCAGGATTGATCCAGCTCCCTGAGTGTTTTATCCTGCTGTGAAGAACTGTAATATCTGACCCCCCAGTAGGAGAAATCAATATTCTGTGAGGACTGTGAACATCTCTGGCATGTCCTGCTTCTCCTGGCACGTTGGCAGTGGCAGTAACTGGTACCCTTAATGACACGTTTGGGTACTCTGAGTGCTTTGGGTTTGACAGATGTTTAATGACTTGAATGACACAAGTTAGGAAGTTTTCATGCAATTTCTAGTGAACAGATGTTCATTTAGGAAGCACACAAAAAAACCCAACAAAACACAACCCAAGTAGCTGCTGGGACTTGCAGCCAGCTCTGAATGGGTTTTTACATGGTCCATAACACCATGGAGTTATGGAAGACACTCCACAGATCCAGAAAGTGTCCTGAGTGTGTTAGCCCAGTGACACAGCCCTGCTCTGTGGTAACCCCACAGCTCCTGCAAGAAAATCCCTTCCGTGCCTACAACTGGCTCAAAAAACCCTGCAGGCAGACTTGGAAACTTCCAAAGTCAAATCTGGTAGAAGGAACTCAGCCCAAGCCACTACACGACCACATCCTTCAGCAAAATGAAACTATTTCCTCACTATTGCCACACACAACTTTTGGCACTCCTCTCCCTGTAACTCTATTCAGCAGGACAGAGAAACTGATGCCATGCCCTGAAGATATTCACTGTCCTCCAAAGACCAAAAAAAAATGCTCTTGCAGAGTAGTGTGGGGAAAGCCTGCATTACGATACATTACAGAATGTGAGAGGACAGCCCTTCAAACACATTCTCCTGAAACTTGATTTTGCTGATCCTAAAACTTTTGCAATAGATATTTTAAGTGTAGAAATTCCAGTTAAAAATATTTTGCGTGCTTTTGTTTTTCCACTATTTTACTTAAAATGAAGGATCGTAGTTTCTGTATTCCTGCAGCCCAACTTCTCTAGGCTTGCAATTCCTGAAACACGTGTGGCACTGCATTGCAGAATCTCTCTGCATCCAATTTTCTGCCAGCTCAGAAACTGTCATAGCACATTTAGGATGACTTGGAACCAAATTTCAAAAATAGGTACCCGTAAGTACCGGAATAAAAGTGGCTTTGTGTTCAGTAGAGCTAAGCAGAAGAAAGTAAATGCTATTATAAGTAATTTGCTATTACCTAAAATGCTGAAAAAGTACCCTGACAATGTGCATGTATAGAAGGGAAGAAAGCACAAGTTACTGAACAGAGCACTAAAACATTCTGAGCACCAAGCAGCAGATAAATTAGAGCAATCCAGCTGAACACCAAGGTGACATAAACATTAATTAAAATGTAACACCCCTCCCCTCAGAACAAAACACATGTTAAAGAATAATAAAGCAAATTTAAGGAGGAAATAATCAATGGTAGCTGCCTGGCACACAGAGAGAGACTCAAAATAGACTTTGACAGTCCTGGTGTGATGGCAGTAACCACCCCAGAGTGGGGAGTGACACCAGCCCTGTCCCCCACCCCTCTCCTGAGAGGGGCAGCAAACTTTGGTGCAAACTGTGCTGAGCCCTCTGCAAATCTGGAATCTCTTCCAAGAACCGTTTCGACATCAGGAACAGGCACATTCCTGGGAAATTTCATTTTGCTGGGAACACTGGAAATGTTGCAACTCTCAGGGAAGAGAAAGTTAAACAAGGGCAGATACAGAAGATGGTTGTGTTGCTGAAAGATGTTATTCTAATTATTTGTTAAATGGGGCGAGGTTTTAGCTGTAACATAACACCGTTTTAATGGGATTTAAAGCTCCACTCCAGATAGATTTAATTGAGCATTGAAAGGCTTAGCACAGAACATGGGGAGACAACTTTTATCAGCAATAACTTTGAGTTGGAAAGGGGTAGAGCAAACCTTTGAAAGCACTGTGCTTTTCTGTGGAGATGCTGATCCACAGCAACAGGAGCTTGTTAAAAGCATCAGCTTGATCTGTTCAGCAACCTCACATAATGCTGGTCATGGAGCAGAGGCTTATTTTGCCAGCTTGTCACTGGCATGTAAAATGCAGTGCACTTTCATATTAGTGTGGAATACATTCTTAAAACAAAAGTTTTAAAATGACACTTTACCTGCAAGGCACACCATGAATGATTGCAACACGAGCAGTTCCCATAGCAACCTCATCTTCAGCTTCCCAGGTCAGAGGAGATGAGTCTGGTAACTACAGAAGAGAACAGGGCTCCTTGGAAATTTTAGGCAGCCTTTAATCTGTAAAAGAAAAAACAAAACAGGTCACAAGGAGATTTAGGATTGCAGCTCCTTTTGCTTGTTGACCGTATGCTTTTCAGTTTAGGGAGGTTGCACCTGAAGACCAACAAAGAAACTTTTTTAAACATTTAATTTAAAATCACTGGGGGGAATGATGTGTGAGGGTCTAAGTACACTGGGTACCAGGTGAGGCTACAAATTGTAACCTCAGATCTGCATCTTCCACTTGGGCACTGGGGGATTTCTCCTGTCTCTCACTTCTGTCAGCAGCAGATTGACTCACTGTCTCTCTAAGGTAATCTGAAGTGTAATTAGTTAACACTTAGATCACAGTTGAGAGGGAAGTTACCAGAATTACTCTCACTTTTCTCTACAAACGTCATCTGGTAGATGAGAGACACTCCTTCTGCAAGGAGACACTTTCTAGGAAACGTTCCCATTCTGCTCAGGAAGGAGGGGGATGTGATTTGCCCATTTCACCACCATTCTCATTGCCCCAAAATTCTACAAAAAACCCAGAACCATAAATCACCTCCAGATGAAACCTGATGTGTTTCTTGCTCTCTATTACAACTTCTAAATAGTTAAGCTGTAGAACAGGCAATCTGAAGAGTTTCTTAGCTTATTTTTCCCCCCCACCCCAATGGAACCCAAGGGGAAAAAATGGCTCCTCTTATGAAAGGAACCTTTTCTAGAGCAGGCATTTAAATATTAAAAATAAATAAATCAAGTCAGACACACATTCTTATCATTTATTCATATCACTGAAGGGTGGAAGTTGAGAGACCTTTGTGCTTACAAGACAAACTGCATGACTAATAGCATGTGAAGGGGGATGAGAGGGCTTTGCTTGCTTTTGTGAGTTAAAATTGGTAAGATTATTCTAATAAAGTCAGGTTCAGTGCAGTGAGAAGACTAAAAAAAAAAAATCTTTACTTTCTGATCTGAAGTTTCAACTTTGAAAGGGGAAGAGATTAATTGAATATATTTATCTGTTCTCACACAGGCTGATTCAGCTAGCTGGGGGTTAGCAGGAAGAACTAATCAATGAAAACTAATAACTTAAGCAAGTGATTAGAGTATTAATTATTAATTTCTGGAGGAAAATGTCACCACAGACCTTTGTATTGATTGACATAGTTAAGCATCTACTGTGCTTATAGTAAACTCAAGACACTTGTTTACCCTCTGTAGTTTTCATGCATGGCCAAACACTATACTGAGCACTACATTCTCTTGGATTTAACTGCACCTACACAGGAGATTTCTCCTAAAAGCAAGTGGCTCCTGGTTTTACACTCTTCAATTAGATTTGAGATAAATGTATTCACCAGCAGCTGCTGGAACTCTTCTGCATTCTCATTTTCCAAAGTATTATTCCCAGCAGTGAGGGAGCCCACTATGTCACTTCCAAAGCTTCTCCTCATCTCACTGCAATGCAATACTTTGCATTCTTCCCCATCTCCCTGCAATAAGCTCCATGGGACTGAAACAGCACCCACAGCCTCTGATACCTAATGAAAACCCCAAGAAGTGCAGCACTTCCCAACTTATCCTACTGCCAGGAACCCACCTAATGCACCCACAGACCCCCTGCCTGCTGCTCACCAAGATCACTCCTCCTACCTAGATTCATAATGATGGCATTTAGCTCCTCAGCTGTTTGTAAGCAGTATTGGTAGAAAGAAAGAATTATATCTGCCTTTCAGTTAAAAAAACTGAGATTGGACCAAAGTCAAAGAAAATGCCTCTGCTCCACAGCCTTTAGGGATGGGGCTTCTGGAGGCTTGATGGGGCTAAGTGACAATGCTTCATGGAGGATCATGTCCTCTTTGCAGGTCCCAGTGCTGTTTGTATCCCTGATATTCCCTCAGAAATAAGGCTGGTGTTTTGGTATTTTATTCTCTCGTTTTCCACAGATGCAAGAAAATTCTTGGATAGTCTTCAGTTTATTATTCCTCCTCTTATCACAGTTTCTCCTGACTCACCACCCCTTTGGGAAAAATTCTGGGTACTTTGTCATTTTTGCAAACTGCTATTTTTCTACTTAGTAAAATGATGCTTCTCTAAGCATTTTAAACACTAATACAAAACATTTCAAATTTACTAATGTAAATTAGTTTTTAGCTTGTAAGGGCATTAAAAATAGCAGGCTCTTTCTTTCCTCCCAAGATGTTTTGACACAATCTCTGGGTCTCATTTCCAGCCAAAATGAAAAGCTATGCTAAAAATATACATTTTTAGTACTTGGCACAGTTAATTATTAAGTCCAGTGAAAAAGCTGAAAGTCTTCCCTATTAGTTGCTTATTCAAAATGTACTCCAGAGAACCAGCAGACATCAGAGGGTCAGGCCTGTGCTTCAAAGAACCATTTTCAGCTATCTGAATGGGAACAGTTGCTTCTGGTATCAACAAACTGCCTGTACATGGCACTTAGACTCCCACTGGTATTTCCACTGATGTTAATGGAAACTCCATCTCCTCACAGCCCAAGGATATACACCCTGTCATAATTACCTTAGAATATATTCCTAGAAGACGCTCTCACATGCATAATTTTCTAAATATATGGAATAGTACCAGAGTCTGTTGTCAGGATCAGTACTGCTGTTACTGGGTAACTATTAAGGCTTCAAGAGCACCATTTTCCTGGTGCTCTGTAAGAGCCCTGTCTGAGGAGCAGCCCTGGAAATTGGTACCTGGAGACCTGGCTGCCAGCTGAGCCCTGTCCCTGGACACCCACTCCTCACCCCACACCCTGACTTCTGCTGATGCATCCCCCAACACGTTGCAGAAAGCTTCCCAAAGAGAAACGATGCCTGTCTCAGCATTAAAAAAGTAGTGGAAAGTAAATTGGATGATTACTGTTAAAAATATTTTCCTAAGGTGAAAATATGGTGGGATTCAAGATAGGGCTGCATGTTCATTTCTCATGATAGTTCCCTATTTCACATGTGAATGAGTCCAATCTTCAAAATGTTTGCCTGCAAACACTGCTGCTCTTCCTATCAGCAGGCCCATTGTTCAGAGCTGGGTAAAAACTGTCAAAACACTTTGACTTTTTATGGCAAGAGCTCAAGGAAAGGCAACATTTGTGCACCAGCAAAAGATACATAATTGAAAAAATCCTTTCCATTACTAAATGTTTCGTGCTATAAAATCACAGGAGGTTCTGCACTGTGCTTCTGAAGGAGCATATGCAAGGCCTGAAAACTTGCAAAGTTCAGGATTTAATTTCCAGGGGGAAGCCTGTGTAGCTTCAGCACTGCACAGTTCTTTTTTCAAGATGAAAATGAGATAGCTGTGCCTCAGTTTGGAAGTGCATCCCATCAGCAGACCCAGTGCCAACACACATGTGCAGATGTCTTCTTAACATTACTTTTGGCAAGGCATCCATTGCAAATTCTTTTGAAAGGTGCTTTTGTGTGTAATTGGCTTCTGCCAAAGTTGACTCGAAGAGCTCTGACTGCAATCAGCTGTGAGGAAAAACCAAGATGCATGCAATAGAAATATTTGTGGTGATTTTTTTTGAGTTATGAGGGATGGCTTTTTGTCAGAGATTTCTTTTGCATGTTTAATGATACACACTTCTGAAAAAAAAATTAAAAACTCAAGGCTGAAGTATATATGCACCCTCAGGATGTGAAAAACACTTTTTTAGATAGAATTTGCACTACATGAACTCACAATTTGGTGACTGTTCCAAAGGAATATTTGCAAAACATGCTTGAAGCCCCTAAGTAGTGCAGCAGCAGCAGGCAGAAGGAAGCCTTAGCAATCACCTCACGTTGTGCTACTGCACATCAGTGTTCTGCACAGTGCCAATTCTGCTAAACTCCAGAATAGATCACTGTTAATGAAGCATGCTGTACACACAGACAGCAACAGGCAGCTTTTAATCACCTCAGCAGAAGAAGAGCTGAGGGTAAGAGCAAAACCCTCTAAGCACTAACACCTGAGCTGTTAGATTTAAGGTGGTACCTGCCCTCTGACTGTCACAGAGGTGACCCAGGGGCAAGAGCACGTGTCCACGTGCCAAAACCTTCAGAGAACAGAGCTCTGTGAAACATGTCCTATCAATAAAAAACAAATGGAGTTGTTTAGCTTAAAGAATGATGAAGGCAAAAATACTAACTTTAGTAAAACCTGTAAAAGGCTGTTGGAAATAGAAAAAAAAATGTTCCCGCATCCAAAGTGGATGCGGCAAGAATTAATGTGCCAAAAAGATTGAGGTTTAGACTTCAGGTCAGCTTTAGGGGCTGTGTGAGCAGGCTGCAGAATATCCATTGCTGATGTTCCTTAGCAATTTGTAAGATCAATTTAGTCCAGAGCAACCTGGATGCTGAGACAGAGACAGAATGCACTTTGCTTTCAGGAACACCAATATTTGGAAGGGGATGGAGAGAATGCCAAACCTTGAGATTCTCCAGTCCTGTTGCTGCTGGCTGCAAAGTGAGATTTTTTTCCCCATCTGATTGAGAAATTGAAAAAAAAACCAACAAAACAACCCTGAGCCTCTGATAACTGGCTGGAAGTCACTCAGACTGATGCATGAATGGTAGCACAGAGAGGTCCTCCAGGAATGAAGGTTAGAGAACGGGTTCAGGTGAAGTAAGGGCCATGGGGCAAAACCAGTGAGATAGTTTTTGTGTAGCAGACAAACAAGGGCTTACAAAAATTATACTGCTTCATCTGTGAAAGGGGTTAAACAGTGTTAGTGTAAGGGAGCAGACTGGTGAATAATCAGCAAGAAAGCAGAAATGATTCTGAAGGGCTGTGAAGTTCTGAAGCTGCTTAAACAATCGTTGGCTTTTGAGCTCATGTTGTTGCTCAGAAATGAGCAGGTAGCCCATGCTGCCAGAGACCTCTCTTTGATTCCCTCCTCCAAAACATGTCCTGGGCACAGGCAGCTCCTGTCTCCTGATGGTCCCTGCTCCTGAATGCCAGCTGTGGCCCAGATTTAGCAAAGCATCAGATTCCTAACACTGATCCAGCCTCTTAATGCTCTGCTGGATCTGGGCCTGTGTGCCAGGAGAGGCAGAGGCTCTTCAGCAGATGCAATCAGTGACCTGTAAAACTGAACAGCCAAAAATAGAAGGTGACTAAAAGATGTGTCCCTATCAGTGTAAATCTTCACAGTATTACTTGTTTTGGTTGTTTTTTTCTTTATTGTACACATGGCTGAATTTTTTCAGCACTCACAAGACAGGCTTTTTTTTTTCTGCTGTGGTAGCTGTTGTTCTGAGTCCCAAGATAAATATTGGCCTTCCTTTTTTGCATAAGGGGAAAAAAAAGGGAATTTGAGAAGATGGCCCGGGGAGATGAAGGGTAGAGAGAAGGTGCTGGTGGCATCTCTCAGTGAGCTCTCCTCATTCTCACAGCAAGTCTGTCAGACCCTGATCTATCTCAAGCTTCTTTGCTGAAATTATCCCTTCTGGAGTTGCACTTATACACAACTCACACATTGTGAAATATATACAGGCCTATTGTGCCTGATAGAACAAATGACACATACACAGCATGTTTCTGAGACATGCTTATCATAAATGGGGATGAAATGCTTCAAAAAATTAATTACAAAAAAAAGAAAAAAAAAAAAAAAAGACTGAGAAAACTGCTGTCCTGCTGTCAGTTCTTGCATCGTGTTTCCTCCTCTGGGCATTCATTCCCATTCACTTGATAGAGATCTTCATTTCATGGCAGCAGGGAAGTTACAGCCCCTCAACAGATGCAAGTTCCCAACTCACTCCCCTCATTTGTATTTGTCAGGCTGTTGGGTCTCGGGTGTGCACCGTG
Source organism: Heliangelus exortis (assembly GCF_036169615.1). Taxonomy (NCBI): domain Eukaryota; kingdom Metazoa; phylum Chordata; class Aves; order Apodiformes; family Trochilidae; genus Heliangelus; species Heliangelus exortis. The sequence goes on along the minus strand of NC_092433.1, from coordinate 19,371,722 downwards.
CCTGAGCCTCCCTGTCACACACCTGCCACCCCCCAGTCCCCATCCCAGGAGGATGCGGAGCTACACGGGAAGCAAGGATTACATCCACCAGATGTAGGCAATAAATAGATTTCTAACAATATCAGTAAAGATTGCTGAAGGAGTAACCCAGAAAGCACACACTGACACTGCTGTGAATGTTGATCCTGAGAGTTTAAATGCAGTTTCTTCTACTTTTTTTTTTTTTTTTTTTTTAAGGAAAATGCTCTTTAACTTATTCTATATATCCCCTGAGAACCTGGCTGCTGGGCCCAGCTCTGCTGGCAGGGGCAGGCAGGGAAGGTCTTTGTTGCTGATGTAAAGAAATAACCATCTGATGCCTTCCCTTTCTGGCTTGTTAGAGTAGCAGCTCTTAGAAGCAATATTCCTACTTCATCTCTATGCAGAACCTAATGCCACAGCTTAAAATCTGCTTAGAGGCTGTGGAGCACAGCAAATAATCAGCTGGTAACACACACGTTCTCCTCCACCGTGCTGCAGTATTCCCTGCACACCTCCAGCACCAGCACAAACAGCTTGCTGGGAGCAGCAATCCATCTCCAAGCCCGTGTACTCCCAGCTGCCCAACACCTCCTTCCACCCTCTGAACCCCTGAGTCACAGCACAAATTTTCCACCAAAGAAAAAATGACAGTAATTAAAGGCTTTTAATTATTAGCCACTACCTACCAGACATCACCCCAGTACCACCCTGACTCTTTGTCTCTTGTCCCCAGGAAGCCCTCGTTGCTCTGTGAAACCTGAATTAATTTGGAAGCATAAATCATCCCTAGGTAAGGAGATCTGGGCAACTAAAGACATGTCTAAATTAAAGCCACTGCTGTTAATTAGGGGTCACTCTGTATTGTTCTGCCTTTTCCATGGGAGGAATACATTGAGAAACACTCCCGAGGCAGCATGGATCAGAAAACCTCCAGCTTCTCCCAGCCAGGAGGCACTTTGCCCAAACCAGGAGTAATTCTATCATAATAAAAAACTGCAAGCAGTGAATGTTCATAATCTGGCATTTTCTACAAATTAGAAGTTACTCTCTTTTAGGGAATCTTTTCCTAAAGGTTATCTAGAACAACATCCTTAAAACTCACCAATTTAAAAGCAATTCCCAGCTTCATACAGAATAAAATTTCCAGTGCAGTGTTTTCCAAGCATTAAGTGACTGACTAGCCCGTATATCCAGGCAATACATTACAAGCTCTGCATAAAATGTCAGCTTTAGGGATAGCAAAACTAACCTGAAGAGCAAAAAATCTTGAGCTGGCATTCAGTAGGTCCAACTCTTCTCTCCTGGCCACATCACTGATCCCCCAGCAGTGGGAATGGTTTGTGAAGACCACATCCAATTTTTTTTTTTTTTTCTGCAAAGAGTGAATGCAGAGCAGAGCAGAGATGCCAACCTGGCTGCTTCTTTGCACCAGAGAATAAAGATGCACCAGCAAACCCCAGGATGCAAAAAACAAAAAAAAAATCCCAAAGACCTGTCAGCCAAAGTGGGGAATAAATTGCCATCTCACTTCTTATCATAAATTTCCTGAAGAACTAAGGGTTAATTTATTACTGCCTCGGTTTGACAGAATGTTGCACCAGAGAAACAAGGCTCAAGGGGCTCTGTGTGACAATGAAGTTCCTTTTATCCCTAGGTCACTGCTTCAAGATAATGAATCAAGACAGTTTCACTCTCTGCAGAGATAGATAAGTAACATCCACAGTTATCATTCACTTTTGAATGGCTCTGTTCCCAAAATACACATTATCAGAGAGCATTATCTTGTCCAGGAGACAAAAAATAATGCAAAAATATTGAAGATATTTCCATGAGATCTCTAAAATCAGCATCTCAAAGACATTTTACTTTTCATTTCTGGAGGTTACAGAATAATCAATGTTTCTTAAGAGTATAAAATGAAACCAAGGAAAGAAAAACTACAGCAAGTTTATGAAAAGTTGATAAGAAGCAAGTCTATATATTCCTATACTCTGCAGCTTCCTGGGAACTTTTCTGGATATATTCTTTCCAGCTCATAATCCCTCAGTGTGTTCATTCAGTTTGAGTCTGAGAGACCCAGGCAGGCTGGGAAGAGCCATGGTCCAGAAGGTTCAGGCATATAATTAAGCCAAGTTACATATCAAATAATCAAAACCAAGAACAAAGCTGATTTAAATGATCAGCTCCCCATGGTCAGTGCCAGAACTGCAAGAAACCAAACCACCCCCACCACTCCTCTGGGATACCCAATTCTTAATAAAACTATAAAAAAAGTCAGTTGCAGAAACATTTCTCATAGTTTCTTGTTACTTCTGTTGTTGTGTACAATATTAAAAATAGATTTTCACCTCAGGCTGGGAAAACTGATAGAAAGTTTTAAAAAATCCACTAACTGTCTCTTGTCATAAGTGTACCTCATTTTTCACTCATTTAAAACAAAAATAATTTCAAAAAAACTATTTCTTTTTAATGGGCCTGTCTAGTATTTGGTTATATTTAGCGTTATCTGTATAATTATTTTATTCAAGTAGCAATACAACTCAACCATGTACAAAATCTTTCTTTTTTTTTCCTTCACTAACTGCTGGCAGTAAGTGGAACCAAATAATGAACCCAAACTGGACCTGAGTCTCAAAGGACAAAATGCCCATGGAATAACAGATTATTCTTGAGCTCAGAGAAGACTTCTTGTTACTCGAAGCTTTTCAGTATTTTCTTCCATCAGAATTTGAGGTAAGACAGACCAGAACGTGCACAAAAGAAAGAAAAAGAATGTGTGCATGCTTTGCATATTTTACATAAAATTAAGAAATCATTGCCTAGCTGAGCTCACAGCCTGCTCTGTAACTTTAATTTGTTTCACTGAGACACAAAGCTCAAGCTGGGGTCACTGAGCACCACTTTTCAAGATGTTTAGGAGATCACCACAATTGTAAAAAGCTCATTTAGTTCCAACCCCTGCCATGGTCAGGGCCACCTCCCCCGGCCCAGGGGGCTCCAAGCCCCATCCAACCTTCACCACTGCCAGGGATGGGGCAGCCACAGCTTCTGGGGGCAACCTGAGGGGCTCAGCACCCTCACCCCAAAGAATTTCTTCCTGCCTGGGTTGGAAGGCAGGGAATGAAGAGGCTGTAACACAAAACACATTGGTCTCTCAGTAGGCAGGAACTTCATTAGTGATTCCAAAAACCTTCTCAAAATTACAGATGGCTGTGCTTGAGAACATCTGGAGGCTGCTCCATCTACAGCTTGATCCATCTACAGTCACCACACAGCATGTCCTGCAAACCAGAGGGCTGGGGACAGCTGGGAGAGCCCTGGTCACACACAGCTTGCACCAAAAAGTTCCTTGGTGGGACAACAGATCTCTGCAGAGGTTGATTTAAAACCTGTGGCTGGACCCTGAGGTGACATGCTCTGAAAACAGGGGTGGAAAGGAGGTCCTGGCTGTCTGGGGTGAGGTGTCCTGTCCTGTCCCCTCAGTGTGACCTCAGCCTGGCCCCAGGCAGTGGGTGCAGGGGAACGGTGACCCCTGTGCCACCTCCCTGTGCCCACGGCTGGGGCTCTGCACGCTCCATAACATCCCTCGCATTTAATTACCCAACCTAAAAGGAACTAAACTTCAAAATGAAACCCCAGCAACTGCACTGTGTGTAATTCACAGGAACCACTCCCCAGCTGAATGCCACAAGGCCCTGTGTGTTTACAACACCCTGTTAGGGGACTGGAAAACACGCTTGCAGATGATTGCCACAGACTGTATTGCAGATGATGCCACGTTACTGCCTTTTTTTCCTGCCTCTGCCACTTCTCATCCAAGCAGCAGATTGGTTCCAAGCCATCCCTGCACTGAGCATTGGCTCCTGCCAGGACTGGAATAAACCCACAGCTGGCTGTGAGCTCCCCTGTGGCCAGGGGCTGAGAAGCTGGTGAGGGCCGAGCAGCTGGCAGGAGAAGAAGGCACTGTGCAGAGTTTTGCTGTCAATTTGGGATTATCAATTATTGGAGGAAGCAAGGCCAGGGCCAGGAGGAACACACAGCATCTTCTGCAGAGGAAAACTCTGTCACACTGCGTGAGCAGCCTGGCACTGCAGGAAGGGCTGGCTGGGAGTGTGAGGCTTTATTGAGATATCACATTAAGCCCTGGGTTTTCTGGTCATAGAGAAAGAGATGAAAGGAAATAAGGTTTGCAAACTTGACTGCAGCACTGACTGATGTGTAACAGCTTCAAAACAGGAGGGCAGAAGCACAGGGTGTTCCTCTGGTCCCCAGTGTAGCCTCCACTCCTGCCAACAGAAGGCCTGGGGCTGGTGGGTGGATGGAGCAGAACGTGTTCTGGGAAGCCTCTCCTCCTTCCCAAGCCACAGCAGTGGCCCAGGAGGAGCTGCCTGAAGGTCCTCTGCTCCCTGCAGCACAGGGAGGGTCCCAGACATGAGCCAGGAGGAACCCGAGGCCAGGGCTTGATGCACACCCTGACACTGAAGCCATCTTCACCCCACAGACTTTCAAGCCTTTCCCTCTTTCAAGGCCTCCCCAGAACAGCAAATTCCTCTCCCACTTTGCGTGGATGGAGTCAAACAGGGGAGCTCACACCAAGCCCAGCCCCTTCTCCCCAGAGGTACCAGGAGTTCATCTCTTTCCAGCTTGCAGACAGGCCCCACTACCTCCCGACTCACACGGAAGCCACGGGTCCTGCTACTGTGTCAAAACGTTGCTTTTTACCACCCATTAAACCCCAGTTTAATACCTCCTAGAGTGCTAACTGTCAGCTTTTCAGCCTTCATCTGCATCTTATCTTTCCGTGCCAACTCATTTCCCGCCACACACAATATTTTCCGCTTTTCATTTTGCAGAGCTGGAGCTGTCAGCTCCAATTTAATACATCCAATATTTGGCAAAACTTCTTAAGTGTTTTCCAGGCGTTTCTGAGACAACTTATTTTTTAAAAACGTGGTTGACATCTTGAATTGTAACTAAAACAGGGTCCAAAAAACCAGGAAACAAAGAGTATGGAATTAGAAAAGTAAGGAATGAGCGAAGGAGGGGAAGCTGAGTCTGAGTCAAAATCTCATCCACTTCAGTAAGGAATCTGCTGAAGCTGTCATCTTCATCACTGCCCATCACCACTCCAAAGGAAAACACCCACCATGGCTGGGTGTTCCAGAATTGGTACCAGGGCTTCAGGAAGGAAACTTTCCCAAGGCAGAAATCAGGACACAAGGCTGATGCATGGTCTGGTGGGAGAGAAACCCAGGAGCAAAGAAGGAACCAAAAGATCAAAGATCCAAGATCAAAATACCCAGCCAGGAGGGGAAAAGCAGCAGGTGAGCTGCACTAAGGATCTGTCCTAGGGCAAAGCCACCCTGCAGCTGGAAGGACACTTAAAAAGCAGCTGAGGGGTGGTCTGAGACTCCAGCCGTGAAGAAGGAGGACAGACCCACATAGTATGAGGGTTCTCCTTTGCCATATCATTAAAGTGATCTGTTGAACAGCTAAATAAAAATTTACTGCATGTCATAAAACCTCAGTTGTACAGTTTAAGTTACAAGAGTAGTATGTTAATTTATCTCCTGTAAAGACAGTTAAAACGCTGGCTAGTAGCTACAACCAGTGAGCAGAAATTGCCCATTTTATGGCCCAACTTAGAGATCACTGGTGCTGACAGAAGCCTGTTAGTTCCACTGGGCTCTGGAGGAGACCCTGGTGGAAATAACAGAAAGAGCCCTGGAGAGAATAAATATTGTAACGTGATGAACACCTGAATCAGAGAAGTTAAAAGAGTTCTGTGTGGAGGATACCCATTGAAAAAGAGCTCTGCACATCCTAAACATTCACCAACATTTAACAAGGAGCCCTTATTTCATTAAAGCAGCAGCTGGAGGCACAGCTATGACATTGCCCAGCATTTTACCACTACCATATAATCAAGGGAAACTTCATGAAATGAGTGAGCTAGAAGTTAGAGATAAAATAAAAGACAGATAAATATTTCTACTGTCAGAGAACTCCCTCAGTGGCATTGCAGGACTCAGAGCCAGGGCAGGAAAGAAGCCACCAGATGGAATGAGATGCTCCAAGCAATGCCCATGTGCTGACTTCATGCTCTGCAGAGGAAGGAGGAGCACAAGGAGGCTCCCTGGATTCCCTGAAAACATGAGCAGGAAAGCAGCAAAGCTGATAGTCACATAGCAGGGAAAATCCTGTGTCTTCCTTTTTTAGAAAAAAAGAAACCAAAATACTATGCACGAGAAAGAAAATCAAAGTAGAGGCACAGCAGGCACCACTACCAAGTGCACCAAGTGCAGATCACGAGCCTGGATTGTTTTGAGTTTGGAGATACAAAAAATATTTAACTGCAGCCTACAGAGATGCTAGATTTAAATGTCCCCCCATTTATCTGTCTGTTCTTCCTGTCTGCTCACTTCTGCAGAGGTTCTCAAGCCCAGCAGTCCTCAGACTTTTAGGTTTGTAATTAATTCTACTGAGCTCTGTCTGCTTTTAAACTTAGCTGTGAAACTATTGCTTTTTATAATGATGAAGACATATCCACTGCTTGTTCCCATGCTTTCCTTCAGGGAAATACTCCTCCAGCCAACTACAAAGCACAGAGAAACTAAAAATACTTAGATGTTCTGCAAAATTCAAGAAACTTCCATGAATCCTGACCTACATTTTTTAATTTATTGCAAAAAACTACTAGAAGGGAAGGTTTTGGGTTTTTTTTTTGCCTGGAAGCAAGGCTGCAGATGTTCTGCCCTCTGTGATGAGCAGTACTTTGGCTCAGGAGCAGGTGGGGGCTGATGTGCTGACCATGCTGGTGCTTTCCAGGACAAGATGATCTGGTCCCTCTCTAATCGAGGGCAATGCATGTCCCATGTAAGTCCTGACAGCTCATGCACAGGGCTCCTGTCTGATATTTTTGCCAACTTCTCATCAGCCAGGATTGTCCAGTGAGCAGATTTTGCAACGAGGGTTTGGAGGTATCAGACAGGACCCCAACACAGATGTCTCCTAGTTGTGACCAGGGCTGGATCAGTGATCCTTGAGGCACCTCAGAGAGCTGCAGCTGCTCCATGGATCCACCAGAGCCCAGTGCTGCCCGTGCTCCATGCTCCTCATGGAACCCTGGCCTGAATGCAAATTCCAGACAGGCAAAGGGACTGAATTTATGGTGACACTAAATATCCACAGAGACCTGCACAGAGAGCAAGCTAGCAATGCTGACCTTGCTGTCAGCACAGGGGCATTTAAATGTCTGGGGTGACACAAACCCAGCAGCTGTTGCACTCTTCTCAAATAAATAAATGAGCCAGACCCATCCTCTAAGCTCATCTTTAACCACCAATAACACACAAGCTGAAATCCCTGACAGAGCACACTTGCCTTGCAGGGACAAATCAGGTTCTAGTTGGGACAAGCAGGTCTGAGCCATTTAAGATCTCACACTGCTCCCCTCCCTGGTGCTTTCCTTTGCCCTACATTTCTATGGAATGAACTTAAAGATGATAAATTATAAGAATTCCACCCCTGACTGGGAATTCAAATTATCATATTGATTAGCTTTGCCACTTCAAAAGTAGGAAATATGCACAAAATTCACAGACTTTAAAGAAAAAGTGTCACCTTGTCCATGCAGGATAGCAGCATGGGGTAGGGCTCATGGACAGGTAAGCAACTTTCTTCTGAACCAAGAAATACACATGCACAAGGGAAAAAAAAATTAAAAAATCACACCCTGTGGCTATTTCACTGTAATATTTGAGTATTGACCAGATTCCACATCCTTGGAGCACAGGAGGCAGAACCATTGAGTCCAAAGGGTGAAGCAGGTCCTGCTGCCAAGGAATTGTCACTGAGATGTCTTACGTTTTACTGCCAGAGCTTTCACCAGAAAACCAGGAAATGTTAACACAAAGCCTCAGCTGCCAGGTGAAAAAGAAGCTGCAAAATAAGGAAGCTTTTTATCTGCCTGCATTTGAGGCTCTTCCCCCATCTCATCTGGCACTCTTTTGCTCAGCTCCAGGTTCTCCACCCCAAAGCATTTTGGATGGCCAAGCCACACACACAACCATCACTGCTTAGGAATCACCCTTCTTTTATGTTCCAACATGGAAAATAGCTGCTGGGAGAACTCTGAAAACCCCCTCGAATCGTTCCCCTTTTTAGTAGATGCTGTCATCCCACTGTGACAGGGGGGAAATAAGGAATATCTACCCCAGAGCTGGCCCTTCCAGCCATGAAATACACAAAGCTGCAAAAGAAACACAGGCCCCTGACTGGGGGCATCAGATGCCAGCTCATAAAAAACCCTGCAATGTCAAAGAGAATAAAGTTTCTGCTCCAGAATGAAAGCAACATAACACCAGAATTTTGCTTTTCCACTTTTAAGCTTTTTTCCTAACCTCCAGTAGGTCTGCACAGCTCCTGCAGCCACTCTGAGGACAGAGCTGTGATACTATAAGATACTACAAACTGGGTTTTAAAAATATCACAGAATTAGGAACATGGAACACATAAAACATGTTTTTATGGGCTTCTACAGACCCATTTCTCTCTTCTTGCACTTCTAGTTGGAAAGAAATCTTTCTGTAGCATAAACTTGTGCAGCCCAGGGGCAAGGTACCAGCCACACTGTGTCCCACTGCTCCTCAACATCAGCACCTCATGTGCAAAATATTTAGCTGAACAGATTAAATACAAATGGGAAATTTATTTTATGCATCTTTCAAATTCAACTTCCAAGTATCTTAGTTGCTGAACAAAGCTCAGAGGCAGGAAGGAGCTAATATGCAATGTTTGTGTGGTACTGAGTGGCTGTAACACCCACAGCACATCAAATTGGACATCCTGGGAAACTGAAACATCAAGTGTGCATAATAACAAATTGATGAAAAAAGTTATTAAATTTGTATCTCTAGCTACAATGAAATTATACATCAAACATATTTTATTTTTCATCCTGTTGATTCTTTCTAAAGAAATATGATAGATATATTTGGAGGAAAAGGATTTTTTGTTTCTAGTCTAATAAAAAAAGATGTTTTCAGCTGGTCACAAGCTGGGGACATGGAAGGCAGCAGTAGAAGTGATGGATTAGTGAGTAGAGTGCAGGTGGAGTGGTCAAACCTAGGTGTTAAAGACAATTTATCAGAGAACTTCCACAGCTCTGCAACCCATCCCTCATGCAGCCTTCACAATTGCATTTACTTTTTCAGTGTTTCACTGCAGCCTCTCACCTCTGTAAAGAAACAAAAAGCTCCTTAAATTACTTTTTCCTTCCAGCCTTCTCTTGGTTCTTTCTCACCCAAACCTACCTGTATCATGGTAACTTCCTGCAAGCCACTCTGATTTGAAACTGGATTTAGATTCAGATGAGCTATTAGGGAGAAATTCTTTGGGGTGAGGGTGCTGAGCCCCTGGGTGCCCCCAGAAGCTGTGGCTGCCCCATCCCTGGCAGGGTTGAAGGTTGGATGGGGCTTGGAGCACCCTGGGCTGTGGGAGGTGTCCCTGCCCATGGCAGGGGTGGCACTGGGTGGGCTTTAAGGTCCCTTCCAACCCAAAACTTCCTGTGATTTCTTTTTCATGTGTTTCCAGGACTGGTCATAGCTAATAAAAACCAGTGCTGAAGCTGGGCCAAATTTAGTCCCATGTCATGGGGAGGCTTTACCTTGATACACTTCCCAAGGGATGGGTTTTCAGAGGACAGACACTCCCAGAGCACCCCACTGAAAATCTGCCATGATCTGCTCATCCATAATCCCTGGCTGCAGCCCAGGGCCAGACCTTGATCATTTGATTTGTTTAGGTATGAAAGACAGGTTTGGGGCCAGGAGAAAAGCAGAACAAAAAGCCTCCAGACTGCCATTTTCTGAAGTCCTCTCTGCTGCTCAGGTACTGATGCTCCACCTCTCCTGTGGTAACACAAAAGACTGGGATTATGCTTCCACACAGCACATGTAAGGTTTGGGCAGCATGTGGAAAGAAACAGCATTTCAGGGAAGGATGGGCTGGGAGTGAGCCAACCACAGAGATCACTCCAGAGATTTCCTGTGGGAGAATCACACTAAACCCAATTATTGACGTAAGGTTGAAAGATATTCTAAATCAATTGACATTTAAGGCTGCATCACTGGTGGTGTGTCTGAAAAATGCAAAATCCTTGTTAACCCTCATGTGTGAGTCTTTAACTTGAAAATGCCAGTTCTGCTTGATACTAGGAGAATGATATTTAGTAGAATCAGGAGATTTTAAGCTACTATTGCCATTTTAAACAATACAGGTTAGAAGCCCAACTTTCCAAAGCCAGAGGTTGCTTTCTCTCCTAGGAGTAGCAGCAGCCAACCTGGGCTTCTTGCTCATCCTGAGGAAACTGGAAGGACTCAAAGGAGAGAAGACTTCTACAGCATCACTCCAGTCCTCCTTATTCCTCTGGCCCCCAGCAATTTCCTTCCCCAGGAGCTGCAGTGCACCACTCCCTATGTTATCTGCTGCTTCACGTGGGGTTTGCACTTTCCAGCCTCTGAAGAGAGTTTAAATTATTTCCTGTTTCTCCAATCTGGGATGTGGTCACTGGGCTGTCTCCAATGCTTCCACTCCAGTAAATACCATTAGGGTTTAATGATGCTCCATCATCCCTCTCCTGGGAGCAGATGGTGAGTACATGCACATGGAGACTGCTAAGGATACACAACTTCATCAAACCTCTGCAGATCCATAATTTATATGCAGGGAAGTTCACCAGCCATCCAACCTGATTAGGTTCTTGTGCTTCACTTGCAAAGTTACAGAGAGACTTCCAGGATTATTTGTACAAACAGAGGTGAACCTGGAGCTGAGATCTGTGCCCATTACCTGAGCCTCCAGCCACATAAAACCTCAGAGCTGAGCGCCCTTCATGGGAGAGAGAACGTGGTGTGAAGCCTTTCAAAATTTAGCACAAATTTATTCATTTTTTGAAGTTCAGCTCTGAAACCAATTTCAAATAATCCTTTTCACAGCCAACCCTTCATTTTGAGGAAGACTGGACCAGATGTTGGACTTCACTTTTTAAGGGCTATAGCAAAAAACCCAGCATCGTGAAAGTACCATGAGAACTCATCAAGCCATGTCCCCTGTATTCATAGCCAAGAACAGAAGCCTTGAGGATAAATCAGTGCACTTATCAAGCTCAGAAGAGAAAAGAAACTGCATGTTTAAATGCACACACTGCACTTAAAACATATTTTTGAAACCAATACTGCCCAAATGCCACAGTTCACAGCAATTCTGACTCAATTTCTTCCAACAGACCGAAAAAAAAAAAAAAAAAAATTACTGTAGCCTACTACGGAATGGTTTATGGCTTGTTTTGTGCCCTGCTCTTCCTAAAGGCACCCCCGTGCAGGATGAGAAAGCCCTGCAGCATTGCCAGCATCAGTGCAGGGCAACACTGCTGATTTTGCACAACTCAGCAGCTACCCTGTCATCTCCCCTCCAATGTCATTTCTCTCCCTGGTGAACGAACACTCCCAGACAGTTGTGGGACAACTGATAGCTTTTTATTAACTGCAGCTGCTTGGTTTTACTTGGACAAAGAATTTATCTAGGAGGACACCAGTTCTATCCTGTGGATAACTTCCGAGACAGCGATATCTGATCGTCTGGGGTCTGGGTTCCTGATGAAAAATCTAGGCTGGTGCTTTAGTTTCCTCACATATTTCACACACCAGCCCACAAAGATGAAAACTGCAGAAAGCCAAAGTAATTTCCTAACACCAGTTATCACAAATGCAACATGACACATCCACTCAAATGCATTTGTTGGTAGCATCTCATACAGCTTTGTTACATTTAACATCCATTTTGTTTTTCCCTTCACTAGAATGATTTTAGCTATAATATGTGGTGTTTGTTTTAAGGTTTTTGGTACCTTAGAAGCTTGACAGACCAGGTGTTTCTTTTTGAAAAAGCTTAACACAACAACAGAGCAGATTTCCCTCCGGGGAACAGGGCAAAGAAGGTGCCTGTCCAGGATCCCTGGGGAACTGCAGCTCCCTCTGTAAGAAACACTTCCAGAGCTCAGACAAACAACTGAATACTTTAACATGCCCAGAAGAGGTGAAAGGGAACAGTTTTATCATTATCATGGCTAAGTAGTAACCTTGCTTAGTATGAATCTTGCATTCAGCAGCCAAACCCAGTTTATTAACTGCCTGCAACTCCTGAACAGATTACTTGGGCTCTGACCCTAAGGGACTGAAGCACAAGGTCTCTTCACCAGGAGGTTTTTTCCCTCACATCTGTGTAGTCATCACCCCTGCACAAAAATGTCCTTGTCTGTTTAAGAAGGACTCTATGTTTCCCCAGAACTCATCTGGTAAGCTGCCATGCTTTGATTGTGCACTTTGCAGATATAATTTCTTCTCACTTACTGACAACTACCAAAGCACAGAAAACAGCCAAGACCCTGAGTCCTGGAACACCCGCTCGGGTGAGCGTTCCCAGAACTACAAAACTGTGGGATTTGCTGCTTACTGTATTTTTTCATTTACAAAAGCAATTTTTTTAACATGTTTAGGCATCAAGAAGTAGAGAAAGGCAATTAACCTCTTACACATCTCTCCCCGTTACAAACTATTCAGGTTTCATAATGGCTTAGACAGTCACTTACCAGGGTATGTGACAGCTGTTCCCAAATTCTTCCTGTGGTCTCACACTTGGTATTTTTCCCCATACAACACATCCTTCCTCCTCAGCATGAAGCTCTTTCTCTGCCTTCCATTTGACCACAATCCTCTTACATGTCTCTTGCCTTATTTACATTTTTTTTGCAGAACACTTGAATTTCTACCCCCTAATATAGGGTTTTCTTCTGGCAAGTCTTAAATTTGTCTTCTTTAGTCCATTTGCCAACTGCCTGGGAGAGTCAGGTTCTGTAAATTCTGCCATTTCCTTTACAATCTGCCCCACTGCATTTTATATCTTGCCATAAGATACACTTTTATTTCTTGGTATCCTTCTGACGCTTTCCTCTAACATTAAATCACAGGGTTTCCTTACTCAAAACCAGGCAGATACTGGTGCAGCCCTTTGCTTTATAAGCAAAACTTAGAGGTTCCTTGAGAATATGCACCTTTTAATTGTAGTAAAACAGCTCTCTAGCAAAGGCTTTCTGGGCAATAAATACCGGCAGGTCTTACCTGTGATTTATAGCTCGCCTCCTGCCGTACAATAAAACTGTCTGCTGCACCACTGGAACTATTAACTAAGCAGTATTGAGCTGAACATTCAAAAAATCTTCTGATCCAGTGGTTCAAAGCCAAATGTATGATGCTGCTGAAGTCAATACATAAAATTGCAGCTAAGGAATTAACAGCTTAAAGAAATCAAAGCTCCCTGTCATCGCTATACGCTGTGTAACAGAGCCCGGGTAGCTGAAGTGTACTTGGCTTTAAAATGGATGTATGTTTCTAAGAGGGGATGAATGCAGTAAAAAAAAGAATCATTTAAAAAAAAAAAAGTCAGATCTTGCATCAGTGCTTTCTTTTAATTACGCCTGATTTCCTCAAGCTAGGATATTGATACTCTGAAACCCAAAAGCAAGAGGATTTTCATGGCGCTCATGAAAAATTTAACTATTTCATGGTTCAGTCTGCTGGACCATAGAAAGTTTAATCAGAAGTGACATTACCAAAACTAAAGCAGAGCAAACCTGAAATGGTACCCATCACTCTTAGCAATAAAGGAATTCAAATCATGTGCAATAAAGCATTTAAAGCATACAGAAAGCACTGTTTTCTGTCATGTTCCTCAGTAGCTAAGAACACCAGGGATTACTTTATGCACTCTTTAAAGAAACCTTGCATTCAATGATTTTTACAGCCTGCTTTGGAGTGTAAAGCAGATAATGTCACATTTTATTCCACCTGCTGGGTGCTCCTGTCCAAATCCCTGTCTCTGTAACCCGAGGGCAGAGCCCAGGAAAACTAACAGGGGGCAAAGCAGCTTCACCTGATGGGTGCCAGGCACTGGCTGCCCTCCCAGCGTGGGGCAGGAGCCCTGGGCTCAGCCAACATCTCCAAACTTTTCCCAACATTGTTAAATTACTCTTTTGAAGTCAATTCACTCCTTTCCCTGCCAGCACAGTGCTGCTGCTGGGCACTTGGGCTTCCACCTCATTGCTCCCCACATTCCTGCCTTCCTCTTGCACGTTTTAGGAATCCCAACTCCAACACAAATCCTGAGCTCTGCAGACCCAGGAACCACCTGGGTACCCACCACAAGCACAGCATGGGGAACACTCAACAGTAATTCAGCTTCTGCTTTCAGAAAAGCCAGATCACATTTTGCAAGGGGATTGCAAGAGCTTCACACAGCAAGGTTTTCAATCACGTTTCAAAATTTCCCTCCAGAAAACCCAGCACAAGGCTCCCAGTGCTCAGGGTTTTTGTTCTTCAAGGCAAACCAGAAATAGAGGAGATCCCCCCCATGGTTCTGCCCCCTATCAACTTCATTTCTCTTTCTGAAGTAAAAGCATGATAAGCAACAGGCATAAAAATATTATTTAGAGATCTCACACTAGAGGGGTAAAATTTTGCTTTATCATATTTAGGAAAGTTTGGCAATAGGGACAAGTTTCAAGTCTTAATTTTGAAACTTTGATCTTGTTTAAGCAAAACCTCAGTGTGGCTTTGTTTATTTATTTATGCTTTTAAAGAAAACTTACTATCTGCAAAAGCCTGACACACGAAGTACACTGAGTTTTTTTGCTAATCTGAAGCAGTACCACATTCTTTCCTGCATCCACTTATAATCATTACAGAAATGCTGAAATTACAACATTCCTTAGGAAATAAATCATCATCATAATATTCACATCAGCCCTTTCACAACCGGTGCTCATCAGGGATGCCTTTTATTCTAAAATCAGGGCAAGTTTTTCTTTCAATTAGGAAAAAAAACCCCTGAAAACCAACAAACCTTAACCATCCCCATAGCACAGCCTTCATTCTGACTTACTGTTTCCCGTGGCACCTTCCCACTGAAGCCCCAGTGCACCTTGGCAGGGTAGGACTCCAGTTCCCCCAGGTACACACCTCACACTGCAGTGATATTTCACCATCCCTGCTTGCTATAGGTTACCTTCTCTTTATTCTACCCCCTTGGTCTCCTTGGCTCCAGGAATATCTGTAGCACGTAGGTAACCAGATACTTTCCTTCTTGTGCTGTTGTCCTCAGCCAACTCTAAGGAGAAGAAACCCTGTGTTTATGGGGAGACAATTCCATATTTCACAGCCTGTGGTTCTCTCTGCTTTGAGACTTATTGCCAATTCAGGAGAAAAAAAAATTATCTGCTCTTTTCTACGTGCCTTCTGCACCAGAGAATTTCATGCAGCTCCTCTGGCTCACAAATAAAACCAATTCAGTGTGGCTTCAGAGCACTCCGGGGCTCTGAGATCCAGCCAGACAAAAAAAAAAAAAAAAAAAAAATTAAAAATATCCAGAGACAGAGACTTTAAACCAGCGTGTTGCAAAAGCTTACGAAACTAGAGAGTGACATTTACTAACATCACACAGTGCCCCCAAAAATCTATACACCTGGATACATGGTGTTATCCATCTTAAATGTCACTACCAGCACTTAGAAATTGCAGGGCCTTGCAAAAACCCAGGGCAGTGCCCAGATGTAAGGGCAGCATCAGAGGTATTGACTCCTGCTCTTGGCCAAGCAGGGTCTGGGTGTGTGGATGAGAAGGGTCCAGCTCTCAGCCATTGATGGGTGCTGCAAAAGTGCCTTGACAACTCTTTCTGAGAGAGCTGCATTAGCTTAATGCATCTGTGGGAGTAGTCACAGAGTTTATTGCTCCAAGTTTCCAGTGACAGGGTTTATCCAGGCACCTGGAAGTCTTTGCAAGAATGAAAGCAAATATATAAAGTTACAGCCATGCAAACCCCAGTTTCTGCTTTCATAATACTCAAAAAAAAAAAACCCAAGTGAAAAGTTTTCCTGGGCAAAGCATATGCTTCTCTCAGCTTGCTTCTCAGCACTGAAATGAGACAAATCAATATTGCTGACGTTCTACCAACAGAGTCACAAAACACCACCAAAAATTGTAAAGCAGAGGGAAAGGTTTCAGACCCTTTCCCACCCCTCCGATCCCCGTGGCTCCAGCAAACAGCAGCTCTGGCAACAAGTCTCTAACAATTCCTATATTCTAGCAGGGAATGCAAAAGCCAGAAAAATTCTATTTATGCTAAATAATTTGTCCTCCTTTGATCACAGCTGGCTGAACCCTTCCTGCTGCCTCCTTAAGAGCATTATTGATGCTTGGCTCCGAGATGATGCAGCCTTCCCCTCCACAGCAAGATCTTTAACTTGGGCAGAAAGCATTTGCTCTAAAGGACAGAAATGCTGAAATGAATCAATTACAGACAGGTAAAAGAAAAGCCAAAGGAACCACGGAGTTTCAAGCAGATGGTTCTGTCTCACCCAGCTCAATTCAGCTGAAGAGCAAACCTGGAGCACTGGGCAGGGCCCTGGAGGAAACGTGCTGGGCACAGCTCTGCACCAACCCAAGTGTCACCTCCCTTCCCTCGCTGGAAACCTGCCCAGCCTCAGCAGGTTCAACCTTAGGGAGCAGACCAGACCCTTCCTGAAGTCTTTCCTTTACAGCCACGGATAGAAAACACCAGCACAGGCTGCAGGATTTTATTGCAGCAAGGGCAGCCACAGAGATGTATTTTTCTCCTATGTATACTGAAGGTTTATTGCTTTCTGCATGTTTTATTTGAGCATCAAACCCACTAATTCATAGGGTCATCATAACAAATATTTAATCACCTTATTTACATTTAGGCAAACAGATCCTTTCCCCACGGTCTTTTTAAATCTGTAAAGTTTGTGCTTAAATCTTCCCAGCCCAGCCCCAGGAACACAAGAGCCAGTTGCAAATGCAATAATTAAATGTACACACTTCCACAGAATGCACAGAAACACAGACCTCAAGCAGATGGGGAGAAATGGCTAAAGAAAAGCCAGCTGTAGATTTCTCAAGGAAGGATCCAGAGGATGCCCAAGGGTACAAACCCAGGCTCTGCACACCCACTCCCTCCCAGAGTGCTCAGGCACCAGCAGAGTTTCAAGGAAATAACTTCCAGGGCTTCAACAAAAGCAACATTTACTTTATGCAATATATACGTATATACTGGAGTCAATCAAAGCCATCCACAGGTGAGATCCAGGAAAGGACCAGCTCTAACCTCCCCCAAAGTGACAGACACATGGACCAACAGGCAGCTTCCACAGCAGCCCTGTGATATTCACACAGTGTTGCCAGGGATTATTGCACACCAAATTCTTTGTAATTGAGAGCAGAATACGTTTCAATTTTGTTTGTGTGTCAATTTGGTATTTCTGCATTCAGTTACGATAAAATAAAAATTATATTATTTCATTTTTAATATTCCAAAACTGCAGCTTTTGAGGAGATAACTGGGCTTTTTATTATAACTTTATGTAAATTGCCATAGAACCAATGAATTAAATTAACTGAACTGAATTCCAATTTGCAGAGAAGCCTGGTCCAATAATTCAAAATCTGCATTTCTTGAACATATTTTAATTGACCAGTGCTTACCAAACTGTCATTTTGATTTTTCTCTATTGTTACAGAGCTGTCAGCATATGTATTTCATAGAAACTGCAAGATGCCCACAAAAACAGGTTAATTAAGCAGTTCTCATACATCCCAGTCACATTAACAAGCAGACCCCACGAGCAAACAAAAAGTGAAGCAAATGAAAATATCCCCAAGTATTTATTCAGTAATAAAATGGAAAGAAGGATTTTAATTGCCTTTAAGTTCTGCTGCATTTTCATTTTCTCCACAATTATATTTTTTTTTTATTGTTCTTTGTGTTGACTTCACTGCGGTGCCCTGTGCCTGATGTTTGTTTCTAAATGGAGGTGGTAATTAGTCAACACAATCCCTTCTGGTTTTGTTCATCCCTGTTGGGATGTATTCCCTTGGAGACAGGCTACCAAAGACAGGAAGAGTTGTAACTTCAAATCCTATCATGTCTCAATGATTCCTTTCCAGGAGAATTCATTGCAATAAAGCAAGCAGAGGCTCAGTGAGCAGAGAGGATGCAGCGTTAGGAAATCATTCCTTACATCTGAGATGGAGCAGCAGAACAGGAACTGATGGATCCTGTGTGAGAGGACCCTGTCAGAGGGGAAATCAAAAAAGAAAAAAGCTGCACCAAACGATTCAAAAGAAAGTGTCAGAAGCTGATGAACAAACCACGGCGATCAAGCAGTGGTTTAAATTCCATCTTTTGTAAGAGGGTGTAAAGCCACAAATGTTTCTGCTGGCAGAGCATGGGGGCTGAAGGAAGGAGCTGCTGAGAGGGAGAGCAGCTCGACCCAAGAGGGGCTGGGACAGCCCCCTGGGTGCTGCATGGCCTGGGAGTCCTTTGCTGGAGAGCTGCAGCATCTGAACCCTGGATGTGCTGCCTCCTGGTTCTGAAGTAAGGAAAATCCCTTTCCTCATGGCTGAGCCCTCCCCTGTAAGAAACTTTACACCTGCAAACAACTCCTTGGGGATTAACCTCTGTGCCTAGGGCATTTCTGTAGAGCATCAAACTTTGCATAGAAAATCCTTTCAAAAATTCAAAAAGTAAAATTAAAACAGTTTTTTAATTATAGTAATTTATTCACCTGGTTTTTTTTTTCTATGCCCCACCCCAGGGAATTGCTGTCCTGGCTCTTAGAGCTGATGGCTCATTGCATTCTGCCCCAGTCTGTAAAAGATGGGGAGTTGTAAAGGATGCAAAAAAGAGGATGAGGTGCTTGCAGGGACAGAACACCACTCATATGTTAGTGGTAATATTAGATGTAAAATATTATTTAGAAAGACACAAGAGACAGAAGGGGGTTGGACAACACTACAGATAAACCAGCACTTGCTTTTTGATGATGCACATCTACCACTTCAGCTGGGTGCTGGCAAGGATGCTGAATAATGAACATAATTCAAGGCCAGATACTTGCTACAGAATGTTGTCTTTTGTTGTATATTCCGTTAAGGAATTACTTACTAGGAGAATGTACACAGGAAAACACTTAAAGTGCAATCCTTATTCTTTTATGATATATCCAAGTTGCTTCCAGTAAATAAGAGAAGTCGAGAAAAACTTGAACTACTCAGCTTCAGCAGTTTCTCTCATAAAAGATGAGAGCTATCAACTAAAAGGATATACTGTAGGAATAAAAAAAAATAAAATGCTTGAAGATTCACAAAATAGTACTTATGTTTAGAAAAAGAATAAAATTACCTTATGTGTTATTTTAGACTATATAAAGACAGCGGTCACGGTAGATTTATTCTCCCTTACATCTTCGATGACTTAACCAAACGGATCACAGTTATCAAGGGCAGAATAGGGATGCCTGGCAAAGCTTTTTTTTTTTCATGCTCCCTATATTTTTCTTCCATTAAGACTTGAACAAATAACATTTCTGAGATTATCAGAAAATACAGAGCTGTTAGAATAACTGCTTCATCATTCCACCTAAGCAGTGTATTTTTCCAATCTGCAAACGTTTCATGTCATAATAGAAAAAATAATTTGTAAAAAGACAAAGCTGCACGCCAAAGAAAAGCTAATGCAAGTCAGCAAGTCTCAACGTGGCAACGTGAAGATGAATGCTTTGTCCCTTTTATATTATTTATTGTGCCTTTATATCTGTGAATTCCAAACTATCTATTACCAGAGCTGGTGCCCGCACTCAATTCATACAATATTGTGACAGTCAGTTGTTTCCATCATTCCTAAAAGCCACTTCAGTTGAAGCTGATGTTAATGCACTAATATCCAAGTTAGGATTTATGCTGCCTCCCACGTACGCTGCAGCCGTGTAGGAAGGGGAAGGCTCGATGCTAGGGAGTTGCTTTTGCTCACTTTTTCAAGCAAACAAGACCCCGAGTTGCTAATTGTTAAGGTTATGCATTTTAGATAATTGCTGATTACGGTATTTGAAGTGTAAGTGATTGTTAAATGTGCTGTCTGGCTAATGCCCAGCAAGCCAACGTGATACCACGGATAATTATAGACAGTTTAATTGCTTGGGGTCTTTTAATTGGCAAAGTACACCACTGATGAGAGACAAGATGAAAGTGGAAGATCTCCTGAGTCAAGGAGGCTTCCAAAATTGCATGCCACCAGCTGACCCTCTGTGTTTTGGGTTCATTCTTTAGGGACCAAAGGAGGATAAAAGGAGACAGCATCGCTTTCAATAAGACCTGACCCATCCTACCCCTGCAGTGAGTCTTTGCTTCAAGTTCCTCTGCTCGCCTTGCCTGCCTCCTCTCCTCCTTCCAGCCCTGCAGGCACAAATTCCTGCAGACACTCTCACTGCATCCTGCATTACCCCTCTGTCCTCTGCTGAGCTTGCTCCTGCCACCTGGTTGGAGAGGTCCCCAAGAAGGGTGGCTCTGAGTCACAGCAAAGGTTAGATGTGGAAAAGCAAGGGACTGCAGAGCTTCTGTGCCTGCTGCTTTTCTTAGATGGCCACGAGTTTGGAGTAAGAATTACAGAATTTGTCTGGTGAAGTCAGTTGAACCAGCAGGTGAAGCCAAGCAGCTTTTGTGATTCAGATAAATGTTCCAGCAGTCACAACAACTCCTGAATCTCCATCCCCACCCACATTTAAATCTTGTGAAATTATCCCATGGGTGTAGTTGAAAACACGAGGCCTCCTTTCACCCATAGAGCGGTCACTGAGCAAAAATCCTTCCTAGTGGCTCACACACCTCTTTCCTTTCTGAGTTTTTCCCTCCAGTGGCTAAAGGGAAATAAAATCTCCTTCTGGACTCCCAGCCAGGCAGAGCAGCCCTTGGTTTGCCAGGCAGGAGAGCCTGGTGCCTGTGTCTGCACTTGGCTGCGTGGCAATGGAGCACTGAGAGCATTTGAGCATTTCAGTTCTTATGCAGTTGAAATAAATAAATAAATAAACAAACAAACAAAATGCCAGCTCGTTTTCTTCATTTGCAAATCATTTTCCCAGGAAACTCATCACAGTGCTGATTTGCAGTCACACATCAAGACTTATGACAAAGGGGGGGGCTCAGGGTGGATGGAAACCTTCTCAGCTGCACGAGTGTATTTTAGAGAAGCTTTTACACTGGGAAGAAACAGCCAGACAAGAGCAACACAGAGATCAGCAGGTCAACAGTCCTTAATCCTCAAGTGTCTGAAGATGCTGGAGACCTCCATGCAGCTTTAATGGGCAGGAGCCACGTGAGGGGAGGGTAAAACTACAGAAAAAAAGTGTGGAAAAGGGATATACAGCAAACAGAATATTTGAAAGCAATGCTCTCAAACCCAGCAGCAGCTGCAGGGCAGCAGTGTTTGGAAGTGAGAATGCAGGAGGAGACATCCAGGAGGGACAGGATGGCACAAAGCAGGGAAGGGGAGTCTGAAAGAGCCAAAGGTGATGGGCCCAAGGGTCTGCTCTGAAAGCTGAACCCAAGGAAAGGCTCCTGTGAATCCTAAAAAGCAAAACCTGGCCTCTCTTCCTGCTTCAATTTTTGAAAACCAGTGGATGGACACTATTTAGGGCAGGCAACTACAGGCACAGCCTCCCAGATGTGCTCAGCATGGAAACCCCAGGCAGGCAAATGCCAGCAGCCACCAGAAATGCTGGGCTGAGCACTCCTTATTGTCCTGCTCTTTGGATGAGTCACAGAAATGTTGGAGGATCCGGTTCTGGGAACATCAAATAAATGGAAACAAAGAGTTGTCCTACTTTAAAAATTCCTAGTAGACTTTAAGATGCTGCAACTCTCTGGCCCTCTTTCATGTCACTGTTCCCCAAAATGCCTGCATTACCTCCAGCTATGATGAATTACATCATCTTTCTGCCCTTTCACAGAAAATATCCAAGCAACAGACCTGTCACCACCTCCTTGACATCACATCCCACAGTTCTGCCAATCTCACTCTTGGAAAAACTTTCTCCATTGTCATGTTTCCACAATTCCATTGTCACCTTCCTCTCACTTCTGACTCCTCTGCCCAAGTCTAAGGGATGCTTTTCCAGCTACCTGCTGACTCCTGTCCTGCTGATTTGCAGAAGGGGCTGCTCTGCCCTGCTCCCTTTTGCCTGTGAAATCCTGGAAGATGGAGGACCCAGACGTGTAACTGCGAGAAGGATTTGTCCTGCAGATGCTTTATTACTGCTGGAAATGGAGAAGCCTGAAAGATCACAGCTTGGCTTTTAGAGTTCACCCAGTGTTGGCCAAGCTAGCAGCTAGGAGAATGAAAAAATACCTTTTCCCCTCTAAACTGAACAGATTGAGAAACAATAAAGCATGAAATCACCCACTGTACCGCTTACGGACATTGCTTAGAAGAGCATTTTGATATAAAATACAATACAGCTATTTTTCAGTTGTCCTAGCCTGGATGTTCTGTTTACAGCCAACAATATGTGACAGATTTTGAGTCTCATTCCCTTCACCTGCGACCACCTGTGCCAAAGCTGAAATTCCCCTCTCCAAGCAGGTTTCCTATGGAAGCCCCAGCACTTTAAGCCTGGTGACAAGAGAGCCAGGGGACATACAGATCTACCAGGTACATTATTTGAGATGAAAAGAAGGCACAACCACCTTATAGGCTTAGGTTGACCTTAACCTTGCTCCATTCTCAGACCCAGACCTAAGCCTCTTGACTCTGTTTTTGAAAACCCTTTGCTAAACCCAGGATTAGCAGCTTGTCTATACCAAGAAGGAGCTTAAATGTAGCATAATTCAGGTATCTCTGAGCTGCTTTTGCTGTGAATTTTCACAGCTTTTCTCCAAATACACTTACCCTCAGACACCACCTACTTCCCAGCCTCACCAGAGCTCTTCTTCCACTTCACGGGTTGTCAAGTGACTTCTCAGAGACTTGGGGGAAAAAAACCCACAACCTGTGTCTGCAGAGTTTTCATGTGAGTATTAGTGGCTAGCTCAGAGTTAGCAGTGATCTATGGTTATGCAAAAGACAATGAGAATTAACCCCTTAGAGGGGCTGAGAAAGCTTCATGGAACATTGCTTCTCTAGAGCTTTTCCTGTCCAGTGCTACTCATCTGACCACGGGTTCCAGAGTCCCTGAGTCCGCACTGAGTGACAGGATGAGCAGAACCTGTGCAACCTTACCCAGCTCAGCACCTAATCCAACCCTGCACAGCATTCCTAACAGCTTTATTAACTCATCTGAATTCCTGTGTGAATTTAGACAACACCAAGAAACCAGATTACTTGTGAAGCCAAAGGGAGAACTGTGTCACCTCTGTCACCCGCCTGGTGCTGGCCCTGGCCCTTGGGGTTTTATATCTAAAAGAATTCAAATAATTAAATTCAAAGAAAAGATGCAGCAAGGCTTTAAACATGATGAATAAAAACTACCAATGATGGGACACTTGAGGGAATCAGTAGTTTTGTCTTCAGTCATTGGACCAGCAGAAATAAAGCACAAAACCCAAAACACAATCCCTGGACAGGTCCCCATCTTTGTCTTAGCTGAGTAACTGATGGGAGGAAATGAAGCTTCAGGGTTTTGTGTACATTTGAAATAGCTCAATTATTCCTCCTGTTTGCACAGGATTGATGGACTGCAGCCATGAACTATGTATGCTGAACAAAGTGGGAACAGAAAACAGGGCTCTCCTGAGCCCTGCCATTCTTACAGAAGGGACAAAACAGAAAAAAAAAATTCAAAGCATTGGAGGGATCCAGTGAACAGGGCAACAATTTTTTTCACTATAATAAACAAATTTGTCTTCTAAACATAATTATAAAATCCACCATTGCTTAACTACATAATTTAAACCAGTTTTGCTGCCTCACCTGAGAAGAAACAGCAATAAAATGATTGTGACCAACTCCTCCATGGATCCCAAACTCCTCATCTGCAGTCATGCAGTGCTAAAAGAAGAGAAACATGCACCAAACCTATTTCATACTGTCTCAGCACTCAGAGTATGGTTGGATGGAGGTGCACAGGAGTGGCCACTGGCACTCCAGTTCTTGTTGCTGTCCCTGGCTGGGGACACTCAGGGCTCAGAGGCAGGGCCAGGCTGTGCTCTGTGCACAGGAACCAGCCAGAGGAGCCCAGACCCCCACTCATACTGTGAAGAGCAGGAGCAAACCACAAGCAGGCTGCTTTTCACACAAGGCAAAATCAATGGTTGCCAACTGCTTTAGACCAGAGCAGTTGTGCCTTGGCTTTCCTCACTGCCCTGCCCTCCAAAAGGGGAATTCTCTTGCTTTTACCTTGGGTGCAGTAATCATTTTCTGCTAACACAGTGAAATCAACTTCTACTTTCAAACATGAATTCCAACCACCTTCAAGCTCTGGGCTTCAAGATGTCCATGGCTGTCTTTCCCTGCTCCCACAGACACAGTGAGAATATAATTCATGGGAAGAAGAGAGTGACTGATTTCAGGGTAGTTTTGCCTGCTAGAATTATCCCTGGTTTCCAAGAACATCACTGATTATCAGAATAACCTTTTTATATTGAGATTGTCTTTAAATATACCTTCCCTAATGTCACATGAAGTCTCTGAATGTCAAAATTATGCTTTATTAATAGAAAAAAAAAATCCCAAGGAACATTTAAGCTCATCAAGTGAGGAATGCCTGCTCTGACAGGTGCAGAGCACACCTGCAGCAACAACTGGGGAGAGCTCAGGAAGCTTTTTCTCTGCTCCGATGGCTTCATGGAGTGTTGGTTTAGTGCATCCAAGTGCAGGTAATAGATTGAATTCCCTGCTGGTTTCTGCAGACAGCCAATTCCAAACTACCTGCACACTTGATGCTTTTGACCTTGCCCATAACAGTACCTGAAGGGATGGGCTGAGTCACTTGTCAAATGAGAAAACTTTGCAACAAAAAGCCAGGCACTCCACACCCTCCAAAGAGCAGTAGGAAGTTCACAGCAGGATCGTTTTAATTCCTTTAAATCTACACCATCTACTTTAAATCCTCCTATCCCACTTAACTCTGGCTCTCCTGCAAGTGAGGAGTGGGAAGGTCTCACAAGTAATTTCTTTAGGTGAAAAAAAAAAATCTGCAAAACAAAATTTACTTTTTTGCAAGCCAAGATTTTACTATTTCCAAATCCTCAAATTCATCCATAATTAATCTATATTCATCCATATTATACTGAGAGCTTCAGCCTAAACTGGACCAAAATAAACTCACTGATCACCCCCAGCTAAACATCTTTTGTTACCACCAATGTCTGGTGCAGACTCTGCTCACAAGCAGATGGGAGCTATGTGGGCTGCTCCCATTTCTTGCAGCATGTTGTCTGCAGAAGCCCTTCCCCAGCTTTTAAGACTGAGTATTTAAAGCCACACAGTCAGACTCAGAGAAAATACCTATTTTGGTTTCCTATGAGTGGGCATGTTTGACTGCCATACCCCTACACAACCTCTGCTCTGCTCAGGTTTATACCAATGAGTTGGAATAAGTGTCTTTGGAAACAGTCTCTTCAGTTTTTTTTTAATTTCCTGCCTGTCAGAAGTCTTCTAAATGGAAGTTATCTTTGGCTTTATAATTTCTAACTTCTAAAATCCCTCAAAGTGAACAGAAAATGTGTTTTCTGGTTAACATCAGAGAGCCTTTGCTACCATTGCCTTTTGAGAACAGTATTTCCTAAAGATGACTGCCTAGAATAAATTAAAATAATAAGTCCTTCAATGGAAGATCTAATCACACAAGCTTCTTGCAGTAGGGTTTTATACAAAAATAGGTTTATGATCCCTCACTGGGTTTCTTATCTCCCCAAACACCATGCAGAGCCAGGAGGTGCCATATTTACACCTCCACACTCCTGCTGATCAGAGGGTTAATCTTTAAAACCCTTTAGGTAGCAGGAGCTGTGGCATTTCTCCTGGTGCCAGCCATGCCCAGGCCCCAGCTCAGCAGATGGCACTGTTTCTCCTGCTCAGCCTCACCAGAGGCTGAAAATTAACTTGAAAATTAACTTTTCACCTCCTTGCCAGCAGCCTCGCAGCCCTCGGGGACAGTTTGCACCCTGTCTCTGCTCACCAGGGCCACGGGGACACCTGTGGGTGTTGGGACATCTCAAACAGATCCCCAGCCCATCACAAGGCACTGCACATCCCATCCACAGCCCAATGATGTGGCAGTAGAAGGGTGCCTTGGAGAAAGAGATGCATACATATGGAAACCACACTTGAAATTCATGTCTGAATCAATATAAATGTGAGTACTTCCACTGTCCAAACTTTCTGGTAAAGCTGCATGACCAAGTTCGACTTCTAGTAATTTATTTAAACAACCATCCTCCTAAAATCTACACCAAAAGTCATCCAGCACAAGGTTTCAAACCTCCAAAATTATATGAAATTGCTGAAGACAGTTCCCTGCCATTCCAGCTCCAAGGAAAGTGTTAATACCCCCTTTTTCCTTCAATGATAATCCTTCTCCTTTCCTTGTAGATTCTTCTGCTGAGATTGCATCTCACTTGCCTTAGGTATTAAGCCTATGTAATTTTCTTAACCATGGGGTATCCACTTATCAGATTTGATGCTGATACCTTTTAGTTGCTTCAGCTGGAAAAAACAAGGCTTGCTTTAGAAAAAGGTTATTGAAATGTGACTATGAATAACCAGGAGAAAAGCCACCTCAGGCTATCAATAGATCTAATGCAATAAAATTCAGTGACATCTGGAAATACATTAGGGGGAGTCAATAGCCTAAACCAAGGCATTAGGAGCTGTACCTTACAATTCAGGCTGCTCCCTGTTTTCTTTCTCTGCAATCACTCAGTGCAGCCTCTAATAAAAAAAAAAAAAAAAAGTTAAAAGTACTTTTATTTCCACAAAATAAACTCAAGAACATTACTAGGCTTTGATTCCTAGCCCACACAAAATAAGTGCCCGTGTTTAGAGATGCTGGTTTAGTGAAAAAAATTAATTTGTGGAAAATTCATTATCAAACTGAATTGGTGTACGAGCATGGATACCACAAATGACCATCCCAGACTGCTAGTAAGAAGGGAAGAAAGATAACAAGCAAATAAAATCCTTAGTTTCAATGAAGCCATCAAATTAAGGCCATCAACTTGACTACTAAAGGGTTTTTTTAATATATTTTTTTAATTGTAAAATAAATAGCATACTGAAATAAAAGGGAAAATCTCCCTCCAATGAGACACAGGCACTGTTAGACTTCTGGCCAGCTCAGCCCTGGTGTAATTGCATTGTCCTTCTTCTGCACTTTATTTTAATAAATGTATGCACTTAGCAATATATTATGCAAATCAAATTCTTGATATTAAGGGCATTGCATCTGCTAGCACAGGTTCATTATCTTTATACAATTTGCATGGTTAGATCATCACTTGGATTCAAATGCCCCATCAATTCCCAGGCCAGCATGACTTCACCACTTGTTTTTCTCAGAACACCGTGTCCTGCTCAGCTGGAGCACCATGTTTCCAAGGCACTAAGGAAAGGTGTCCAGGGCCCCTACCCTGAATTTACACCTCCAAACAGGGTGGTTTATCCTATACTTGAGCTCCTGTGTCTCTGACCTTGAACAAGGCCAACACAACCATCTGCTCTGCTGCTGAACCCCTTCGAGCCTTTCTGCGTGCTCCCTCATCCCAACCCTGCACAGGACAAAGGGTTAAATTTCCCCAGAAAAAGGGATTTTCTTCATAACCTGATTCCTCATGGGCTTCCAGTCCAGCTTGAGAGCTGACAGAAGGCCAAGAAAGACATTGAAGTGTCTGAACTATCCTTGAACTGGGCTCAGGTTCCTGACTAAGTGCAGTTCAGCACTATAAATGTTCCCTGAAAAACCATGGAGGAGCAGCTGGACAAAGGAGCAGGGAATCAGTTCATCATGTCTGAGTGCACCCCCAGGGCTTGGAAGCTGACATGGTGCTGTCCCCAGCCCTGGGACATCAGGGAGAAGTGGAGTGAATGACAGAAGTGTCCTTGGAATGAAAACTCTAGAGAAACGTCAAAAAAGTGTAAAAGCCAACTTGAAGAAATTGTATTGCCCCAATAAATGGGAATAACACACCAACAGAGACAGACACACCACCCAATAAACCAGGTCACTTGGCTCTGGAAGGTTCTTTGGAGATTCCTAGCACAGAGTCTTCTATGAATTTGAACAACTGCTTATTTAACACTTGCTTCAAACATTCTGGGAAGCATCAAAATTAA
Source organism: Heliangelus exortis (assembly GCF_036169615.1). Lineage (NCBI taxonomy): Eukaryota > Metazoa > Chordata > Aves > Apodiformes > Trochilidae > Heliangelus > Heliangelus exortis. The sequence continues at coordinate 19,343,468 of NC_092433.1, read as the reverse complement.
TTCACCTCCAGTATCTCCCCCTATGAGTGTGTTTGCCATGTAGCCCACGTCTGGATATTTTCAGGTCACTAAATATACATTTTAAAACTAAACTTTGGAGAAAGAAATTGTAACTGCATTTTCGACAGACATTCCTGCCACGGGGTTTGGTTTTTTTTTTCTAAAGTGGATTTGCCATTCCTCTGTTAGCAAAGAGAAATGATGAACAATAACCAATAGTAACTCAGCAATGATGAAAAATGGAATCAGGAATAAGTGATCTAGAAAGAGAGGTCACTGAGTCACTTTGAATAAGTACATTTGAGATAATTGTTACGTGCTTTGAAGACATTCCGAGAAAAAAGAGGCAAAATTAATCAGATACATTAAATTATGAATTATTAACTCATCTCTCTGAAATATCAAATAGAAAAGCTTTTTAGGATTAACTGTGTTTTTAGAAATTCTACTAGCTACAGAGTAGATTTCCATGATTTTAAAATTATTTTTATTTATATTTGAAACATGGAAGAGTCCCTCTGGGGTGAGCAAAGCTTTCCAGAGGTGGTGGATCCCTTCTACAGACAGGGCTTGCTCTGAAGCAATGTAAATAAAAAAAAGCTTAAATCCATTTACACTGGACCTTTTCACACTGAAATGGGGATGGTACAAATAAAACAGTGTGTAAGTGCCTACAGACAGGGGGATCAGACAGATTCACAATTTTACAAGAGCTGGAGATCTGTTTCCATCATCACTTTTGCTGAATCTGTCAACCCCTCAAGTGAGCAGCGGCAGCTCCCGAACTGCTGCATCCACCTCAAAATAAAGGCAGGACTCTGGTTTCACATTTCCTACAAAGCTTTGGATATTTCTGCTGCTCAATGGAAGCTCTTTTTTAATAAAAAAATTAACTTGGCAAAGCTGGCCTCCACCTGGAACCTTGCCAGAGCTACTCATGAAACAAGTTTCCAGGGCCTTCAGTTAAATCAATAATGCTGAATGAATAATGGCTGTTGCTGGCTGCTGAGTTTTTTTCCTGGCTAATAAATAGTTCTCAGCTCATTTCCTGAACCACCAGTCCAGCTCCTGCTGCTGGGCAGGATGAGATGCGAGACCTCTTCCTCCAGCAGGGAGGATGTGAACCCACCACCTCCTGACGGGGCTGCGGCACATCCTGAAACCAGGGGCTCTCCTTTCCCTGCCTTCCATCCCCAGTCCTGCTTCTGTCTCTGCAGCTGCCAAGCAATGGCTTGGGGCTCACCTGCACCCAGGCACCCACTGCTCTTTGGCAGCTCCAAACTGCACCTGGAACCATCTGCCTTTCTTCTGAATGGCTTGCAGGATTACAGCACTACCAGATTTTGACCAAAGCCAAGCACTGCAAGTCTGCTTAGCTCTTTCATGGGGCTGTTTCCCTAAGAAGAAAGTTTCTAATGATTAAATGCCTCGTTTTTCTTATTTATTTTCATTTCCCAGAGTCTGTGACACAGAAAAGCAGCCTGAGCAGCAGCAGCAGCAGCATCACACCAGTGCCTCAGCTGCCCCAGGACTTTGCAGGTCCCCAGCACCAGCCCCAAGCCACCAGCACCTTGCCATGGGGAAACCCCTCAGCAAACCTGCCCATAGCCTTTCCCCCATAGCAAAGCCCATAGCAAAGCCCCCATAGCAATTTCTTACCTGGCAGAGACAATTTCCTCAGTTATAGCCTAGGGATTTTGTTGGTTTTTTTGTTGCTGTTATTCTTCTTATTATGATTCAGTTATTATGAAATAACTGAGCCGGTGCCCTCTGAACTTGCATCCCAGATTTTAGCACGTGTGGAGTTGAGCAGAGGGTTAAGGGTGGGTGCACAGCATGCCAGGCACTGCTGCAAAACCTGCAGCAATTATTTTGATGATTCTGACATGATTGATTTTGTTCTTGGCGAGTTAATCACACAATTACAAATTAGTGAATTATTTTATACCAGAGGATTGTTTCATAAATTAGGTCACTGTCATTTATTTTCATAATTTCTTTACCCAACACATCTGATCCTTCAATCCCTTAACATCTCTACTCTGCAGTGCTAATACAGACTCTAAGTCATCACCATGACACCATGAAAAACAAAGCCAGAAAAATGCACTTTTTTGCAAGCACATGAGAATAAGTAAAACCTTTCCAAATCTTCTAACACACAGCAACTGTGTTAGGAGGTTTGCTGAGCAACTGGACCTCTCCTTGGATGTCATCTCCTTCCTACTCATCAGCTAACCAGATTTTTTTTGCTCTCCTCACTCTTCCCATAAGCACACTTCCATATTATTCTGTGTCTCTCCTTGCCTTGCATCCTTCAAACACTCCTAGCAAGAAACTTTGTTCTGAAAGCCATGCTGCACTGCTTGAAGATTTAGATGGAAGTAATCCTGGGTGGAAGCATCCATCCAGTGGAAGCCAACCAGCCAGCTCTTCAGTTTCTAACATGAGCAAGGATTTACAGATACAGCTAAACTGAGAGGCTACAAGCTAATCCATGTTTATACAGGGGAGACTTCAGAAAAATTCAAATGGCTAATTCCAAACCTGGCTGAATTAGCCAGCCAGCTCCATATCCTGCCTTGTGTGGGACCTCAAATGGGTTTCTTCCAAGTGATTTTACAGACTCCAAGTCTTTGCTCTAACCAAAGGAGAAAGAAAAATCCTAAATGTAAAAAGCTTCTAAAAGTATTTTCAAGAAAACATTTTTTCTTTCCATGGTTTAGTGTTTCATCTGTTACCAAACCCAGGTTGGATGGGGCTCTGACCAACCTGATCTGGTTGCAGATGTCCCTGCTCATGGCAGGGGTTGGGCTTGGTGGCCTTGGAAGGTCCCTTCCAAGCCAACCCCTCCTGTGGCTCCATGATAAAGAAGTGCAAAAAAAAAAACAAAAAACTGCTTATCATTTTATGAGAAAGGCTGAGGACTTCAAGATAGTCTTGTAGACAAAATACTTTAATTCAGTTTCATTTCAGAGAAATGGATGAAGTTTTCTGGCACTGCTGCTGAATTATATAATCCTAGAGAAGACATTAACGACTGCTCTAAAAATCTAATTAAATTTTAGAGCACTGGTAATGCAGCCATAAGGCCCATGTAAGCCATTATCTACATTAATAAAAATTAAAGTCAAACAGCATCTATAGAGGGATAATGTACCCGGAATCAAGGTCACTTCAATTCCCTTACTTCCAGATTTGTCTTTATTGTTGTTATTATTTTTGCTATAAATATGATTATTTTATCACTATGTCAAAGGTATGGACATTTGTTACTCTGAACTGTTCTCTTAATACATAGTAATGAGACAGGAATTAATTTGGATTGTCTTAATTTTTTATTTTCTCCTCTTCTAAATAATATCATTGCTAATATTAGCATATTCATGGGTAAGAAAATGGGACAAGCCAGAGGAATTTAATTAGAGAACTACATGAGAATCTAGAATTAATGCAACATGGGCACACCTTATCTCCACCTCTTCTTCCATGGAATGCAAGAAGAAAGTGGATGTAAGGAATGGAAAATGGAATAAAAGCAGAAAATGTTGACAAGATAGGAGCTGAACTGGCAGAAAGCAGAGAGATGAAGAGCCACAACCACTTGGGTGAAGAAATTCCTTCTCTAGCATGCTAACAACTTAGATGTTGCTTGGGATGCTACATCTGTTCTATTATATTTGGCTTTAATTTCTAATACGTGTCCTCAGCAGAGTCAAGCAAGTAGATTTTATTTTCCTGTGTTGAATGGCAGAGATGACCATGCATATAAATCACATCTCTGCCTCCTGGGGAGTCTTGGAATTGTAAACAAGAGAACCAATTCAAAGGTAATTCTGGAGCAGTATCTTGGAGGCAGGGGATTTACTTCCCTGAAATTTCACTTGGATTTCTTTGGAAAGGTTGAAAACTATTGGAAAACCAGGGAATGGAAGAGCTCAAGCAGGATCACACTTTTTATTCTCAAAAAGGTGAGCAGGGTGAGACTCTACCACTCCCAAAGCTCCAGGGTGCCAGCAGGTTTTTAACTCAAACCAGACTGCATGGAAATACAATTTAACAATCAAAGTATAATCAAAATGTGGCTTTTAGGATTACAGCAGCCTGAAAGGGAGACTGGGGGGAAAGAATAGTTGCAGGAGATAAAGAATCCAACTCCAGGGCTGGGGTGGGGGTCCCAGCTTTGCTCTCCCTCTGCAGCCAAGCCCTGGGGGTGACTCCAGAGGGAAAACAGGTCCCAAACATGGACAGACCACTCGGAAATAGAGGGATTTTCATTAGACTTCTAATCACTGATAGGCAGAAATCATTTACTGAGTGCCTAATTAAAACCTCAAGTGTTTTCCAGAAAAATATTTGTAAATTAGGTGAATAAATTATTCAGCAGTCATTACTGAAATTAAATCTTTTCCCAGAGAGTTTCCTGCTACCTTGCAAGCAGAGCTGAGAGCAACATGGCTAAATTCTCTCAGCAGGACATGTACTGATGGGATCTCAGCAATAGTCACCCCAAACAAACCTCACAAATTCTCTCCTAGGTGTGTGGGTTTGGTACATGCAGCTCCAGCCATTTACTGGGGAACCAACAATGCTTTTAGCTGGGATAAACACTGCCAGAGTTTTTCTTCCATTGGTCTCTGATTTCCAGTGTTCATCTTGGCAGGAACCTCAGGAAATTAAAAAAAAAACCCAACACCTTCCTCACATTTATTTGCCATGAGACCCCGGCCTCATGCAGCTGTGGCATTGAGGGTGAATGTCCCAGGGATGGAGAGAAGAGGGAGGGAGAGAAAGAGCTGAAGGACAGCTTGGGGTTTTTTTCTGGAACACTTCACTCAGTTCTAGTAAACACATCACTTTCTGCACGGGTTTATAACTATTTTTAGGTTGTGTATAAATTCAGTTTGCACATCCAGATGATCTATGTTCCCCTGCATATATTCCTCCTGTTTTGCTTTTCAAAAGTGACAATATGCAGAAGCTGATAAACAACCAGAAATATCAGCTCACCAGGGAAAATGTGTTCTCTGCTTTGCTTTTCCCTTCAGTTTAAATAAAACCAGTTAACCACATAACAGCTTTCACAGCCCAAAGACCTTCTCCACTTAAAGAGAGAAATTCTGCCAGCATTATTTCCTTCAAGCACTCATTTCACCTCTGGGCATGTTATAGAAGGATTTATTTTATTTATTTATTTTTTGCCATCAGTGAAAAATGTTTAAACACTTCTTAAAAATAAAACACCACCTCTAAGAAAAGATGCTATAAACTTCATTCAGATGTTAGAATTGCCTTGTTCATTCAAAAATTTTTGACAACTGGGCATGAGAAAGCTTAATTTCTTATTTATTACTTCACTTGAAGCAAACTCCTTGATGCATAGTTTCTTTTCCAAGTGAAAGAAGCACCACTTAAGCATCCTGTGTTAACACAGGGAACTTGTAAAATCATGTTTCAGCTTTAAGTTTCACCTGCCCAAATTCTGAGCTGCTTGTCCCTTCCCAAACCTCAGGGGAGGGAGAGGAGAAGGGATGGTGGGGAGGGGCAGGGGAAGCCCAAGGCCAACAGAACCCAGAGGCTTCCTTACAAATGAGACCATTTCTTGCCTCCTTTCCTCTCCACTTCAGGATGGGCCACCAGGAGCTACAAAGCAGCCCATAAATCAACTCCAGCCAGGGGAGAGGCCCCCAAAATGATACTTTTTTTGGACGGCATCAGCAGGGATTGGCCATTTGTTATTTACATTTCCACTACAAATTATTTTATAGCTTAAGAGCATAAAATGTTTCAATAGCTCATTAGAAAAAAATGCTTCAATAAAATCAGTATTTTAGGTGGTCCCTGATCTGCTGACTCTCCCTTCAGCTTAGCTGAGCTGCAGCTTAGAATTCCTTTGGGATTTGAAAACCAAACCCCAAACAAACAACAAAACAGCAAACAAACCTTGCACGTTTGTCTTGTGAACTTCAGAGGCAAAACCCTAAACATCTGGGGACCCAAGAGGGCTCCGTAGGCTCCTTCCCATCCACCCATTTTCTGCCAGCAAAGCAAGGTGTTCAAAAAGTGCACCCAAGGTCCAAGACCCCCTCAGGCTGCAGAGGAACTGGAAGCCTCAGGCTGCAGGAATTCAAGCCTTTTAAGAATCAAAATATTTTAATATTTTTGCATGCTTTATTGCCTCCTCATTTGACTTGAGAGTCTATTCTACCCACTGCCATGGGCTCTCCTTATCCATGATTGATCTTGGCCTCTCCTTCCTACCTTATGGGGAAATTTGGAAAGCTGGACAGAATATATCCTTACATTCTATAGAAGAACAAGGCTTCCTGTGAAGGCTGCCTCGTGCTGAATGCTCCATATGTGACCTGACTCATTTATTGATGTTTAATATTCTCCTCTCTCTCTCACTCTAACCACTGCAGGAACATGAAAGTGCAGAGGAGCAGAATACAAAACAACTGAGCCACCATCAATCTGAGCCCCCGGGGGTCTTCAGCAATGACAAAACCCACTAATCAGCTCCACCAATGCAGGAGACAAAACCCTATCCATCTTCCCCTGGCTGTCCAGGAGGGGAGATTCTACTTGAACCAGTGCCTTGGAAAACTCTCTGTTAAATCATGTTCCTCCAAGATCATTTCAATTTGCAGATAGCACAATGAGAGACCCCGAAGTGACTGCTGAAGGAGGAGATGTCATTTATACAGAAATGCAGTGACAAGAGCAGGGGGAAGTTGTGGGCACAGCCTCACCCAGAGTTGGTTTGAAGAGATACAGAAATGCATCAGGACATGGAACAGCTTCCCACTGAGCAGCCAGAAGGGAATAAGGAGCATAAGAAATAAGGAAAAGAGCAGTAAAAATATCTGCTATCCTCTATCTCAAGGTAGGACCTTGCTCTGAAGCTCTTGCTGGCCACAGCAGGCTCAGCAGCTCCAGATGCCATCAGACCAATGCTATCACACCTCACCCTCAGACCAACCTTATCTGATCTCCAGGATCCTCACTCATTCCCCATTTCCCTCTCAAAGGTAACTGGATCCCATCCCTCCTTCCCAGCTGGGTTCACTGACATTTTAGTTACAGGACTCAGGCCCCCAGATCTAGACCTTAGGATCTGCAGTGCTGCATGAGAAGGTGGCTCCAGCCCCACCAGGAAGGTCAACACTCCAGTGACTTCTGGCATCACCTGCCCCTGGGGCATCTTTTTCCTGCTTTTCCATTAGCAATGGAAGCCCACAGCAGGAATACTGCAAAACACCACAAAAAAATTCAAAACTAAGGAAGAGCTGAACTTAAGTTTTGGTAAACTGTGTTGAAGAGCTCCCTGGAAAACAAACAAACAAAAAACCCAAAATGCTGAATATCAGGTTTCAAGCTGCCACTGCTCTGCAACATTTAAGAGGGTAAATTGTTAAGTTTTATAACCAGGAGGATCTTAGAAATATTTGTTCTCACTTGGAAATCGTCAGGAATTTTCCCTGAATAAACTGTTTGCTGCTTTACTTTCAAGTGAGCAGGTTAACTGGCAAAAAAAAGCCTAAAAAAATGTCTTCAAAAGGAAAATGACAACGTCTATCAGACCACTGGTTATGAGAACCCAGATCCTCTCCATCGGATGCTGCCAGTTTGAGGTGATTAGGATTACCTGAATGCTCTGCTTTGATATTCCCTGTCTTCCACAAATTCCCAACCAGCTGAAATTCAAGAGGTCAGCATTAAATTAATTTGGAAAAGGGAAACGAGGTAAAAAAAATCTTCAAGTCTATTGCATCTCACTCTGAGTCCCTGAAGAAGTGGAATTACCTGTGTTATAAGGCCTCTGCCTTCCAATACACAACTCCCTAGGGAAAGCTCAGCACCTCCCAAGATCATTGTGCAAACAGCCCTTCATTGGGGCTGCCAGGCTAATAATATTACCTTTATTCTTGCTGGAATGACCTATGGATTTATTTCTTCTTACTCCAGCCACCACAAACACAGAGCCTGCAGCTCAATTCCCATACTTGCAGACTTGCCTTGGAGTGCTTGGGTTAAGCTAAAAACTGGACAGGTTTTATTCAAATCAACAGGTTAGGGTTTTTTCCTCCTGCTGCAAACACATCATTTCTATCAATTATGAAACTCTTGCTAGATTTGTTTTGAAAAAAGTTGTTTATGGATTTTTCATATCCACAACTACAATACAATCAGGATTTTAAGTTACCAAAGTACCTATATCTATTTTAGGTACTTTCCCTCAAGCAGCCCATGCAGCAATGGACGTGTAACCAAACACCACTGCTTTACACCACAGGTTCCTTCTCTGCAGGATTCCTGAAAATTATTTGCTGATTACAGATTTCCCAAAAGATCTTCTCTGTCTCCATCCTCACACTGTGGTTTCACTTGGTGTGTCCTACAGGACACATCCAGCAAGCAACCTGAATCCTGGCTGGGAGGGAACAGCTCTCCAAGGTGGAGGCAACTTTCCCAGTTGGTTATCTGGGTCCCCATCTGCCCACTCCGAGAGTTCAGAGCTTCAGGGCACGAACTCCACGAGCCTTGGGATGGATTTGGCAACACAACACTTCCACATTTCTCTTTTTATGTCACCTAGGACAGTAGCAGAATTCTGGGAGGTCAGAATGTTCACTCAAGCAAAGAGATAAAGGTTATGTCCCCAAAATACATAGAATTCTTGCATGAAGAGCCAGAGATGTTGGTTTTCCCAAAAGTAATACAAGGGATTATTTAAAGACAACTTTGAACTACAAAGAAGAGGGGTTTGGGAATGAGTTTGAAACACAAAACAGGAAATACATCACTAGATAGTATACCAAGACATTACACCCTAAAGTTAAATGAGCCAAGTGACCAAAGTGAATGTGCAAATCCTTTTCCCATTGAGTAATGCTTTTGCAGGGATGGGAACTATTGGATTATGGTCTTTTCAAGTTCACCCTCAAGACAATAAAATACCTGGGGAAAAAAAAGAAAGTTTCACACTGTGTTTTTTGGTTTTTTTAAATCATTTCCCATTCACTTTATTCAAATAAAGGTCTGGGTGAAGATGATCAATGTTCACTAAAAGCTCTGAAGTGACAGGTACACAACTGGCACTTGGCATTTGCACAGCTAAGCTCTCACAGCTCTAATGAATAAATGGAGCATGTGCTCCCACACACAGCTGACACCATCCATAACTCCATGTTTGACACTTGACTGCCCTTAGGAAGGATCTGTTTTTCAAAAATAGTTTGTTTGCAGGAAAAAAAATTACCAGAATAACCTTCTCAGGAAAGGAGCTTTGAAAAGGAAAGGGCAGAAAGAAAATTCACAGTGGTGATGGGTACATGAGCTGAAACTATTGGTTACTGCATATGCTGGAGCTTATTAGCACACAAATTCATTTTAGTTATTCAATAAAATCACATTTCTGTTTTCCCTCAAGTCTACAAAGAGGCAGGTATGGGTTTGGAGGGAGAGCATCCCATGGGAAGGCCACGGGGCCATCCATAGCACCTGATCCAAGGTCTCACTCAGGTTCTAGGGTGAGAGGTAAAACTCAAGCCCTGCTCATCTCCTGAGAAAATCCCATCAGTTCCCTGAAGGCCACAGCATTCATGACACAATATACATCTTAGGACTTAATTTACCTAATTAATAGAACTTGTGATAGCCTTTCTCCATCATAGAAGGACCAACACAAGACTCAGAATGGATGTTCAGAGCCAGGCAGCTGCACATGTGGCCTCACACAGGGACAGCTCTTGGAGGGCTCCTCCAAAGGCTTTTCAGCCCATTCATGAGCCTCCTTCCCTGAATGATCCCTGGCACTCCAGTCCTCTAACAAAATACTCAAGTTTTTTTTCCCCAAATCTACCACTAAGGTAGATTTTTGGATGACAAGTTCTCAGGTATCAGTTTCCTCCTTCAGGATATCAGAAGTATGAGCAAGGGCAGGTAGGAAAGTCCTAGCAGTTTGCACAGTGGATTAGAAGAGCTCAAATGAATTTCTTTGACAGCAGCTCCAAATATCACATTGCCAAGTTTCATTTTAGGAAAATGGAATAAAGAAAATCCAAACATGTACCAATAAAATTCTTCCAGCCACTCCTACATGATAAACCAACACAAACCACTACCATGAAATCTGGCTACAGCTTCTGATTGCAGAAAACCAACCAAACAGGCAGCAAACCACCAGTGGTTTGGATTTTTGAGGAAATCCCCAGAGAGAAACAATTTGTTTGGTTTTTCTCTTGTTCTATTACAGAATAATGCAGTAGAGTCAAGCACCTCTGGCCCTCTCTGTAATAAAAGCACCAAGATGGACAAGGTTTGATTTGCCATTTTCAGCCCTTTGGATGTCAATCTGTCCATTTAATTCAGGGAATTGCTGTTGACATCTGCCTTGCTGGGCCCTGCCATCCCCTGGGAGCTGTGCCTGGCAGCCAGACACCCCTTGCTGCATCCCACACCCAGCAGCAGCTTCAGAAGGGGATTGTTTGGGAAGGACAAACCCTGAGGGCTCAGCTAGAGGTGGTGCCAAGCAGGCTGGACTTTGCAAATCTCCTCAGCCTCAGTTTTCAGAGCAGAAGGACCCTGCAGACCTCTGGGAGATGTTATGCTTATTTTTCCACACATGCAGAAAACAACAATATTTTTTCATAGCCAACCCCACAGAGGCACAAAAAAAAATTCAGTGGGGAGCCAAGATATTCTCAGCTGGTCAATGCTGTGATTTTTACACAGAGAAATGACCTGAGCTAGACCTGACTCCCCAGGGTGGGGAAAGCCCATCTACCCCAGGAGGACACAAGGTGAACTGCCTCCCACTGCAGCAGACTGCTATAAATACCAAAAGACACTTCCATTATTCTAAATCTTAATGCAAGAACACACTGAAATATTTCACCTCACACAGTAAATGGTTTGAAGATTGCAGACAGAGGAGTCGGGCTATGAATAACTGACAAGAAAGTCTCCAGATAAGCACACAAAATTAATTATGCTGTACCCAGAAAGATATAAAACCCACCATCTCCAATGCTAACAAAACAGCTGGTAATAAATAACAACGTGTAAACATTTTAATGCACTTATTTTGGTAAAATTAAAATCAATGTTCATGCAGTAATAGCTATTAAATAATACTTACAGGGGAAAAGGCTGAGAAGCTTAAAATCCTGTACCTTGTGTGCCAGAAACCAAACCACACAATGAGGAACAGCTGGAGCTCATCATTTATACCGTTTTGAGGTCTTAAGGAAAAAGGCAGCCAAAAAAATACCATGTACAGATCTTCAGGGCAAATTGATCTCATAAAAAAAGGATTAGTGCATGTGAGGGTAATCAAATGCTTCGTGTTGGATTACAATTCCACTTAATAAATCAAGCTACTTCTAGTCATGAAAAGGTTCATTTGATTCACCAGTGCCATTCTATTCTACACTCATTTGATTAGTTACACTAAAAATAAATCCCACACAGCAGAGCAAAAAGAAAGAAAAAAAAAAGTGATTGGCCTTCTCAAATAAATGCCACCATGAGTCCTTGTAACAACCTGACTGTGTTTGCTGCCATGCCAGCCCCACATCTCCAAAAACCTTGGGAAAATTCCAGCTTCTCACTAGGCACACTGAAGCTTTAACTTTTTATCCTGGTATCCACTACACTCACCCAATCCCTGGCCACGTGGATGTGGTAAGAGCTGAGGAGATACACCAGAACAGAAGACCTTCCAAATTCAGCTCAAGAGGTTAACTCTAGAGGTCTAACCCTCTTAAAACCACCACGGAAAGATTCCTTTCAGATTTTCTGTTCTCACTGCCTGAACACGACACCAAACTCCATTCATACAGCACAGTTTGAAGACTGCTGCAAGGAGAAGCTCAGCTGTGCATTCTCATGAGGCTGTTCCCATCCTTGCTTGGAGAATAGATGGCTGCTGTTCCACATGTTCCCCTGGAAGAGTCATCTCTGCTATTACTCCAATATAATTAGGGACCTCTCTGTTCTCAGAGTAATTTTTCCTTACGTGAGGTTTCAGCTCCTTGCTCTTCTTATTTTTCTTCTGCCAACTTCTGTGGGTGACAATGTGACTTTACAGTGAAAAGGACAGGAAAAAATGGTAACCTACTTTCTTCTTGAAAAACAAAAAGTGACTTTATGTTCTGACAGTGCTCTGCACTCCTCCGAAAGCCCAACCCAAGCCTTTGCTGTGAGTCACAGTACTTTGCTATTTTATTTTGACCTTTTCATCAGTATGCAGCTTGATTAGCTATCCAAGCCAATTGTTTTCACAAGAGAAAGAAATCAGTTACTTATAAAAGAAAAAATGTGAAAATTATCAAAAGTAGAAAGTATTTGTGTTCCTGGAAGAGTTTTGTTTTAGAAAAGAAGTGCCCCCAGCCTGACATCACCAAGCAGCAAACACCTTCTGGTACTGCTCCTCCCCTCCAGCATCTGCCCTCTGAAAAGAGCTTGTCCTGAAAAAGATTTTTCCTGAAAAATCCTTTTCAGAGCGATAATGTATCTGGAGAGAGCAAACTCTTAGCTGGATCTCTGTGGAGAAACCAGAGATGTGACAGGGCTCAGCCTCATGAGAGCCTCAGTTGGTTCCCAGAGAAGCTGCAAGGATGGGTTAGGAGCAAGAAGCTGAGTCTGCAGCACACGCAAGTGGCTGCAATCACAGATGCAAATGTCAAGAAACAAGCAAAGATCTGCCAGAGACAGATTTGGAAGGATGCTGAGCAAGCCCTTTGCATCCCTGTCCTTAGGAGCACCCACAGCAGCCTCCAGAGCCAGAGGAACCAAAGCAGATGATTCAAGTGAGGCCCTCTGAACAACCCCCTCCCTGTGTTCAGATTCCAAACCTGAGTCAAGTCCCCAGAGCAAGTGTTAGGAGAGGACCAGGACCTCCCCAAGCTCCCCACCACAACAAATGGCAAAGAGGACAAAAATCAGTGTTGGCAGAGACTTCCCAAAAGTGAAACCTGCCAGAAATGCCCCATGTCCTGGATACAAACAGATCTCCACACACGTGTACAGCTGAGCTTTATCCAAGTATTTCCCCTACAAAAACTCCCAGAGATGTGGAATGCTATGGGCTACCCCAGCCTGCCAGCAGGACAACAAAAGGACATCAGCTGAGATGCTACCACCAGACCACGATCCCAGCTCCCTTCTGGGAAAGAGACACAAAGTCCAATGGAGGGCAAACAAATGCAGAGATGTTTCAAAAACCAAACCAGATTTGCATTTGCTCACCAGCAACTTTATTGCCAATCTGGCACCAAAGCTGAAGGAGCAAATCAGGTTCTTCAACCCCAGGTGAAAATAGCCTCGTCCACCAGCAAGTTGAGTCATAACTTAAAAACAAATAGCATCTGCCTATGTTTTAGGTAAATATATTCAGTAATGAGGTTCAACATCTTCAAACAACTCTGGTATTGGCACTTGGCTTTGGTATTCCTAAGGCAGCAGGAGCAGCATCCCAGCACGGGAGCTTGTGGCACGATGGAGCAGCTCCACACAGGGCTCTGTCACTCACTCTTCAACTCCAAAATATTTGTTTTATTAGGCCTGAGTAGCTGGTGTTGAGGGTCTGAGACTATTCTGCAAGAATCACTTGAACCTGGAAGATGCAGTGAGTGAAGAGATGGAGCAGAAAGAGCAATGTGGCAGGCAAGAGCTGGCACTGGGATGCTGATGGGATGCTGTGGGCATTTTTATTTTTTTACATCAAGCCACAGGCTCAGATCCATGCACTGAGAACTCCGTGCATCTATTACCTCTATTTATTACCTCAAACCACAATGATGCTTTAACAGTCCCTCTCACTGTGCTTCCATTAGCAAAATGCTGGCAGGACTTCCTCTCCTGCTCCCCCCAATGACAATTATAAAACATCCCCCCCCCTAACTACTTCTGGTTTTGAAAAGTACATTTTCCTAATATTTAATTTATAAATCATTTCCCACATGTATTAGTAATAAATGTTTAAAGGCGGCAGACAGGAATCCAACAGGAAAGCATAATGCTTGCTGTTTACTAGAGGCCTCATTAAAAAGGCATCAAGAGCAAGAAAAATAAAAACAACCTTGTGAACCTCTGTAATTGGTCTCAAGAGAAATGTAACAGTGAGGACATCAATGCAGAAATGTCCCAGCCCAGCCTAGTGCCAGAGATAAGACATCCAGTTCACTGTACTTTTTGCACTCCACAGTTCTTATACTGGTCTCAAATTTTAAAAAAAAAAAGACTTTTGATATGCCTACACCTGTAGGATCAGGTGTTTGATGCTATGATATTCAAAATCACACTTTAATAATTCATTTCCCCTTGCCCAAAATTAATTATTTTACAGACAGAATAATAACTGAAGACTATTTTTATTTAGTTTTATTTACTGGTGGAACTCACCAGTACACTGTTTGGTACAGGGTATACCATGTAATTTTTTTTTTCTTCAGCATCTCTCCTATCCAAACTTCTCTTTATTTTAATAATTATAATAGGTAAGTTTGTTACTTTAACTTAATATTTGTAGAATGCATCGGGGCAAAGAATTGCTATGTGAAGATACATTTTTAGCAAAAGAAGGGTAAAGACCCCTCTGAAATGAGCAGTTATTATCACCAGCTTTCCCCCTTGCCAGCCAGCCCCAGATGCCACTTCCAAAGCTTCATTTTTAAACCAACCTCAGCACACACCATCTACTACTGAGCACATTTCAAAATTCATGTTTAAACCCAACGGGTCCCAGAGGCTCCTTTTAGATACTTCTGGGTTTCCCAGAAGACTCATGAAAGTTGATTAAACTAAAAATTGCATTTCATTTTCCTGTTTTGTTTTCATTTAAATGGAGAAACTTGCACCTAAATAACAGCCATATATTTCCTGATGCCCTTCCATTCCCAGCACCAAGCCTTTCAGCATGTTCTCCACCATCTAACTAACCCCAGCCATCACTTCTTGCTGTTTCTCCAAACAGAACCAGCCTTGCTCTGTGCTCCACAGAAACCTGAGTACAACTTTCTTAATAGGTTAATAATTTCTGAGATTCAAAAGTACAATTATTTATAATGTCTTCATCACTTGGAGATGCATTTTGATGCATGATAATGTCCCTTGCAAAAATTAATTCCCTCTCAGCCACCTAAGCTGGTGGGTGGGTGGGTGTTTGCAGCCTGGCTGCTCTCCTCCAAACACTGATTGCAAAGCATCTCCCAGCCCAAGCACCCCAACCTGCCCCTGCCCCAGGCACCAGCTCCTCCTCCCCCTGTTCTCTTGTCCCATTTTTGCACAAATCGTGGATGCAATGAAAATAGTTTGAATCCACTGGAAAAAAAGAATTCTTCATGGTCTTTGTGGCATTAGCTGGGGAAATGTGGTGTGCACACCAGCACAGCTCACCTGGGAGGAGGAGTAATTAATCCTCTCCCTGTCTCTCCAGAAAGCACTGTGATTACTTTCCTGTGTCAGGCATCATCAGAGCAGGATTATGCAGTTAATCATGAAGGAAAACCTCTTTCCTATCCCAAATGAAACAAACTGCCTCTCCTCCTCCCCCTCTGCCTCCAGGAACTCCTTGCCCCAGCACGGAGACCCAGGACACTGGGAGGGATCAACCTTGGCTCCCTGAATCCCAGCACAGCCCCTGGGCTGGGCCACCCCCAGGCTGGATGAAATCCCTCAGAAATACACAGCTGATCCCAAATAGGAATCAGGGATAGGGATGAATCTGCTCCCCAAGCCAGCTCTGTCCTCACAGGTGCTTCCCTACACCAAGTTCCATCTTCTGGGAGGAATGTGTGTTGTCTCATAGAAACATGAAAGCCTGATAGTTAATAATAATTCTATATATGAAGTTTCTGTTTTATACAATTACTGTGCCCAAAATGCAGGCAAGAGCTACAACACAAAGGAGTAAGAAAGTTAAAAGAAGATTTCCAACTTTATTTTGCAGCATCACTTATCAAATTCTTTACCTTTGCCATTAATGGAAAAAATAAAAGGCTCAGGGTAGGAATCCCCATACTGCCTCTGCATTTGTGCTAATTATTTCTCTGCAAGAAGTGTTGCAGGCACTGTGTGGAGGAGCTGCACTTTCCTAACCCTGCCTGGACAGGTGGGAGCAAACCAGGGTCTGTAAATCAGAGCCAAGTGACAGCAGTGTGATTATTTCACAGGACTGGGAAACAATCTCAGGTAAAATTCACATTAGAATGTCATTAGCCTTTCTTTCTGAAATCCTGCTTTACATCAGCTTTGTAGCACAGGTTTTTTAAAAACCTTAATACCAAAAAAGAGACCTAATCAGTTTCTCAGTCCCCTCTCCCAACTTGTTTAGAAGTTAAATCATATTTTTAAAAATAGATGATGATATATTGGAAGAGAGAGCCCTTACTTTAATAACTTCTCTTCAGATACAGAGAGCAGCACTGCTAAAACACTAAAAATGTTAAAATGAAATTTCAGAATTAGAAGAGCAAGTGCTGAAGCATTTCAGTTTTCCATTACATGCACTTAAATTTTGCAAGATGGGATTCAATTAATCACCTCCTGCACTCAACTTTGAAACTGCCACAAGCAGATTGTAGCTGACAAGGACAAAGTTTTGGTGCAGTCCGAAACGTTCTATTCAAACGTAGAAGTCAAGAAACAAAATCACCCTTTCTGTCTGGGTTTTTTTTTGGTTTTTTGGCCAGAGCAGTTAAATCAGAGCACCTGAGGGTCCTCTTGTCCAGCTCCTAGAAAATTACCACCAGACCTACATAGTCCTGCAGCATTAACCTAGAGAGCTACATTGCTTAAGAAGGAAAATTTTACTTACAATACCAGATGGCCCTTGCATTTGGTAAGTGTTACCCTTCAATCCATTTTATCCTCATTTTGAGCCTCCACAGATTTCTTCTTCTCTTCTAACCCCCACAAGCAGCCAAAGCCTTCCCTTTCCACATGGGATCTCTGAGCTGGTCTCTCTCACAGTGATGCTTCAGTAATGCAACAAACTTCACCACCTCCACCAACCCCTGAGAAATCCAAGTGGATTCATTTCTTTGAAATTATTTAAGAGGAAGAAAAAAAAAAAAAAAAGTACTTCCTTACTTTGTGTTAGATTTCAGAAAGCTTAAACTGTCTGATCTCCTATTTCTTTTCAGGCTGCCACAAAGTGCTAAATGGTAAGAATTCCACTCCTGCCACTGCTTAGATCCTGGCTGATAAGGTGAGCTTTTTACATTTATACTGACTTCTGAAAAAGCTGTTGCTATACTGGTCTAATAATTAATAATTCATGGAGCCAAATTACAGCTCTGGAAGGATCCAGCCATTTTTACTTGTTCTTTCATATTCCACTGATTTATGTAGGACTAAGTAGGAGACTGAGCAAAAGAAAAAAAATTAAAACCTAACACTTCAGGTTTAAAATTCAATTGCTATTCCATCCTCAGAAAGGATGGATGGGACAGGGCAGAACAATGGATGGGACAGGGCAGAACAATGGATGGGACAGGGCAGAACAATGCTTCTTTTGGAGACAAGCACATGTACAAAGTTTCTGAACATGCATTAATTTTACTATACAAAAATAGCTTTTGTAGCTACTAAAATTGCAGATATTTAAAACTGGAAGTATTTATCACTAATAGGGACTTTTAGTGCCATGGGAGTGCAACACAACACTTGTATTGTGAAACATCTTCACAACAGTCCTTCTGCCATGTTGGCCTTGATGAACTAATTTTTCTACCTATCCTCTCATTGTTAGAGACATTTTTTTATTGATCCATGTATAGAACAACAATCAGTATGGAATCAATTTTGTTCTTTTATTTCTTCCAGTAAAAAAAAAAAAAAAAAAAATATTCATAGAATGATCCCTTTCTCAATCTACCAAGTAAACCTGAACTGACGTTTTCCAAAGTGCCTAAAACTGTTCTGAAGGATAAGGACACCAACCATGATAAATAAAACCAAAATAAAAAGAGTAGTCATCTAAAGATGGAGGCATATAGTGGGGCTTTCAGAAGTTTTTAGTCCACTGTGACTTTTTATTGACTTTTTTTTCCTTTTCCCCTCCACCATTTCAGCCCGAGACACCAGCCCAGAGGAAATGCTGCCTTGGACCTTGGGAGAAGGAGGAAATCTTGGTCAGAGGATGCACCAGCATCACTGCAAGTGCCCAAAGCAGCATCTGGCTGATCCCAGCCAAATCACTCTTCCAGCACTGCAGACCAGGAGATTTCAATGTTTTTTTTTTTAAAAAAAAACTTCTATTATTACCAATTGAAATATGGATTCTTGTCATTTAATGGTTGGGTAACTACTACACCTACGTAGCTACTCCAGACTTCAGAAACACACACAACCTGTTTGTGAGATCATCCTAAAAGTTGGTTTACCCTCTCCTGCCCTCTGGGTCACTCTGTGTTATCCTCAGTACATTTAGACTCTGGTTATATAGACTCTGCTTTGCTTCTGGGTGTTTATCACCAGAACCTATGTTTATCACCATGAACATTCCAATAGCTAAAACCACGTTTTCCAAAGCCCTTCCAGGGTCTCCATGAGCTTCCAAGAAGGAGTGCAGTGTCCTGCTGAAGCACCTCTAAACATCTCTGCTGTAAATCTATGTATTTACATTTCTCCCAAAGTCCTAAAGCCAGCAATAAAAATGAGTTAGGCTCTGAGTGTGAAAAAACACCTCCTAAGTATACATCTGTAACACATGTAAGGCAGTCACCTAAAATAAGCTTAAAGGTATTGCCACCAATTACACCACCAGTACAAAAGCAGCTAACAAGGCTCTGAGAAATTTCTGGGTACAGAGCTTTGCAGTTTTTGGAAGTGGTATGATAAATTTCTGATAATTTTAATAAGAAACCTTGTTTAAGCTTCTTTACATTATTGAAAATCCCACACTAACAACAGAATTGTCTGTTGGATTGGCTAAGCAAATCAGGACAGCAAACAAAGGCAACAATTTTCATTTTCAATTAGAGGATCAAAGAAAAACCACAGACTTGTGTTTTAAAACTGAGCAAGCAGTCCCCAAATCAACTAAATGTGATTTTCTGTCTTTTCCCACAGAGAAGCTGTGGCTGCCCCATCCCTGGCAGTGTTCCAGGCCAGGTTGGATGGTTCTGGGCTGGTGGGAGGTGTCCCTGCCCGTGGCAGAGGGTGGGAGATAAATGAGCTTTGAGGTCCCTTCCAGCCCAAGCCAGGCTGGGATTCTCTCAAGAATCTGATTCTATTCTATTCAGGTTCCTCCACCCCAAGAGCTCTCTCTGCTCCCCAGGTCTCCCCCTTTGCTGGAGGAGTTGGGGGATCTGAGGGATCAGGGGGAGAGATCTCAGGTTCCATGGCACAGCAAGAGTCTGCTTGAAAGAGGATAAAGCTTTTTAGCAGCAAGTGGAAGGAAAAAAAATGCTGTTGTGAATGCAAATGCAAACGTTCAGGTTATTCCCACTCCCATACCTTGCTAACAACCCTCCAGGACAGCAGACAAGCAGAAATTAGGTTTCCTTGCACATACCTTCATCATCTCTGTCTGTATGAAACAGGAGTAAATTACCAACAAGCAAGTTAGCAACTACAAAGAGCCTTTCAATAGCTATTTTACTCTTGTGCTGCAAGCTACACAGCACTTACTTTCTTCCAGAAGCTGGAGGAACTAACAAAGATGAGATGTGCTGGGGTTTCCTGATGATTATTTATGACCTGTTTGATGTCTCTGGTTCTGCACCATTCCCAGGAGCCCCACTGCAGTCACCCTGAGCCCCCCGAGGTGGTTGGGGAGGTGTTGGTAGCACTGAGAAGCCTCACCCCAGATCAGAGACCACCCCCCACAGCACTGCCCAAACCACAGACAGTCCTTCACTGCAAGAACTGCTCCTCTTCACCAGAACCACAAGCTGGAAGAACATCTGGAGCACACCCCAGGTATTTAATGTCACACAATGGTTTGGTTTTTTTTTTTGTCCCTCCATTTTAAAATGTCTCATCTCTCTTTCTGACTGTCCAGAATTCAGGTAACAACACAACATTTCTCTAGTCTCACCCCTGTTCAATACTACTGAAAAGAGAAATCCAGCCCAGAGAAAGCCCAGTTGCCAGCAGTGTAATTTGGGATTCAAAGATGTTTCTCTGCTTGGAAGGGCCAGAGACTGCTCCTGGAGCTTCTGCTTCACCCAACAAGAATGCTCTGGGCTTGGCTCCAGGCTTTCAGGTACCAGGATAGCCATTCAGAAGGAAGAAATTGGTGGAACAATACTCATTACACCCTCCCTGTCCCCTCCCCTCACTTGAATATCTTTAAAGATGACAAATTTTAGGATGGTGAGGACTGAAAGGGCTGAACTTCCCCCAGCTGGGTACAGCTTGGGGCAGGTGACTGCTCTGATGGAGACACAAGGGCAGCAGGCAGAACTATTCAGATACAAAAAGAAACTGCCAGAAGAACTGACTGACTCCTCACTTTGATGTTCTCCTGGAGACACACCAGTAGATCTCAATTTTTATAGCCTTTAAGGGAAATGCATCATGAAACTTAGTCTTTCAAACTGAATATAAATGTATTCTTAAATTATAGAAAAAAGGCTTTTGTTCCCATAAGATGGCAATCAAAAACAGATGCACTAATAATGGAGCTGTTATGAGTTGAGGCAATTTTAGTTCTAATAATAAAAGAATCTTTTATGCAAAAAACGTTGATTAATTATTTTGCATCAAGAAGAATGAACCTTCTTTTAATTGCAGGGAAAAAAAAAAGATATTCATTATTGATTAAAATGTCATTTTAAGTAAGACATTATGGAACCAAAAGATCATTTCTGCTCTTTCCAAATTAAGCATACAAAACTAAAATTTAAATTGTACGTAAAATGCCATATATTGCACTGGAATGCATTTCCAATAATAGTAACTACTCTAGATTGGTACAAACAAACTTTGTCTTAATTAGATTGACCTTTAAAAAGGTTCCCAGGCATTTGAGAAATGTAAATACTTAAAGTATGATTCATTCACATTCTTGTTTGCTCAGACAACTTTAAAAGCTTTGAAACACTGAGCTGGGGCCAACTTCAGCCTTCCCGGGGTTGCTCTGGCCCAGCTTGGGGTGAATTTGGTCCTTTCTGGGTCTATGCTGGCTTGGGGGTCATTTGGACCTTCACACAGCTCTGCACAGCTGGGAACCTCCAGCAGAAACCCCCAGCAAGCAGGTGTGAATGAGCAAAAGTGGTTGATGGGGTTGAAGATGGAGCAGCATGGATGTCCCAGCAGAGGTACCATTCATGCTGTTTGCCACTGGCCATGAAATTAAGCAGAAATCTTGAATTTCACAGAAATCTCAAGAAGATTTCCAATATTTAGTAGAAATCTCAAGAAGATTTCCAATATGTAGTGTGAGCATGCGACTACAGCGTGTGTCCCTTCCCGTGCCAACTGATGATTCCTCACCATTGGTGTCTGTTGACTTGTGAAAGGTCCCCCCGGGGAAGGTTTGCACATCCACACAGGTAACTTCCAGGTTCTGTCTCAGAGCAGTTTCCTTTTATTGCTGCTGAGTTCATCCTTGCTTGAACGAGGAAGGGAATTTGGTACCAGGGAAGTGATTTTGCCGTTTCACAGCGTGTGGACCTCTCACACCAGAGGAGAGCAGAGCTCGTGTCTCAGTGCTCAGACTTCTCACTCCCCCCTCTCCACCTCCCTCCTCATCCCAGTGACCACTGCACAGACCTTGTGACCAGCATGCTGATAAATAATAGATCATTTAATCAGCAACGGCTGCGTGCAGAAGGGCTGCAGGATTTGGAACGCAACCCCCACGCCCCAGACTCTGCCTGGAAAGGGAGGAGAACAGAGATGAATGCATATTTTACCCAGGTCTGGGAAAACTCGAGTCAGATCCTTAAAAAAATATCACGTGTGTACACAAATAAACCATTATAAAAGCAACACAATCTGCTGGTACAATCAGCTTTACCTCCACCCTCCTCCTGCACCTCCTCACCGCCTGCGCTCCCGGCTGTTGGTTTGAAACTGTCAATTTCAGACATTTCTCTCATGAACTTTAGCAATAACTACACTGCAGAGACTGCGAGTGTTCCTGGCAATAAAGGAAGATTAAGGCTGGGAAGGACAAGCAAGGATCATAAAAATAACAGTGGATAATTGGGGCAGCCTCCCAGAGCTGGGGAAGGGAAACGAGCAGGTCAAGCAATCAAAAAACCGGGAGAAACGACCTTAAGAAGTTGTGTCTGGGGCCAGGCTGGCAATGGCCTCATCAGCATTCAGCTCCTGCACCACAGTCTGGAGGAGGAAAGGGAATGCAGAAAATGGAGAGGAGGGAGGTGGGAGAGTAGTGGGGAAAACAACATCTTTCTTCATTCAGCCAGGGAGGAGATGGGAACTCCCCACCTGTGCACCTTTAACTTGCTTTTTTTTTTAATGAGCCCTCTGGTCTGTGACCCACCCACTCCCCAATTTGCAGTATCACAGAGCAGCTTTTTTCTTAACTTCCCCTTGCTCATCCAAACCAAGAGGGGCTTGAGGGGGTTTCCAGCAATGCCCAGCAGATTGTGGTGCTCAGTGATCTTCAGCAAGAGCCAGGCACCAGTCTGCCTTTCGTAGCTCTGAATAATCTCCTTTTACTTGAAAGCCTTTCAAGACAGATTGTGGTTTCCTAGGTGTTTATACAGCTCCTTCAGCATTTGGGTGTTACAGCAACATAAAGTGGTATTAAGGATTGGTTATTTTCTGTCATCTAGCTCTTCCATCAGGTTTTTAAAGCTTTTTATAATTAAAAATAATAATTTTGGGGAAAAAGAACAACTTGGTAAACACATACACATGCACAAGTTTCATAGGTGCTTCCAGGTTACCAGTTGGAAGCTGAAAACCTCCAGAATTTTTTTTGCTACATTTTCTTCAGGATTTCTGTTTTTCCAACCAAGTTAACATACAGACAAAAGTATCAATGAAAAGTAATCTTTCTAAATCTCCCTTCTAGACTCATCCAGCAGGAAAGAAAATAAATTGTAGGCTACCAAACCAAGAAAATCTCACCCAGTTAACAGTCTTCTTCCCCACGCTCTTGCCTCAATGACATGAAAACATCAATTTGCAGCAGGGAGAAGCCCTCTAGAGAAAATGCCACCATCCCCTGATGAACTAAATATGCAAAAAGACAGACTCAAATATTCCCACCAGGCAGATCCCCTTCTCCTCTGCTCAGGTCAAACATGAAGACAAGCTGTAGGAGGTAAACTCAGCTCTGCTTTGCCATATGTCACCCTAGCCTACTTATCCTCAGCCCTGTTTGCTCTTTCAAATGTCATTAAAACCAACTCTATTGGAAAATGCCTTAAGATCACAGCAGCTCTGGTGCTCCTGACCCATGGTATTTTAGGGCTGTAGGAAAGTTTTTCACCAATATGCTACAAAAAAGCAGGCACGTGCTCCATTGGGTGGCAGGCAAGCCTTGGTCTTGAGAGGTTATGGCAGCCCCTCAGCTCTCATCAGCCTTAACATGGTGAAGACACTCAGCAGCTCATGAGCTCTGCACTAAATAAATTATATATTAAAAAAAAGTTCCATGTTTAGCTCCTGATGCTGCAAAAGTTGCTGCTTGGTGAAAGCTGAGAGCTACAAGAGCACCAAACCATCATTAGGCTCCTTATCTCACTCAATTCTTCATCTTGGCTCTGGGCCTTTCAGTTTCTCTTAGAGAAATGACCCCCAAACACCTTCATCATTTAACACAACCCCTCTGCCAGGCCCTCCTGCACCCCAGCTGTGCAGTTTAACTAATTCCCTACACGTGAGCTATGGCCATATCCAAGGACAAAGGGGGAAAAGCATCTCACTTGTTAAGGATTCCCTGGATTTCCCACTCATCACATTTCAAACCCAATCATGGCAAGTAACACCTTCTGCTCCACAGGCAGTTTCAGAAGGGACTACAGATGTTCAAATATTTTTATCAGAGAGCATTTCCCTGGGTGACTCTTCCCTTCAAATCCATCTTTTCTTTTAGCTCGGCTCAGTCCTTTATCATACAATAAAGATTAATTTGGAATTTCTGCTGATTGTATGAGCTTGGCCTTTGTGAACAAAAACCTCTTCTAAGGGAGGCATTAATATTCACAGTGACAGCCCTGAACTTCCACTTCCAGAAAGGCTTAATAATTTTCTAAAACCTCTTGATTTTGTCACAATGAGCTGCATTCACTCACTTTTCTACTTGTCTTGGGCTCTGCCATTTACCTTGAGCCTTGTCTGGGTAATAAGCACTCATCAAGTCCCTTATTTGTTATGTCACTAATTGCAATTTCTTTTCCTATTATTTATAATAGATAAAATCTGTGCAGAGCAGAAGTTTGGGAGAGAAGGGGTATGAAAGTACCTTTCCTCTTCTCCTCAGGCACTGTCCATGCAATCCTATGTCTTTCTTACAAAAAACAACAACAAAAACAAGAAAAAACAAACAAAACAAAACAAAAAAAAAACTTCAAAAGCAGGACAGGTGAATTCCAGGCTTTCCCAGCTTGGGATTACACCCACTCCAGTGGTGGCCAGGTGCTCTTCTGGGGCATCAGCCAGGGGAAGCCAGCTCAGCTCTGAAGATGAATCAAGTGGTTGTCTTTGAAGTGTGGCTCCTCTTGCCAGACCATGCAGAGCTTCAAACACAAACTCCTTTCCCAAAAACCTGGGTGTAGATAACCCCACTTCCAGAGACTGCTCCTCTCAACAGGAGCCCAAGGCTAAAAAATATCAGTAAAGAGTTTTTGAAGATTAAAACGTCCCATTTAAAAAGTGCATAAGCTTTTGAAGGGAGATAAAAAGCAGATGGGAATACATATCATTGAGATGCCTCCTCTACTCAAGTCAGAAAAAGATATTTTTTCTTCTGGAGTGAAACACTTTGTTAGTAAAGATTAGAAAAAAAAAAAATTGGGGCTTGGAGGAAAACTGACAGTTAGCAGACATGTCCTATACATAGTAAAGTTAGCTTAAAATATACATTTACCTGGCTGGCCTGAGCCTATGGTGCGAGATAGAGACCTGGGCTGAGGATCTGCTGCTTCCAGAGAAAGCCAGGGATGCACCTGGCCAGGAAAACAACAGGATGAGAGCAAAGACCAGAGGGATGCTCTGCATCATCCAGCTGCTCCTTCCCAACTGTCCCAAAGGCTCTGACACCCTACAGAACCCCAATCCCTGGAGATCTGGTACTCATAGAAATGCTTTGAGCCACTCACTGTCTCAAGATTTTGTTGTTCAGAATATTTAATAATCCACTCATCTATTATTCTGTACTGATCAAGAGATTTCAGAGAATCCCACAGTAGATTTCTGTCCCCAGGTTGCTGGACACACTTCACTTTCAGCAGCACTGCTCGGGTGCCTTTGATCTCCTCCTTGTTCCATTGCCATTAAAAATCCATCCAGGCTTTTCCCTCCTCTCCCCTCTTTTTTTGCCCTGGCTGAGTATTGATGAGGTTAAGAGGATTATTCACTAGCCACATCCTACCACCTGCTCTCCTGATCCTTGCCTTTCAGGGCTTTTACTCCATTGTACACAAACCTCCAGCTCAGTTATTACAAATGCTGATAAGCTTCTAGTTCCTCAAGGCTTGTTTCCAACTTATTTGAAGATAGCTGTAATTACTAATCTCCTTTTAAGGTCTAATTTCTTTTTAGTTAAAGTCAACTTTCATCTCATTACTAATCTTCCTTCCATTTCAAAGGAGACTCTAAAGTTAGAGAGTGAGCCATGACGTCTGCAGAAAACAGTGACATCTGAAAAAAATATTTAATGGCATTTTTTTAATAGAAGTTTTAGTGAGACTTCCAAGCAACTACAGATCTATTCTGATACTACTGTCCAGCAGACTCTTCATTCCTCCTCCACCATTTTCTGTCCTTGCCGACAACAAAAGCAAAAAAACCAAACCAACCAACCAACCAAAAGCCTCTATATCCTTATCCTAAAGTGAAAGATCTTTCATATATTTTTTTCTGCCTTTTTTTTTCACTTGGATCTTTTTTCTACCCCTTTCCCATGTGCTATTCCAGACTGACAACAATTGTTTCTTTCAGTCACCAAATTTTGTTGTATTGGAACACAATTTTTTTGGTTCTGGTTTTGATATCATCAACCCATGGCTGATAGCATCTGGTGGCAATTCATCTTCTGTATTTCCAATAAAACCCCCAATAAAGTAGCATTCCTCAAGTTTGTGGCCAAAAAAAAAGCTTTTTTTTTTAAAAAACCAAGTTCTGCTTGCACAACTCAAACCCAACAACTCAGTGGCCAAAGGACATCTCTTCTGACTGTGGAAAAGCTTTTATTTTTCTAATTTTCATCTAGTTAAAGCCTCTAGAGGTGAATTTGCCATTCCATACCTTGGTCCACCTTGATGAAATATTGGCACATACCATATTGCCCTTTTCCCATCTAGATCAGAGATTCATCTCTAAGCTCCAGACACCAACTACACCACACAAGCCACATATTTGGGTGTCATGTAGACAATTCCATACCCCTAGCTGAAGGAGGTGCAATGCAAGGCAGACATTCCATGTGTGCACTGCCCTTTCTCACCCCAAAATAAACATTTAGAAGCAAAGACATGAGATAACCTTGTGTTAAAAAACCAAACCATCTGAGCCACACACAGAGCAAGACTATTTGATGAAGTGAAATCCAGTATTCTGTCTCTATTGAGCATGAAGTCCTAGACACAAACTCAGCTTCAAATCCCCCTCTCCCCTGTTTCACCATCCCAGGGAAGATGTTCAGATATTTCACCACAATGAGACCCAGAAACCCTCCCCCCCCCCAAAAAAAAAATTATTCAAATAATTTCTTACGTTTCAATCTCCTGTAAGATTAGATGTGTCACATCAAAAATTGTCATTGACCTGAAACTGATGGGTTATCTGCAACGAAGGTGGTATTTTAATTACCAAAGTTAATTACCAGCTCCACGGAATGCAATTTCCTAACTTCATGGCACTGGAAAATAGGAAGTGGAAAGTACAAGCAGTGCAGAATCCACAGAAGGTCCACACAAAGGCTTCTGTATGACTAATTGGTCTGAAATTTAATCAGTTAAATTTGTGTTTCATGTTCTTTTGATAAGATTATCTTAATTACTTTTTACAGTATTGGAGTAGATAAAGAAAAAACAATCTGCTGAAGGGGAAAAGTAATTCATAAGTCTGAAGGGAGAAAGGAAAATAAGGGGAGGAGGAATACACATCTGCTGATTAGGATACAGGAAGCTCCCATCTTTCACTTCCAACACTTAATGTTTCCCAACACTCACAAACATATTGGATTCTTCACAAGTTTGAACTTGCATGCAATCAAACTGCACCTTTTTTTTTTTTTTTTTAAATCCTCCTTCTTTAAAAGGCTTCATGTGTGAACTTACTATAGACAACCCTGCCAAAATAAGGACAAGGATGGTATGTCCCATCAGCTTCCCCCTGCCCTGGTGATGCACTAGTACCTCCCTGATATTTGGCACATTTTTATATGGTGGCTGTGCAGTCTCCACCCTCAAAAGGGAAATAAAAAATGCAGAACAACAGTGCCAAGTTTGAGACACATGGATTTCAGATAAAAGAGACATCCCATCTGCAATATAAGTCCCTTTGGGACCTTTGATAATCTCCCCAGAAGAGAACCCAGGGGTAGAGTTTTACCTTGACTTGGACTAAACCACAAATCACCTTAAAGATTCCTACGCTGCCAAAAGCCAAAGTCAAACCCCAGCCAAGGAAATTTATCTTTGAATTTGGCTCAAAATTTGTCTATATGGAACCCTGGGACAATACTTGGGCAGGGGAAATAACAAGACACCAACTTGGATCATCCCATTGCACCATTCCCATTTTATTTTAAAGAAGTTTTGGGATCATTGCCCCAAACTCAGCTCAGGCTGCAGATTTGGTCCCCAGACATGGGCTGAGCCATGGAGCACTGGTCCACCCATGCTTTAGAAGATGAATTCCCATCTCCCTATAAACCCAGCTGCTCCCCAAGCTTCTGATTTTCCAAATATATTTTCTCCTCTATTCTGATCTGAACTCTTGTGCTGCAGCCAAATCAAGTCACTCACTGGTATGTAAAAGCTGTTCACTTTTAATTTGATAGAAGAGGCTTCCAATGTTTCCAAATGTAAGTTTTTGAGAAATGTGATTTCAATGACATTAAAACAGAGCAAAATTAATGTCTGTACTTATTCTGCTTCAATTATGTCAACATTTCATTTGCATAAAATATTGTTTTCATTCCTCTTTAGTGCAACACATAATAAAGCTTTGTGTTTTTAATTTAGCTGGATGAAAAAAATATGAAGGTTCTGCAGCAGTGTGGAGAATCTTGTTTAAGAGTTATTTCAGGTTTGGTTCCAGTTAGCTGAAAACCAAGATTTGAGACTGCTATTTCTCTTACAACAGGAGTGTGATTTTTTCCAAGAATTGTTAATTTAAGTCTGCACCTTTTTAGGCAAATAGTCACTTGAAGTTTGTCTGGTATTACTGCTGGTCTCATCCCATTTTTCTTTTTCTTATGCAGTAAAAATAATACATTATATTATTAACAATGAGACTTATTTCTTTTAAAGAAATGAGAAAAAAAATTTAAAACTAAAAGATGCCTTATCCGAATCCTCTGAACTCCAAGGACTGTTTTCTCCCATACTCATCAGTACCAAGCAGTGTCCTCCCTAAAACTAAATGAAGAAAACTGAACCAACTCTGAACCAACTCCAGTTTACTCTGCAGATGTCTCCACAAGTGCAAACTGGAAATGACAGGATACGTTGCCAACCCAAACTTTTGCTCCTTCAGTGTTAGAAATTAAGGAGAGAGGAGGCTTTTGAAATGTTACATTATAATATTTATTCAAGAAAATAAATTGAATTGAGTCTGAGCCTCCTCATCCTCCTGGGGTTTCTGGTCCCTGTGATAATTAACACAGGGATGGACTTCAATGGAAGGCACTATGGCTGTTCACAAGCAAGTGGTTAAAACTGCTCCAGCTAAATGCTCAGATAAGCTGGCAACCCCACTGTCTCCTAGCACTGCTCTCAGCTATTTTGATTCTCCAGACATGTAAGACAGGAGTAATGCATTAATTACCATCCAAGATCCTTAATCAACATCAACTCGAAAATTCCTCGTCAAGCTCTTGATCACAAACTTAATCATGCCCAGCCCAACCTGATTCCTCCTGTTAAGTGGGAATCATTAAAAAAGGCTCTGCTAGCACACCAGCAGATACTTTCCAAATATGACACTTTTTTTTAGTGACAAACAGCATCCAGCCACAGCCCTCACCACAGGGGCAGAGGCAGCATTTAATTAAGCAGGATGGACATCTGGCTTCTCCTGAGCTCAACAGCTGTAGCACAAAGAGAAACCCAATGCTCCAGCTCCATCCTTTAGTTCTTACAAGGTATTTCTGAAGCCCCTCGTGATGCCTGCTGGTCTAGCACAGAGAGCTGAAACTGGATGAAGAAAAGTAGTACTGAAAATTTACAATCTTTTTTTTTTTTTCTTTTT
This sequence comes from Heliangelus exortis, assembly GCF_036169615.1. Classification (NCBI taxonomy): domain Eukaryota; kingdom Metazoa; phylum Chordata; class Aves; order Apodiformes; family Trochilidae; genus Heliangelus; species Heliangelus exortis. Next base: position 19,313,897 of record NC_092433.1, on the reverse strand, counting down.
GCAGCAAGGTAAAACAAATCATCTCAGGGTAAGTGATAATTGGAAGAGTAATTATAGCTCCCTTTGGGTGTTCATGCAGGTCTCACTCCAGCAGTTTAGACACCAAGCTTGGTTTGTAATGGGTTCTCTGCTCATTTAACCCTCCAGGCACCCCTGGAACCAGTAAGGGTGGCTGGAGATTGGGGTAGGAACAGAGCCAGGGATTTTTAATTTCTATCAAATGTGAGTTAGTAACTTTTCTTGATGGACAGTCTGGCAACCCAAGCTGAGTGCTCTGTAAATCACTACAGTCTATAAAACAGCACAAGGATAAGGTATCCATAATAACAAATAAGGACTTAATAAAACTTCCAAATGGGTTTTTTTCTACATCTCTAGGAAAGACAAAATAAAGAATCACAAAAAAAAAAAAAAAACCCAAAATCAAAATCACAATATGTTGCCAAGTGAGAAATTTGCATTCATCCAACACATGATCTGTTCTAAACACAAGTGAGGTCCTTGGGCAGCAAGGAATGAGTGGTTACCATCTGAGAAACTCTCTTTTTAACATTCATTAGGAGCCTGCTGCCATTCACAAGTTGTGGAACAAAAGGAATTTGCACTCTTTGAAAATTAATTCCAAACTTGTACCTGACTTATGACAGAGATGTTGTAATCAATACCAGAACTGAAGTTTAAAAGCAGGAGGCCTCCCCAGACAGTAGAGCATCTTTTTCATCTGCCCTCCCTGCTGCAGGTAACTTCTGATCCAGGGGATCTCTGGCAACAGGAACCACCTCCTGCCACAGAGGAGGCAGCTCTGCCTATTGATTGCTGGGATTTCTTTGTCCTGAGTGCCCAGGGGGATTTCCTAGCACCCTTTCACCCTGGTTTGTACCTGGGCAGGATCTAATCTCACTCTCTAAACTGGATCTTTTAGCTAGAGAAAAATGGTTCTGAGCTGGCACTCAGGAAGCAGAAGCCTGATCTCCTAAGCTCATCCAGCAGTTACCTCTGGTTAATTAACTAATATCAAGGCTTTCTCTATCAGTGACAAAGCCAGGTGACTTTATCTCTCAGGTCCTGCAGAACAGATGCATATTCCCTGGTTTTCTCACCGAGGCCTCTAACGTGGCAGGATCTCCAATTCACAGGATCTTCAAGCTAAAATTCATTTTGCTTTATCCTAACCAATCCATTTGCCCAGTTGTGTTTTATCTCCAGGACTTTCCTTGCCATCACAGCAGGGATGTGTCTGCCTGCACCAGCCCATCAGCCTTTGTTCCACCTCACACCCTCCCCCAGAGCTCTAGGAAGAACTGAAGAACAATAATGTTACCTGGGCCTCAGGAGGGTCCCCAGAGGAAGCAGGGGACATTTTCCTGGCTGATCACCAGGCAGGTTTTGTGCTCAACACTTCCCACTTGGGGACTGACCTTCAACCAAGACTCAAGGGCCAGTTGGATATCACAGATCTGCAGCACCAGGGGAAGATGCTGCAGGCACAAAAGGGTATCACTAACCAAAAAACAAACAAACAAAAAAAAACAACCACCCAACCAAACAAAAAACACAAACAAAAAAACCCCACAACAATCCAAAACAAAAGCCCTCAAAAAAAAAAAATTTAATAGTAGACAACCTCTGTTTCCTCAATGCAGTGAAAAAAACTGTGGCTACTTTGATTTTTGGAGGTCTGGGCATCAAACCTCATGTTAAAAGAAATAAAAGGATGACATTTCAAAGGTGATACTTCAGGGGGAGTTCTGAAGTGGCTCACAGGATGCTTCTTATTCATTCCCTAAGGAAATTCTTTTTAGAGGGATGAGTAAAATGAAATTACTGCTGCATTTTTTTTCTCCTTCAGAGAGAGCTCTTTTACTGCTGAATACTGTGATGGGAATTTCAGTACTGCAGAATTTGGTGTTGTTCAAACACATCTCCCACCTACCACAGGTTAAACTCTGCACTGCCCCTACATGCTATATATAAAAGTGCACAGAACAGCTAAAGCTCTACCAGTAATTCATTTATCTGTTCTACATTCATTTTTCCCCTCTATCTAGGAGGCTCACTGACAAGACAATCCTCCCAATAACCTGTACATCAGCACACCATGCCTGATTCTGACAAATATATTTATTTGTATTGAAAACTGTTCCTAATGTACTGCATCAACCCATTGGGGCCACTTTCTGTACATTTCTATATTTATGCTTGTTTAGACATTGCATTCTTTTTCTTAAGTGTGAAGCTTACTTCTAACAATTTACCAAAGAAATGTCAGGACTTTTTCCATCTCTTTTTCTCCAAAAGTAAATTGGACCTTCTTCCAATCTTCAAAAAATCCCCATATTTTTACACTGCTAACCACTACATGCCTCTACCAGTACACTGCAATCAGCTTAATTATTTTCTGGTTTTTAGGGTACCATCCCTTCCTGACTATGACCAAGTTCACCCCCAGAGTTACTGAAGATATGAAATATTTAACCAAACATAAGAAAAATCTAATAAGAGGGTAACAAAGCAAAGGAGGCTGGGTTAAATTCTCATCCCCTGTAAATTCAGTTCATGCAAAAGCAGAATTTGACCTCTCACAATGAAGATTATGCCAGCAAATGCAGTGCCCAGAAAAATATTTCTAAACCAACTACAGATCTGCACCGATCTATTTTTTTAAACTCATTCATAAACTCATTAATCTTCAAAAAAGTAGTTAATAGATACTGTTCATCACAGAGTAATTAAGAGACTGTCATTAGTCACAACCTTTTTAGTAACACCTAAATTTTCTCAAAGGTATCTAGAAATGCAATTAGTTACTCAAGTACACAGTGACACTTCCCAGATCCCCAGCAATGCCAAACCTGCCAAATATTACATTATAACAGCAGGAGAAGTACTCAGGATGGCTTTCTACATAATGTTTTATTAAACATGAACACACCAAGAACCATTTCCTCCTCCAGCTCTTAGCAAGCCCTGCCTGGTAGGATGCCCACTCAGCAGGTCTGAAGCTGAGGACCCTGGGGAGATCTGCTCTGGGAGTAGAGCAGGAGCAGAGACTCCAGTTTCTCCCTGCTTAACCCCAGGCCAGGAGACCACCTATTCCCAACCTATTTTCCTACAAACATGCCAATATGCTTCCAGACACCTTGACTTACACCCACTTGTTGGCCTGGATACCTTTAGTGTTAAAACACCCGGCTGTACCTAAACTTCCAGGTGGCTTCAGAAGGTGCAGGGGTGTCACAGTCATTCTAGAGCTGTCAACCTACATCTTCTACAGGAAGGAAAGGTCATTTGGCTAAGAAAGAGCCTGTGTTTTTTTCTAGAATCCCTATTACCTTTGCCCAGTTAAAACCATCAAGCACACTGGGAGGTGCTTCAACACCAGAGGAAGGAGAGAACACAAACACATTCCCTGTCCTTCAATACCTTTAAAGTGTTTTGGCCTTTAATGTGGTCACCTGACAGCAGCAAGGAAATGGTCACTTTATTCTTGTCATTACCACAATGAATAAAATCAAACCTCAGAGACTAGAAATCCTTTCTCCACTGTAAGCAAACTACAAAGTAGCAGGCTGGAGAGATATCAGGAGATAATTGCATCCTTGGGACATTTACCCACCATGGTAAGTATCACTGACAGAATATGATTATCTTCTGATAACAAGAAACCCTGGAGTTTTCACACTGCTGCAGAAAGCTCAATGCTGGGATGAAGAAAAAAAAATTAAAAAAAATCTCTATTTGTTGCTCCTGACCATGGAGGTGGCAGCTGAGAGCAGCTGCACTGAAGTGGTTCCTTTCCTGGCTGGAGTTCCTCAAGGGGGTACCCAGATGTCCTGTTGGCTGCCCCAGCTTTGGGCAGGGCTGGATGGTCCTAACACATTTCAAAGACATTTTTCCCAATGAAAACTAAAATCTATTTTTGTCAGGGGGAAAACAAGTTTGTTCATTCGTGATGAACTCATCTTTTAAAATTAAAAATAATGGAAAAAAAAAATAAAAATCCCAGTCACAGACATGTAAGCACAGCTTGCAGGGATCAGACAGAACTTCTCCTGTCCCAGCTGCTACCAAGCTCACCACCTAGAGACACAAATAGAAAGGTGACCTAATTCAGCACCTTCTGTTTCTTGCCAGAATCAAAATTGAATTTAAGGACTTGGTAACCTCCAAACAGTCAAGACCATTTTGTTCAACCAGCTCTATTTCACTCAGCAAAATGTCAAGTGTGTATAACTGGGCAAGAGGTTTCTGCATCATAATCTTCTTTTGTAGGTACTTGAAAGCACTTGAACACCTCTGTGCACCAGGGGCAGGAATTTACCTGCAGAGAAATGCCCTTGCTCCTCTTTCAGGATGTTACTCCCTTCCTAGAAGGACTAAAGTAGGTTTATTTCTAGTTATAAGTGCTTTATTTTATTTGTGTTTGGGTTTTCCAATACCTAACCCATCAACAAAACAGACATCCCCTTTGCAGCTGGAGGGAAGCAGCTTTTCTGCTGAAACCAGGGACTGAGGAGAAGTAAACCAGATTTCCCCAACCAGCAGCAGTGCCAAATGCCTCCAGTAAGAACCTCTCAACCCCAGCCTGTGTTCTGCCTCCCCTCTTCACCTTTGTATCAACCCACATAGAAAATCTAGATTGATTTTTTTTTCCAAGTAAATTTTTCTTCAGCAAGTAAATTTTGACCAAACCCAAATTGCTCAGATAAAACCCAGCAGCCAGATTATCAGACTGAACAAGATCACTCAATACTCCATTATTACTGATTTCCTTAAATTTACACTTACACAGATTAAGTCCTAAAAATGAAAACCAAAGAGTTTTGTAAGCAAATTAATAAAAATTTAGGTTGGTTTTTTGTTGGTTGTTTTTTTTTTTTTCCTAAACCAAGAACAATCTTGTTCTAATCCTAGAGACTTAACCCCCAACACTTTTTTTATTTCCAAAAAAAGTCAACAAGATGGTTTAGAATTGGGACACCATTAATACTTTAGGCATGATTAGCCAAAAGCATTTTTATAAATTCATATATGATATAAGAATGGGCCAGGTGCTGTTTCTACAGAAGGTACATTGTCTATTGCAGCTTCCTACCTGACAAAGGAATGACTAAATAGTCCAATTTTTATCATCCTACATACCACAGGCAAGACATCAGTGTAAATATTACATTCTGGTCCATGCTGAAATTGTGCCCACCACACGAGAGCCTTACCATAAGAACAGAAAATACTCTTGAGGACCAGCAGATCCTACAAAGCTCTGGTTGCTTATCAGAGATGGGAGATGCACCATGTGGGACAACGATTTCAACACTGAAAAAAGAAGAATTTGGTTCATTCCCTATTCCTGGAAAATGTTTTGCTGATTCCAAGCAAATCCAGAGAGAACACAGGCAGGCAGATCCCTCTGCCTCTGCTGGCAGAAAGCTGAGCTAATCCAAATGACAAATGAAAGTTTTCCACAATATTTTAGGTAGATAATTGTGCCATCTGGGAAGCCACATCACAGCTGGATAGGAGTGAGCAGGCCCTAAGATGTGTAACAACCCCTTCTGTGCTGAATTAATTCCAGCTAATATATTAATCTTGGAATTTTTAATTTTATGTTGAGAACATCTTGGGACTTGGAGCATTTTACCAGGCCTGGCTGAGCACACATCAAGTGAGTCCTCTCAAGCAGGAAGAAACAAGAGTGATTTATATAAGCACAAAGTCTATACATCCATATTTACATATAATTTTTAGTGAATCAAGGAAGAATTAAACGGGCAACAGTGTTGCCAAAAGAAATACAGCAGGGAAGAATCTCCTCAATACTTAAATCAAGTTTTCTGCAACTCCATGGATATGATGGTTTCGAAGCACTGATATATACAACACCAGAAGATTCTCTCTTTCTTTCACAAGATCATTATCAGGGAGCTACAAATAAAACCTCATTTTGTCAGTACCAGTTTCTTTATTCCAGCACCCTCGTGCTATTCCCTGTCCTTTATAAAACAGGGAAAAAAAAAAACCTTGATAATATTCAGTATTTCCCAAAGTAGGTGGCCCATTATGGTGGGACACCTCTACCAACAAATTCAATGGAGCATCAATAAGAAATGTGGTGTTTGGAAAGCCCTCAATAAAAACACACCCAGAGAACACCTGTTTGAGTTTATTCAAGTGTCCTGCAGTTACCAGAGATCCCAAATCTGTTTGACACTAAGGTCACTTCCCCCCCCTGCTTTTTTTGGTAATTCCCTCACTTCAATATTTTGACCAGTGACCCCCAGCTCTCCCCTCCCCTCCCAGATGGACCTTTTCACACCTGCTCCTTCAGCCCTCACCCCAACACTGGGGTCCAAACATCAATGTGCTTCTTGAGCAACCCACAAACTCATCCCAAAAGGATAAATGAGCCTCCCAAGGCCACAACTTTTCATCAAATAAATCAATCAATCAAACAAACCATTTTTGGTTGATATAATTATTCAGATACCTCCCAACTGAGGAAGGACTCCAAAGCAGAGCAGGTGTACAGGATGCCTGCAGCTGTCTTGAGGAGCCCTTGGGCTGAGCACATTCAGACACTTGCTCCCAGCACTCTCAAAGCTGGGTGACAGACTGTGCCAGCAGATTTGTTTTCATGGGAAAAAAAAAAAAAAAAAAAAAAAAAGATTATATATAAAGATTATTGAAGTTAATTACTTTTCCACTTACACAGACAGTTTCAGCTTCTGTTCTGAAAATCAAAGTTCCTATTTGCAAATCAGATTCATCTAAAATTCTGGTAACAGATTACAAGCCACACTTTATTTCTAAAAGATTTCAGGCATTAGCAGAAGATTAAGGAGAGAACATTATCCCCAGACACTGGTGAGGTACACAAAGTGACACCAACTTCTAAAAAGCTTTTGCAAAAAATCAGTGGAGCCATAAATAGGGCTCTTGGCACAATCTGCACCTGGAATTTCTCCCATGGAAAAGATGTATTGAGAAGCTTTCTCTCTCTGTGGCACTGGAGCAGCTTAACTCTAACCAGACCAGCCTTAAAAACACAGCTGTATTTCTAGCAGAGTGCAAAGGGAGGGAATTGCACCTATCCAGGCACCCTCAGCTATTCAGAATTTGGCAGAAAGTCATAGTGAAAAGTCCCCAAAAGGGACTGGGGCTGGCTGTCACAATTTCCTATGGAAACAGAGGGAAAGCCCCCCAGCTATTAAATACTTGGTTAAGGAAGAACATCACATTAGAAGCTCCCCTGCACAAAAAGCTCCAGTGCTGCAGCACAGGACCAGCAGCACTCTGGGTGGGAGCTCAGGAGCCCACCCTGCAGTATAAATTTGGTGCCTGCTCATGCAAACAAAAGAGAAGGACCAGGTTTCCCTGTTGCCCTCCTGCTTCTCCTGACAAGCACTCAAACTTCTCCCTAGAGCTGTTCTGAGCAGGGACATCTCTGCTCACCAACCCCAGGCTGGGTGCAGCCATCCCACAGCTCCTGACCACCCAGCAGCAAGGCCCAAAGACCCTGCATGCTCCCCAGCCTTCAGCCTCACCTTTTCTTTTGATTTTAGGGCACTTATTAATTTGCACAGGCTCAAATAAAATGTGTTGCAGAGGTGACAGCACCAGCACAAAGTAATGGAAAGGTTTCTAGACTTCCAACCCAGCTGAGGGTGAAGGAGAACCTGCCAAAGACAACCAGAGCCTGAAATACACTCACCTAGGCAAGTTTCTAACCTTTGTTTGTTTGTTTGCTTCCTTTTTGCTTTGGAAATCATTCCAAATTGTTTTAATGTTTCTTTGTGTATGCATAACACCTCTGCAGGGGAAAAAAACAATTCCTGCAGGACAAGCAGGTAGATAATGTTCTTATCTAGTCAGTAGGAATGTTTAGTGCTTTTTTTTTTTTTTTTTTTTTTTTAATAGATGCAAGCTCAAAACATCCTAACAAAAAAAAAGACCAATTAAGGGCAGAGTTGTGTGTAATGCTGAGCAGAGTGGTGTGCACAGAGCTGAATTCAGACAGATGATGCCCACCATGGCATTCACATCAGTAGGAGCTAGAGAAGAAGTGGGGTATACTAGCAGATAATAAGACACTAAATTAAAATCAGCATTTGCATAAAATTAACATCCCCTTAAACTTAGCAACATGGATGTCTTAGCAACACTGGGAAGGTCAGAACCAAGAACCTAAACTCCCCAGGTGCCCAGGGATTTCCTGACACATGGAGAGGCACCTGAAGACCACAAAGCAGAAGCTGCAGAGCAAAGACATTGAGGGGTCAGAGAGAGAGCCCAGAAGTCAGGCTTGGACCTGCTGTAATCCCATTAACTTCAGGGAAATTGCATCAGGTCCCACCAGAGATGCTGAAGTTGGCACCAGCTCCGTGGAGCACACTCTGAATAAACAGAATTTGCTGCTTCCTGCTGCCTTGTTCTGCTTGCCTTGAACTTCTCAAGTTGTTGCAAAAGTCACTGCTGGGATTTGGAAGGATTAGACAAGTGATAATACTGATTGAAGCTATATCATGTTTATTCATTAATCTAAAACCCAACAGTGTATTTCCTATAGTGTAGAACATTACATAGTGATTCCTCCACTTTTCCATCAGTGCATTTAAAAAAAAACAAACAAAACAACAAAACTCAACAACAACTCCACAAAAAAAACCCCCACAAACATTCAAAGTGTACTGAAATACCATCTGAAATGTGCATTTCTTTTTAAAACCACATGGCCATGAAGGGTCATCATAATTCTCCACTAAATCACTTCACATCTCTACAGGGGAATCATTTTTGGTTCACTAAGTCTCCTGTAGACAGAGACAATGAAATAAACATCATGCTAAGAGATATTCTACTCATTAGTGTGGACAGAAGAGGAAAAAGAGACAGATCAACTACTGGATTTCCTCCAGGGCTTCCAAATTGTGATGGCTCCAGGAGAAACAAAGATGTGGACACATCCATGAAGTGGGGGCTCAGGATTTATACTGCAAAGACAGTGAATACTCCAGCTATAACACTGCCATCAATATATTTCACTCTCTACCTGACTATCCCTGTAGAAAGTCTGATAGGATTCCAAGGGTAAGATCAGCTCAGTGCACCTCAGTTTCCCACTTCTCACCATTACAGCTGCCAGGACACCAGCTCCAGGAGTTGGAAGCAAAGCTACACTCCAGCAATTAGGCAAATAATAAGAGAAATAGATTTTGTTCAAAGAAATATAGCTGGAATTACTAAAGCCCTCACAGGAGTCCATTTGGGAAGCAGTTGCTAAGAAAGAAGAGTAACATTTTCCAGCAGGCAGATGCAGCTCTTGGGAATACCCTGGCATTTTCTGGAGTTTCCCAAAGCACTGTGATCGATACAGCATAGTGCTCAATTCAAGCAAGAACTTTTCATTTTCTCTATTTTTAAGACTCCAAATGTGAATAACCACATCTGATACATTATATTTAGTAATTACAGAGACTGAGAAATTATTTTTAACAGTGTCTGAGGAGTTTACAGTGACTTTACAGGGAAGCCCTTTGCCTCTAGAGGTGGTGCCAGGCAACCCCACTGCCCTTGGCCACCTATATTGCCCCCATAGATCAGAAATCCTCACTGCTCATCTGCCTTATGAAATCCCTTCAGGATCATGAAACCAGGCAGCTCACCACAGAGCATTTTGCTTTGACTTATAAATAAATATTGTGGGGGCTGGATGGGAACACAAAGAACAGAGCTGGACCTGCATTACCTCAGACAAACCAGAGAAGGGATGTGAGAAACAAGAATCTGGGTGAAATCTTCCAAGTGTATTTAATAGACACCACCAAAAAAAAAAAAAAAAAAGAAAAAAGAAAATGAAACTTTAAACAATGCAATCCTCTTCCAGGAGGCTCGATGACAGCTCCTGAAGCTGGGGAATTGCAGTGCTGGAACATCAGTGATTTTCAAGAAATTACTGGCATGCTGTGTTGGGTTTACTGTCTCCCACCTTGCATTTTACAAACTGTATCAAAGCAGAGAGTATAACAGCTCCAATTTCTTTCCCAGCAGCTACACCATGTGAGAAAAATTGACAGATTAAATAGAATGTAACTGCCAAAACAAGTGTGAACTACGGCTGCCCAAGAGAAGAAAACGATGTTCATGAAAATCCTGTTAAGAAGTGCTCTTGTGATCAAATGCAACAAGAGTCCATTTCACAATAATACCCTTAAAATAAAAAAAAAGCAAGCAAGCAACTCTTCCTTCAGCCCCTCCATAAGTATAAACCATGACTGCAGCTCATGCAACCCTCCCAATCTTCCCATCTAAAGAGGCCGTTGAGCACAAGTGCCACATGAAAAACCACATTTTTTTTTTTTTTTAATTTTTTTTGCCACATGCACCTCTGTTTTGCTGAATTCTCAAGCCTGACCTCCTTCAAGTAGGAAGAAAAAAACCCAAAATAATAATATCAGGTCCTAGCTGAGCAGCAGAGCTGTTCCCTGGCACACCAGTCTCTACACAAAGTTAAAATGGGGTAATTTTAATGAACCAGCTGCATTTCTACAACTTCAAACTGAGCTCAAGCACCACCTCAGTGACTCAGGGATTTCCAGGTAGACAACAGCCCTTCCTTAGCAACCCACAGCTTCTTCAGGGGGAAAGAGATGCTCCAAACCCCTTTGCTGGATGAGCTCTGTACCCACACAACACGATCAGAATTCCAAACTGAAATGCAAGCATTATTCCAACAATTGCCTCTGTTTTGCCAGGATTCTTCAGACTATTTCTGACTCGGGTGATTTCTTTATCATCAATAAGGGGCAGTTGGCCAGGTTATTAAGCAAAAGAGCACTAAGAGGTTAACTAGCATGTTGAAGAGGCACGGCTGCCAGTAGGATGTTAAAATACCTGAATTATACATTAGACAGAGCACATGAGTCAGTACAAACTGAATCCTGAAAGTCATATTAAGCAGCTGATTTTCAATGACAAGGGTATTTCAAATCAAAACAGACAATTCATTATTAACAAACCCTTCTCCAGCTCTGCCTTCAAGCAGCTCATAACTCCCAGCTACAACAAGGCGTGTGGGGAACTGTCTGTAAGTTAAGAGAAATTCCTGCTTTTCATTAATTCCAGTCAGACTTTCCTGGTGTTATGAGGGAGGCTGCTGCTTCTTCTCACTCTTAAAATTCCTCTCCTGCCTTCAGTTCTCACTCCAGCCCTGTTCTGCATCCCTCCAGAGCAGACCCTGAGGTGAGGCCACCCCACTATGGTCACATCCCCACTGAGCCCCTGATCCCAAGGGCTGCTCCAGATGTCTTGAGGGGGTTTTAAGAAGTTCTTTGGAAAACAGTGACAACTATGCAACATCTCTGGGGGTGTCATCAGCTCAACCTGATACCAACTTTACCTTCAGTTTGTTATCCAAAAGTGAAGTGATTTACAGGGAGGAATACTCCATGTATCTGCTCCTATGTTAAATTGAGTCAAATTGCCTGTGTTTTAGCCAGTAATTCCTAAATATCCTATTAAACAAATGCTGGAACTGTGTTTGTTTCTTGGTGCTTTGACTATGGTGTTCATAAACAAACTGGAAGATCAACCAGTCTGCAATGGGTCCAGCCCTTAAATCCTGTTCCTGAGGCTGCAAGTCTGAGTCTGCCATGGATTATGGAGTAAAGTAACAGCTGTATGCTTGCACTCATTTGGGTACAAATTTTCTGTTTCAAAACAGATAATTACAGGCTGGGGGAGTAAGAGAGAAGACAGAATGAAAGCCTGATGAGTACTACAAAAAATACCAGGCAAGCAGTTATTCCAGCCAAAGTCTTTTGGATTACTCCAAAACATTTTTGGTTTTAAAGAATTATCAGGCTGTGATGGAAGCTGAAGTTCAAGGTTTTTCTGAAGCCAGGTGGTCTGCACAGCAGGATAAGGTACAGGGGCTTTTGCACAGAGAAATGCCCAGCCTGGAAGTGATACAGCTCTCTCTGCCTTCCTCCCCATGGCCAATCTTCCAGGAGCAGGTAGCCCAGGTGAGAAGCCCTTTTTATCAAAAAGGGAAATTATTTGGGATATGTGATCAGTGATAGAAAACAGTGACCTAGGGGTGCAGAGCTACAGTTCACAAAATACCATCACAGATTATCAGACTCAAAAGTACCTCAATTGCACTTGTTCTGACCTTCAAGATTTATTTTTTTTTTTTTAAATCTCTTTCAATCTCATATTGAAAATACCATAATGCAACACAGGCCAGCAGCAGCTTGGGCAGGACTTTACTCCTGTGTGGCCTTGAGAGGGGTTAGGTGGGGGGATTTCTCCTACTACACTCTGGTATTTGAATTCAAGAGTCCAAAAGACTATTTAAAAATCTCCAAAGCAATCTCAGTTTGGCTCATGCATATAAACCCAAACTTTATTCACTTGGGCTCTGCTTGAGCAACCTGATCTAGTGAAAGGTGTCCCTGCCATGCAGAGGGGTTGGGACTGGGTGGTCTTTAAGGTCCCTCTCAACTCTCACCCATTCTGTGATTTTTCCCTCTAAATAAGTACTTGCATATATGAACACCCCAAAGCTATGCTGCTGTTCAACTGAGTGACACCAGAGATCAGGACTGGGACCAGTGTCAGGAGAATGACCCAAGGAGGGGACAAAGAGAGGTCTTGGAAGCCACCACTTGAAAAAACAAAACAAGAAAATGTGTGTACAACAAGGAAATTCAGTTGGTGTTGGGTTCCTGGGGCAATGCAGTGAGCAAGTGGTCCATGCCAGCACTTTCTCCAAGATAAATACCCACATAAAGGCATTTTGAATCATAGTGGGCATTACTCACAGGAATTCTGAATTATGGATGTTTTATGTTAGGCCAGAAATGAATGTTATTTCTTTGCTGAACAAGCCTACTGAGAAGCATAAGAGCTTAAAAAAAACCCCACAAACAAAAAACTTAGCACACCTACGCCACTTCAAAGAAGACACACAAAATAAGACAAAATAAAACAGATTTTAGGCTAAGGGCCACCCATGCAAGATTCAAATTGTGCTGTAATCTGAAGCAATAAGAAGCTGTTTCCATCCCTTGGCCTATCTTCCCTATCAATTAAATAGAAGATAATGAAACTACTCCATGAAATTTAAACTGGATCCAATATTCTGAAATAAAACCAAACAGCCCACTGGAACCTCTACCACTGTCCTCCTCTTCCAGGATGGGGGATGCTCCCAGGCAGGGTGCTTTTAGGTGCCTTCTTTCTTTCTGACTGGGGGTACTCAGATAAGAGTTTAAGCAGCATTTATGATGAATGAGGAGGTCAGTGGCACCTCCAGTGAAGACTCCAAACCAACAAAACACATGATGGAGCCTTTCCCTAGCACTTCAGAGACAAAGTGAAAAAATGAGATGGGGATCTTTTTGTTCTGAGACCTTGACTCTCATGTCCTTCTGTCTGCTTAATTGCCTGCTGTTTATACTCTTATGAACACTTTTAAATCAATGAAGTTGCCCTGGTTTATTCCAGCACAGCTTCTGCCCTTGTCCTGTGCCCCATTCCCTACAGAGATCCCTCTTCTGCCCTGGGGGCTGCTTCATTTTTATAGCTCACCAACAGGAACAGATTTCCCACTAATAATCCCTTCAGTTGTTTTCACCCTCCACATCTGTGCCCCACAGCATGAAGTCATTCCAACATTCCTGTTTCAGCCTTGCACCTTTGGAGCAGCTGCTGGAGGCTCAGCTGGTGCTTTGGCCCCACTGCATCCTGCACCTCCATTTCCAGCAAGCAGGAGCAGCAAACATTTGCTGACTGCCCCCAGAGCACATTTATAGCACCTGGCAAAGCTTCTGCTGGCTCTCAGCTCCAGAGAGCTCCTCAGCTTGACACAAGAGGAAGAAGGGGTTAAAGCCAATCCCAAGCAGTGAGATGCTCCACCAGGTTTAGCTTCAACTCAGGCACTGGCTTAGGTGCCATGAAAATGAAGATGGGGCTTGCTGAAATAATGAGGTCATTGTACTTCATTAACTGAGAAAAAAAATTAATTGGGTTCAGAAGGGAAAGCTCACTGTGCTACATCTAGCTCTGCCTCTCTCCTGTACACATAATTCAAAAATCCACTCACACAAGAACATCATCCTCAGCAGCACACAGGACACAAAAACACAGTACAAGCTCAATATTACATGGGAGGAGTAAGGAAGGATAAAGAGGAGAGGATGAGCTCCTTTTCATTACTCAGAGTGTAAACCAGAAAAACTTAACCTCAAAAAATTTGGTTGGGTGCATCCACTGCAAATTGCTCAAGGTACAGCCTTGATTCTGCAAATTAAGGGGAGTTCTCCTCTGGAAGAAACTCATCTTTTGGATCAGATTTCTTCCATATTTTGAAGTCCCTGGTTTGAGGTTGTGATTGCAGCAAGTGGAAGAGCAGAAGGAAAAGTTTGTGTATTTTGCAACATGTCCATGGAGGGGACAACTTGGTCCAGCATCCTCCCAGCTTTCCAGCTTGCACTGCTGGAAGGGATTTTGTACCATCCCCTAAATATCTTCCCTCTCTTGCTGGGGCTGTGACTACTGCCCAAGGCAGATACTCAAATTTCTACAGAATAAAAAAGAATAAACCACAGGTGAAGCTGTTAGAAACCAGCCAGCAACATAAAGGTCAGGACTTCTGGTAATGAAGGAAAAAAAATAATTACTCCCATAGTCTTCAAACAGATTTATTATTGATATAAAGCAGGACAATTCACAGCTCAGCAAAATTTTAAAACTGGCAGTAAAGCACATTACAAGCTTTCTTAATTTAATTTTCTCTGGCATTTATGGTGGTTAATAAAACACCTAAATGTCACCAAGATTTAGAAAAATATATTTATAGGCTAACAAATGAATAAACTGAATTCACAAAAAACAGCATGCAGAAAGCCTAGCACCCTAAATTGATACTGATTTTGGTTTTTCCCCCCATCAAAGGAGTAATTACTGTTAATTTACAAATATTTTACTTTATAAAACGGTATAAATGCATCCATTATCTCCCACCATTTTCAGAGCTGGTGCTCAGATTCATAGGACTTTCATGGTCTTAACTATGAACTTTTATTCTCCCAGATAAAAGAATAAAGACTCCCAAAAATATCCTTTGTGGACAAGTCTTTCAGGACTACACCACCACTTACTCACCAAAATAAAGAGGAACCATAAATAACTTAAAAAAAAAAAAATAGGGTGAAGATTTGCTTAGTCTGGAGTGATTAATAAAAAGCTGCTTATCAGAGGAAAGGCTCTTGGTTTTGAATTTAAGAAAATAACTTTTAACAAGAAAAGTCACACTTGAGAGGTGCAGGAATGAAAATGAAGCACTGAGGGGAGTGACAGGAATTTTCCACACGACTGCAAAGTATCAGCAGCAGCACCTACTGAGGATTTCTTTGTGCAAATAATACATACACAGACAAAAAACTTTGATTATTGCTGTTTGGCACTCTTGCTAGATGACAAACACACTGCACTGTTCAGATAAAACTGCAGCTCTACCTATCCCAGGTATACAGAGAAAAAAAAGTCAAGCTACACACACTCCACTCAGCCTGGAAAAGGATTTTGTCCTCACTGTCTCATTTTCTACCTCAGCAGACAAACCCTCTTGGAAAAGTTCTGTCAAACAGACAGAATTAGTTTTTCCCTTCTCTTCATTCTGAGGATTTGAAGAAGTTCAGCTTTTTCATTTCTGTTCCCAAATTACTCAGACTCAGAATTTCCTTGAAATAAACTTTAATGCTCTTTAATAATATCCATACTAATGATGGTGATGGGGAAGGGTCTGGTTTTAACAAGTATTTGAACATTTAGTGTAACCAAAGCTTTCAGATGTAATTAGTGCTCTGGAGCTGAATTCTGGTACAATACCATTTGTGTCCAAATTATTTTAAATGAACATTTGGATCCACCAGACTGGAGGACTACAGGTTTAAAAGAAAATATATTAATATTTTATATTAAAACCGTTTAATAATGCATTTCTCTAACTAATTAACATTAAAAAAAATAAAGCAATTGCTAAGATAATTGACTTAAAAGATTATTTTCTAACTTCTGAAGCACTGCATGAACTTTCTCCACTGATGAATGAATGCAAAGAGCCACAATTTCAGGCAAAGAGCAGAGACCAGGGCTGCACATATACAAACAACATAAAACTCTGGGGTGCACGCTGAGCCTTTTAAGCACTGAAAGGACAAACATTTCCAATGCACTCATGATTTCTAAAAGGTATTTAAGATAATGTAAAAGCCTCACATTTCCCAGAAAGCTTTTCTATACAGGATTTTCAATAGAAATGCTTCCCGAGCCCTCACAACTACAGTAAGTTACACAAATTCTTGGTACTACAGTTCTTGTTCCAGGAGCTGCCATTTTTAAATTGACACTTCCAGCCTACAGAAATACAGGATGAGGCTTTTGCTTTTATTCCTTTTTAAATACCTTGCATTCCCCTTGAAACCTATCAGGGAATTACAGACATTTCCAGGCATTAGTGTTAAAAGACAGCAGCAAAGAAACATTTCAGTCCCTTAATGCCACAAGTCTTAGCAGACATCAAGCTCTCCAAAGCCAAAGTAAAACTCAAAATGGCTAAAAATGCCCAGTTTTAACACTAAAACCAAAGCAAATAGTAAAACAAGGCCTACTGGTAATTTTGCTTGCTTCTAGCCCATTAACACTGGCCAAAATTACCAGTCAAAGGAAATATTCACAGTCCTTTGGATTCCAGTATCATTTCCCTGTAGATAAAAAAAACACCATATACAATAATTTTGAATGATGTAAAAAGTTGCAGTAAGGATTTTCCAGTATTCCAGGAGACTTAGTAGTGTTTAATCAATATGCAATTACAGGTATTTACTTCACAAAGTGAGAAAGAACTACATTTTTTTAAATATTAGATGCTTTTTCCATAAACCAAAGAATTAATGTGACTTTTGAATACTTTTTAAAAATGAAAAATGCATCAGGGCTGAGATCTGATAAACAAAAAATACTATCAGGAACTTTGAAAATAATTTAAGTCAAGGCTTACAATTGCATTATATTACCAGTGGGGAAAAATATGCAAAAATTTGCAAGCCTTCCCTAACAGACACCTTCAGTGTTGTTGCACTAGAAATAACCCCTCATGATTTGTCAGCTTAACAAAAGAAATATGGTAAAAATCCCATTGCTGCTTCATCAACTTTGCTGGGGTTTGGACCAATTTCCATGTGCCTCTTTTTCACCAGTCCTAAGCAATTTTAAGGACCAGATCATTAGTGGATGAATATTTCACCAAACAGTGCAAATGTTGAAGAACTGTCAAGAAAAAAAAAGAGATGCCAACTACTCAAACCTTGACTTTTGCAGCTTGGTACTCAAGGATCATGTTCTGAATGCTTCTACCTCCTTACAAAGCCAATAAACATCTGAAGTTAATTAGGTTTGTACCTTCTAGCATCAAGTTTATTACGTGGTTGTGTTCCTGTTTACCCAACAGTCTGGCAAAGCAAATGCCTCTGCAATCTTTCCCTTGGAGACAACTCCTTAACAGCTGATTTATCAGCAACACCCTTTGCTGGCCCAGCTCAGCCTCCCAGGTTCCCATTCTCTGATCCCTCCAGGGTGGGCACGGCTCTGTGCTGGATTTATGTCAAGCCCATGGATGTCCAACACCAGTCACAAATTCCTTATGAGAGGCACAAATCCCACCATTTTGGCCCAGCAAATTTCACTCTCCTAGGACTGATGGTCCATGCACTGGGACAAGCAGCACCTAACAACTTTAAAAAATAATAATAAAAAATCAGAAGCTTGCCATCCCACAGGAGTTTCCTCAGGTTAAGAATACTTTGGGATTTTTTTAATGTCATTTAATCTTCACATCACGCAGCCCCACGGCAGAGTTGATTCTCCTACTCAGTTTGATGGCAAAAGTGTTTTGCAAAACCTCTTTTCTTACTACAGAAACATCTGCTCAGGACTGCTCTGCTTCATTTAAAAACCTTGCAGGATGCAGCACAGCTCCTCAGTGCCAAGTTTTCCCTCTCCAAGCTTAGAGAGAGATGGCTGTTACAGACAATTACCACCATTACTACACTTTCCAGCACAAACAGCAGAATTTTTGCTGTCATTATTATTATTTTTAGTAACACTTTCCACCACTATGCCACAGAGATGTGTGGGTGAGAGTCCCAGGGTGAGAGTCCCAGAGATCACTCCTGCCTTAACCAGCCCTTAAACTTTGCTGAGGTTGAGAACTATACCAAAGCCCAAATTTTTGCTTCCCTGTTTTCTTCCACCTGTATTCCCAAGATCTAATTATCTTTAATCTGAATTTGTATCATTAGCATTTTGTTTTTTTCCTCTGGGTGTTAACCTTCCCCTTGAGCAACACTTGGGTTTCTCAACAATTAGCAAAACAGGAAAGTTGGGCAGATTCACTCCAGAAGAGCTCCCAGAAAAATTATAGATCTGTAAAAAGAACAAAACAACACAAATAACAACACAAAAAAAAAACCACAAAAAAAACCCAACAAAACAAACCACCAAAAAAAAATCACATTAAAGGTTTATTCAAAGCTTTTTTGGTACAAAAACAGAAAACAAACAAACAAAAACAAAAACAAAAAAAAAAAAAAAAAAAAAAAAAAAAAAAAAAAAACAAACAAAAAACAACAAAAAACCCCCCAATCAACTGAGACTGGAGATTTCAGAAAACTTTTTTTGGCAGTTTCTGGGCCTTCAAGCTCTGAAGTGTTCACTGCAGTTGTCCTGTTTCTGGGTAAAATTTTGTCTCCAGACTGAGGAGCAACTAAACTAATTCTGATGTGCAGCACAATACATAAATATATTTATCCTTTTTAAAAAAAAACAAAAAAAAAACCTCCAAACCAAGCAAACAAACCCCACAAACCCTTAGAAGACAAAGTTTCATGTCTTGACCCAAAGTCCATTTGATCCAGGGGAAAAACACCTCCATTTCTGAACGGAGCTTCAAGAGCAATTTGCATTATTTTTAGGAAAGATTATCTTAGAGCAAAGATTCTGAAACTCTTAAAGAAGTCTGAAGTACCACTCCAGGCCCAGTCACAAAAGCTTTATGCAGACAAAATTCTCATTACAATCAGCAGGGGTTTGCTGCCATAATGAATATTTGAGTCAGCTGATTGGAGTGCTCAACTTCTGAGCTGGTTGGTGCACAGGATCCTCTTGACTCTGTGATTTCTCTGTAATGCTCTGTAAACCACACTGATTTCTCAGAAACAAGCAACTGTAAGGGGGCTTAAAGGGGTGCAGATGGGTAAAGTTATATCCCAAATAGCTTGCTTAGATGTTCACTGCTACTTCTCAAACTTCAAATGGCTCATACAGAGTTCCCATCAAGTGATGAACCAATTGCTGTAACTCAAATTCTGCCATTGGAGCAGAACTCTTATCCCCTTGTGCAAATAAACTTGGATAAAAAGAGTTTAAGAAGTTCCTGTCCTCTTAAAATCTAACTTCATGCAGAGGCTGATGAAGAGGTGAACTCTGTCACATCCAGAGCAGCAATAAAGGGAACCTGAGTTACAGTTTGTAATAACCCAACCCCAGCCTGCAGGTTCTGAACAGTTTGTGTCATGCTCAATGGATCATAACATCCATCTACTGCCTTCAGTGAGCCCAGAGCAAATTGCAACTGCCCAATAAAAGGATTCCTAAAGCCATGGCTGCATGCATTCATATCTGGCCACCTGAAATTCTCAGCATACAGACCAGAATGTCACTGCAATTAATTTCATGGGTTGCAATTAAGCACTCAGCTGTTCCAGGATCATTTCAGAAGCTGATGATGTTTGCACACAAACACCCACCAAAGCTTTCAGGCACATGCACCTTCCCAGCCCAACTCCATGAAGTCCATTTACTCTGTGGAGTCAGAGAAGTGGGAAGAGTCAGGATCAGACTCCAGAGATTCTTAAATTTTCACAGAACACAGATCCCAGTCTGGGCCTGTGGGGCTGCTCTGTCCCTACCCATTACTGCCCTCCCCTGAATTGCTACCCAGGGGTGCTAAGAAACCAATTCTGCCACCAAAACCAAAGTGAAGTATTTCTGCCCCCTCTCTGCCATTTCCTTCTTCCTCCCCATGGTCCAGTTTATATTCTGTTAGCACCCACTCCTTGCTGGGCTGTCTTGTCAACTGGATCACTGAAAACAACATTTCTGTAGTGATTTTTAGTTTGGTTTTACTTTTTTTAATAGGTTACTAAACTAGAAAGTTACTCATACATACTCTTGTTTCCTTCTCCTTTTTTTCCCCCCCTCTTAAATAGAACAAACTCCTGTATTTAAACAAGCACAGTAGAATAATTACCATATTTAGTCTCTGGGAAGCTTGTAAATCATGTCTAGCAGGAAGTGCCCATGAAATTTTCTAGTTGTTTTTTTTTTTTTCTCTCCATAATAAGACATAATAATTAGCACAATAATGCCCTTGTTAACAATCCTAATTATATGCAACTAGTACATCAGTACCTCCTAAGAAGGAAGCCCATTACCTTTTTCCTTCTCATCTGGGATGTCTGCACCCCCGGGCACACCAGCCAGCATCCCACTTGCTGAGCAAGGACAGACCACGGGAGCCAGGCTGGCAGGCAAATCCTAAAGAAAAGCTCTTTATCCTAAAATAGCCCTCACATAAAAACTACTTGCATAAAAATTAATGAAATAGCTCCCAGCCAGACAAAAAAAAAAAAAAAAAAAAATTCAATAAACCCAACACAGCAAAAGCACCTGCAGGTTCCCTCAAGTCCTGAAGTTTTGCCACTTGTTCTTTGGGACTAGTCCTACCCATTAATCATCTCCAGCTCTAGCTGGGGGCTTTGCTTGGGGTCTGACAACATCAACTCAGGGACCACTTACATTTTTACTGCATATTGCAGTGTCACCAAGCTGTTCAGATTAGCTCTGCTGGGAGGCTGTCTCATTCCAGGAATAGAAATTAATTAATCAGGATATTTTCCACTCCCGTGCCAGGAAAAACATCTCTGATTAAAGTGGTGTACTGAAGGGGTTTTTGGGTTTTGGGTTGGTTGGTAGTTTTTTTTTTTTTTTTTTTTGCAGTCACTGTTGACGTGACTATTGATTAAATGGAAACCTTGTGAGCAGTTGCTCGGTTTAGGTGTGTATTTATTTCACTCCTCTCAAGCTCCTTTCTTTTAATTAAAGGGTATATTCTAGACTCACTATGATTATTTTCTATTGAAAACACCTTTGTACATCTAAGTCCTCTCCCTTATGAAGGGAGAGCACTCCACAGACCATGCAAGTACTTAACTCCCTAGCTTCAATTCTTACAACTTCAGTGGAGCACAAAGCTTGCCTTGGGGGTAAATACCAACACCTCCTGTTGAAGCTCCAAATACATCTACAGCCTTGCTCCCGGGCAGGAAAAGTGCTTCCCACATCCCTCTGCTCAAGAGTTGATGCATCCATAACTAAACCTCCCCCCCAAGACTGCAAACCTGGCAGTCTTTGCATCTCGCTTGGATGGAGCTCTCGCTCCCCAGAAAATCCACCACATTCCAGGGGAATGTCCAATACCAAATCATTCCATCCCACCCAGCTGCTCTGGCCCAGAGGGGCTTCAAAAATTAGAAGTTAACTGAGCTGGCTGACATATCATGATGGAGCCATCAGACCACCCTGCTGAGAGCTGGCAAGCTTGGGTTTCCAGTTTTGCTGTTTCTGTCTTTTATCCAGTATCTTAAAGGAATCAGTATGGAGAGCTGAGAATTGGGAGCTAGCTCCCAGGAAGGGACTGCTGCCTGCTTGAAAGGGGACAGAGCTCTGGAGAGAGAGGAAAAATTAAAAATCCAAAGGCACGATCCAAAATTCTTGATCAAAACACAGACTTTTTGCTCACGTGTGTTTGTTTTACACATGCAACTGTGCCATGAAGTTTGGCATTCCCTAAGCAGAGGGCAGTATTACATCAGTAAATGGGGATGGAAGTTACCTCATCTCCACTGTGTGAAATGACATTGCTGCAGCCCCAGGATACATGCTCCAGCTAACTGGGTTTATAGCTATATATACACATATATATGTGTATATGTAAAGCTTCAGAAACCATATTCAAGCATTGCAGAAAATTATAAGGAGGAAAGCATTCCAGCTTCCCCCTCCCCACACACACTTTGCTAAGAAAATATCCTCTCATGGATGTCTTGCTTCACTTTGACCAAGTTCTTTTCCTCACTCCTTTCTCTAAATTAACCCCAGGTGGTTTACTCTGTGGTGTCACAATTACCACTTCATTAAATACACACGCAAGAGCTACTCTGGCCACTGTTATTCCCTAAACCTGCCCCTTCTCTGGCTCCTCATGGACCTGGCACTGCAGCCCACGAGCACGGATAACTACTCTGAGTTTCCCTTTGATTCCAGGATGCTTTGGTCCTTCTGGCTCCTGTAATCCCAAAGCACTCTGCTGACGCTGCCCCTCTTAATGGAAAAGTTGGAGCTGGAAAACCTGCCAAGAGATAACATTCACCAGCAAAGTCTAAGCCTGAAAACTTTTTCCTGGGGCTTTGACATTTGTGTAACATTCAGAAGCCACTTGCTCACACGGAGATGTTTTTCTCCACCAGTGAAGCACTTCAGATGGAAAGTGTTATCTGTTCCTAACTGACATCTCCCACTAAATGGAACATTTAATTAATTTGGTCCTAGGCCAGTCTGATCTCTTTTGCTTGCATGAAGACGAACATGACTTGCAACTCTTTGGCACTGTATCTTCTTCTCCTCCTCCTCCCCCTTAAAAGCAACTTTAGTTGTTTACAGAATAGATAGGAGAAAATCCAAGCTGGTACAGTGACACATCATTAGTTAGAAATACACCACAGCATAAAGAGCTGTGGTACAGAGAGAACATTGGAGTGCAGAATTACACAAAAATGGCTTCAGAAGGAAAATTAAAGTCATCTGGAAAGCAAGGATGTTTTTTTCTGCTACTGGCTGGAGCAGAAGAACAACGAGAGTGCAGCCACGTTGTGTGTTACTGCAGAGCATGACCTGGTGTGCAATTACCTGAGTTGAAAATCAGGATAAGCAGTTAGCAAAATACTTGAAGGTTACCTCTAAACTGTAGATGGTAAACACAGGTTATGGGAAGGGGTGGGGGAAAAGAAGGTCTCACAAGACTAAAAGAAGCCAACCCAAAAAGCCTACAAGAGTGTAAAAACTGCAGGTCCTGGCTCCCATAACCAACACAGCCAAGGTGATTTGTGCCTAACTAAATTGCAGAAAACACTACAGACAAAACAGTGAAGATCCAACAAAGCTGAGAGAATCCCCTCGGGAGATTCATGGTGCAAAACCCCACAGAGTCCTCAGAAAATGTGCTCCACACCTGGTCTGAGAGGGGCAGGTGGTGAATCCCAAGAGTAACAGAGGCAGCAGAGCACGGGCATGCCAGGACCCAGTCCAGCCCTACAGTTCTGTCTGAAAACCAAAAGAGCTTCCAGACCTGAGCAACACTGCTCTGGGGAGAGGAGTTATTTGTGCAAAATGACTCTGAGCTGCTGCAGGCTCCCAGCAGCTGAAAGAGCACCCGAGGTCCACATTTCTCTGAGAAAAGACAGGCTGGCCAGAAGTCCTCGTAAAAAGACCACTTTCACCTGGCTTAGAAATACCACATCCACACTAATGCAATTACTTGTGAAGAGCAGCAGATTAATTTTCATCATGTAACACCCCTCCATACTGCACATGCCACAGCCACAAGTCCTGCTGCTCCTGTGCACTGCCATGGAATGGGCTGGGTTGGAAGGAACCTTAAAGCCCATCCATTCCCACCCCCTCCATGGGCAGGGACACTAATTAGTCCACAACATGAAAGACTCTGGCTATGAAATGGTATACAGTGAAGCTCAACAGGGATCAATAAGGAAAAAACCAGTTGTAGAGACACAAGGGTGGGTTTCCACACGTGTTGGTGGGACCAAGGAGCACATCAACTCATCATGGATCAAGGCTGTGCTGAGTGGGATCAGATGAGAGCTGGTCCCAAGAGCATACAAAGGGCTTAGGATGCTTGAATGCTAAAGATTGGGAAGTTTAAGGCATTGATATGTAAAAAGAAGTTATTAGCAATATATTCTCATAGTGGCATCAAAAAAGAATTTCTAATTTGGGATTGTCAATGGGGAGTTCACATTCAAGACAATGCAGAGCCTCCTGCAGCCACAGTGCTGCAGAAGATCATCAAGAAGAAGAGGAAGAGATGCTACAGTGACAATTTACAGGGGAGAAAAAGGAGAGGTCTCTCTAATCACCAGCCTCTGAAGCAGAGTTTTAATTCTAGGCTAACAGACTGTGGCAACATCTAAACAAAAACAAAGAAAAACCAGGATGCATCTGTTCAGCATGAAAAAAAGTTCTTTCCATCTGCTTCCTGGGGAAGAGAAAGAGACTTCAAGGGCTGTGCTGAAGATAACATCTCGTGTATCAAAGCAGGCAATACAGTGGAATCCTGATAATTCTTGGGGAATGAGAGGAGCAAAGATTAAGAGGAAAATGAGGAAATAAGAGATCTTTGAACTCCTTTGAAGCAGGGCACCACAGAGCTGATCCAAATTCCCATTGACTTTAGTAAACTGTATTTCATACCCTACTAAGCTGTGGGGCTCCAAATTCAGGGAAAAACTGATATTGGGACATTCAGCTCTTGAAAGTACAGCAAGTGACAGCCAACACACACTGCATCCTGCTCACACCTGGGAGTTAGAAACCACACAACTATAGTGCTACAGGAAAGAATTGATGGAAAGGGGTAGTTCTGTGAAAAGGGGTGAAAATAATGGCTGTGAAACTAAAGAAATAATTTCTAAAAGATTCATATGAGGCAAGGGAGCTGACGTGATGAAAAAAGACCAGAAGGAGTTACATACTGGAGACCTAAAAAAATTAGTCATGTTCTGATTCCTTCTTCATGCCACATGGTGTATTGAGGACAGCTGCCACTCACTGAGGACTGAAATAACATTTTACTAGAAAACTTTGAGCAGGGCAGTGGCATCCCATCATCTCACAGATTACTTCCATAATTTGTTCTATGAAAACAAAACTTGCATTCTTTTACAAATTGAGTTTTACCTTTAAAAAAAAAAAAAAAAGAGAGAAACTGAAACTGAAAACAGGTTTCCAAGTAAAGAGGCAAAGTTCTTCTTCCTAAATGGTACAAAAAAAAAATAAATAGGTACTACAATCGGGTTGAACGAATTAATCAAAACAAAAGGGTTCTGTTTTCCTTCTCAGGGAAAACACCAACATCAACTGTGCTTCTAAGTACAAGAAACTAAGAATCTAATTTCAAAACTCAATAGGTGTGCTGGGGAAAATGTATCTGTCCGTGAGAAAATGCAGAATCATGTCATCCCCAAACTGTCAGTCCAGCATTTTCCAGGAGCTCTCCTCTCACTTAAGTATCCCTTGAGGCACCAGGCACCACAAGATACAGGATGACTGATGCACCACCTCAAACAACAAATCCAACTGTGATTTTAATTGAATTACAGCAGCCATTTTATTTTTTGCAGAGCCTCTAGACTCTGTGTCTCTTGCTTGCTTCCAGTGATTCAGCACTTTATTTCTCAGTGCTCTAATCCCTCCTTAAGACAGTTTCTCATTCCTTTTAAGCAGTTCTTCCATCAGCAGCTACCTGTATCTTTGTTGTTTAAGGCTCTTCCTTTTTTATTAAGGAGAAGTAGTTTATCTCTGACATGCTGCTTTTCAGACTCTACACCCAGGAGAAGGCTCCATCTTTCAGCAGCTCAGGAGTTGTCCTCACAATACTCTGTCCCTCCACACCTTTAAGCTCACTTGACATTGCAGAAATTAAGAAAAGGAGACAGAGGAGAGGAACCTGAAGCCCAGTTGAGCAGCAGTCAGTGACACCCACCTATACACAAGCCAGCTGTGTTCTTCACAACATCTGGAAAATAGATATTTCCTTGGCTGTTTCCAGGGGACTCCCATAAGGCTATCAAGTGCCTACTGTAGTTGCTATCCCAAAAGGTATAAATAGCCTCATTAATAGGGAAAGAAAAGGCAAAATAGGCAAAAATGACTGCCAGGCCCTGCCTCTGCCAGAGCAGACAGGGGGAAGTGTCAGTCACTCCATAGTTCAAGAACACCTTGATTCAAAGGCTGATGCTTCTTGACCTAGTTATTTAGGCACTGGCTTAGAACTTACTCTGTTTAGGGGCTCTTTATTGTAGTAATGAACAGTTTAAAAATATCAAATGCTTTTGACCATAAGCAGCCAACAGCCTTTAGCTGTTTATCTCAGAAAGTTAATCCTCAAAGGGTGACCCTCATGTCCAAAATATGCTCTCAGTCATGAAGAAGGACTGTTAAGTTCTTCCACAGAACCACTTTTAGTGGCATTTTATCATCAAAAGTTACTTTCCCCTTAATCAAAGGCTAATGCAACATGAAATCCTTAAATAAGGGCTGCACCAGAAGATAAAGTTAGCAACCTTGAAAAGGCTGGAAAATAGCAATTTGCACACACAAACACAAGATTTAGAACTGCCATCACAACCTGCAGCATCCATCACAAGCAACAGTGGCTTTAACAGGGCTATTTCAGAGTGTATTAAACTTGATGACATCTTAACCTTCTTGTAAGGCCACAACAATCCCTTTACAATATCAAAGAGCAGGAGACCAGATTTGCTTCATGCAGAATTATCCTTTGCAGCAGATTTATTTTAAGTTTTGTTCAACTATCTGATTGGGGCTTTTTATTCATCACATTCTTACCATGAACACCAAAGTCATGAGTGCTCTAAACAAACTCAAGCAAAATGCTGCCCCTGCAATAATTAATTCTAATCCAGACGTATCAAAAGTTGTCATTTCAGTCTGCTGTAAAATTAGCAAACTGTCTCTGAGGTGCGACATCAAGGAGAGCTGAGACTTCTTGTCTTTTAGAAGACACCACTAAAGCCACTGTAAAATGACAATTTTGCTAATTCACTTCTTCAAATTACTGGAGAAACAATTGGTTCAGTTTTAATGGTTTGGGCTTTCCAGGCAGAGGGAAGCCCTGGTGGCATGAGAAACCTAATTCATATGAGAGAAGTGCAGAAAAGTAGGAAAAGAGTAAGACTGAGTGGCAGACATCTGGCAGGAAGGAGCCTGGGAATCGTGGAATCATTTAGGTGGAAAAAAAACCTTTAAGATCATTGAGTCCAACCATAAATTTAACACTGCTAAGTCCACCACTAAAACATGTCCCTAAGAGCCACATCCTCACATCTTTTAAATACCTCCAGGGATGGAAGGAGGACTGTTATTTCTTATGGAGCTTGAGAAGCAGAGGGATGCCTGAAGAACACCAACAATTCCCATCTTTGAAGGAACAACCTAAAAAATTAACTACACTAAATCTATATCCAAGCAATACTCTTTACACACTGATCCACACCACTTCCAACTGAGCAAATTTCTGCCTGAACAAATAGCAGTTCTCCAGATTCAAGTAGCCACGAGCTACAAGACACAAACTTTCACACACTAGCAAAGGAGAAGCTACCACGTTGGTGCTGGATGCCAGTGGAGGAAGAAAAACCTTAGAGTTTCATTTCTTAATTAACTGTTGTTCAGACACTAAGGCAAAAATTCATTCTGATTTTCTATCCTAGAGCTCTTAGCCAGCACATTCAGTGTTCCTGTGCAGACAAGGACATTTCTCCAGCACAACTGCATGCTGTGTCTCTGCTAATATTTCCAAATAAAATTACCTGCTAAGCCTGGTTGTTGAATACAACACACAGGTGCTACAAGCTTTCTAAGATTACTGTTAGCCTGTAGCTGTTTTAATTAGCTTGACAGGTAATAAAGCAGAATTTTATAATTATAGCTATTACAATGCACAAATGTTTCCTTTCAAACCTGTACTTACTGAGTCACTCAGGGAAACAACAGCCAGTTTTGGTTCACCAGACCAGAAGCTTCCTCTATGCCTTGTTTATGGCTTAGCAAGACCAGAATGCTGCTTATGAAAATCTCACAGAATCACAGAATGTTAGGGAGTGGAAGAGACCCCCCAAAAAACCCCAAACAACCCTGTCAGGGCAGGAGCATCTAGTGTAGGTCACACAGGAAGGCACCCAGGTGGGTTTTGAATCCTTCCCTCAGAGCTGAAAGGTCTACAGAGCCAAAATTCTAGTCCTCATACGTTTACTTTTGTCAAATACAACAAGGTGTGTGCTGCCTCAGTTTCCTCCAAAGTGTGCTGAGCTTAGTTCTTTGAAGACACAATGCTGGGTCTCAAGGTACGTGGCTGGCCAAGGGCCCCATCAGTGAAGGGCAGATGCTTTACCACAAAATTTGTCCAAGTTCTCTTCCCAGGACATAGAATCATTGGAGCAGTTTGGCTGGAAAAGACCTTTAAGGTGACCCAAGTCCAACATTAACCCAGCACTGCCACGTCCACCACTAAACCACACCTGAGATGGGATTGCTATTCTGACTCTCCTTCCCATCCACCACAAGAGCTGCATTATGGCTTGTGGTCCCATTACCAAACCAAACCATCACCCAGCACATCCCTGAACCTTTGAGCACTCTGATTCACCCTGCACTTTATTAAACATCACTTCCAAACGCCAGACCGGTTCCATCCCAGAATTGGGGCATTTAACCCAAATTCCAATCACATTTTTGCTTATGAGAATTGCTTACTAAACACTTAACACTCTTCTGTAAACAAAAAGCAATTTCCATTCTCCTGCCTGGAGTGGTGTCAGCATTTGCAAGCCATTACCAATGTGTGTGTAGCTGTCTGCTCCAGTCCTTCCCACTTGCTGTCAAAGCAGTGTTCAAGGCTTTGGAATGCAGAACACAAGTCTGCAGCCTAAAAATAATATCCTGAGATTTGATCCTGCACTTCTTATTCAGGCTCAATTAATCAAGGTTGCCCAAGTCTTCAGAAGTACTTTTCATCAGCAGACTGGAAACACTGCCCAGATGAAATGGGTATCAGCATCTCCTTTTTACCATGGGGAACCCAAAAACCTGAGATGTCACCTGAGAAAGGTCTTAGAGGCTAATTTTGGAGTACTGTCCAAAGGGATGAGGAGTCCATTATTCAGTGTTATCTTTTATGTAAAGGAATAAGCTTTTCCTTTCCGATGGCAAGCAAGTGATATATTGCACAATACTTATTATGCTACCTTGGAAAACCTCCCACACAAAGATAGCTTGATAAATTTCAGAAAAAAATCTCAACCAACAATACTGACTCCTGTGGACATTCAACCTGAGATGTCATGAAGAAAATTTCAGTTTCAGAAGTGCCACAGGTTGGTTTGACTAATTCAAGTGCAGAATCAATCATTCAGTGATTAATTAAATGCTGGTTTTTGAAGTCTGCTTACAAGAAAAATAAGCAAAAACCAGAAAACAACCACTATTGATAAAAAAGACCTCAATATCCTTTTGTAAAAGTTAAAGAATGAAACTTAAATACAGTCTTTTGACCTATGGTATGTTTACAACAATAGTTGTCTGAAGGCAAACTGGTCCATGGTTTCTATAAACCTTCCATGTAGAATTACCTAAATATATACACCCGAAAAACTTAAATGCAGATCTGATGTATTTTTTAAAAAGGTAAACAAAACCCACTGTCAGTGTACTGGGAAACTAAAGGGCAGATTCTTTAGTCTAAGGCACAAAGAGATTTTGACATTCAAGGCAACATTAGGAAAGCAGAGAAATTACCATCACTAACCCATTAAAATTAGCATTAAAGAGCTCTTACCTTCTCCAGTGCATGGCATGTAGCCTTCAAACTTCCAATACCTGAAAGCAAAAAGACATGGGGAAGGTCAGTTAAACTGATATTTCAAGTGATTACATTCATTCTTATCCATATTAAACTTATTCCCCCCACCCCAAAACGTGTCCCCCTTTTCCCTCCACCAGCCCATTGCTCACTGCACTACTTGAACCTTATTTTTTCACGAAGGGCTGAACCTCCTCTGGCTGCTAAAGTCACTGATGGTGAATCCCCAACCTTCTCCCATCCCTCAAATGCTTTCTGTGTCCCAATGCTGGCACAGACACCTCAGGTTTCTCCCACCACTAACTCAGGGCAACTCTCAGTTCTTAAAGAAACCAACCAAAATCCAAAAAAAAAAGGACTGACGCACAGCCCAAGGAACTCCAGTACAACAGTTACATCACCCCAACTGCTTGCCAAACACATTTTGAAAAGTAGAAAACCAATGGGAAACCCGTTCAACCCATGGTTTTAATCACACAGCTTCACACATCCAGTAGCTGGGCATGGGACCCACAAAATACACCTGGCAGACACAGAAGATACATGTATGGAACTAGAATTACATGAGCACCATAATGCAGCAAAAGTACTAAGAAACAGAAGGGGTTGGGGTTTTTTGTTTTTTTTTTTCAGTATCTACACATCCCAGATAAAAGAGAAAAAAAACCAAAAAAACAAAAAAACCCAAAAAACCTGACTTCATCCATTTGCTAACTGAAGGGTTGCACTGTGACTCAAGATCAAGTCACAACCAGAGGCCCCCCCTGCTTCTGTTGAGGGCTTCAACAAAATCACAACTTGAGAGTACAAAAGGCTCCTCCACCATGTGCTCCACACCAGTTTTGCTGGGGGAGATTTTGGGCTATGGAATTACATTACTGGGAGCCTACTGGAAGGTACATTCCACCTCCATTTCACAAATACACAGCACCCCAGCAGCTTTCTGGAAGGACTCTGAGTGACATTTCTCAGAGAAAAGCAAAAGGAGCCAGAGATTGGCTCATCTGGGGCTTTGCACAGCTCTCCCTTGCCACCCAGATTCACTGGAGGGAAGAGCAAATCCAGCCCCAGCAACCTGATGGGGAGCAGGTGGGATCCAGCACCAGCTCCTTGGGAGAGGAACAGGCTCAGAGGAAGGATGGAGCCAGATGGAGCCCCACCAAAGTGAGCACAAGGCTGGGTAGAGCAGATAAATATTTGACATTCAGAGCTTCGCTAATTAGACATCAAGAAGAACTGAAGGGTTTCCTAACGATCAAAATATTACTCTGTTTACTGGAACTGTTCAACTCAGCACTTCAGTCACAGAAAGTTTAGGAGAACAATTTGCACAAGAAATCCTCCGACACCAACACTCGATATTTTTAGACACCTACAAATCCATCCCTTGCTCCTGAAAACCAAAAGAAAAAACTCCTTTTTTCCTTTGAAAATTCCAATTGCCTCTCTAGTTCTAAAGTATCCCTGAACTTACGTGGGCACACAGGGCAGAGAGCCAAAGCAGAAGAGGTTTTTCACAAAGAACCTGTCACACAACCTTCAGAACTGCATTTGGTTTGGGTTTTTTGCCGTTTTTCGTGTATTTTTTTTCTTTTAAATCCCTGTCATGCCTGCGTGCATAACTGAGCTAGGGTGGGTTTTTTTGGCACTCGTGTGGGAGACTGGATCAAATCTCCATTTTTCTCTTCCCCCACAATCCCAGTAAATGCACTTATTACCAAGCCCATTACTGCTTTCTCCTGCTGGAACTGCTCCCTTTGGGTAGATGTTTGCTCAAGCAGGACATCTCATCTCCCATATGCTCACCAAGTGCTTTGGATACTAAAAAATTCTGGGGTGGAAGGAATGGGTGACTGGTTAAAAACCCTCTACATTTTGACTTCTGTCTACTTGACCAAACCACCAGCTTGAAGTTACTCAAACCCTCCAGAACTTCAGCTTCCAGCAGCAGAAGCACTTTTGTGGTCGATTTCTTCCATCACTTTGCACTGGCAGGAAGGTATTGACTTGAAAACCAGGGGCCAGGCCAAGTCAGAAGGTTTCACTTCCACAGTAACACCTGAATCCTTGGCTTGCTTGCTGGTGGATTCCAGCACTGTTACTAACACAACAGATTGATGATGGGAGCTAAGGGAAAAGACACAGTTTTCTGAAGCTGCACTATAAATCCTGCACACATTTGTCACACGAGCATTTCCTGTGCATTTCAACGGTGTTTAGTGAGTCAGCCAAAAGCCTTTTGCAAGTGTAATCTGTCTTGGGGAGGAAAAAATCACAAAGCCTCATCACCATCATAGCTCTCCCAGGGTTTGCTAAGTGTAGCCAATGCTGTCAAAATAAGGATCCCGTGGGGTTTATTGAAATATTTAATTTCCACTCCTCTGTTACAAAGTGTGATTTGGAGGTAGCAATACTCCTAAAATCCTCATCAAGTGGGAATGAGCATTACACATCCAGAGTGGATTTTTAGGCTTTACACAGACATTCCTTTGATGCCATTTGCTTCACAAACTGAAAGAACCTTGACCTGCCTGACTGCATATTGATAATAAAATAATCTTTAGACACCAGAATTCTTTGGAGCCACTGGCAAAGAAATCTCAGTGCAATTCACCAGCTGATACATAAATTGAACCTCTAAGCTATGTAACCCTTAAAATTGTCTTTTACTACTTAAACTGCTTTCCTGCTCCATCAGAACAGGTTTGGAACAACTGAGTGCAGACTGAGGAGAGGCCCCTGTTTGAAATGTTCTTCCAAAGCTCTTGTCCCATGCAGAGACACAGGTGAAGAGGCCCTATCTCAGTGACAAGGCCAGAATACCTCCAGGAAGCTGCATTAAGAAAGGACAATGTGCTCATCACCTTTCTGCTTTAAATGCAAAGTAATGAAATGCATTAAATTGTTTTCAATTCTCTGTGAGTGATCCTCTGGTCTCTGGGAACTGCTGATGAAGAGATCCTTGGCTCATCTGCATAGAGAGCAGCAGCCCAGCCACTCACTGAAGGTTATTTTAACAGAACATCTCAGGCTTTGGTGACCCAAAGGGAAAATTCACAGCAGAAAGTCAGGGGTTTTACACGTGTCTTTTTCATTACCAAGATCTTTGTAGTCTGCTCCAGTTTATTTTCCAAGCTACAGGAGATGGGTTGTACCAGCTCCTCACTAAGAAAACAACCACATTTTGTTCAGCATCACTGCAAGCTGCAGGTTTATAACCCCCTAATTTTTCATGATCTGACAAGAGCCCATATCGTAGCTATAATGCCAAGAGCCAAGTTTAACCCTTCTCCCCAGGGAGCAGAGGTCACAAGGTTACAGGAGCTCCTCAAACCATCCCCAGCCCATGTTGATGACTCTGTAGAGGGTCGACCACAGCTTCAGAAAAACAGATGGGAAGTTCCCATATTGGAAGGTCCCAATTTCTGCTCTCTCAAGTTTCTACTGTGCCCAGAGTCTGCCTCAGCTGAAGGACATCACTTAAAGGGTATTGTTCAATGTCACATCTCAGTGATTCTTTGCATGAAAGAGCAAGCTGAAGTTAACAGGGTATACCTGCCAGGGAAGGGAGGGGACCATTAGTTCCCCTTCAGTTCTCATTCCTATCACTCTGTTATATTAAATCTTTTCTTACTGGGATTGCAGTGCCAGAAGCGAAAATTAAAAGTGATCAGAAATCTCTCTAATCACTTGTAACCAATTACTTAATACCAAACACGAAAGGTCAGTGGTTAAAAAAACAACCCAGGCACTGACTAATTAATGTATACACAGCTCATAATAATTAGCAACCTTGATGGTTAATTTCCCATGTTTTACCACTGATGTTTTTATTCGAGGTGACAATTTTGTGCTTATTTGCAAGCTGAGGTATGTATTGACATAGTCCCCTGATTGCTGTAAATGAAAGCCTTAAATATTTGCTGCCAGTAAAACATTTTCAACTTTTAGCAAGATTATCTTCTAATACTCAGCAGTGTGAGATTTTTTTTATGACCTTATGTGTTGAGGAATAATCTTCTGCAAGAAGATAAAATGGATGCACGCCCACAGTCTATCCTTGCTAGAGCTAGAGCTCCACATCCCTTAAACTGCTTGGTTTTCTTCTTTTTAATTTGCTCCTGGTCCTTGCAAACCAGAAGATGCTGCAGATCGCCCACATACTCCCCCCCACACCAAGTTCTCCAAAAAAACAAGGTCTTTTTGCCCTCTAAGTGGGCTTCAGTTAAAAAGTGGAAAGTTACCTAAGTAGGTCACACAGCACAGAAATACATCAAGTCTGCAAAGGGTGTTGGACTTAAACGTGAACACACCAACCACAAAGTAAACATCTCCCAGTGCTTACCCCCATTCTTTTATATAAAAAACCAAACAGATGATTAAGGGGTTTTAACTTCACATTTCTCTGATCAACCATGGATCAAGGATAGGTGAACAGAAGACAGAAAAATAAATCTGCAAGATTGGCCCAGAAAGCCCCCTCTGACTTTGCAGGTTGCCACCACAAACACATGGGTGGGCACACAGGCAGGGTGAGTCTGCTCATCTCAAGGGTGCCTCAGTGGAACAAGTAGCACCTTTTAAAAGTTTTTGCTAAGCCACTGCTCTCTGAAGTCTTGGAGAACCACGAGGTGGACTTGAAGCTTCAATAGCCCAGGCAATGCTTTATTTCCATGTATTAATGCTCTGAAAATCAGCAGAGACATTAACGTGCTGCTCCTGCTCTTGGAGGCTCAGCAACAGCCTGGGTGGTGGGAGGAGAGCAAATATCTTACTGGGAGAGCAGCACATGGCAAAGAGCTGTACATCCAAGAAAACACCTCTATTCCTACTGCCTTAAGAAAAAAAACTTATTTTTAAAAACGCTAAAGCGTAACCATTGCATAATCAATCTTTAAGACAATCAATTTGGCAAATCCTGGATGCCACTGGGGAAGGCTAGAAGCAATACCCACAAAAGCCACCTTGACCTTAACAGGCAGCTAAAAAAGGTGTTTGTATACAGGATTGTGAGAATAGGAAACCAATACATGAACTGCCAAGAGTTTGCAGTCTTAATATTCAGCAGAGAGCTATCAAAAATATATATTTTTTTACCTTATTCAGTCTGCTCAAAGCAGCACACAGCAAGGAAAGCCACCAAGTGTAATAAAATTGACACTATACACAGCAACAGCAAAAGCCTCACAAAATTTCCCAGCTGCAGAAGGTTATTGGGGTCCAAGAAATCTCACTTTCCTGGAAACAGTATTTGGGATTTCTTGTTCAGGGCAATTTCATCACTAATCAGAGGCCCACATTATAAAGCTACATCACATTCAGAGGTTTCTTCCAAAGGATTCATAAAACACAAGAATAATGAAGAATTGTTAACAAAATGCAATCTTTAGTCTTCTAAAGGAAGTTGCTTCTGAATTCTACAGGAGGCAACTGATACTTCCAAAAAGCCTCAGTCTGGAGGAGCAGCAGGCAGCAAAGAAAGGGGAGTACAAGCTGAAAACCTCAGAGCAGGGATAAACACCAGAAAGGCTGGGGGAATAAAGGAGCAAAAGCTTCAGATGTGAAATCAACAGCTGGAATATGAGCCATGCAAGGGGCAGAGATGAGACTGTCCCCCTTCAGTGACAATGGGAAGCAGGACATGAGAATCCAGAAAACCCAGTGATTTAGTTTATTGCCATCTACTTGATGCACAGGTTAGATATCTTTTTATTTAAAAAAAAAAAAAATTATAAAAATAGACAAGTCCTGAACAAGACCAAATACTTTGAAGAGAGAGACTTCAGTGAAGGCCACACACAGGCAGAACCTACAACCTGCCAAATCAGAGGAGCTTAATGCACAGGAACAAATTGCTTCCCTCTCATTTTTACTAATTCCATTACTGGTTTTCCTAAATCTAAACTGAAACCCAGACCAGTATAAGAGCACCAGTATTTCCCAGCCAGCAGGCAGCCTGCCTCATTCTCTTACCCTTTAACTTCCCAGATCTGCAGCAACACTCTGCAAAAGAACTAAGGAATATTTTACCAATTTATTCTTGCAGAGTCACTGGGTTATTACTAGAAGGGAAAAAAAAAAAGAAAAAAGAAAGTCTGTTGCAATGTAATCTATCCACTTTCAGAAGCAGGGAAAGCTATTAGTCTGCATCCTGGTGATACCAAGTCCTTTTCATACAAACAGGAGAACAAGCCAAGCTACCCAGCCTTGACATCTGTCAAAACAGAACAGGTCTCAAGTAGTAATTTATAATGGCCAGCTTTTTTTTACTTCTCTTCTTTCAGGAGTTCAATTATTGCCATAGCATCGTGAATAAGTGGTGTTATTTTCAGGGAAAATTAGAGAAAAGGAAATATAATAAGCACAAGATTTGCCAAAGTCCCTTCCCCCTTTTTTTTTTTCCAAGTCTATGCATAAATTACTCTCCTCCACTGTATTCTACTGCTGGGAACATAGCAGTTCAACAATTTCCCTTTCTTTCAGAGTCACCACTTTTGCCATGATGTCCTCTCCATTATTTAGTCCCATTTATCTTAATCACACAATTAGTTTGACTCCATTAATAGATGTACAGGATGGAGGAAAAACAAATCCCAACCATCCAGCTGTGGGTCCTCACACCTTCACTCTGGATAACCTGAAAGCATTCATGAATTCAGCTATAAAAATCAGTATGGCAGGAGCAGGGTATGTCAGTGGTGACCTAGTGGAGCAGTGCCATGCCTCCAGGCCAGGTTTTATCCACACCTCATCTGTGGTACCATGAGAAGCAGCCTGGGTTTGTTTAGACAGCCAGCAGTCCACCTAGCACCAGCCAAGCACAGAATCATCTTCCATGGGTACTAAAGCTGGGACTTCAGAGCAAGTAAAGCCACTTCTCTGAGTCTACTAAAACTGTACTTAATTTAAAATTCTCACCAATGTCAAGATCAATCCTCTCTCTTCCTTTTAATTCTCCTTGAATCCACTGCTCAAAGGTGCCAGGGAACATTAGGGACCTTGCTACCACCCAGCTGGAATGAAGTGCAGCCAATTCCCTTCCTCTCCCAGCTTCTCTTGAAGGAGTCAAGCCCAATATCTCCATTTGCAAAGTCATTATTCTATCAATGCCCTGAAAAATTTAGTAGCAGCTGTTTGACTTTACATTTCAATCCAGGTCATAAACTCCCTAATACAGTGAAACCTGTGCCTTACCTGGCATTTCCATGGGGTAAAGCTGCAGGGACTAAGCCACACAGATGCTGCTTGCAGTCATACTTCAGGTTCACCTGACTTTCTGCCTATTCTATGCATATTTTGATGACTCAAACCAATTATTCACCACCCTCCAGAAGCCCATGCTTTGCTATTTACACATTTATCCATGAACAATAACAACAGGAACTTCAGAATAACCTTACAGCATGAAGGATAATACTCAATCCCCAAGCCTAAGCACTACCATTAGCACTGGGCAATCTTGGAAGTAGGAGCAAGGGATGTCAGAGGTTTCTTTTAGGCCATTCAATCCCCAGAGCTCTGAGCCACTAGGCAAGTCAGAAAAGAATTGGCCAAGTACCTAAAAGAAGTGATTACTTGAGAGATGGGAGAGGGGGAAATAAAGGATCCTAACTAGCAGCTTATTTACCAGATATGGGGCAACAGCTTTAAATTAGAGAAGAGCAGATTTAGATTGGATGTTACGAAAAAGTTCTTTACCATGACAGTAGTGGAAAACTGGCAGAGGTTGCCCAGGGAGGTGGTTGAGGCCTCAGCCCTGGAGATGTTCAAGGTGAGGTTTGGGGAGGCTCTGAGCACCCTGATCTGGGTGAGGGTGTCCCTGCTGACTGCAGGGGGGGGGCCTTCCAACACAAATTATTTTGGTTCTATTTATTTTCAGTATTCCTTTCCTACAATTATCAAAATGCATGAAAATATAAATACCTGAAACAGAAGAGAAGGCAGGATGAGCAAATGCAATAGGAGGGACAGCCAGGAGCAACACAACAACACAAAAGCTCCAGTGAAAAACACGCAAAGCTACATGGCACTGAGTTAATTCCCTTTATATGCTGCTACTGCAGCTCAGCAATGGAAAATACTCATCATCCTTTTCTAAAGTTTGAGCAGGAGTCAACTAAAATACCCTTGAAGGTTTCAACCAGCTCTAGGCTATAACTGAGCACGATATGGTGCATTTGGCTTGCAACCTTATCATGCAAACAAATATCCAGGACACTGCTGAAGTAGAATGAGCCAGTGAGAGCCATCTCCTAAATGTTTCTGAATAAATATTAACACCCATGAGAAAACCAGCAGATATTAGAGACCACCTTCCAGAGGTTAAGAGCACACCTAACACTTCCCATGAGTCTCATTAGCTACCAGGCTTCTCTGGTTGCCCTCATGGTAACTATCACAGCCACCATCACCACACCTGGAGACCCCTCAGCACTTTCTCTTTGTTAATTCTTCTCTTCCCATCAGCTCTCTAGCACACAGGTCAGGACTCATGTTTCTTCCATACAACTGAAGATGGTCTGTCTGCAGGACACTAAGCAGCAACTCCCTCATTAACTCCAGACATCTTCTGGAAGCCAAAGAATTATCCACCCAGCAATGTTAATTCTACCAAGGGAGCAGCAGAGAAGCAGGGTAAAGAAATTCTATGATTCTATGAAATCAAATAAAAAGTTCCGAGAATCAGAACTCAGCAGAGCCCTAAATAAACACAGAGCCTCACCGTGTGTTTTGACCAGAGCAATTTACCCAGCCCTGTGCATAATCCTCAGAACAAAAGGTGTTACCCTCAGGCCAAAATCTTATCTCACTCTTGTCTACAATTTCCAAAAGCCTTCTGACAGCAAAAAGTCTTCCCTGAGCAAAGCAGCAAGACCCCCAGGGCTCCTCCCAAAGCCCTTAGCAAGCTCACCAAGGACAGGTCCTGGGGAACCCCTTCTGCTCCCCTCCTCCTGTGGAGCTGCTCCCTCCCTGAGCTCTCTCCCTGTCTCTCTCCCAGCCACCTCCTCTTAGGACTTCCTCTAGAGGAGATCTCCTCTCAGGGGGCCTTTTAACCTCCCCCCTTTCCCCGTCTGGGCCTGGAGAGGCAGGTCCATGGGCAGCCCTGCTCTTCAAGGCACAGGGTTATTGCTTCCACCTGTGTGAAAATGCTGGGATGGGGAAACGCTAAAGGAAAAAGACTGAGTTGAAATGTGGCCCTGGTGCCATTTACCCTTCACTCAGTCAGAAGAGGAGAGGTACCTCGTGGAGCTTCTCCATCAGTCCCAGCAGTGAGCTGGTTGCTATGGCATAAGGTTTCCAGCCAAGGTGACTCTGATAGCAGCATGGCTGGGAGCTGTTCTGGTAAATACAGAAGCAGCAATGAGGAGTGCAAAGATGCTCTCCCTTGAGCAGGCATAAAATCTTTCCCTAAATGCAGGGGTCTGGCCAGCAAAGCAAAGCAAAAACCCTTCATTACCAAGGCACCCAGCAGCTCCAGCCCAAGAGGAGACATGGACTACCCCAGGAGATAACACTGTCCTTTGTGTCACTCACAGCTGCTTTGTGAATCCTAAATATTCTCCTAGATCTTCAAATTAAAGCAATGCAAATGCTAATGAGCTGGCCTTGAGCAGGCAGCACCATGGGGCATCTGCCTTCCCCATCAAAACCCTTCCCAGCATCAGCTCCCAGAGCCAAAGCTTTTCCCAGAGCTGTTGTAAACCCAGAGTATCCTTTCTGCCACATGTGAGAGGGGACCAAAGCAGCCAGCTGGATCTCAGAGATCCTCTATTACAGTGATAATGCTCAGACACCACTTAATTTCTTTCAACAAGCCAAGTGGTGGAGGATGGAACAGCAAGAAATGGGCTGTGCAGGTGAAGTCTGGCAGCAGAGTCAC
Organism: Heliangelus exortis; assembly: GCF_036169615.1. Taxonomy (NCBI): domain Eukaryota; kingdom Metazoa; phylum Chordata; class Aves; order Apodiformes; family Trochilidae; genus Heliangelus; species Heliangelus exortis. The sequence continues at coordinate 19,274,160 of NC_092433.1, read as the reverse complement.
TCCAGGTGGGTGAGAGAGGACTGCAGGAGGGAGGCATAAAATTACCATTCCTAGCACTGGACATGAAAGCCACCACTGCCCTTGAAGGCATCCATGAAGTACACCTTAGCAGGTATTATAGTAATTGGGTAATATTTTCTGTTAGAGCTGCTGGGTGGAGAGCATTCATCTATGCCAGGAACAGAGGTCACTGTCTCACCACATCCTCACAGCTGCACTGGGATTTCTACTCACCAGAGACCCAGCACTCCCTCCTGTGACACATTCTCTTTTTTAGGGAGGAGATGTTAGTATTCAGTCAGAGAAAATAATTTCAAATGGGAAATACAGGCCCAAGGCAAAATGCAACTTTGTGGCTTGGGGACAGCTGACCTAACTTAGCCAAAGGAAACCCAACTTTCATAGAGCCACAGCATGGCAGGCTGGAAGGGACCTCAAGGATCATCTGGTCAAACCCTTCTAATATTTTTGTTTATGTGAGATGTCTCGAGCTGAGACTTAAAAACCTTCCAAGCAGGAATCCATCACTTCCCCTGGGAGACCATTTTTTTGACTGTCCTCAGAGTGAAAATTTTACCTTGTGTCCAACTTTTCCTAGACAACAGCAGCTCTGGCCACAGAAGCTGGGAGACACATTAAAAAGGACAAAAAGTCAAAAGATTTGCTCTCCACTGCACTGATTTCAACTGCCTATAAATACCTCACTTTCTATACAAGGTATAAATAACTACACCAAATTACATGTTAATTACTGACAATTAAATTGCAGCGTAAATACAGCAATGCACGAAGATAATCAGCTGGTTAACTTGTACAATGGAAATTAATTGATAACAGGAGATTTAAAATTGCAAATTAGAGTGATTATATTTTGAATAGGATGTCAGAGGTGAGGTACCACCCACAAATATCACTGAGCTTTTTTCCCCCCACATTGCACACTTACACGTGCCAGGAGGTGCCCCCCTCAGGGGTGGCAGAGGGAAGAAGTGACCATCTTCAGGATCAGCACATACACTCTTTGCTGTCCTTTCTGACATAATTATCCTACAGAACTTCCAGGGCTTTCCATTATCTGAAACATTCCCCGTGCTGCTGGCAATGGGGTACTTCTGATTAGCTTCGGAGAGAGAAACCTCAACAACTTCATCTTCCCCTGGTTTTTCCCACTCCCTCTCCCCCTTAGCTCCATCCACCACTACATTCAGTTTCACTCGTGTGGCCGTCTACAGCTCTAAGCAGAAATTGTCTGCAATTTTATGCCTTCAAAATCCTGGGATTTTTTTCATTACTGCACCGACAGGCAGAAGGCAAATCTAGCATCCAGTCATCAAATCACAGCAGTGGGTGGTTTTGCTCTTTACTGGAATGTGTTTGTCCTTTTCTCAAAGGTTGGGATTGTGTGTTTGTGTTATTCCAGAGCGTTTCCTCTTGTCCCTGGCTCCTGTGAGCATGAGGACAGCTGCAGGAGCCATTTGTTGATTTTCTATTGACTGCTGTTTGAGGATGAAGGTGTCTCTCATTACTTTCCTATAATACAGTGAGGAGACCAATTGAGCTACATTGACCCTTTAATGATGTTTATTTCTTCCTGTATTAGTGCCTGTGTTGAGCAGAGGTTTTGTTGTTCATTCTGTGTCTGTTTTGCTGATTTGGGATTAGGTGAAGCAGCTTGTAGGCTCGCTGTGGTCAGGGATTTTCAAGTCTGGATTTTAGCCCTGCTGTAACTTCCATGGGCTTGAGATGAAGATCAGTTGATGGGACAGTTTTGCTTAAATACACCAAGTCAGAACTGGTGGGGTGATGTGAGTCTGATGGGAGTCTGGCTGCTCCCTGATCCGTGGGGCATGGGAATGGGATGTTTGTAACAGGGACCATACTGGCTCCAACCTTCCTATTCCTCTGGGACACCTTTCCTACAGCCCAGCTGGCCTGACTTCTTCTGGAGAGGAGAAGGGGCCATCTGTGCAGGTCTCCAGCTGGCAGGAGTCACGAGGAAAGGGAGCACGAAGCAGATGAGGAGCTTTTTACAGCAAGTCCAGAATGAGGTTATGATTTTCAGTTTGCAAATTATGAGCCTGTGGATGGGTAGGAATATAAAGGTTCCCTTACAAAAGGGAGAGAGCGCAACAGAGCCCATTTTACTTATTCTTCAGCTCTATTATACTTTCTCTGTAGGAGGTGAAAACTGGCAATTACTCTTGAAGATACAGAGATAGGCAGGTAGGACATAAATCAAAACAGAGAGAATATGAATGCATTCTCTAGTTATTCAATGGGTATTTATTCAAGCGAGGTGTTTGGGGAAGGCTGTTACAGCAAGCCACGGGGTCCATGACGAGAAGTTTCTGCCATCTGCCTGATGTTACTTGGCAATCAGAAGAAAAGGAGATGAAGAGAAGTGAGTGCATTGTATGCAGCACACGAGGCACACAAAGCCATTCGGAAAGGAAAGGTCGGTGCTGGTCAGGCTGCCATGAATAGTATTTCTAGAAGATGCAAGGAGTTCATAATAAATACACTGATGAGTTTTAGGAACACTCTATTCTTCCACTCTACGGGGATTTTCAGGGAAGAGAAGAGGACACTCACGTGGACAGGATATAATTTTCAAGACCATATTCTTGCTCTAAAAAAGAAAAGCCTTTGTGTATTTCAAGGTCAGAATTCAGATGAACTTGCTGGATTTCATATTCACCGGGAAGAAACAAAATAAGTCCTAGGAAGCCCATTAAAAAAATATAATGTGCTTTTCTTCAGGAATTACTCTGAAATTGGGTGTCATGTATCTGACTTAATGCTCTAATGGTATGACTTGAACACTAGGGGAGGATTTACAGGAAATATCTGTTCCTTATCTGATTAGAGAAGGAAACCAAAGTCTGGCAGCCTGACACTCCAAGGTGGCTTGCTGTCAACCTAAACCTCCAAAATTAACTATTTATCATGGGATTAAACCAGATCTCACATTGTTCATGCCCAAAGGCTACTAGACCCCAAAGGAACAGACAGAAAATACAAAGTCAATACAAAAGCACAGAAAAAAAAAAAAAATTAAAAATGAGGTGGCCTGCCCACTATTTCAGAGGAAGAAATACAGCTCAGGCCAGTCCTATAGACATCCTGGCTTTTCAACTTATAGCTGGAAATTGTGACAAACCAAGCTTGGTGGGAGTTGTTACTGGAACAAAACACCTTGAAGAACAATTTCTGTCTAAGAAACAATTCAGGAGATTGCCAGCTATCAAAAAAATAATTCAAAAATCTTTTTTGGAAAGTCTCTCCTAATGGAAAAGGGCAGAAGCTCATCATGAGAACCTCACTTTTTCAAAGGAACAGTCCGGGGCTTTGTCGAGGCTGGAGATTTCTTTGCAGAGCTGATTTTTATCTTAAAAGCAGGTCCTTGAAAACAACTGGGAGCACGCCAAGGAGGCACACAGGCACTTCAGGGATCTTGAAAAGGTATCAGGAGACAGATTAGGAGAGCAGAGTTAGATTCAGGGGGTGCAGGACCTGGGGCAGCACCCAACAAGTCCCCCCTGGGGCTGGGCATCTCCTGGTCTCCACACCTCACTCTAGACCTGCTGGAGAGCCCACAAGCTGAGAGTAATCCAAAAAGATTTATACTCCATTTTGTTTTACTACATTCAATGAAATTAATTTCTATTGTATTATTCTGGATTGTGAATTATCATTCTGTTTTAGGAATAGAAACAGCACCAAACTCTACACCCATTACTTAGACAATCTACCAGCAATAATTAAAAAGAATTCTGTTAAAAGACCAAGGGAAATCAAAGGAAAACCTTAAGACAGAGGCACTTTTGTATGACAGACCTTCAGTGGTACACTAAGAGGAGCAGTAGTGCAGAAAGGGAGGAAGGTTAAATTTAAATACTGGTTTTAGTAAAATATGTACTGGAAGTGGCTCCTAAGAGGCCCCTGCCTGGGAGCAGCACTGAGGGTGCCTGCACAAGGCAGGAAGCAAAAAATTACAACTGACCAGCATTTGGTACCTTCTGTGTCACTTTAAAAGAGCCCTAACCTGCCACCCCAGAAAGTGATGTTTGTTTTGTTTTTTTTTTAAATAATCTTAATCATTGGGCTTTTTCACCTTTATTTAAAAGGTACAAGCACTTCATCTTGAATATAGAAGGAACATGTCTTTGCCCAACACGCTACCCAGCAGAAGGAAATTCAACCTGACACCATTTCCAGACAGCAAAGACAAACTTGATTTAGCAACTCTGACAGGCATTTATAAGCCAAATAAAATGGGAATCTAATTTCAGCCTCCCATACTGACATAATACACAACGTGTTTGGATGTCATCCCATGAATATTTCATGTATGAACAGCATCTTCTTTGGGAGCCAGATGCTTCCAGACACCCTCAAGAGGAAGTCCTGGGAGGCACTGAGGGCTTAATTGCTGTTTCTCAGTGAGCAACTGAGGAGTAAAGGAACTTTTAGATCCTTATTGACCTCTTAACCAGTTTGCCAGATGCCAACGTGTAAAAGTTTAGAAGTAAAAATCATGACTGAACCTGTCCTTCTAATTAATGGCCCTATTGATCAGCTAAGGTTTTCCTCATGTCACAAAACCTCTGGATTTTGGCAGGGTCCCTGCCAAAGATAAATTTTTACTTCTGGCTTGCTAGGAAAAAAGCAAAGAGTGAAAACTCTCCAGCATGCTAACAGCATCACTTCTAAAAGTGCATTGCTAATGAACTAGGGCCAAATTGGGTATTTACAGTCTCCAGAGCATTTTGGGTTGATTTGCATTGAGTTTCAAGGTTCAGCAGTTTAATAGCCAGCGTGGCCACATTTTTATCCCCTTCACTTCAAGTGCAGAAAAAGAAACAGCCCAAGTTACATCTCAAACAAGAAATCAATCCCAAATTCCACCTGGCATGTAGCCCATCTACGTAGAAAATGCAGCCCAGCTACAGCTCAAGTTTTGCTGCATTTTGTTACAAAACATTTGTGCAGCCCTTGAAGTTGCTCAGTAACTCCTGGACTAAAAATATAAGCAAGGAAAAAAAAAAAACAAACAACCCAGCACATAATTTAAATTACACTGAATATTTAATAATGGTAATGACCTAAATATTAGAAGCTCTTTGATGCATATTTCTGGGGAAAATGCATTTCTCCTTGACCTTTGCTTACTCATTACTTTGTCTACACATAATTAACACATTCATAATATCATATAAATGCCACCTATTGATACTGTCCCAAGGGCAACTAGTTAGCTAGGAAGAGCAGGGGACATTTACTAACTCATTTAGCTTCTCCTCACCATTAAACTGAGGAAACCCATTTGTCAAATCCCACAGAAATGTGTATTAAACAAGCAAGATTTAACTAGGTAATGCTCTAAAAGCAGTGACAGTCATTGAAAGGGACAGCCCCTAACAAGACCACCTGGGCACACAGATGATGGTGGTTCTACAGATATGTTGTAAGCCCTTTTAATGAGGGCTGCTAACTCCCGAGAGAAGATCCTTTTCCCATGCCAAGATAGATGTACCCCATCTTTTGCCATCAGGCTTGATGTGTATATTGATCCACGATCAAGGAACCCAAAGCTATTGGCACCATCCCTAAGCCATGAATTAACCTGCTGGATCTTCCTCCTAGTTCCTTCACCCACTGCTGTCATTAGAGGGATGAAGGAGAACACAACTTGCCTGCCTGACCACTTAACTTCTTGTCCCAGGGCCCTGAAATCTCTCATGATTGCTTTTGTGGTTTTGATACCAATTCATTGCTACCCACCTGGAAGACCCAAAGCAGGGAGGAATAAGAAGGCCTCACCATGGCTGGGAGTTTCCTCATCGTGTCCTTTATCCTGGCCCCAGGAGGCAGCACACTTCCCTATGACGTGGGTCCAGTCTGCAAACTGGGCTCTGTGCACCCCTTGAGAGGGAGTCACCCACAACAATGACCTTTTTTTTATCTTTTGTGGACTGTGTCAAAATCATTGGTCTAGGGCAAGTTGTCCTTGATGGGAGTTCTGGGCTCCGTGGGGTATGCTCAGCACTCTCCATTTCCCCCCCGAGGGCCCATTCCTGTAATGCAGGGGCTCTGAGGGCGCTGAAGCTCCTGAGGTAACGCTCCTGTCCCCTCTGTGGTGTTGGGCTGGGGTTCCCATTGTCCCTGCTCCTGGGAGTTATCTTGGGATGACTGAAGAGCTTCCTGGGATAACGGGATACTGAGATGGTAAGGACTCCTGTGGTTCACTAGTAAGATCTGCCTCCTGAGTCATTTTAGTGGTGAGCACGCTCATCAAACCCTCACCTGACTCCATCTCCCTGGCACCCCTCCATCTGCTCTCCTCCTGCAGCACTGCCACCCAGCAGAGCAGAGCACCACATCCAACATCCAACACAGCCATGGTCACTGCTGTCCCAATTGCCATGGAAAGGCTGGGGCATTCCCAACAGTCTGTGGCCTGGAGAGCCACGTCCTTCTGTGGAGGCACTCTGAGTATTCACACCCATTGTGGTGGGTGCTGGGAGCAGTCTTCTTCCTCCAAGTAGCAACCAGTGCTCCTTGATTAAATTGCAGCTCCTCAGCTCCCTGCTGCTGGCCCTACCCGTGCAAACTGCCCCGTGCACACTGCCCTGGCACCTCCCTGTTTACACTGCCCCGTGCACACTCCTGACACCTCCGTTTACACTGCCCTGTGCACACTTCCCTGACACATCCTTGTTTGCACTGCTCTGTGCACACTCCTAACACTTCCATTTGCACTCGCCTCACACCTCCCTGTTTATTTGCACTCCCCTCACATTTCCTTTGTTTGCCCTGCCCTCACACTCCCTTCACACCTCCCTGTTTGCCCACCCCACCCATTCTCCTCACACCTCCCTGTTTGTTTGCCCACAGCACCCACTACCCTCACACCTCCATTTGCCCTCCCCTCACACCTGTTTGCCCGCCCCACCCACTCCCCTCACACCTCCCTGTTTACCCTCCCCTCACACTCCCCGCACACCTCCATTTGTTTGCCCTCCGCGCACGCCCTTTTCCCGCTCTTTTCCCGCTCCCCTCCCTCCTCAGGGCCGTTCAAATGCCCCGCGCCTGCCTGGCCAGGCCCCCCCCGCTCCTGCTTGGCTGAGCCGGTCGCTTCTGGGTTTGTTCGGCGGTGCGGGGCAGGCGCAGGGAGCTGGGGAATTGCGGGAGAGGGAACCCGGGTGGGATTGCAGCCTCGAGTGGCACCGTCAGAAAGGGTCCTCAGGCTGCACCTTCCTACAACTGACACAGCAATGACCGTGCGCAAGTGTCCCCGTGTCACGGCTGTGGGACAGGTGTCATGCCCCGGCCCCTTCCTGAGGAAAGGATGCAGAAGGTGATGCTGCGACCGGGGTATGGCTCTGAGTCATCTGTGAAAAGCTTCCTGCTTCCTGGCTTTCTGATCAAGATTTTAAAAAGAGAAAGCTAGAGAAAACGTGCTTGGTAAAGGGATGAGGAGTGTACCACCTTATGCTCCAACAAGGGAAAAAAAAATTAATGAAGTAGGAAACTGTTACCAGGTTTTTCATTTTGTAGTTTTACAATAAAAGAAGGAGCTAAAATGAAATCTAAATTGAGTCAGAAGCAGGTGATATAAGGAATCAATACACAAAGTTATAAAATAAGTGAAGCTGTATGCTGGAAGAGACCCCTCTGGCAGATCCCATGGGAAGAAAATCCTGAGCACTTCAGCACCAAAATAAAAAAATCATAAGCAGCCTGGGGCAAATCATGGATTTCTCCTTTCTAATGTTGACTTAAATATGTAAATGTATTCACAAGATTGAAGGGGTGAGTAATGAGTGCTGAACATGCTGAGCAGTGACCATTAAAAACAATAGCAGCAAATACACAACAATAACAACAAAAAAAACCCAGGTTTCAAATTTGACTTTTCTACGTTCACCATGGAAACCTTTCAGCATTATCACTTTCCACTGAAGAAACACAACAGGGAAAGTTTTACCCTCGTTTTCCTTGTGGGGTGGAGGGCAGAATTTTCCCTCACGTGTTCTGCCAGAGCAGTTTGAAGCAGGAGTGTGTTTGGGTCTCCACAGAAACAAACCACAAACCCCTGACAGATCCCTTACAAATCCTCAAGTTCTGATCTGGGCGAAAGTGGTGAAAAGGCTAATGAGAGAAAAGGCTAATGAGAAGATCAAACACAGCAGAAATGGGGCAAAGTCTGTGCTTTGCCCAGCACTCTCTGCACATCTTTCTCTTCTGGCAGGACCTGCCCAGAAAATCCATCTCGAAGTGTCCAAGGTCTCTGACAAGTACCTGACAGCTGATGGATGGATCAAACCCAATATCTGGAATATAAAATGATAAGGTTCAGAAATGAAGGGGATGAGTGACAGTGGCTATGAAGATGAATGGGCAAGGGAAGCTTCCCAGCAGAAGGCTGCATCTCCTTCTCTCCATGCAGAGGATAACAAATGGGTTGGCAACAACAAGAATTAATATTCAGCTATGAATATTGATCTTTAAAAAAAAAAAAAAAGGGTGTTTTTCTATTCGTTAGCAATGTTGCCAACACGTGGAAGGTATTTAAGACCTTATGAAACTTAACTGTGACCTAGGATAAAATGTGTCTACACCAACATGCCACCACTCCCTTCCCAAAGCCATCAAAGTCACCCCAAAGACAGCTTTATGACCTCTAAACATGTGCAGATTCAGAAAAGGATAAGCAGATTATCCTTTACATGTTTTCCAACACATAACATGACCCAACAGGCAACAGTAATGAGTATAATAGTAGAATAGAATAGAGAATAGTAAGTATTCAGAGAATAATAAGAGCAATGTTATCCAAAGAGTAAAAAAAGAGAGGAAAAAAAGCCACAAGCATTTTGGATCAAGGCATATTTTCTGCTATGAATCACTCTGTCCAGTTTTAATAACTTAATTTAATCATTAGTAAAAATAAGCAGTCTTATAAATTAATTCTCAGGAGTGTCCTACTTCATTGACATTTTCCATCACAGACAGAAGTTGCTCAAAGAAAAAGTTTCCCCTAATAACCACTTCTCTGGACCACTACACACCTTTTTTTCCCAATGCAGCTCCCACCCCCTGAAGCCCAGCTGAACTCTTTTATTCCTGTATTCCTGCCACCCTCCTATCCCCAGATGATGGATTTAGCCATTTGCACAAGTGGAATTTGAGGAGCCATCCCAAACAGACACACATTTCCTGCTCATTTCTCTACAAATAATTCTCCTTTCCTGGATATCCTGTACCAATGGCATCTTCCCTGCCAACTCACCCACCACCCCACAGCACCATTCAGTAATTAACCAACAGGCACTCATTAGAGCTCCTCCTTCTGCTATTTACCTTTTTTTGGCCTCCATTTGCCTTTTTTTTTTTTTTTTTTTTTTTCCTCACCTTCCACAATATTTGGGTCAGTCACTTTTGGTTCTTTCCCTTTTTGCATTGTCTCCCACCCTGACAGGTGTTATGGGAAAAGCATCTTCTGGTTGTATTATTCATTTATAAACACACAGAAAAATTGCACAGCCACATACTCAGCAAAACCAAAACACCCTTGGGGACAGTTGGCCAACTTGAGTTCACAGATACTGATGACAACTTTCCTCCCCTTCCATTCTCATATTATATATTTTATTTAGGAGGGCTTTTTTTTTTTTCCCTAAGAGAGAATCCAAAAAGACTGAACAGAAAAAAAAAAAAAAAGTGCTTGGTTAGAGAGGGAAAAAAGGATGAAGCTAAAGAAGTTGTGGGGTTTTTGTTTGTTTTATTTTTTTTTCTGGTCCTCTGTTAATCCTGAGGGAAATCAGTGCAATTCAAAGGGTTTATTTTTTTTTTCCCAGCTAAACATCTAAGTCAGCTCATGTTCATGTGAAACTCAGCTTACTATAGAGAGGCAAAAGAAATAAAGCAGTCCATCAATTATTGAAAGTGTTTGGCCCTGATCCTGTAAGGGCTTGGGTGCAGGCTTAATTTTCTCAGAGTTTTAAAGCCAGAGACTCAGGCAGTGAAATGACTGGAAAAGCAAATGCACAAACTGCCTTTTTCAGCCAAAAGAAGAAGAATCCTTCTGGTGGTGGCCAGAGGATGCTCTGGGCAGACAAATCCAGCCCTGGGTGGTCAGGGCATGGTCCCTACCAGCCCCACAGCCCCCTCCACCAGCACCAGCTCAGGGTGGGTCAGAGCCAGTAAGTGGGGTCCAGGCTTGGATTAAAGAGAGAGGAGGGAGGGGTGATGGTTCCCCAAATCTTCATGGCATGGGGCAGACCCAAGGGCAGCTCAAGTACTGTGTCCAGTTCAGGAAGGAGATTGAGGTGCTGGAGCAGGTCCAGAAAAGAGCAAGGAGGCTGGGAAGGGATCCAGCACAAGTCCTGTGAGGAAGGGCTGAGGGAGCTGGGGGTGTTGAGGCTGGAGAAGAGGAGGCTCAGGGGAGACCTCATCACTCTCTCCAACTCCCTGAAAGGAGGTTGGAGCCAGGGGGGGGTTGGGCTCTTTTCCCAGGCAACTCTCAGCAAGACAAGAGGGCACAAGAGGTCTCAAGTTGTGCCAGGGGAGGTTTAGGTTGGATATTAGGAAAGGATTCTTTGCAGAGAGGGTGCTCAGCCATTGGAATGGGCTGCCCAGGGAAGGGGTGGATTCTCCATCCCTGGAGATATTTCAAAAGAGCCTGGATGTGGCACTCAGTGCCATGGGCTGGGAACTGCAGCGGGAGTGGATCAAGGGTTGGACTTGATGAGCTCTGAGGTCCCTTCCAACCCAGCCAATTAATTCTATGGTTCTATGAGCCTCAGTGCCAGCTCACGTTGAGCCCAAAGCAGCCATGGTCCCCAAGTCCTTTTCAGTAGAGATGCTGAAATCCAGCTGTAGAGATGCAGAAAGCACAGGTACAGAGTTCATATGGATCAAAATATACTGCATTGTATAAAAAGAGAGGTGGAGGTAGTGCACGTGATCTTTGTTCTTACAAGAAGTGGATTGCAATAGAGAAATGCATTCCTCTGTTCCATGGAATTTAATTAGTTACTAAATTTAGAGCCTGTCAGCATGGTTATAGAGGATTCACTGCAGCTGGATTTAAATATTGCATGATACTTTATATTTTACACAATACTAATGGATGACATTATGTTAGCAGAGATATTGTCAAGTATTTCTATGCAAATGCTTAGGTCTACTCATAATGTTTTAGACAGCTAAATCATACTTGATTACATTTTTTGAAAGAGATTCTCAGTCCCAGGTATTGGCAGCTTGGAAGGAAGAATTCAGAGCCCCCAAGACCCATGCAGCAGGGGAGGGCAGATCCAAAGCAAAAACACATGTGCAAAAATAATTAAAAATAATTAAATAAAAAATAATTAAAGCCTTTTCAAGCAAAAGACAGAATTATTATGCAGCCCATGTGGTATAAGAAAAGAAGTCAGTGTTAATATTTTTCCTCTGCCACAAACAATATTTTTTCTTACTCAGTACCCTAAAATGCAAAGAATTTGGGCAGAGCTTACTCAGAGCTGAAGTGCCCAAATATCTCTGACCATCTCAGCCTGTGCATCCCAGTCCTTCATCTCCAATAAAACACACAACCAGCTCAGGAGACTTCCACAGGGATAATTAAAGACCTGAAATTCTGAGCCCATTCAGAGATGACACTAATAAGGGTCAGATAAATTCTCCAATTTGATGCTAACTGCTCCTACATCAAACAGCTGAGCTTCCCAAGGTTCTTTCTCCTGGAGAAAGCTATAGCCTGGCCTAAATTTTCAGAGCCTTATTTAAAAGTCACCACGCCAGACAAGTCTCTGCCATTTCAGACTGGTGCAATTTGTGAAGGATTTTATAAATCCTTGAAGAGCATTCCTCCTCCTTCTTTTTTTAATTTGTTGGGGTTTTTTTTCTTCTTTTTTATTGAGCAGATTGATGCAGCCCAAGCTATTCTGCAAGCTCTGTGGCTCAGTACTACGTGGGGCTGCCAGAGATAGAAAGTGGATGATCCAGAAGTGCCATTTGAAAACGTGACCCTGAATTTTAGTCAACAGATGGGATTTTCCAGGTATAGCACTGTGTTATCTCTGATATCTGAACTCAATTTAAGTTTGCTCTATAAGATTATTTTCATTTCAACCCCTTTGGACACTTGCAACACCAATATTTCCCTTCTCCCCAAACGAATCTAATTTGGTCTTGCACTGAACTCTGCTTAGAAAGCTGTTTAGTGGCAATGTTTCAGAAATAAGAATCAAATTTTCTTGAGTGAAATAAAATTAGCTATCCAGGAAAGGATAATCCACTTTTCTAGGGGCAGAGATTCCGTATTTCAGGTAATGGTTCTAAAATACAATAATAATGATAATAATAAAATGGTTTTGAGCTGCAGTGCGTGCTGATGGCAAGGAGGCTGCTGGAGGTAGCCTGGCTGTCTCGAGACACACCAGGAATGACTGGAAGCATTAGATGCTCTACAAAAGTGTGTGCTTAAAGCACAAACCTCAGACTTCCTGAGTTGTTAAAGTGAAGGGGAAAAAAAAAACATCAGAAAAACATCAGGGTAATAGCTGAAGGTTTGGTCCTGGGGCTGGTTTGGATTTGGAGACCACTCTGGTGCAAGGTTAAATGCTTTTAAAAGAGGGTTTGAAGGACCTTCCTCCTGGACCACAACAGAAACACCTGGTTTCAGGGATGCTACAGAACCATTTTGGGTGGAAAAGACCTCAAAGATCATCAAGTCCAACCATCAGCCCAGCACTGCCAAGGCCACCACTAACCCCTGTTCCCCAGCACCACATCTACAGGGCTTGGAAATCCCTCTGGGAATGATGATTCCACCACTGCCCTGGGCAGCCTGGGACAGAGCCTGAGAACCCTTTTAGGGAAGGAATCATTCCTAATATCCAAGCTAAACCTCCCCTGGTGCAACTTGAGGCCAGTTCTTGTTTTATCACTTTTTACTTGCTGCCTGGCCTGTGTTACCAGGCAGGCTGTGCTCACGTCAGGGTGTGACATGATTCAATTTTGACTCTTGGAAACCTTCTCAATCAAATCCTCTTCTTTTTCCCATGGACTCACTACAAATAAATTTCTCCCCAAACAATTGCGCGATGCTCCCATAACAGCCAGCAAGTCATTTGGGTTTTTTTTTCTCCCCCCTCCCAAGTCCTCCATGGGGAAGTACCTTGAAGAGTGAAGACCAGCAGTGCCAGTGCCAGGAGGGCTCAGCTTTTCCACATCTGCTCCAGGGATGAAGGACATGCAAAGTCCTGACCCACATGCTTGCTGCAGAAAGCCCTTGGCTGGTGAGACCACACCATTCCCAGCTTCCATTTAGCTGAGCAAGCCAAGATGGGAACCCATTAATTTGCTGCATGAGTTATAGTTCCCTACAGCACCTTTTGTTCACTGTCAAGGTTCTGAAACAGTGACGAATGCAGCCACATTCAGCCCAAAACTCTGGCATTTGATATACTAAATCATTCCAGATATTAAATGTCTCAGCAATAAGCCTAGCAAATGAATTCCTCTGGAGCCCACACTTCTTGCTCTACACGAGGCAGGAGGGACTCCTGATACAGTCCCCGATTGTTTCATGGAAAATTATGCAGTTTGCTTGCTCCCAGGAAACCAGAATCCCAGGAAAATTCACACCACTTCCAGTGGCTACTGACAGAAGCTGCAAATCTGCCTGCCTAGCCCAGGCAGCAGAAGGCAGTTTGGGGCCTTAGGAGCTCACCACTTTCTCCTATTTTAATATCAGGAGCTGTCCATGCATATAACATTTCCACTTACCCCAGTAAATAACCAGAAAAGGCTGCCACAAAATAAAGAAATGGGAACACAGTCAGCACGCTCTGAGCAGCAAGACACAGGTTTTTGGTCTTCACTCTTACCAACAGCACTATTCATCTTTTTTTTTTGTTTAAAAAAGATCTGTCTCCTTCAGCTGGCTGAAGCCACGAGAACAGAGTGATGATTCTCACTCATTTGGGAAGAGCCCCTAACTTTGCCAAGGAGTCCCAAAGCAAAGCAGACTGAGGTGTGAAGAGGGTGGAACAATTGCTGCTTCGTTTTTCATTTCTCAAAATCACCACCAGACCTATCCCAGCAGTTAACACAGGAATTTTGCAGGCTTCATAAACAGTGGAGGTATTACCCATTATCACACAAGTAAAAATTAGTTTGACCTTTCCAGCTTCCTCATCCCAGGCTTCCTTTATTTCCACTTGACTAGAGAAAATACTGAGTCAATCCATGTTCTGGGCTCTTCACCCTCAGAGGGTGAAGGAAACCTTCTCAATCAAATCCTTCACTCTTTTCACCCTCTGAGGGTGAAGAGAATTACTTTATCTTCACCCTCGGAGGATGAAGAGATATTTATATTTATAATTGCTATCATTTATATATTATATATATGTATATTTATAGTCATACATTTGAGTCATGTTTTTTTTCCCCTACATCTGCAATCAGAGGAGACCCAAACACGAAATTCCCCCCAGTAATTTCTGGACTTTGACCAGGATGTTATTAGTGCTCTGGAGGAAGGACCCAACCTCACAATTAGCATTGCTCTGGATCTGCTTTCCCCATCTCTGCCTCCCTGCTAAAACAACCTGAGATATGTTCATTTCATATTCGTGGTAGGAAGTGCTGGATAACAACACGAAAATACAGAAAATTAAAATACAGCTGTGGCAGGGCAGCAGCCACCACGGAGGGAAGGAAAACCTTCTCCCTGCCTACAGAGACTCCTGCCTGCTGCACACCCAGCACTCAGCTGGCAGAGCTCCTGTCACCAGAATGCTTTGGACTGGACCAACCCTGAGCTCCACAGCCATAGGAACCCCCCCAAAAAGCCTTCCTAAAAGGACAACTGAGCACAGCCACCCCAGCCCTCGCAGGACTGATGGCTGCAGAGTTTAAAATGTTCCTTCACAACTAATCAGTACTTTCTAACCCTAAGTTGGACCCAACACAGGACTTGTCCTGATCATCTTGTGTTGAAACTATAGTTGCTGGGGAGGAGCAGAGGGAGGGAGATGCTGAGCAAGCCTCAACCCCCCCTCACCTGTCAGCCCAAATGTCAGAGGAGCTGCTGCAGCACAGGGGAACCACTGAATCATTGAGTGGCTCTGGCTGGAAGGGACCTTAAAGATCATCTCAATGCTACCCCCTGCATGGGTGGCAGAGAGGGACCAGGCAGGGTGAACAGCAGTGAGTATAAAGTGGTGGGGAAAAACAAGGGGGAAACTGAAGCCTAGAATGGCCTTGGGGTTCAACAGAAAATCACAACTCTGATGAGGGAAACATTTCACCAGGAGAAAAATTATCTTTTTCTAGAGATTCCCCGAACTTAGGAATCCTGAGAAAAACACACCAGAGGAAAAAAAAAAAACCTGATTAGGGTTACAGGCATGAAATTCAATAGCCACCTAACAGCCTGCAAACTGCACTGGCTCTTTCCAGAGCTGCAGAAAGAGGGATGCTCCCGAAGTGCCAGGGAGGGAAGGAGAGCTGTGGGGTGGGATGTGTCGGAGCTGAAGCTGCAGCTGAGCCATGCAGTGCTATGGGCTGAGTGCTGCCACCCCGTGGGATCTGTCACCCGTGTCTGGCCATGTCATGCTCTGCTGGGCTCCCTGCTCAGCAGCACACCTCTATGTGGAGGAAATTTGGGCTCTGAAGCCCAAACAAGTTGTTTCCAGAGACGCATCCCACACTGAAAGAGGTTTGAACATTTATTCAGGAGTTGGAAATGTTTGTAAATATGATTTAGAACAAAAAGGTTACTGAACTCTGGCCAGAATAAGAACAAATATTATAATTCAAAACAATTTGCATGTAGAAGCTAACAACCTGCTGTATTTACACAATTCCTATTTACTCATGCATATCAAGGCTGGGATTGCCATCTCTTGTTTTGCACATTGCTAATAGCTGATTCTGTTTGAAATTAACTCTTCTGCTGGGCTCCAGGTCTCACTCATTTCTACTTGCAGCTATACGTGCACAACAGAGGGCATCATACATCTCCCTAATTGAACAATACAGATCAATTAAATATGAAAAGTCATTCTTGGACTAAAACCCTCTTAGGCAAACGTTCTGCTCTTATGCTAAGTAATTCTTACAAAAGCTCAGAGCCGAGTGCTCTTCAGCAGCTTTCCTTTTTTGTTTTTTTGTTGTTTTTTCCCCCCCACCCAAAGAGTGGGAGATAAAGACCCAGGAGATCCATCCATTCCCTCGTGACAAGAGCATCCAGAGCTTTTGCCTCTGTTTCACAAGAGCATGGTGGCAGTAAAAAAAAAAAAAATCTTATTTGATGGAAGCTACTCTGTTGTATGAAGGGGCACCACTGCTCCTTTCACACTTCTCTGGTGGGTCACACCACTACAACCAAGTGCAGTGTTATCCAACATCATGGAAAATCACATGGAATTCATCTAAGCACCAGCAGCCCACCAGCTACAGGTTCCTCACATGTACAGTAGATAAAATCTGGGAGGCCCACTTAAAGGCCCAAGGGGAGAAGATCCCAGCAAACACTTCACACCCTTGGTGGTGTCAGAAGCCAAGGTTGCCATGATGGGCTAAGGTCCCCCTGGCCACAGCTCAGCTCTGTAGCAGCTTGCAGGAGTGTTTACATTGCTATTGACTCCCCAGCACATGTTCCTGGCTAATAAACCTTTCCTATAAAAAATTATTGGCTTAAAGCCAGCAAAAAGTTAACAGAAGGATTTGGCTCAGGTGTGAGACCAAGGAAGGAAACCTGCAGGAAAAGAGAAAACAGAGGGGTTTTTATTACCAACACCAAGGATGCCATTTATTCCCTTTCCTAGTCTTCTAAATGAATAAAAGGACCTGCTAGACCAGATGTAGATGGATTTAAATACCACTTCATTACCTAATACATACAAATAATAAATAATAAATAAATAAATAAATAATCTGAGGCTGACAGAGATCTTTTACTGACAGAACTTATCAGAGAGTGAATCAATGTGGAGTCAGAAGCAGCTCAGGACTGGCCCGTGTCCTGGATGGCCACCAAGTGCCAACAGATGTTGGAAACTCTGGAGTCTCAGCAGAAGCAGATTAACTCAGGAAACCCCAGGAAATGCAAGTGATGACCAGGTCAGAAATTAAACTACTCTTGAGAAAGTCTGCAGGAGGTGCAGGGACCCATGTGGAAAATTGTACTGTCTCACACTTACCTTACTGAAGTCCACAGGCTGCTACATCTATGCTGCAATTCTGCAGCTGAGCAAAAAAATCTCAGTTGACATTGCAGAGACAAAATCTGTTCCTTTATGCTGCCTAAATTTGAATCCTGCACATGCCCACGTCACCATGTTCCCAAAATCCTTTGACCCTCTTGGTCCTGAGGGTTTAACTTTCAGTGATTTAACCCAGCAATTAAAAAAACCCCAACATAACTTGCTTTTTCTTGATTGTCCTGTTGAAACAGACTTTTTGTCCTGCAGGTTAAGATAAAAAGTGGGTGCTTGTATCTAGGGAAAAGCAAAGAATGAAGTTATTTCCTAAGTACAACAGACATAGTACTGGAACCCCCTGTTTAGAGTAGAAAACACTGTTGTCGTGGTTCACAATGAAGTGTGAGCTTCATTTGTGCTAAGATTAGGAGCAGGTTTGAGACAAAATATTGGTTTAACATCACCATTCCTGGTGGATAATGGTAAGGGCCAGGGAGCAGCTGTGCCCTCAGATGAAAAGGGGCCTGGGTTAGATGTCATCATTATATATTTGCTTTGCTAATAATATAAAAGGGGGAAAAAAAAAGAATGAATGACTGCTGTCATGATATTCATATTGGTATTTGAGGAACCACTGTAGCAGATAACAGGAAAGATGTGTGGAAGTTTGAATCTTGGCAGCAGGCCTAGATGAGAGTTTGGGAGCTGACATCTGTGGATTTGGTGTGATTCACGGTACTTCTCTGGGAGGGTGATTACCTCCTTGTCGAGGGCTGCACATCACTCAGGCACCAAGCAGCAGCCTTCCAGGGTCTGCATGTGAAAGGAAAATTCCCAACTGTTGCACCAAACCCTCTTCAAACCCAGCTCCATCCTCTGCAGAACACCGGGGCAGAACAACAGGTCACCGGCAAAATGAAAAGGAGCCTGCAAACAGCTTTTAGAGGGACATTAGTGGGTCGTTTCAGGCCACAGATGGGAGGTGTGGGAAGAAACCCCAGACTTGCTCTGGTCTAAAAATAGCCCTGTGGTGATTTATGAAGTTTCAAAGGCAGCAGAGTATTTTTAAGCAACAGCATCTTCTCCCTGCAGCCCAGGAGCTGTGCCCTGATGGAGACAGCCCGGACCTCAGCCTGCTTCACAGGAACATTCAGAAAGACCAGGAGAGAAATAAAAAGGCAATGATCTAGCCATCTGTGGTTAACAACCCTCCTTCAGCTCTGCCGCGGTTTTACCTCCGCTTTTACTGCTTGTTTTGGGTTTTTTGTTTCAATCAAGTTAACTACACAGAACTATCAGAGGAAGGCAGCTCTCTAAAGCAAGGGGAACACGTTGTTGTCCCAGGATACCTACTGAATTATTCTGAAGTTTTGCATTAGTGGTTGAAATTGTAGAAATTAGCTGTCCAAGACAGGGTAAAATAAGAATGGATTGTAAATCAAAGAAATGTTAATCCAAATAAAGAACAAGAAACATTTTCATGCATGAGGAGGTGCAAGTTTGGGAACCCAGGTGGGCTCCCACACCAGCTCCCTGCAGTGCTGCTGTTTTTTCCCTGTAGAATCAACACTCCTTAGCTGATGGTTAAAAAGCACCCCCCGGGCAAGAAGAGAGACTAACACTGGAAATAAAGCTGAGAGCACCTCAGGGAAGCATGACTGTGGTCCCAGAGACCAGAGCTTGTCCCAAACCAGGGCTGGAGGTTGCCCTGGTGGCCCAGAGGACACCCTGAAGACACACTTGTGCCTTATGGGACACCCCCAGTGACCTCAGGCAAGGGACTGCAGAGCTCCAGACATGCCTCTGAATGCATGTGAAGTTTGGTTTGAAGGCACTATCATTTCATCGTGTTTACAGGCTCAGGGAGCAGCGAGGCTCCTTGCACAGGTAAGCTTTTCTTCTGCTTGTCACTCCCGTTGAAAACCACACATTTTGTCACCACGTCAGACAGCACAGGCTGAGGCTGCTGCCAGCGCTAGATGGGCGAAGCAAAGAGCTCAACTCCACTGCAGAAGATAAGGACGGGAAAATTTCCAAGTCTGCCGGAGTCCTGCCAGGATCATTCAAGTCCTAACTACCTCCAGGCACACCCCGTCCAACACCACCAAGAGCTGCCTCCAGCCAAGCCAACACATGGGGTGGGAGACCCTGGGAGCCTCCCCACGGGTGTTATTTACACGCACACACTTAACAAACAAGCAAACAAACAAAACAAGGTTTGGGATGTGGTGATGGGTTAGTTCACTTGATGGGATGTGCTGTAACACCTCCTGAAACCCGGCAAAACCTTGTCAGATGTATTTAGGTCTGCCCGGAGTTCAGCCCGGGAGGGAGAGGTTGCTGCACGGCAGCAGAAGCCATTGTCTAAAGCCGGCTGCTTGGGGGAAATTAGCAGTGTGCACACTCCTAAATGAGGCTGTACAGCAGGAAAAAGAGGGATTAGCCGTGTAAAAGAACTCCTCTTGGTATTAGATTAAAGAGGGGAGGTGACTTTGAAAGATTATTCAAGAACCATTTAAGCAGTTTTTCAGGGAATTACAAATGTTAAAAAAAAATAAAAAAAATACAAGCTCCTCAGGTCCAGAAAAGAAAATAAAGTGTCCTGGCCAGGAAAACAGCAAAAAAAAAAACAACCAAAACCCTTCAGGAGGATCCGGCAGGCTGAATCCATCACCCTCCTCACCCCCGCCTGGCAGCGGCGTGGGGAGCCCCGGCTGGAGCATCGCACCCAGGGACGGAGCTGCTGGCAGGGAGCAAGAGGAACCCGGCGATGGCTCCGGCACCTCCCTGCTGCTGGGATGGGCCGGGGCATTCCCGAACCCCCGGGTACATCCCCGAACCCCTGGCTGCGTCCCCGAACCCCCGGCTGCATCCCCGCCTGTGCCCCCCCATCCCCGGGACGGAGCGCGGGGATGCTCTGAAGAGAGGATCTTCAGGGCTTGGATAGAGGCTCACACCAGTGTCTGCTCTCCTCTAAATGCTTCATCTGCTAGGATGCAGGTCCTGAACCGAACCCTGTAAACAGGGGGATGTGCAGGATAAATACACAGGACCTGACTTCTCCCCACAGCCAAATGTTCCCCTTCTTTCCCGGCACCTCAGGGTGCCTCATCAACATGCTGCCTCTTAATCCTTTGCCAACATTAAGCCAGCGAGGGAAAACATTGCATTGCTGCAAGACATCAGACTGGTTTTTTGACCCCTCCTTGCCAAAAAAAAAAAAAAAAAAAAAAAAAAAAAAAAAAAAAAAAGCGCTTTTGCTCAGTCTATAAGGTACCGGATAATTAGTATGTAAGATACAAACTATTGCCACTTGTTATGCAAGCGGCATCGCTTAATTTGTAGTTTAGAGAGCAAGTCATCCCTGTCTGGGATAAATAAAACAAGATGCTGCATTATGGTGCTGGCGACACGGGAGCCCCGGCAGCCTGGGGAAGGGAGCAAAAGCTGAAACTCGAGCGAGGAGCCCCGCCTGCATCCACCAAAAAGTTATGCATGCATTGCCTGGCAGGGAGCAGCCCCCTCCGCCCGCACAGCCCCGGCCCCGCGCTCCCCGGCTCTGCCCACCGCGCAGACACCGCGCCCGCGCTGCGCTCCGCATCCCGCTCCGCATCCCCTTTTGGCTCCGCACCCCTCCGGGCGCTCCTTCCCGCTCGCCGCAGTCCTTTGCCTTTATTTCTTCCCATTTAGAATTTAATATTTTAATTTTTTTTTTCCTCCTCTTCTTTCCAAAATCCGCTTCCCTACACCCGGTGCGAAGACGCCTCCCGCGCTTACCTGTGCGGGGCGGGGAAACATGCTGTGTTCCGCGGGTGCGGGCGCCTCCTGCCCACCTTGCGCGGCCGCAGTCCCGAAGCGCGCAGCTCCCGCAGCTGCCCGCGGCCGCAGCATTGAGCGGCGGCGGCCGGGGGAGCCGGGCGGGCTCCGCGCAAACCCCACCTCCCAAACCTGCGCCGTGCGCGGGGGGCGGGCGGAGGAGCCGCGGCAGCGCGGGCGCGCTTAACCCTTCTCCTGCCCGGCAGCGCGGGCGCGGTTCCTGCGCGCAGTAGCAGCGAGCAGCAGAACCCCGGGACACGGCTCCGCAGGGGTGGCTGCAGCGGCTCAGCCCCCGGCTCGGGGGGTTCTTACCCCCCAGACACACCCGGAGCCTTTTTTTTCTCTTCTCTTTTAACCCCGACGGACACAGGACCCGTCCGCACCCGCGGAGCCGCAGCGCGGGGGTTATTTCCCGCTCCCCGTTTTTTTCCCCTCCTCGACCTACTGGCGGGAGACCCGAAAGTCCCAAATTACATCCCCCCCCGTGTTGCTCTCCGGCATTAATCTCATCTTTGCCATAATTGTTCTCACTCTTCCCCAGCGTTCTCCCTCCTCCCACCGCTGCTCTGCCAGGCTCTGCCTCGGCCCCTTTGGCACCACCGGCCCACCCTCTCCTTCCAGCCCTTTTTGCTGACCCTCTTCGTCTAAAAAAGTAATAAAAATGAGGGGCTTGAGCAGAGAGCTGCCCATGGGGCCCACCATCCATCCTCACCATCGCTCCCCACTTGGGAGCCCGCCACTCGCTGCCGCAATGCAAATGAGGAGCCACCGGCTGCTTGGGAAGTCCGAGCTGAGGTTGAGTGAGCAGAGTGGTTTAAAGGCACAAAGAAAAGGGAAAAGAAACCTACCTTTCTTCCCATCCTGGAATCTCATGCCGGGAAGGGCTCTTAAATGGCCATGGAAGAAAAAAAAAAAAAAAAAAGCCTTTCTGAATGCTAAAGAGAGGGTATTCAGTCTTAACTGTGCCTCCCCTGGGTTTTGTGGGATTAAGTGAAACCCTTATTATGTTTAATTATCTCTAGAGTTGCTCTCGGTGCTTGCTGCCTTGCTTTATGGTTTAATAAACTGTGCATCGATATAAACTGAATGACAATTAACATTAGTGCAGGTTGGATTCGCCTTTATTGCTGCTCACAGGTTCTCTCTCACTCGACATGCCTCCACTGCCAGCTTTCATTGCCATCCATCAGCCCCTCTTTATTAGCTCCCGGCTCCAGAAGGTGCTTGGGAAGCACCTGGAGCTGCTCTGGAGGGTGGCTGTCCCCAAGCAGGGCTCAGCTGTGCTGGTCCCAGGGGCTGGGGCAGCACTGCACCCAGCAGGGAAGCTGTTGGAGATACCTGAGCATATTCAGGTGGCCCAATCCCGAGCAGCTGCTGGGTACCAAAACCCACAGCATCTGAGAGAAGCTTGGAGGATGTCCCCAAACATCTGAACTGCTCTGAAGAGGTCAGGAGGGGCCAATGCTGCCTTTCCTGAATCCTAGCAAAGGTTTCAGATTGGACCAAGTTGTGAAATGGTGTCTGGAGAAGGCAGGAATGTTGTACTTGAGCCGTGTGTGAAAGAATCCCCTCATGGTATGAAATGTTATATAAATGCTGTGTATTATTTGTGTAATCTCATTCTGATTTATACAATAGTAGAGACTGCTCGGTAATCCAAAATAAATATATTTCAAGTTTAGCTCCAAGTGTTTTCAATTTGGGAGTGCCTGTGTCTCCAAGGTCACCTCATAAATCCTGGCACGGTGGCACGGGGCTGCCAATCTGTGTGGGGTGTAATAACTCTTGAGGGAAATCAACACGGAAAATGCTTCCGAATTTCTCAAAAGGAACATGCGTAGAATACATCATCATCATAACCCATCTGAGCGTGCAACATCCTTACAAGCACCAGAGAAAAAAACCCAAACATCCTCCACCCTCAGCTGAGTGGCAACCAAAAGCAAATAAGATCTGAAAGGTAAAGCCATGGAAGCAGTGTGTGCAGACAGATGGCTTCCTTGAAAAGCCTTTTGGTTGTGCCACCTTCTCTGCATACGTTAGCACTCACCACTGAATGAACAAGCAACCAGGTCACCTGCTTTTTTTTTTCTTTTTCTTTCCCCCTCTCCCCAAAACAAAGGAACCCACCAATAAGGCCAAAGGTAGAATAGTCAGAAATCAAAGACGCTGCTTTAAAATTCAGGCATCTTCTTTTTTAGCAAATAGTCTAAAATCCTTCATAAATCTGGCAACAAAAAACTGCCTTGCGGGTTTGGAAGATCACTTGTAATAGCAAAGCTGCCACTTTGAATAAAGCCTTACAGCCTGACCTTCAGAAGCAAGGCTGCTGCACAGCCATCTCCAGGAGTGACAACCGGGATGTTCACACCAGAGCATCGCCACGACATTTAGCACGGTGCTATTAATTACCTGAAAACAAACTCTTTTTAATTACCGTGAAGGTTGTCACCCAAGCATGCAAACAAAGCTGAGCAGAAGACAAAACCATCTCCATCCCTGATGCATTGGCCAGGACCTGCCCTGCTTTTGCCTTGGGGAGGGCTGCCCTGCATCCTACCCGCTGCCCACCCCGAGGAAGCAGCAAAGCGGTGCTCAGCCCTCCACGATTTATTGGGATAAACCAACTGTAGGGCTGATTTATGGCTGCTGAACTCCCAGCCTGGACTTGGCAGGAGCTGCTGTGTTTAGGCTGCAGTTTGTGTAAATCTTCACAAAGGTTTGGGCATTGTTTGAGTAAGACAATAAGACTTCGTTAAGCAACTCTGCTTTAAATGACTGCTCCAAAACAGCTCCAAGGTTTCCACTGTAGTTTTGCCTGACCTTTAATTAAAATACCAAGACCATCTTTACAAGCTGCTGGCTATTCACAAAGTCTTTCGAGGGGTTGTGTAAGTCTGGGGCTGTTTATATCTCAGTGAGACAGGGAGAGATAGAGCTTGCAAGGGGAGTTGTAGAGATTTGCCTTTGTTTTCATCCATTGCATGAGTTTCGGTTTAGGACAAAGCTTCACTTTAAAGAAATAAAACAAGAAAAGGACAATCAACAAGTGGTTGAGAATTATTTGTGACCCCATCTGTAAATATCTCCAACTTCAGAGACAAGTGGCGACGCAGGGGGTGGGATGGAGGAGAATAAAATCTTTTAGAGAAAGCTGAAGTGATTTTAGGGCTGTGCAAAGGTGGTGGATGGATGGCCTTGGAGGCTGATGTCCTCTTAAGGAGCAAGGAAGACACTGAAACAAAACCTCAGTGTTTTTCCTGCATGACCAAGGGCTGGTTTCAGAAACCATGGCTTCAAGGTCATGTTTGGTCTAACCTGAGTCAATCTTTGGCCAGTCTGGTGAGGTCCTTGCCAAAGGCAATGATTTCAAAGGAGGGGTTTGAAAAAGGGGACACTTATCCCTTACAAAATGGTTGGGAACAAAAGATCTAAACCTACAAACATAGTGGCATTAAGTAGTCTTCAGATGTCAGCTTCAACAGCTTCACTGGCCAAGGAAGAAATGCAGCTTTTGAGATGTGGATTTCTAAAGGAGTCTTAATCTCTAGGTTAATTCCAAATTCTTTAGGTCCATAAAGTCTCTGGAAGACAACAGCAGTTCTGCCTGAATCAAGGAGCCCAGGAAAGGACCTGAAAATTATAGCTGGGAAAGAAAGACTTTTGGAGTTTAAAAAGCTCAGGTTAAGAAGCAGCTGAGTTCAGCATCTCCCTGAGGTATTCATTGGACCTTCTGTACCCAAACTCTCCCTGCACCTTTTTTAAAATCCCTTAAGGCTCACACTTCCTGATCACTTTTTATAATTAAGTACATTTTAATGATCAAGTAGTGAAATTTGGGATTTTTAGAATGAAAATTATGCAATTCTCATATGGTAAAACTGTAATTTACTTTAATTTTAACTCTATATTACAACTCAGCTTGCAAAGCAAAGAAGTTTAATATTAAAAAAAAATCAGAATGGGAAAACCCTGAAGCTTCTCAGTCTAATAATTATAAATTATTTTTTCTCACGATTAAGATTCCAAGGTGACACCCACTGCTACTTTTTAGTAGTTAAAGACACGTGTTAATATAAGCTTCATTATCTGCAGTGAATTTTTTCAGGCTAGACTTAAAATGCAATAATCCAATTACTTCAAAAATGAAAACGAAACCTCCCCATCTTTCTGAATGATTGCAAAAGGGAGGTTTGCAAACCACGCAGCCTTAATGATGCACACGTTCAAAATAAATACCCTTAAAACCACCCCAAATTCAGAGTGTGTTGCCATGATAAGGTGCTGACATTTATAAATGCCATGTGATTAGCATGTGAAGAAGAGAAACACATTCACTGTATGCTAAGACCTATTAATCATTCATCACCTGATAAACATGCAGCATAATGCCCTCTCTGGTCCCTTCCAGAGTCCTCACAAAGATGGTGGCTGAGAACTCAAATACTTCTTGGGATGGGTTAATTAGGGTTTTGGGTAATAAAAATAATTCTGTGCCTCGATGGGGTTTTGTTAAAGAAGCCAATGCCCATCAACTGCTGTGGGTGAAAATTAAAGATGAGATGAAAGGAAGGTTAAGCAATGGCCTCATCAACTGTGGTGCTTCTTTGGAAGAAGAATCTCTATGTCTGGAGACTTACAGACACTTTTTGTTGGCAATATTCTACTGAAAAATTTGGAGTTTGGCTTCCAGGGAGTGAGCCCTCCAGCCATGTGAAGCCCCACAGACTCCAACATACCTCTCTGCGTGGTCCTCCATGAGTCCAACTCTGTGAGGTGGGGAAAAGTGACAGCTTTTCTTCCCAGGGAAGCCTGTGGAGACAGGCTCTCCAAGCCAGATAAAATCCCAAGTATCCAGGGAAAAGTCAAATCAAGTTAGGAGTTAATGTCATAGGACAAGAATTATCAAATCAAACGTGGTCTGTCGTATCTAACATCTTGCCTCAGATCATGGTTGTCACGAGCTATTCCAGGGAAAGGAGCAAGAAATGTCTCCTTCCTCTAGGACAGGGAGCAGCTGGGCATGCTAAAGCCTGATGTTCAGCACTTCCATCTCATCAAACATCCCACTCACAGAGCTGATTGCCATCAGCATCAGAATTACACCCAGGAACAGAAGACCTCTTGTGAACAACTGCCAAGAGGAAACTTTCTGCAGCCTGGGAGTTGTATGGATGCCACCAAATGCAGGAGCAATGGGGAATTCTGTTGTACTGCACTTCAGCTTTTGATGTCTGCCTCCTACAAGCCCAGGTAGATCTCCTCCTTCCAGCAGCACCATTCCAGAGCAGCATCCTGGGCCTGGTGTGGGCCTCAGGTGTGTCACCTGTGGAGCTTTCAGTGATTTAGAGAGACAGGATTGAAGTAGCAGATAACTGACTAAATACACACCCAGAGATGAGAACACAGAGGCCTGTAAGATTTTCCCCACAAGGGGAGACAATTCTGAGCAAGACAGAGCCAATTGTTCATGGACAGGTAGGGAAGGACAAGAACAGAACTGTATTCATTGCAGCACAGAAATCCAGAGGAAAATACAGTCGTGCCCAGGAAAAAACTAAGTCATGCAAATGATTTTTTGAAAGATTTCTACAGAGGTCATTAAAAACAGCAGAGAGGAGGAAAAAAAAGACTAAGGGAAAACATCTCTCTGCAGCTTATGAATAACAGATAAACTTTATTCCAGCAATGATAGGGTACAGTTTTGTTTGAAGAGTAGGAGCCTGCCAATACAATAAAGACGAAGAAAAATACTTTTAAAGCTGTTAGAAGAATAAAAAACAAAGTTGTTTTTTTTTTTAATTATTTTTTTTTCTTTTAATTGAAACAATTATTTTTTTTCTCCCGAGGACAGTTGGGTACATTTGAGAGATAAGTTATTAGCTGTCACTTTGGAATTTCAGCTTCATGCAGCAGTTACTGACACACTGTTTCTGCATACATAATTTCCTAACAGGGATCAGATTATTATGGCAGTCATGTTTGGGGGATGTGAACACACACATTCCCATTTCAGTCATTATCTGAAAATAATATCCTGAATTGCATATAACCCCTGGGAGAAAACAAAACCAAACAGCTTTGTCCCCAGATGTATTCATGATACTTAAGCAAACATAGGAGATATTTTACATGTATGATGAAGCCAGGAAAAAAAAAAAAAAACAACAAAAAAATGTTGCCAAGGGTTCAAAATGCCATTCCACCAAGACCCTGAGACATTTGATGGGTGCTAAATGATGTATTGCTTAATTTTACTAATTCACATACCCATTTCTCCCAAACTTGCAAATACCACTGCAAATACTTTACTTGTGAGAAATGATAATCACTTCTGGGATTCCATTAACTGTTATGGAGCTGTTGTATAAACCCAGAGTAGAACACAGCATCAGCATCTTCTGCTGGGGTTGCCTGGTGGTGAGTAGAGATACTGAAGTTTATTTACGAGTGGCTGAAAACTAAGTAGTGCTGTAATCACAGATCTCATCAAAATAACTCCTCTGCTGCCCTCATGAGAAGTTTACTATCTGAATAGTAAAAAGCTGGGGTTAAAAAAAAAACAAAAGACCAAACAGATCAGAGAGATCACCAAACCCATGCACAGCCTCACTCATGCCCTGGGAGCTCAGGATCATCACCTCCTGTGGCCTATAGGATCTCCAGCCACAAAGGTGCCAGGGACACTGTTTCTGTAGCAAGTTGTGCAAGCACTGTAAAAAATTATCATTTCTGGAGATGAGCACAAGTTTTGGGTGTGGTTGATCTCACCTGAGCTGAGTATTCCTAAGGTGATGCTTTGGTACTGAAATGGAAGCTTCCAGGATGTCTCTGTCTTCAGGAGGAAGAAGCAAAACCTCAGGGACAGGGAGTACATCAGTGCTGACCCATGAGTGTAAACAGTCCTGAATTTGGGGTTTGTGCATTCTACAAGCTTTATGGTCCTTCCTGTAGGGACAGAGCAGCTGGTCATTCACTACAAAGAAACAGAAGGATGGTTGAAAGCTTTCAAAAGCTCAGAGTCCTGGTTTGTTTGGGTTTTTTTCCTAAAGAATGGAATTAACTATGTCTAAGGAAAGGCAAGTGAACCACTTGAACCCCTAAGGAAGTGCTTACTCCTCCCTTTGCAATGCTGGGATGTTCCACTAAGGCTTACATTATTAAGAGTCTTCCAATGGATTTATGAACAGAAGATTACATTCTTAATGCTGCTTCTCAGAAACAGAGTGAATAATTCAAGGCACAGCAACAGACAACAGAAAAGTACCTTGCAGCTTGGTACCTTACAAAGGAAGTGAGCCTCAAGCTCATTCAGGGTATATAAATGTGATATATGTAGCAGAAAGACCACTGGATGGGAGGCAGCAGGATGAAGGGAGGTGGTAAAAAGTGCAGAGTGGGAGCTACAGCAGCTGTAAAGAGTTGCTGGCAATAATGCACGTGGGTAAGGCAAGAGTGATAGCACTGCCCCCAGAAAACGTAGTAGTCAGCCCATTAATAAGATCCTTTTGTGCTTCATATTGACAGATTTAGAGCATCTGCTCATCACAAGTCAAAGGAATGAGAGTGATAGCCCAGGGCAATGAGTTGGCTACCAGAGGAAGTTCATCTGCATGTCAGGAGGAGAAAGGAGCAGCAGCCAGAAGCTGAAATACCTGCACTGGCCTCTGGGACAGTGTTGGGGTTTTCACCCTAAGAATGCTCGTGGCAAATAAGAAGAGACCAAGCAGGGCAGAGGGAAGACATTGGATGTACCCATGGCTGGAGGTCAGTGGTCTGGGAGCTGCTAACGTGGGGTGGGATGAGAAAACTCAACCTGGGAATGGTCTGACTGACAATTACTGTGCACAGCCCAAGTTTTGCTGAACTAAACAGTCACTCAGTCATCCCCACACATGAATTCCTGTGGGGGTGTGAGGAGAGGCCTACAGGCAATGACTGGTGGAGGCAGATACCACTGTGGACCTCAGCTATGGCATTAGAAGAGAGGAAAGCATTCCATCATCATGCCACTGTGTGAGATATTCAAGGAAATACCTCTTCAGTTCTCCTTCCTATTAGAAGTGGCATCACTGATGCTTTCTGTTCCACCCCAGAGGCTGACAACACTTCCACCTCCATGCAGACCAAGACATCTCAACCACAGGGCCCAGGAACCACGCTGATACCCAGCAGGGAACCAGGAGGCAAAGAGATGCTGGAAGGCTGGTGGGACCCCTTTTCCCAAGGGAATGAGCACTGTGCCCTGAGAGCCAGGCTGGAGAGGAGCTGCTGCAAGGATGCCATGAGCAAAGGGATCCCCGGGGAAGCATCTCCTCAAAGGCTGGCTGTTTAATTGTAAAGCAGGAACCAGAGCTGATCTGCCCATCTCTCCCCTGGGAACACTTCTCCTTTCCCAAGGAGCCAGCTTTCCTGAGTGCTAACCTGATGGCTTTTCCATCAGAGCCATTAGCTGCCCAAAGTGTCCTCAGAAGGCTCACATGCCTGCCCAGCTGATGGTTTGAGGAGTGCCCAGGGGATGGCAAACCCGGGATGCCACGAGCTTTCTGCGAAGCATTTCCCAGGAGAGCTGAAGCTGCTGGGGCTGTGCCAGGGCTTGGGCTGCCTTTTCCAGGGCCAGCTCAGCCCAGCACCATCAAGGTGCTGGTCATAAACTTTCTGATTCAGAAACTTTGGTGCTTGTGGACTCAGTCCTGCTAGAAAAGCTTTACACCAGTTAGAGGCTGAGCAAAGCAGAGATCTGATGCTTGCTTTCTCCACCTTCAGCCTAACCTCTGTAGGAAGACAAAAGATGGTCTAAAAGGCTGGTCCAAGCTACCCTTATCAGAAAGGACCTTTCTCCTTCTCACACACACATCTTGACAATATGACAGTGAAAACTGACCCCCGTGTGATGTCCTGAAGGCAATAAGGGTGAAGAATACGTGCCCTTTGCAGCTTTTGGGCTGCCTGCTTTCTTGTCTTTATTTTAAACTACAGATGAGAACTAAAGAGAAAGCAAGAGCAAAAGAAGCCTGGAAGAACAAAGGAGCACAGTCTTTTGTGTCCTGTGGAGTGATCCAGCTGATTTACCTATGCAGAGCTCTTTGATGCCTGCTGCAAGTCACTTTGCTGTGCTCTCTGTTCAGCTGTGAGTGGTTTGTCTCCCTGCTCTTCTCTTCTTTTCTGGATCATTTTTCGATCTGAAAAACGTTCAGCAATTAGCTGCCTGCTTCCAGGGGCTGCTTTTTACCCAATGTTTGCAGGGTGCAGGGCAACTTGGAGTTGCAGACTGGCTTGGCTTGCCTGGTGCCAGGGGAAAGGATCCCATTACCCAGCCACTTCCCAGCTGTGGCCTCCTGCACCTCTTTGGGCTCCATTTGGTGTTTCCCATGGGTGCTGTGGTGCCTGGGCAGCCCCCAGCTGCAGTAACACTTCTCTTTAAAGTTATCATCTTTAAAAAAAAAATCATATGATTTGGTATCAGTGAGCATAAATTCAGTAATGCTGAATTTTCTACCATCACACAGAGGGATCAAGCAGAGGTAAACATTCTACCTGAACGTTAATTCTGTGCTATTTGACATTAGGATAATTTTTTTCTTCTGTTGCACAATCCCATCCTGCCAAGCTTTCTAAAAGTCTCAGAAGATTTACCCCATGGAATATCTGACAGGTTACATGCAGCACGTGTACACCTCAGCCTATTCACAGAGGTTGCAGACAAGGCAAGTAGCTGGATATTTGTTTAATGCTCTGGCAATATTCATGACATTCTTATTTCAAGTCAACTCTGCTCTGATTTTACAGGCAATTATGGCTCAGTTAAGGCTATCATATCAGCCTGACTTGCCTTTCTTCCTCTCCCCCCTCCCTTTTTATTTCTGTATGTTAATCTGTTGGAAATCTGTGTCAAAACCTGTTTACACTCCTCCCAATTGCCACTTCCATGGGCACTGGGATAAGGGGGCTTTGGAGTAAGCACATTGCAGAGGCTCTGTCTCATGTGGGGAGAGACGGAGACCACAAATGAATTAAAATTTTGTATTACCATCTATGGAAATAATTTGTTTCCAGTCAAAAAGCCAATTATTTGAGTAAAAAATTCAACTAAAAGCTGGCTCCTGGCACAGTTTTTCCTATTTTTTGTTTTTCTTAGAATTAGATGAGTCACAAGCACTGTCACTTGTCCTCAGAAAGGAGGGGCCACAAGGACAGGTGATGCTGTCCCTTCCTTAAACCCTCTGCAAAACCATCTTGCACCCCTCACCACCCAGCACCACATTGGCTCAAAAGAGAAATCGTAAAGCAATGACACAGCAATACTCAGGCCCAGTACTTGAGACTGGGAGCCCATTAAAAGATTTTTTTGGGGGTTTTAAAACACAAAAATACCTCATGTAAGCATGAGGGCTATAGTGACAGGCATTCTCTGCACCTCTTGCCAAGTGTGTTTTATGTAGCAACTCAACAGCACCAGTTTCTTGGAAAAGGAATTCTCTATTCCTACTTGGTTATGAAACACTATACAGTAGAAAGAATCAATAAAACAAACCAGATTTTTTTTTTTTTAAATGGAAGGAACATCCTTTCTGGAAGAGAAGCCAATTATCACAGTCACAGTCACCCATCAGTATGTTCTAGTTAAGACAGAGCAGTCCTGTGTGCAGTCCATATGCCCTCACCCTGGGCTTTTTAAGCAGCATGAATTTATAAAGCACCCTGGGGCAGGAAGGGCTGGGGAGAAAAAAAAAAAAAGCAACACCTCTCCCTATCAACATATTGTACATTTTGATTCCCACATTTTGAGCCAGAGGAGATTTTAGTGCCATGGAAATGAATCTTTTTAGGGGCTGGTACTTGTTGGGAGATGTTTCTGCTCAGGTAGGGTGAGGAGGGCAGTGCCCTGCTGGGGTACATCTCCAGGGTACAACCCCTGGTCCTTCAGGTGAGGAGTGTGGGAGGGTTTCTGGGCTGGCAGAGAGCTGCAAAATGAAACCTGTAGAGGGGGAGATGCAGCCACATGTGGTGGCAATGGCAGAGCCCAGCCCTGGGAGCAGTCAGCTTCTCCCCCAGGGGTGTGGGGGAGGCCAGGTCCTTACCAAGGTGGAAAGGAGGGGGAAAAGGCTGGGAATTAGTCCTGGCACCCATGTGCCTGCAAAGCAAGGGGAGGTCAGTGAGGCTGATCTGGGTCATCTCCACCCATCCTCCCCCTGTGGGTTCCCCAGGAGTCTGTAGGGAAGAGTAATCCTCTGGAAGGGCTCATTTCACCCAGACCTGAATCTCTGCTGCTGTGCCTCAACAATAACCTCCTACAAGTGCAACTGAAGCCATCTCATCTCAAGCAAAATAAAATAAGAAAACTCAGTGACTTGCCCATATCTACCAGCTTTTCTACTCTGATAATCACAATCAGATCAGAACAGCTCAGAGCTTCTCTGTCATTTTGCCCAGCAGACTCTAAATATTGAATTGAAATGACTATCCCTAATATTTTTATTAGAAATGGTACCTGCAGAAGGCTATCTTGCTGAAATAAGCCCCTTAGCCACATCTCTATTTTGGGGGTTTTCTTTTTTGATGAACCACAGTGTGGATGAACCTCTGTGGCACGCTGGCTAAACAAGGGAAAGCAAGCAAGGTCCCTGGCAGCCAAAGGTGAATCCCAGCACTGCTGCTATTTGTTATTGGGGTGAGGAAACCAGATGAAGGAAACTTTTCATCTCTAACCTTCTTGACACATCAGCTGAGCCTTGGGTGACCTTCACAAACAAGTGTTTTGCAGAAGCTTGTCTGAATCTCTGGGCTGCCTTACAGAATCAGCAGCAATATGCATGGACACCTTGCACTGTGCTTTGTTACTCAAAGAGCTATTTCAGGTTTAATCTAGATTTTCTGGAAAGCTGTGCTGATGTCCTCTCTGATGGAGGGACCTTTATCTCTCTTGATGGGAGTCTGATTTGCCACCAAAAGCTGTCTCCAGGCCTCCTCCCAAGCTGTGTCCAGAGCAATGCTCATGTGGAGAGATTTTAGGTATGTGGAGAAACTGAAGCCTCAACTGTCCTTTTAAAACCCCAGCACCATCCTATATTCAGTGCTTTCTGAGGTAAGACAACTTGATTAGTGTGCAAAACATGTTCTTCATTTATCTTTTGTTTTCTGCTGGTTGTTAGTGTTTACTTTATAAATAGGCAGCATCTGTCAACATATGTTTGTGATGGTTTGTGGTTTGAACAGAGCACACAGGAGGAGTCAGAAAAAGCTGAGCAGGAGGGCTGTATTCCTTTGGGAATTATTTTCTGTGTATTTTGCATTTTCAAAGGCATCTTCTAGGGTCCTGAACTAATACCTTTCCAAATTCTATACTTCAGCACATTGAACCCACTTTCCACTGACACATCATGGTCAAGAAAAAAGAAATTCTGAGGGTCAGTGAAGTGCAAAACTATTGAGTTTTGGATTATTTGTACCTTTGGTGGCCAGTACAATAAAACCCTCCAGGAACAGCTTCCAAAATGCCTTTTGCCTGGATTGGCATATGGATTACTTTGTAAAAAAACCAAAGTCATAGCTCACAACTTGGAAGAAAGTATTTTCCATTTCAGCTGCTGCTGTTTTGCTTGTTGATACCTACTGGTCTTATTGGCTTTATTTAAAGAAACAAAACAAAAGAAACAAAACCAACAAAAAAACCCACCACAAAATTCCCACAAACCTAACCCATAGATACCATAAAAGCAAAACTCAAGGAGTGAGCAGAGCTTTCCAAGCTGACCTCTCCATTAATCTGTAGCTGTGGATGCCCGTCCACACATTACAAAGTCAGGGCAGACAAAACAAGACCTATTCTGCTCCTCAACAGAAGCAACACTTCTGTTTTGGCAAACCTTTCAAGATCTGGTTTTGCTCTGCAATCCCCTGGCCTCCTAAAATCAAAGAAACCAATATATCTTTGTCAAAAGGCAGCTATGCTGAGAGTACCTCTCTGGGCTGAGAACAGTTTATTATGCTTGCAGCATTTACAAGTTCCTCAATCTGTCTTCAAAATGTTTCCTGAGAATATGTGCAAAGTTCTGGCTGGACAAATAAAGCTGCTAAAAACCAGAATAATCCCAGGCACTCTGTAGAGTGCCAGGAGTCTGGAAAGCTGGTCTATAAATCTCCTGGGCAACAGAGGACATGGGGCATTGTTCCAAGTCAGGTACCAGTCCTTGAACCTTGGGGGTTCTGTTTCTGATTTAGTTTGCAATCTGGGCACCCATAAAATTAAATCCTCCAGTCCCTTCAGCTGACTTGTTTGGTGTCTCAGGGATGTATTAACAGGTACATTTTGGAGCATAAAATATTGATTTGGTTTTAAGGTCGAGTGATGGAGACTAAAATATCAAAATGGCAGAGTAAGGATCTCCATAAGGATAATTCACACCACCACCTAACTCAACAGCTTGGAATCTCAGCCCACAGCCCTCTCTCTATCCAAGCCCTGTCTCAGCAACCCTTACTCAATAATTACCTTTACACTCAACACTTATGGCTATTACTGTTTGTCTTTCCTTGGCTCATTACATGCCTTTGATTCTTTTGCTCTCTGTGTTTTTTGCTCACTAGAAAAATGCACTTGAAAAGTAATAGTGGCCTTCTATGAAAAAAAAAAGACATGAATAAAGGGAAACCCTGGAGCATTATGGGGAAAGGTTACCTTGAGCTATAGGAACAGTCAACATATCAAAGATACATAACTAAGCTTTTGGTTTGATTCTCCCTTACATTTTATGCTGATTTGTTTTTATTCCTGTCCTCACAGTGTCCTTAAGAATTTCCATCAAATCAGTGAAATTTACCAGGTTTCTTTTGAAAAGCAGGAGATATACACAAAGGCAAATTGATTCAGTCTAAGTGGAAACCTGATTGACATTAATACTGCACCAAGACTCTAATGAAATTTCCCCAATTCAGACCTGAACACGCTAGGAGTAACAAATTATTCTCAGCATCCTCCAAAGCCTTGTCCCCCCTCCTGCCCCCAAACATAGGTAAACAAATGGCTCTAGTAATTAAATTCTGCATAAATATGGTTTATTGGGGGTGATTAATAAAATCATGGCAACATGCAGCTCTCAAGGGCTGACACAACCAATAAGTACCCACAGTGTTCTGCTCAAGTCAGTTGAGTTACAGCCCAGGACTGGAGCCCAAACAATGCCACTAAATTAGCTGCCATTAAAAAGTAACTGCTAGCACTTTTCCTATCGCAGACTTCATTATCTTTTTTTTTTTTTTTTTTTTTTTTTTTTTTTTTTAATTTGGATGTTCTCCTCATGCAGCCCTGAGGGCTTAAAATGTTGCATGCACTGTCCTAGGCACACTGGTTCACACTGGAGTTAGTTCAATAAAGAATGACACTGAAGGTTGATGCTTGGAGAGAGAGCTCCTACTTTAAGAATATCCTTCCCATCAAGTTAGGTATTTTTAAAGTGCAGCTACAAACAACTCGTAACAAAATTAGGGACAGCTTCCTGAAAAAGGGTCAGACCAGTCCATCCCTGCCTGGCCCTCCCTTTGTGCTTGCTTTTGGGGAACAAAGTGCATGGTGGGGCCTGTACCTCCTGCAGCTTGGCTGGCTCTGGTTGCCCCATCTGGAAATAAGTTGAGCCTCAGCACACCTCCTCTTCTGATTGACAGATTGTACCAAAACTTTATTCCTCCAACACTTAGATGCCTTCTAATTTCCAGCCTGATTTCATCGCCAACAAATTCAGACCCAATATTTTTAGGCACTTGGGTTGTACTCTGGCTCAACATCTGCCCTCTGGGGTGTTTAGAAAAAGCAGCCCTACCTCCTCACACCTGTGTGCAGCCAACCTTTGTTTACTTGTCCACTAAACAAAATTGTCCACTAGTTTCCACACTTTTCTCTCTTAGTTTCCTCTTGCAGGGTCCATCACCCTGTGCCCACATCCCCCAGGGCTCTCTCTGAAGCTGCTCCCATGGGAATTCACTTTCTTAAAGGGGTGACCAGAACTGCAAAACCCAGGGAGAGAAAGTGCAAAACCTCAAGATGAATGAGGTGTATTTATTTGTCCTTTAATTTGCTTGACCAGCACTAATTCAGCAAATTAGCAAAGGTCTGCCTGACTTTGGCTGAGCAGGAGGGTTTGTAGCATCACAACAGAACACTGTTTGGCCCTAGTACCACCTACAGTGTGTGGCAGCAGCTTCTCACCACTTCACCTCCACAGTTTATCTCCCCACCTTCCAGATGGTAAAAGAAATGGCAAAATACTTTTATTTTAACACTAGGGAGATGCTTTTAGAGGGCAGAATTCTCCCAGCCCAACCCTGCTTCCTCACAGCCTCTTACTGATGTTTACTTGACCATACCAGGGCTTTTTTGGGGAAGGTTGTGCTCCTTTGGAAAGTTTGGGTGATGGAGGGGTCCACTGATCCAAAAATCTCCTCCACTGATCTTTCATATTTTGAAAATATATTGAAGGCAATCTTTCCACTGCCTGCCCCTATTAGACTAATAAAATGCTCTTGAGGAAAGCATTGCATGAAAAGAGAAGTGATTATTAGAAGTCAGTTCCTCAAAAGTCTTCTGGCTATGAGCAGGACCTGTTGTTATCCTGATGTTTGTTTCATAAGTATTCAAATGCTTTTTATGTTATAAAAGTGACAACACTGAAAAACCAGCACTGCAGAATGCAGACATCATATGTGGTGTGCATAGATTTAGTTTTACACCACCAGATTAATCAGACATTACTAACAGCAAATTATGGAAGCACAAAGACTGGAAACAGCTGAAAAGAATCTGGAAACTACTGACCAGAGGCTGCATCACTTTGTTACAGCAATCTGGAGCAGGTTTCTGTGGGTTGAGAGCCACGTGTGCTGCCTCCAGCTGCCTGTCCCTGATGGCACTGTCCCTGCTGGCACTGTCCCTGTCACCAGCACATGGGCAGGAGGTGGACCAGCACTCGGGTACCACTCAGCAGTCTCCATGTCTAGAAGTCAGCTGAGCCATATGGGAGGAGCTACATTCTCCACCTGCTCATCTCCACTGGATTGAAAGTCCAAATACACCCCAGTCCTGAACAGAGTGTTTTCTCCCTGTATGTAACAAGCAAGGAGTAATTATGGCTGATTTACAGACAGGGAATTGAACACAAGCAGCTTAAATAATTTGCAAAGCTTAGGCTGGCAGATGGTGGGGGAGGCAAGAACTGCTCCTTGTTCCTGCAGCCTTTGCTCTCTGCTGCTGTGTAAGGGCCCTTCCAGGGCTCCCTCCACCCAGCTCCTGGGCACAAGAGTCCATGAGCAGTGATGGAGAAGGGGCATGAGCACACCCAAAGCCCATCTGGAGTTTCATGCATCAAAGGGATGCTCTTAGAGCTGCCCTGGCCACGTTCATGTGTGTGAGCACAGTGCAGGAGAAGCTCCCATGCCAACGACCTGACTTTGCATTAAATATTCCCCAGCAGCTGCTTTCCTCTGAGCTGTCACTTGCCAGTGACATGCAGTGTGACATCACACAGGTGCAATCATAGCCAGAGGATTATTTATCCCTCCTGACTCTGCTTCATGTAGGAGACACATTATGACAACAGCAGTGATTGCATCTGCCTGATTTACTCCTTGTGCATACGCTGTGTTTACAAGAACAGATTTCATTCTTCCCCGTGTGATTTATATTTAACTGCAAAAGAATTCCAGGGGAGATCTATCAAAAGTAATAGGAGACACAATATTTTCTAAGCAGATAATGTCTCCTGTTTGCACCAGCAAAGGGATCTTTACCAGGTTCATGCAAAGAGCAGCTGTGCTCAGCAGAGCACAAAAAGCTGCTTGGGTGAGGGGGGCAGCTCTGTGCCCACGTGTGCTCCAGGTGCTCACACCATCCCTGCTCCCTGAACCCCTTACTCAGCTAATTTATAATTAGCTGTTGGACTTCTGCCTCAGCAATGCTTTGGGAGGCTCATCATTCCATGAGAAGTTTTGCTGGATATCAAGGAGAAGGTTGAAAACCCCTTCGCCTCTGAACTGCTGAAGCAGAAACAATGATGTAGGGCTTGAACCCCAACTACATTTGAATATTTTCATTATCTTTGGGCTCAATCTCCTCTAGGTTTCCTCACAGAGCAATCTGTTAATAAACCCTAAGAATAATTCCTGAATCAAAACACATTTCCTATTAGAAAACCACATGGACCTCGAGCAGAGCTGTGTGGTGGCAGCTGCATCAAACATTTAAAGCTGAAAGGCATCAACATCATTTGTCACTTTCAGCTTTTACTCATTTTCTTGGGGTCTATTTCGAACAAACTCATTCCATAAAGCCATGGGGCTCAAAAATAAAAAGCATGTCAGATAATAACAGTAAATATTTGGCACATTGTGAAATTAAGGGGGTTTGGGAACTGTGGCTCATGAGACTGAGGCCCTTTTGCAGCTCAGATCCCTGGCCAGAAACAGTGCTCAGGCTCCCTTGTGAAGCACCATTTTCTTTCACTAAGATTTCCTGTTTTATGGAAAAATAAATAGGATTGCCAAGATAGGCAGGGAATGGATTTTGGAAAGCAAAGTCCCTGAGTCATTATGTCAAGGCTTTCTGTGGTTGGTGCTGAATTGTGTCACAGGGGCACCCGTACAGATTGTGTGGCTTATTAGCCTTGCACTTGTTCAATTATTGAGAAAGACAATTTCATCTAACATTATATTGCCTTGTTGGGAAAAATATAGACAGGATATTGGAATCTCTGTGTTTATTAAAGTGACAATTGAAACAAATTGAATTTTAAAAGTCAGCTGCCTCATCTACTGAAATCTTTGGGACAGGCTAGGATGGCTCAGACCTCCATGGAAACATCTACCTCACACAACCCCATTTTTTTCCCCACTGGCAAAACTCCTCTCAGTCACTATTTCAGCAGAGTTTTATGTCCACAGGATGGAACACAACCTTTGAACATAAGACAAGCACAGTGACCATGCTGGTACCTGCATAATGACTTTCACTGTGACTCATCCCCCACAACAGTGAAGGTCTCAGTGGTTTTCTTGCTGTTATGTTGACTCATGAGCAGCCAAATTCAAGTCAGTCTCCAGTGGGTAAAACTGCAGTTCCTTGCCCAAGCTCCCTGCCTGCCTCTCCTCATGGCCCTCATGGAAAGGACAGATGATCCTGGGGCAACATCCCCACTCAGTATGATGGGGACTGTGACTTGTTGGCCAAGCTCAGGCATAAACAAGCCTAAATTAAATAGTGTGGACTCTGCTGACACCTGAGCCCACAAACCCCCAAATATTCAACCTCTCTGCTCAAATGCCTGCTGATAAGCAAAGATGGTGCTGTTTTGAGATAGCCATATAACCATATCATGTATTATTGCTTTGTTTCACTGCATTCTCTTCCTTGACATTAGCAAAAAATTATTACAATGAGCTTTAAATAAGATGATATAAAATACTTTTTTTCCTTTCTTTTTTCACATCCTGCTTTGTGGCCTAAAATCTGGATTCCATTCACTGGGGATAAAAAAAAAAAATCATGATTTTTCCTCTTCTTTTTCTCATTTCATTCTGGAAACTAATCGAGCAGTGAAAAACAATCAATAAGAACAGAATAATTTCTTAGGTACACGTGTAAGGTCACCACTGATGCAGGACTCCCAGTGCTAAGGATGGGTGATGCACACTCCTGCCCAAGACAGGACACAGGTGTATCACAAGGTGTAAGGAGGAGAAGAAAAGATGTTTACTCAGGCTTTCCTTACCAGGAACACAGAAAGGACAAGAACATGCAGGAAAATATAAGCTTACCCAGGGCATAATTTATCTTAGTCATGACACCCATGGAACTGGCCTTTATTTGAAAAGCAGCCTAATTACTGCAATCACTGCTGCTGAATCCTGCAGCACAGCAAAGGAATCTATATATTCTCTGCCCTTAGAAAGTTTCACACATTTTCATATAAGTTTCAAATAGCAATATTGATCAGGCAATTACCAGATTAAAAGAAGCAAAGCCCATGGAATAAAGTAGAATTTCTCTCTGCCCAAAAGCATCGAAACCGCTTTTGTTCGCCTGGGTGTGTGTGTGTGTTCATGTAGTAGAAAATTAAAGCAAAACCCATCTTGTGTTCCAGCAGGTTTATTTTTCAAATGAGGGAAGAAAAATCCTTGAAAAGAGAAAAAGCTGCCCTGATGCTGTTCAAAAGGCTTGAGGCAGTTTCTACCCCATTTATTCTTTTGGATTTTTCGCAGCCCCATCTGTTTCTTTTCCATGGAGCAATCGTAGTGGAGCAGATAGCTGGGCTATAAAGATCTGAGAGCAGGTGGGACTGGGAGATAATTTGTGAGGCACAATGCTATCTGCTCTGCATATAGCACTGCTGAGTTGCTATCTAGACTGGTAACCTAGTTTGTTGGCTTTTATTTATTTATTTTAAAAGAGAGACACTTTGGGTGCCAGGCAAATTTACGTTTATGACTAAACACGGAAGGGAGATCACACTGATAAGGAAATTTTTTTTTGCCAACTTACCTATTTTTTCTGACCTCAAATTTCTGCACAGAAGCTGAAAGCAACCTCAAGTCTTTTCTCTACTACCACAACCACATGTTAAGAGTAATTGGTGCATGGCATGTGATGTGATGTGATGTGATGTGATGGGATGGGATGGGATGGGATGGGATGGGATGGGATGGCAGGGCAGGGCAGGGCAGGGCAGGGCAGGGCAGGGCAGGGCAGGGCAGAGATGTCACTTGCCCACCTTGTGGGACCTGTCAACTGCAGCTCAGAACATCCCCCCTCCAAGGGCAGGAGCAGCCACACATTTGCAGATGTATAGGTTTATATAAACACCATATAAACACCACCACCCCAGAGGGAACAAGGCCTCCATGGTGACAGGCTGAGCCTGGAGTGGCTCTTGGGAGCCACAGCTGCTTTGGGGGAGGAGGTCCCCTTGCTGGAATCATAGAACTGGCTGGGTTGGAAGGGACCTCAGAGCTCCTCAAGTCCAACCCTTGATCCACTCCCCCCGTGGTTCCCAGCCCATGGCACTGAGTGCCACATCCAGGCTCTTCTGAAATATCTCCAGGGATGGAGAATCCACCCCTTCCCTGGGCAGCCCATTCCAAGGTCTGAGCACCCTCTGGGTAAAGAAATTCTTTCTAATGTCCAACCTAAACCTCCCCTGGCACAACTTGAGACCTCTTGTGCCCTCTTGTCTTGCTGAGAGTTGCCTGGGAGCAGAGCCCAACCCCCCCCTGGCTCCAACCTCCTTTCAGGGAGTTGGAGAGAGTGATGAGGTCTCCCCTGAGCCTCCTCCAGGCTGAACACCCCCAGCTCCCTCAGCCTCTCCTCATAGGATCTGTAAATAAAATGGAGCCAGCTTTGCTCTCACTGCTCACCATGCATTGCAGAAAGAACTGCAATGACTGAGCCATGAGAAGCTCAGGACACTGCAATGTCCCCATGGTACCTGCCTTCACCAGATCCTGCTTCATATCTGCCCCTTGGCTGAGTAGTGGTAGTTTCAGTCTTATTAATGCCTGTGTGTTTTTTTTAACAATTTCCTTACCACACTTTAAAGTTCTATTCTAAAGTGAAAATCACTGAGCACTCCTCATTCTACCTTCAGATCCTAATGAAATTGGCACCCTTATTACTTCAACCTGATCACTGTACTAACAGAGCAATTATGGTTCTTTTGCCTTGATGGGGCTGACGGTGTGGTATGAAAATTTAATGCTCCCGTTTCTCCAACCTTAATTATTCCTAATGAGCTACTTGCTTTAATAAACAAGCAAATTCCAATATCCTATATTTTTCCCAGCAAGACAATGTAATGCTAGATGAAATATTCTTTCTCAATAATCAAACAAGTTTAAGAATAATAGGGAATAGGATCTGCAAGGGTGCCTCTGTGATAGAAGCTGATTCCCTCCTTGGGTACTGATGGAGAGGTTTAGTTTGTTCATTTATTTATTAACAAATGTTTTTCCCCTAGGCAAAGCTGGTCCCAATTAAGAGCCATATTTCCAAATGATAAAAGTAAGTATTCTAATAAAGACACTAATTGGCAAGTATGTTCTTTAAAGATAGTAATAAATTAGAATATCATGGCAAGTGATGCCACCCCTATTAGCATCTCTACAAGCAAGACACAATTTCCCTATTAACCAGTTTGCACTTTACAACATTAAGAAAGGCAAATGCAAATACCCTGCAGGACATCAGCAAAGCAGCCATACTTATGAACTTACCAATGGGCAGTTAGAGCCACAATCTAATTATTACTCTTTCTGAATCCACAATGAAAAGCCAACAGACAAAGCAAAGCAAACTCTCCTAACCCAAAAAGCTGTTGAGGGATCAAGCTCAAGTGAAAAAATGCCAGAGAGGGGAATGGCAGAAATGCATTCAACAAAATGGATTGTAGAGGTGAGTAAAGTAAAAGTGAGTAAAGGTGAGAAACTGGGAAAAAAAGTTTTTAGACTGAGGTGTAACAGAACAGAAAAAACATCCTCCAGTCATATTCCCTCAGGAAGAAACCCAGTGAGGTTTTAGGTGCATCCTCATAATTTTACTGAAGAAGAAACCCACAAAACTGAAAACCACCCTTACACATAGTCTGCTCTTCCTGACCTCTCTCTCTTGCAGAGCACCAGGATGACACTGTGGCAGGGGCCTTTTTACCAAGATCCCTTTCCCCAGTCTGCCCCGTAGCTGATATTTCTTACCCCTCCTTCCAATGCAAAGGAATTCCTAGAGCAATTCCCTTTATTACTACTCCTTCCTAAATTTGGGGCCTCTCTAGTTCACATGTGTGGGCAGCCAAGGATAGGATTTTCATAGCTATTCTGTGAGCTGCAGAATTTTTTTCTTATTTCCCCCCTGCCACCTCTATATCCCTTAGCACAAAAGAGCTGTGGTGTTACTTGTGAAGCACAAGGAGAATCACAGAATCATCAAGGTTAGAGAAGACCTCTAAGACCATTAAGTCCCATTGAGGTTGGAATTGATGAGAAGCTGAGACACAGCAGGATAAGAGCTGAGCCTGCCAGCCCAGGCAATAAAGGAAAAGAGGATTTTCCATTGCCAAATACTGCTCTGCTCCTGTCCTGGGGAGGGGAGACCTTTCCCTTCCGTGTTCACCATAGATGTAACCTCTAAGTGTCCTACACATCATAGCTGGGTGTAACCAGGCTGTGCCTTAGCAGGTGAGGATGAGAAGGATCACAGCTTGATCCAGGGAAAATAAGGAGGAAGCTCTGAACACCTCTGCTCTACCCAGCTCTACAGCTCTTGCCTCAGGGTCTTTCTTGCCTGACAGCAAATCTGCAGGTAAAGGAGGAGCAAATAGGAATGAAGTAGAAAAAGCTGGAAACACCTTGATGCACTTGTCTAGCAGGTTTAGTGAACAGTTCAGGCTTTCCTGGTTGTCTGCAAGCCCACTTCAGACAAGTTTTTATGGAGGTGAGTAAAAGAAGAATTGTTTCAAGTCTGGATTTTTGCTGGCGCTGTTGGAATGGGAAACAGATTTGCTTCCCTGTAATAAAAAAATATGGCTTGTCAGGTCAGGTGTGGCAGAGAGTGTGCTCAGAACCTGTGCTTAATGGGAACAACCTGACTGATGCAGTCTGGCATCTCAAATGAAATGGAGAGCTGGGGGATGCTTTAAAAATGTTTGAGGCAGTGCATTAAGAAGTGGTTTACCAATAGGCTGTCGTTTAATACATCAAATTGCTGAAATCTCTCTCTGGAATTCAGAAACTTATAATGCAGTAAATAATTAGCATTTATATACTGGAGGTCTGTGTAAATGAAAACACAAGTCCTTGTTTATCTACTCAGCTGTCACATTTGCTGCTCTCCCATCTCA
The DNA here is from genome assembly GCF_036169615.1 of Heliangelus exortis. NCBI lineage: Eukaryota > Metazoa > Chordata > Aves > Apodiformes > Trochilidae > Heliangelus > Heliangelus exortis. The sequence goes on along the minus strand of NC_092433.1, from coordinate 19,230,251 downwards.
TTTCCATATTGTCTCAGCACATCTCTATGTTAAGAGATGTATTACTTAGCTTTATTTAATACTTTCCATAAATCTCAAAGCTCTTCACAAGCCATGGTGAGCATCAAATTGCTTTGACTGTGTGGTCAGACTTTAATTAAAAGAATAACCCCAGCAAATCAAGTGGCTGCAGTTCTCAGGGCTTTGCCCACCCATCAGCACCCAGGACCCCAAACTTTGCCAGCACTTAGGGGATGTTGTGCTACAGACCTGGAGGTTACTCCCAGATTTCCAGTGACCAAGAATTGCACAGTTTGGCTCCTGGGAGATGATACAGGATCTCTTAGGGATAAAAAATAATGAACTGGTGCAATGACTTAGAGTTGGCAAATTAAAACAAAGGCCTTTTTTTCATGTTTCATTTTTTTGGGGGGGATGGAAATCCTTGTGTACCCTATACCTGAGCCATAAAGGTGCCATAAAGAAGAAAGAAAGATAGGCATGGAGAATTGTATAGGCTGTGGAATGGGGAAGAAATCTTCTAGGATTTTCCTTCACCTCTTTATACAATTCTTTTGCACTTCCCAAGAGAAACTATTTGTCCAGAATGGAAAAAATTCATATATGGAGAAGTACAGCTGAGTACTAGAACTTCACAAAATGAAAAGGAGTGAGGGAACTGCAGAGAGCAGTTCTTCAACAAGCCCTGAGTGGGCAGATTTTTAACTGCAAGGGTTTGATGTTCATCTTCATTCCCTCCTCACCCCTGGCAAGCCACACATTTCAGGGGAGAAACTCTTCATTTTTATGAGATTGAAATCAGACTCAAACACCCAGTACACAGAGGTGCACCAGTGCTTTTGGAAGCTGCTTGAATGACTCAGGGTAACAAAATGAATTTGTTTTGGCTGCTCTCAATTTCCAGATGACTGATGGCTGTGAGCAACATCAGGGCTTAAGAGGAAGGGGAGAAGTTGCAGGGTACTATCTGTTTGTTAAAGTTTTCAGTCATTTTTAACTACTGAAACAGTACACCAGGTACTCTTGGTGCTATGGGAACCAAACCCAGATAGTTTGTAAAGTAAGGGTATGCTGGATTGTGTCAGGCAAATCAGATTAATAAAAAGAGAATGTATGATAGAAACTACACACACTTGGAATGAAACCCTGCCACTCCACCTTACATCCACGTATTTGTGGATGCAATAATAACAGTAATTACAATAAATAATCAGAATAAATATAACAGCATTTCCCTTGCTTGCAGGAGAGGGTGAGAAATCAGCATCCCAGTGCATTGGGTTTTATGACTGGGGGGCACTGGAACATTTTGTCTTTGCTTCATTTCTGATCATCTTATTGTGATAATATTGTGATGTTGATAATTTCCCACTCCTGATGATCTCTCCAGCCTGTGAGATACTGCTCTGGCCTTTTCTTTTGAATCAGTTTTCAACTTAAAGGGAAAAAAAAAAAAAAAAAAAAAAGGTGCTAAGTTATCTAAACATTAAATACCTAACCCTGCAGTAGGGATGTGAATTAGCAGCCTTGTGAGCTTCCACTTTGTGAGCTGCTGCTGACATACAGCAGGTGATGGCATTGCCATGGAGAAAACCTCCAAACTGTTGTTACTTGGGCTTCTTACAGTTCCCTTTCCCCCCTTCCCAAATATCAGAAATATATATATATATACACTTATAGAGCATAACACGAAAAGGGCTTGCTAATCTCCTGTTTAATGGCAGATTTCATGGCTGCTGGCTCAGGAAAGCAGGAGCCAAGCTCCAAGCCAGAGCAGTGATCTTTCCTGAGTGCTGGAGCTGGGAGCTTTCTGTTCTCACTGTCAATGAGATTTTGCAGAACTGTGTTATGCTTTGGTACGGATGAGTGACCCGTGGTGTTACAGCCTCTCTGATGCCCTGCCTTTAATTAACCTCCTTTACAACTGAAGCTGAACAAGAAAGGACAGAGTCCTTTTTTTTTTTTTCATAAAGGAATATTTTTACAGTCATTAAATACACATTAATACCCTTCATAATATATAATTTTGTGGGTGACGTGGGCACTGTTTCTACAGCTGTTCTTCAGAGAAAGAATAAGTTTCTCTTCATTAAAGACTAATAAGTGACATTACATTTAAGTGCTTGCATTAGATATGCTTCTTTGAATTTAATGATGGGGCAATGAGGCTTTTAATTAAATAGTAAAAAAATTTTTTTACTAGGAGAAACAAAAACAAATTTATCTACAGGTTTTGTAGAAACCAGAAAAAACAGAACTCATCTGGTAGATAATCAATGCTTTTGTCCCTAAAACTGAGCCTCAAATAATTCTGTCTTTAAAAAATGTTTTTGTTTCTTAAAATCCATTTGATCCAAATCTCATCTCCTTGGTAGATGTAGAGTTATATTCATCCATGCCTGTCTCGTGTCTCTGCAGAAGGTTCTTGGGGGAAGAGGTGGGAGAAGTACAGATCTATTTAGGTATTTTTTATCCACACGCAATGTTCTCTGCCATAGATCACTCACATATAATAAACAGTATTCTGGCTTATTTTCTGGCATTCTATAAATGTTTTGAATTTGAATTTCATTTAGCCAGACATTTGCAGAATGCCAGTAGATACTACAGGTACTGTGGAACTTGCAAGAGGCTAAAATTTGGCTAATTCACCACATTGTGGTAACTCCAGTCCTCTGTGATGACTTTTTTGAAATAAAAATGAAATTAGGCAAATTTCATTCATTTTTCTGGGTAACATTTTCAGGTTTAATACAAAATCTGCAAAACTTTCTGCACTCCCCAACAAGAAAAAAGGGAAAGTAGCAGCAAATGGAACATCTTGTTAAGCAAATGTAGATTTCAAAACTCATGTAACCTCTTACTCCTTAGAAACAGCACTGGAAGAAACTGCCTTGCAGGGTAAGCCAGGAGCTTCCCAGCCCTCTGAGCCAGGGGCACTCCGTGAAGTCTGTGGAGGAAATTTGTGTCCTGGACACACAAGGGGTTCTGACTCTCCCCATTTCTCAGTTTCACTCTCTTTTTCTCTGAAGCAAACCAGGATCCTCCTACCAGCTCATTCTTATCACATTACAATTTCTTTGATGAAAATGCAGCAGGTGTTCACTTTCCTATCCCAGCTCCCACACTGGGGTGAGGCACTTGCAATCCTATTCCCTTTATTAATTTCTATATTGATCAGCAGAAGAACACCAAGTTTGGAGGGGCAGGCAGCACGTTTCTTGGGTGACTTTCCCAGGGCTGTGTCCTCTCATCCATGAGCAAGAGACTTCATGGAAAGAGCAGCAGTGGAAAAGTTCAGCCAAAAGAGAAGGGTATTTCTCATTAATAAGAAAGGAGAGGGGACATCCCTTAAGCTGGGGTCCCCACCTGAACTCCTCCACATGGTTACAGGGATGATCTATTTTAGGCATTTTCATACTAATTCAAAGCTGGGTTTTGCAGACTATTGACCAGGCAACGATATTCCCTGAAATTGCCTGGCATCTGAGAATCCCTCTTTTCTCTGCACTCCTCCCTGAATCCTGCTCAGCCTGCCTCTGAGCAAAACATCCTCGAAAAAACCACCAAAGTTGTGATTTTTTTTTTTCCAGCCTGCATATTGTTTAATGAAAAAATGAAGAAACAAAGCAACACCATCAGCCAGAACCAAAGCATATTATCATGTAGAAAAGCGTTCACAGCTCCCAGCTCCATCTGCTCCACCAGTGAACATTAAGTAGCTTTCAAAATTTCCAAGCAATTAGAAAAAAATTATGAACTTAGATGGTGGCTAAGGCATCATTTCATTTTTCACATAATAATTTAAATGCATTCCTATTACTATAACATCCAGAAAGCTAAAAATAGGATTCTAATAGTAAAGAGATGCTGGAAACCAGATCTGATCCAGGAAAGAATTACATCCCCACCAACATATTTGCACACAAGCAGTTGAAGCTTACAGATTCCACCCAGAAAATGCACATAACCACACTGGATTTTAACTTCTTGGGTGGTGCCAACCTGAATGCATCCCCCTGCAGCAATAATCTCCATCATACATGTAGTTATGAAGCACACATCTGAGGCCCTTCCTGAGCTGGGTTCCAAGTGATTACCTGTACCCCAAAGCTCCAGGCCACGATTGCTCCATCTGAAAACTAATTTTCTGTAATAACCAGACATCCAGCAGTATTCTGACAACTCTTGGCCAAAACTCTGACACAAATGCATTATTATCAACAGCTCCTGTCATGCTATCAAAATATTGGGTAGCTCTGCAGCTGCTGGATATTGGTGTAGCCTCATGTATTGTGCAGCTATCAGTCCTAGGGGCATTCAGCCATACAGCTCCACAGGGCTGGAAAGAGAATTAGCCACACTTAAAACAAAATTTAATATGTCACCTGTTAGAAGGAAATACAATCAAAATCCTGAGAGCCTGGGGAGGTTTGGTGCCCTTCCTAAAGGGATGGAGAAATGTAGTGAGTGCCCTAAAAGAAGGGGTGACAAAATGAAAGGCTTTGAAATTGTAACAGGGCATCAGATCTGTGCTTTCCTGCTTCACACCCAGGTGGGATTAATCTCTGCCTGGGAACACAGTGGCTGGGGCTGCAGTTTGGGATTTAGGGGGTTTTTAAAGGCCATCTTTTGACGTGCTAAAGAAAAACCAAAAAATACCAGAAACAAGCAGAATGGATGCATTCTGTAGAAAGCCTGAGAGAGAGCTCCAAGAAGTCTTAAAGTGGGTTGCACGAAGTATTGAAAAATGACAAATTTTATTTCTACACATAAACATAATGTATCTTCCCAACAGGATAACACATACATTTCCAGGCTGAACAGAGCTCCCCCTGAGAGCTGAGTACATCCTATGCTAAACACACATTTGCAGTGCTGCAGGTGGAGACAAGACACAGATCTGCTTTTATTATTTCAGGAATTTGTCTAAATTACAGCTCCCAGCTTCTTACAGCTTGGGCTACTGCTTAATTGCTATGGGGAACATTTCTTTCTCTAACAGTTCGTGGTGCTGAAAGCTGCTGTGTTGAGCATGCATTAGGTCTTGAAAATAACCTGAGATGAGAACTACTGCACAGATTGTCAAGGGCTGAAAAGGAACTGAAAAATTCAATTTGGGGAGCATGCAGAGCTCTTCTGAATAAGCAGATGAAGAGAGTGCAGGTAAAACACTGTACCTGGTGGCTTTGCAAAGTGCTCTCCCAAAGTGATTCCTTGCTATAGGAAAATTTAGTGTTTATCCAATCTAAGGCAATAGCATCTGCTCTCTTTCAGTATTTCAAGTCATTCTGCTTACTGCTCTTGCCAACTCATTTTCTGATGAGGAGATACTGTTAGGTTTACACCCTGACATAATCTTTTACTAGCAAACCTTGTCCAGAGGGACATTCCTGGCTAGGGAAAGGCTGTGCTCATGGTTCCTCTTGGCTATAGAAACATCCCAGACCTCTGCCTAAATCAATTCTAACAGAAAATCTATTGTGCTTTTCACTGTAAGTTGGATCCAGTTCTCAGCTTTCGAGGTGGTAGCAGCATTAGTGAGAATAAACAAGAGCAGAGGGTGCATGCAAAGAAAACAGAGCCTGAGCCACAGAGCCCATCAAACACAGGGTGAATAAGAAGAAATTAAAGATAAGGTGTAGCAAAACAGTCAGGACCCAACAGCAATAAAAGAATTGAGCTCCCCATAACTCTGCTCACCTTCTCAACCAGGATTTCTGTACTGGCATCTCATTATCCAGCTCTTCATCCCCCTCCCCAGCTCTCCAGCACAAAGGAGTCAATTGAGAGCCTACCACTAAATGCAAAGCATGGATCTCATTAACTTGCCCACTGCAGACACACATCTGTCCTGATGTGGTTCATTCTCTGCTGATTGCTTCTGCACGGCCTCTTTTCCTTTCTAGTCTTGTTTTCCTGGTTTATTTAAAATGTAAAACACAAAGAGCAGCTACTCCATCATCCTGTGTCATTGGAGGGTATCTGCCCTGCTGGGTTGCTGCCTCTCTCACTGCAACACAAATAATAATAATAATACTGATCATATCTCCTCAGCTCTGCCTCGTATAGAAGAGGACACTTAGGAGCCAGTTGCATAATAGCAATAAACATGAGGTATCACAGAATAGATCTTCAAAGCTACATCAATAATATATTTCAAACCACTGCTGCCTCTGCAGTGCTACTGTGAGGGAAAGTGCTGGGGGAGAGGGATGCTCTGAAAATATCCATCATCTTTTACTGGCTGTGTAAATGTTTTGAAGACAGGCTGTAAAGCTGCATTAAGTTTACAATAAATTTCGAGCCTCCTAACCTATTACAAGGTGCCAAATACCAGGCTACTGTTTTTTTGTAAAGCTTTTATGCTTGCTTCCCCAAATAGCAGCACTACATTTCACTCTTCTTTGTGATTTCCAGTTCCTGCCCAGTGACAGGCCAGTTTGAGAGAAGTAAAAAAGGCAAGAGAAGCTTCAGTGACTGAGTGGAATAAGTGAAATAAGTGATAAATAATTTTGGTTCTAAGTTGCATTAAAAAAAAACCAAAACCCAAGAAAAAAATTCTATTTTAAAATAATTTTGTCCACATTCTGTGTAAATATCTCCCCATGGAGACTGGGAGATGCTGTATATGATAGAAGAGGTAATTTGGTTTGCCAAAGCTATTTAGAAGCAGGGGAAATGCAGATTTCTACCTCATCAAGAAGAAAAATCCTCTTTCACTGCTGATCTCTTAGCAACTTCAGTCAAGTTTTGCAATTCTTTACCCTGCTGTGCTCTAGGAAGCTAAGACATATCAAGAAAATCAGAGAGATGGTGCTCTGAGAGGCTGCTTCTCTCCAGAGGACAAGGATTGTAGGACAAGATACAGAGAAGCTTCATGTCCCCCATCCTGTCTGCTCCCCAGCTGATTTTTAAGGAAGGAATTGCACAACCTTTTGGTCCTTTCCTGTTCCTTTCCCTCCATCACCCAGTTTGAAGTGATTTTTCTATCTCTGGAAAGGAGGGACTGAAGGTGTAGAACTTACTGCTTCTGCTAACAAGCATCTGTTCCCTTGAACTGAGGAGGTTCCTGGAGCAGAGCCCTTGCCCACTCCAAAGAGAGAGGAAGCAGAGGGTCTGGGTGGGAACCAGGAGCTCACAAGCAGGAGCTGGGGCAATCCTGGGGGATAGAAATCCATCTTTAGTGCCAGTAATTGTGCCTTTCGTTCTTTACTTTCATCCCATTTTTCAAAACCTTAGCAGACCCTCTGCTTCTGCAATGTGCCTTTGCAAACATGGGTAAGGCATATATAATATAGTTAATTAAAGGTAAACAGCCCTATATTTAAGGCAGTTTGCTCTAATAGACATTTAAATCAGTTCTAATATTGTCATTTGAAGGTTGTGCCCTTTAGAATAGAGCAGGTGAGTATTGAAGCTTAGCTACAGTGGGAATGGGGCTTAAAAATCATTACCAGCTTTATGAGAATCAGACTTAAAGCAAGTCCAGGGAACTGTGATTCAGGTGGTTGCACATACACCACAAATGTGGATAATTGATCATCCTGCCCACTTCTGGCATTCAGTGCCCTCCTGGTTTATTTTTGTGGCTTACACCTGTGGAGAGCAGATACCCCGAGGTTAAAAGGTGCTTGTGGCAAATGGAAATGAGGCATTTGCCCATGAATGCATTTTGCTGCCCTCTAAACTTTCATTGAAACCTCAGTTCATTGGGAAGGTCCAAGATCTCATTATCTTGGCCATGCAAGGAGGAACAAGTCAATGCAAAGCACCAGGTGCCAGTGGACTGCAGAGGGGTCAGCTCAGCTGGGAGCTCTGCTGGGGATAAATCATTCAAAACACCTCAGCATTCTCTTTTGTTGCTGTTCTTGGCTGACCAAGAGAACCAAACCCAGCCCCTCATGCCCTCTCCAGTTGGATACTGCCCAAGTGGCAGAGATTTCCCTCCTCTGAAGCTGACAGGAATGACTTTGCCCAGGAAGCATCATGGAAGAACTCATCTCTTCTGCTAGTCCCATTTTCCTGGCTTTCCCAAAGCTCTCCTAGAAATATTTGATTTCTTAGAGACTTTCTGGAACATCTGCAATGTTTGCCACTGGAAAGGGTGAAGGACTGAACCCAGCAAGCAGCTTTCCAGCTCTTTGCCCTAAATCAGCCCAGAACACACCCAACCAGGTGGTTCTAGGAACATCTTGGATCCTACAGCATGTTGTGAGGCAGGTGATCCCTTGGGGAAGCTCCAGCCACTTTCCCTCCATGTCCTGGCCCTGGCAACCCGGGACCTGCAGAGCAAATCTTGCTACCACCCCTTTTCTGCTCCTTGTTGGAAAATTCAAGACCCACCTACCAGAAGAGGGCAACAGTTTGGCCTAAGCACCACTGCCTCTTGTATCTGCATTCTGAAACCCAAACTGGTTTATGCAGTCTCTGCTGGCTCTCTCCAGACAGGGGAAGAAGACAAAAGCAGAACCACATCCCAGGCTGGTGGGACCTGTGCAAGAGCTGCTGAAATAGTGTCAGCCCTGACAAATGTGACAGAGAGCAAAGCACAGGTAACCTTCCTTCTCCCAGGGGAGGAGAGACTGAGGACACATCATTCCTCAATAATTTCTTCAGCTGCTCTGTATTTCATTTTATTCCTCATTTACCCCTTAGTTACCCAGCTTTAAGCCCTTGTCTGTGCAGCAGAGAGGAAATCTCCCAGGGAGATGCTGCTCATCTACTCTTCAGCTACTCACAGAGTAGCTGGGATGTGTTTATCAGCCAGTGATAGTCTTCACTCACCTTTATTTCACCTGATATTAAGTTTGTGGTCAGGAATGACCTTGTCCCAGTGTCTGCAATGAATCATGAGCTGTAACAAATTGCCATTGGGTCTTTTCAGTGTTGTTTTTTTTTTTAGAAAGCAAAAGATGATTGGCACTTCCTGTTTTCCTCAGATAACTAAATAAGTATTCAAGTGACAAAGGTAACATCACTGTTTACAACACCCACTATTTTTTTTTTTTTTTTTTTAAATCAAAGGAAGGAAAGAGAAGAGGATGAAGGAATATTACAAGAAGTGCTAAATTTGAATGAGTTTCTTTTCTTTTTTGGTGAAATGCCCTCTTCTCCTCAGTTTTGTTTACCATGCTTGCTTTTCTTTTTTGTTTTAACCTTGTGAATTATCAGTATTTCAGAGAGATGAACACCAAACCCTATTTTTGCTCAGGGTTTCTGTTTTTACCTTAATTGTCACACAAACATTGTTGCTCTGTAGCTCAAATGTTAAGTAACTGGTTTGCACTTGGATGATTGAAAGGATAATATTTCTGTACAGAAAGGTCTTGAGAGGGAGTTTTAAGGATAATTGTCAGTTTAAACCTGAGTCAGACTCTCAAATCTAAAAGTGCTTGTAGGCTTCTTTTTATTTCTAGGTAGTATCAAGTTTGATAATGAATAAATTAATTTCTTTAATTTTGTGTTAATTCTGCTCCCTGGACATGATCTTCTGATGGATGTTGATAATGAACTTGGGTCCCACAGTGTGGCCTGGATTTAAATACTTTCTGGAAAACCATGGAAGAAAGAAAGCACCAATTCTCAGTAAAAAACAAGATTCGCCCAAAGCCTCACAAAATTATTTGCTGCTTTTTGTGTAAAACCCAGTTATTTAAGAAACTTCTGTCTGAAGCAGAGAATAAAAGTTATCAGAATGATAAAATATTCTCCAACCATCAACACCAAATAAAACTCCTCTTTTGAGAAGAGGTGTTGGGAAGCATTTTTTGAAAAATAGCATCGTAAGAACTTCACTTCCATGGAAGAGTGTGAATATGTTTTCATATTCTCTTCACATTATGCATTAAAAATGCTCCCAGGCCAGAAGATTTCATTTTTAGGGGTGGGAAACTATCATAGAAATTCCAAATTAATGAAACAGCTATTTTTGTGCTCATTTTTTTTTTTTTTTTTAATGTAGTTGCAGTTTTAAAGAAATTAAAAGAATTAATTAAATGAAACAATGGAGTTATTGGCATTCAGGTAAGAGCTTTTACAGTCAAGTAAGAGATGACTTCCTATTCTGGGATATATTCTGAGATATAAAGTTATTTGATAGGCTGCTCTGTCAATGGACTATGGCAAACTTGCTGCTGCTCCATCTTCTGATATTTCTGAAGTTAATTAGAGGGGATTTCTTCCATGGCAAGAGACAAATTGACCTTTCAACAAGTTCATTTTATTTTCTCAACCTACAGCTTTGTTTGGTTCCAGATTTTAATCTAAATATAACTTAAAACCCAACAACAATTGAAGTGAGAGCCTGACAAGGCTGCTGTGATTTTTGAGGGACCTTTTTCAGCCCTCACCATGGCTGAGAAGGAGTGGAGCAGGGTTTGGGTTAAAGATTGGGTGGAAATGAGAGGCAGGAGCTATCAGATGGAAAGAGAAACTGAAGAAAGCAGCACTGTTAAGTTACAAAAAAAAAGAACCAAGGACAATTAGGGGAGGAAACATGAAAAATGACCATGTAATCATACTGTAACCCCCTGGACATTCTGCACCTCAAGGAAAAAACCTTTAATGGTGAAGAAGGTTGGTGGTAGGGTTGGGGATCTAGAAGGGGATTTGTAACAAGCTGTGGCTGAACTGTTTCACTCTCAGATCTTCCTGACAATAAATCAGTCCAGTCTGGAGGGTTCAAAAGCCCATTTTTAGGACAAGTTTTCCCTTTTCCCTGGAGGTGACAAAATACAAAGTGGCCAGCACTGCTCAGAAAACACCCTCCTACAACATTCTTCATCCCAAGCCCATAACAATCAGCAGAGAGATCCCTGGCAGATTTGCTGGATTTTGGGCTATCCTCATCATGAAGGATGAGGATCCTGCAAGGTGTGAATCTTGCTTTTGCAATACAAAATGCAATAAAAATACAATACAAAATACCATACAAAATACAACACAAAATACAATACAACCACACCATTCTCTCCTGAGTCCATGAGCAGCGTTGCACTTGGAGCTTGATCCAAAGTCTGCTGAAATTAATAAGAAGCTTTCTGTTGGCCTTAACAGGCTTTGGATTATGCTTTATGTGAAAACCAGTTCACTGACTTAACCATGGAATATTTATAAAGCACAAGCCAAAGGAAACTTATAAAAGAAAAATCTTTCATTTCATGTAGTATCAGTTTTAGTGCCAAAAATATCATAAAAAAAAAATAAAAAATCCTGCAACATTTTTCTCTTTATCATCTTCTTCTTTACAAGCTTCATGAACCTCATCTAAAAGGTGCTCTGGGTAAAAAGTATTATCATTTTGATGAATACCAGCCCTTTGACATGAGGAAGAAGCCTTTTATTCTCTGACAATGTCCCTGCCAAGCTAAGATGTAGGCAGAAAGCTTTGGGGAAACCCTGGTGCTGATGAATCAGAGCTCCCTGCTGAGCAGCAGCCTGATGATACCTACCAACTAAACAGGTTACTGCCTTTCCAGCAGGTGTAGGAACCAAGTTTGCCTTTTTAATAAGATTTTTAAAGCCTACAGGCTGAACCTGGCTCTTCACAGAAGGAATGAAACCTGTATCCCATGTATGACTCTTTCTCCCCCTATTTTCACTCTTGGAGCACATATTCTTTTGGTTATTGGTGGAAGGGATCCTGCAAACTCCCCTTGTGCTTTGCCACTCCTGGGCTGGGGTGGCAAAGATGGACAGGTTGCATCCTCAGGAGCTGGGGATTTACAAAGCCCATCCCAACCACAAGGAACTCCCAAAGCAAGGTGGGAAACTCCTTTTGGATTAAGCATTTATGGTGCTTTATGTTTCCAGTTAACTGGGAAAAAAATTATAAGCATCACCCCTTCCTTAATTTTGGATACCTTTTTGCATCACCTGGGAATTAATGACATCCCAAACAGTACAGGAGAAATGGCAGTAATGGAAAATATTAGTTAATATGTTAAACCAACAACACAACAGCAACAACATCCCCTACCCCCCCCACAACACCTTCTAGTTTGATATTTCACTTTGATTTTTGGATGGTTACATTTTTTCTCTCCATTCAGCTCCATTCCTATCTAAAATTAAGTGCAGCAGCTGTTTGTGACAGATTATTTGTCTGAATGCAGTGCCTGAAAACCTTTACATCAAACTGGGGATTCACTATTGCAGGCACCAAATAAACTTACTTTCCTATTAGGAAAAGCTTGGATGGAGAGCCTAGGGAGAGAGAAAATCAGTTTCCATCCTACATGTGTGTTGTCTTTGCATATTGTTACCAGAGAAAATAAATAACAATGTATTCTTTATTTTTCCCCATGGTAAAGGAGCCACTGTCCCAGCCTGAAAGGTTTATGCTCTAAATAGATGCTGAACTCTGATAGGGGAAGCAGAGATACCAGAAATTGAAGTGAACTTTCCAAAATATCAAACACTCCCCTGCCACATAGGACAGGTTTCCTATCAAGAATATGTTAGAAAATTAGTTTTCTGTGCCCTGGTGATAGGAAATAACTAAACTCCTGGTCAATCCATAATAACCTTTTAAAAAGCATCAGAAAAACAAACCTATCCCTATGCCTGGCTCCATGGCTGAGCCCTTTTTGTCTGGCCTGAGCACCTGGGCTCTGGATTGCCTGCTGTCATTTCAGGGAACGTGGTATTTCCCTTGGCCTGAGTGCATATTAGAGTTTGCTATTAAATATTTTGGCTGCCCCTATCTGTGTTTCTTGTTTTATCCCCAGCTCAGTAACATGTCACACATACTATATTATTACTGACTTGAAAGCACACAACAAGATCAAGCCTCAAAAAGCACAGTTTCTCTTGGGGAAGTGGAAAATTGGCAGGAGAAATCACTTCTGCCTTCAGAGGCAATGGCAGAAGCAGATGCCGAGTGCATATTGTGTGATGATAGCAAAGCAGAAGCAATTGGAAGTGAAACTAATACAGAGATCACACCTAATCTGCAGAATTTAAGAAGCAAGATATATCCACTGCCCAGCCACTGCTCAAAGCACAAAGTGAAGCAGACAAGGTGAAGGAAAGAAGTGAGCAAGCTGAATACTTTAATCATTTCACGTGAAGAAAGCTTACTATACAGGTGCCAAAACTGGGGATATTTAGAAGGGAGAAAATTGATTCCAAAGAGATAAGAGTGTGTTAGCTTAAAATAAAAAAAGGCAACTTGGATACAAACGAAACAGAGGAGTCGTTGGGATGAGATTGTTTGTCATGGTGCAGAGGAGAATTTGCACAAGGTAATGAATCAAAACTTCAAAGTGAAGGACAAAAACAGGGGAAGAAGAGACCAATTACAGCCATCAAGAAAAGCTCATTAGGAGAACTTGACTATACACGTCAGAATTTTTAAGGCTGAGGGTTTTGGTTTAGTGAGCACTTGGGTGGCTGAACTTCAAAGGGTTATTAGATCTCCTGAAAGGTTTGGGTGCAGTCACTGTGCCTCTGCATCTGCTTTTCCTCTCATTACCAATCCTGTGAAGCACAAACAATTCCATTTGTGATAAAAGAGAACTATCTGACCCAATATTTGTGTGTCGTGGGGATGTCTGGGAAGAAAAGGATTGTTCCTCTCATTCATCTGAGATGGTGGGACCCCCCCAGAAGTGATGCCAACCTCAGCTCCTGGAGGAGACAGGGGCTGACACCAGAACTGCACTTCCAGCTATGTGCTTACTACCAGGTGGTGGCTGTGATGGGACTCACTGCCCTTCTTGGCCACCTGGGCACACTCCTGGCTCATGTTCAGCTTCCTGGGACTCCCAGGTCCCTTTCTGCCACTCTGTGCCCAGCCTGGAGCTCCCCATGGGGTTTTGTGGCCAAAGTGCAGGCCCTGGCACTTGGAATGTTGAACCTCATCCCGTTGGAATCAGCCCAAGTCTCCAGTCTGTCCAGGTCCCTCTGCAAACACCTCAAATCTTTCCCTTCTAATCCCACACATCAGAGTTTAAATAGTTCAGGAGTAACAAATACCACTTGGATCTCTCCAGTTAAGTTACAGGTTTAGCAAAGCCTGATAACCTTGTAAATGGAGGGGTGAGAAAAAGCCAAATACTGCAAAATATTTTCCTCATAGTTGATAAGAATCCTTCCAGAAGCTTGAAATCTGCTTTCTTACCAAATAATCATTAGCTAATATTTGCACAGTGCTTGGAAAATGTAAATCACTAAATGTGTACTAATTATAATTATAATTACTTATTGTTTTCAAACTCTTTCTCCTCTTTGTTCTATGTGATGTTGCTGCTTTGGAAGCATCCTTGCCTCTTATAGAGCTGGATTAAAGCCATTTGTTTCCTGGGGGAACAGAGAAGATGGAAAACCAGGACAGGCTTCCAGAGGGATGGGAGAGGTAGCAAAGAGGCAGACTCTATCAGCTTCAGGGGGCTTTTTGTTATCCTTGTGTTTACAAGCCCCATCCAATGCCACCTGATGGATGTCTCATGCTCTGTCTGGGAGGCAGCAGTTAGGAATAAAGCCTCTTTTCCAAGGGACAAGGAACAAGACAGTAATCACAGGATCTTTCAGGTTGGAAAAGCCCCTTGGGATCGCTGTGTCCAACCTTTATCCCTGCTTTACAAAGTTCTCCCCTACACCATGTCCCCCACACCACATCTAAACCACCCTTAAACACCTCCAGGGATGGTGACTCCACCACCTCCCTGGGCAGCCTGTTCCAGTGTCTGACCACTCTTTTTGTGGAAAATTCTTTCCTAATGTCCAGTCTAAACCTACCCAGCTGCATATTGAAGCCATTCCATCTTGTCCTATCTCTAATTACCTGTGAGAAGAGCCCAGCACCAACCTCCACGATGTCCTTTCAGGGAGTTAGAGAGAGTGATGAGGTCTCCCCTCAGCCTCCTCTTCCTCAAACTAAACAGTCCCACATCCCTCAATCATTCTGCAGAAGATTTATTCTCCAGGCTCTTCACCAGCTTGGTTGCCTTCCTCTGCACTCACTCCAGCACCTCAATATCTCTTTTATATTGAGGTGCCTAAAAAAGTAGCCCCGAAGTAGCTCATTCAAGCACCTCATCCACCACACAGAGGACCTCAAGATTCCCATGTGCAATTCTCAACTGCCTTCTTCTAAACTGTAAAACTGTTCAGAAAAATCATCTGACCTACAAATATATTTTGTAGAAAACCCAGAGCAAACCCATTTATACTAAAAAAAAAACCCTTAAAAATTTGTCTAATCAGCATCTGATTTCCAGTGTTTTACAGTCCTAAGTGTGTAATTTTCATCAAATATTTGTCTCTTTTCACCAAAAACAGGGATCAATCCACATTAGTTTTAAGCACAGCCACACTTTTAAAGCCAAGTGGGAAGTTATGGCCCCATCACCTTTTGGGATTTAACAGAAATGTGCAGAGGTAAAAATCCATTTATGCCATTAACTCAAGATTGAGGAGAAAGTAAAAAATAAATTATGAGAAAAATAAACTATATACACACACACTGGCATTAGACAAAATTAAGTAATAGGGGTGGGTGGTATTTTGATAGGCAGCTTGGGGTGTTTTACTGTAGCTTTCCAACCAAGATACAATTTCCAAATGAGGCAATAGGAAATGGCTTTCCGTCCTATATAAAGGTTTTAAAACATTTTATTAGCAAAAAACTAGTTATTACTCTCTTGCCTGGTAGGTGGATGAATACTGAATGTTTTGCAAGAAAAAAAGGCACTGCTGGTTGCTGATTTTTGTCAGTTTTGGAGTGTCCAAATTTCTTTATAATTTCTGGTGTTCTTGTGAGACCTTGTTGAGTGAGAAAAAGCTTTCACCTCTTACAAAGTGATTTCTATTATTAATATTTCACAGCTGAGGTCTGAGGATTATGAACCTTCTCTCACTGTAGTATTAAACAAATATTTTAAGAACCTTGGTGGTTTTGCCAAACAGAATATGAGCTGATGAATGACTTAATCTGACCCCAGATGGGGCAAGTTATTAAAATAGAAGTCACATTTGTTTAGGAGGGAGTGATGTAACAGAGTAAATGAATAGAGAGCTGGAAAATCCAGAGGGAAATATTGCCTTTCAGATAAATACAGTGTAATGGAAAGGAGAAACCCCTTGAATATTAACCTTAACACCTGAAAGTCTTCCTTGACAATGACTGAGAGGTCCTACTCAGGCTAAACAGGGTATTCAAAGCTGTAGTGACATGACAACCCTCCTTTCTTTTCTGAAGAACTTCAGAACAAAATGATGTTTCCTTTTGATCATCCCTAGCAGCTGGATGATGTTTTGCCATGTGGGCTGGAGAGTCCAGAGAAGCCAGATTGAAATTATTGTGTACAATCCATTTTCTGACATTCCCAAGACAGCTCCTTGTTGGAAATGGAGATCCCAGCCTCCTCCCAGAGGCTTCGCCCTCTGCTTTTGCTCAACTTGACCAGTAAGTGGCAATAATTAAAGGAAAAACCTTTGGGAAGGAAAAGTCTTGAAGGGAAATTAAGAACAGGTAAGAGATGGATGAGAAAGGGAAAACAGAAGATTAGGCAATTTCTTTGCCTTGCAACAGAAAGAGAAGGAACAAATAAATACAGCAGGTTCTGTGGCTATATTGGCTATATAAAACTAGGGTGAGTTTTGAATTGGTCATCACATCATATCTTGTGGGTGACAGAATGTGATAGAGAAGCTTTAGCAGAGAAACAGTATTCAGGGATCCTTGTTATGAAGGAAAGGCTAAAAAAATTAATTGCATCCTCACTGGCAATAAGAGAAAAAGAAGACTTCATAATAACTTAATTAAATGGTTAGAAATAAAGGATGAGAAAAGTGTATATGATCAGTCTTCCCACTCTCATCACACTGGCACCAAAACTCCAGTGGGAAAAATGCCTTCAATATAAGCACCTGAAATAGTGAAAGGAGAATATGAAAAATTCAGAGCAACTGAATTGAAAGCATCTATCTTTCTGCATGGATCTCTTCCCAACTATTACAGTCCCAGCCTCTGTCTTTTCTTCCAGCACTGAAAGCCCATTGAAAAAGAGCTTTTTATTTAATCCTCATGGTGAGGTCCAAAATCTTGTACCCAAATCAGAATCATCCAATCCAGGGGAACTAAGAAGCATTACACATTCTTGAAGTAAGAGCATGTTGAAATATCACTGATTTTTTTTTTTTTCCTAAACTTCTGTGGTATTTTGACACGTCGTATCAAGAAATAGACATGCCAAGAAGTATACAATTAGACCTTAAATAGCTTAATTTTAGGGAAAAAACCCTAATTAATGATAGTATTGCAGAATTATTTTGTTTGGAAAAGACCTCTAAGATCATACAGCCCAACCATTAACCCAGCACTGCCAAATCCACCACTAAACCATGTCCCTCAGCACCACATCTACATGGCTTTTTAATACCTCTGAAGGTGGTGAAATGCCCTAAAAAAGAGAAATACCTCAGTTTCCCTGGTAGGAATGGAAGTCCCACCCATACTGGGCAGTGATAGCATTGCAATCTTATCACAACCAGCTCAGACACCTGAGTCCCAAGACATCAAGTTGTGTGGTACAGGAGAGAAGTTCCTTTGGAGCAAAAGCTTTTGGCCCTGCACTGGTTTCCTCTCTGAGCTCCACCATTTCCAGCCTAGCCTTGTAACAAACATTTTTCTCCATGGAAACCACACTCTCACCAGATTTGACAGGCACGAGGGCTGCCAAGGAGATGAGGAAGGCCACAGGGGTGGCTGACCCTGGTGGTGGGATGGAGAAGGCCACCAGCTGGGAAGCCACAGACAAAGGATGCTCTGGGAAGGAATCAGAAAGGTTATCACGGGGCATCCCACACAGGAAGGATGAGAGAGAAGGAATCAAAGGTGTCCCTCATCCCTGCTGGCACCTGCTCAGTGACACTCAGGGTTCCTTCATCCCAAGGAGCCATTATCCCCACGCAGAGGCACTTTGCTGGCTGTCTCGTAACAGAGTTCAAAGAAACAAGAGTAACACCAGGAGACAGCACTGAAATGTATTGTTCAGGGAATGAATATCAGGTGTGGCTCTGGCTGCAGGAAGAGTTTCATCTGCACTTGAAATAAAAAGTTCAAGATACCCAACTATGGGCTTCAGGTCCCGATTGCAGCAAAAAGCAATTATTGTAGCCATGAAACCACCTTCTCTGCCTGCCCTCAGATCTGACCAGTCCAAGAATATTGAGTCTTAGGATAAGAAAATACAGACTGCCTCTGGAAGAGATGAAATACTTCAACATGCAGTCATTTTTGTGCTTTTAAAAAGTGTTAGCAATTAAAAGCAGCCCATATCCACTTATTTTCTCTATTTCTACAGGATTAAAAAGTTAGCTGGGGGGCTCCATGAGCAATTCCACTCAGTTGCTCCTCAGCAGAAAAATGGGAAAAAAAAAAAAAGAAAAAAAAAAAAAAAAAAAAAAAAAAAAAAGAAATTGAGAAATTGTATTATTTGATTAAATTTAATCCAAAATTCATGCAAAAGAAAGTTGATTGTTCACTAGACGAGGTCCTATTTCTAAAGCCCAGAAGCTTCCAGGAAAAAATGAGTACCTGCAGCTCAGCTCATCTTCATTTCATTTCATTACATTTTGCTCTGGTTTACTCCACACCTTCCAGTTATATGGACCTTATGATACTGAGTAGCACCATAGCAGCTGAATCAAGACTATGTCAATGAAGTCACAGGGAAAACAGACCCATGGAAATAGTTGGGAAACTTGTTCTTCCATTCAGAAACAGGAACTGTTGGTATTTTTGGTGGTGGTGGTTTATTTGGGTTCTTTTGTTGGGTTTTTTGTGGCTTTTTTTTTTTTTTACAATTAATCCCAGCCTGATTCTTACTTCAATGCTCTAAGCAGAGCTGACAAACCAAGTTGACAACCTCGTTCCTCACTGGAAAGAAAAAGGCAGTGCTCAGCCTCCCCTTGCTCTAAACTCAACCACACCTCCCCTGCCTCTTCCTCCTCAGTCTCTGGGGCAGTTTTGCTCACTCAGCATAAGTTGAGAGCAAGTCCACTGACTTTAAAATCATGGGCTGAGAATGCCCTGCAGCTAAGTCCAGATTTCCATTTTCCACAGGCTACACAAATTTTTTTCTGCCCAAATGCCCCATCTGCACCATATCTTGAGATGGGGGTTTCCATTTGGCTGCCCAGCAGATTCCATTTATTTTGCTTTTTTTTTTTCTCTGGAAGGACTGCACAAGTACTTGAAGGCTACTGATACTTTGCTTTGTTGTGCTGTTGGAAAGGGAATGCTTTGACACTGCAAACAAAGCAGGAATAAGCTACTTGATGTTCCCCATCACAACCCTGTGCCTCTTTCCTGACAGGTATTATCCTCCTATCTTTATCTTCTTACTTGTGTGTATCCCAGCATTCTCATGTTTATTCTCTAAATTGAAAGATAAATGGAGAAAATGTAAATATTGGCAAATAGTGTAAATTCCAGGGGAATTAATAATGCTTACACAAGGTTTCCTCTTGCTGCTTTCCAAGTGTTATGAGCTGGCTGAAATACCACTCGTATGTATTAGAGTGCAAGGGAAAGTGCTATAATCCAAGCAGACCTTTGTCTTCATCTCTTGACAGGTGACTCTTAAAACTGGTCACATAAAATGATCACTTCATACTTCTCCACTTGAATGACTCCAGAGCAAGCACACACTTCGAGTTTAAAAAAAAAAAAAAAAAAAAAAAAGGAAAAAAAGGGGCTCAGATGTGGCACAATTTCCTGAAGTTTGTTTCCATCAGCTGGCAAAAAGAGCTGTTATTATTTCTTCCATGTAAGTCCTAAATACTTGTGTAAACAGTAATGTTTCTGTGGTGTCTCAGTCAGAAACAAGGAATAAGTGAATTGAAAATGGGCTACTATCAAAATATCAAATTTGCAACCCCACCCAGGGATCACACATATAGCCAGGTAATCCTCTTTCACTAAATCTCCCAAAGCTTCTTCAACCACAAGGATATAAAAATTCATCAGGTATCACTTCACCTATATTCAGAAATATATCTACAGTACTTCTGGAAAGGAAAACTAGTTCCCTGAATTTCATATAAATATTTGAGCATGGGTTATGGGTGTATTTTGGAGGTTTTTCACTTAGGCACTGCTGCAAATTTTTATGTGGTAATAAAAATAGAAAATATGTAAATAGTTGGCAAAAAATATTAAATTACCAAGACCAAGAAGAGTACCTTATCTGTATTTATCACAATTGAGTAAGTATTTATCACAATGATGATGTGAACTGAAGGTATAAACAAAAACATGATATGTAAGTGCTTTATATTCAATTTCATGTAGCTATTAACAGACATCTCTTCCATGGGTCTGACCACTTCTTTATCTGCTTTTCCCTTGAGGTTTAAGATGGGACAGGGGGGGGGAGTTGTTTTGGATGATTCCATTGGAATTTTATCACCTGTCAGAATTCCTCCAACCTTAATGATTCAGTGAGCTGCATGTACCTGAAGGGTTTTGTGAGCTGGGAAAATAAGCATAAAATGGTTTCCCACCATATTTCCACCTTTTTTGGGGCTGCATTTCAGTGAGAGCTGAGATTTCTAGAAAATTATAACTAATCTTCCAACTCCATGGCACTCCCAGACAACTGACTTAAATGCTCTTTGCAAATAACACAGGAGCATTATTATCCCTATTTTACCCCCTGGGAAAACAGAGTCCAAAAATCTCAGATCTTTATTTAGGAACTAATTAGCCTGAATGAATCATTATGTACAGAATTATAGATACACACACTTACATATGTGTATTATAAATATTTTGGCTAATATGGTTTGTATTAGTCCTGCACAATAGCCAAGCCAATTTGCAGTAGTCTCCCTGGGAAATCCTGATGACAGTGTGAGCTTTTATTTGGGTTCTTATGGCCCAAAGACAACATTACATAGAACTAATCCATAATACTGCACAGGGACAAAGAAACCCAACCCTCACCCCCAAGGCCCTACAGCAGTGGTAAGAAATATTATTGAGAAAACATTTTTTCTTTTATGCTGCCTACTGTAGGTGAACTGGATTATCACAGTGGTGTCTTGAATGCTTAGTTTTGGGATGCAAGTGTTTCTTTTCAGGAGCTCAGTTATTAAGGTCACTATTCTGAAGATGAAAGTGAGACATGAAACATTCCCCCCCCTCTTTTTTTTTTTTTTGTGTTGCAAAGTCTCATTTCTCAAGAGATCATCCCATCTGGGAGGCATTGGATTCACTAGACATGATAGTCCCATGCTTGAAAGAGAAAAGCTCAGGTAAGGGGAAAAAAGGATTAGGAATAAAGACTGTGTACAAAGAGCAGTTCCTTTTAATTAATCAGTATGGAATTTTATGCAGAATCTAAAGATTGATTCAATCTCATGTGCCAGAATTAACAGATACAATCAGATAATTACTGCACCTCAGTGAATATTAGAATACGATTTCATGTTCTATGATTCATATTCATTTGATATCATTCAGGCCTTGAAGTTCACTTTATTTCTATTATTCTACCATTTTAATTTCTGTGTGTGTCTAAACTCAGTGAAATGCATTCAAGCACAGAAAGCTGGCAGCTTGATTTGTAATGTCACCCTGGTCCTATCTGCACCCTCCTGGGGAGCCTAGGGGACAATTTAAGAGCTACAGGGGTTTGTACTTCTCTCTGCAGAGGTGCCAGTGACACTGTTTTTTATGGCAAATGTTTGTCTTGGATCCTTAGCCACCAAGATGCTGTGAATCCTGGCCACTAAACCCAAGTCACAGGGACACTTGGAGAAGAAATAAACCACAAAAACTACAGCTCTTCTCTTTGCCCTGCCATGAAGCTGCACCAGGGTTATGTTGAAGGAGCTCTGTGTCCATCTTGTGTCTGCTTCAGCCCCCAGGGCTTCAGTCCAATTTTTCTGGTGATTCTTTAAAAATCTCATCCTTATTAAGGTTCTAATTAGTCTTCCTTGCCCATCCAAAACCTCTTTGCCTAATTGTTTTGCAACTCAATATACAAAAGGCCCTACAATAGTTTTACACAGCTGAATGTTGGCCTTTCCTAAAAGGTTCCTGGAAATCAAAATTATCTGTGGGGAAAACAGATAACACCTATTCTCCCAGTAGAACTGTTTCATCATTCTCTCCTTTATGAACTTGCCTTAGTAATTAACAATGCTCTGTATTTAAACTACTTGAACAGTATATATCTATGGTTACTGACTTCTGGGTAAGCAGCTTCAGGGTTTTATTAACTTATAATTATCAAATTATTTTTACCTGTTTTCTTTTGTTTTTTCCAGCCAATTTACTACTGAAGAATTCATGAATAACAGAATAGCTAGCAGAAAAAAAAAAAAAAAGAAAAAAAGGAAAGAAAATAAGAAAAAAAAGCAATTTTTTTCTTTCAAAAAATTAAATAATTCTCACTGACATTTTTGATTACTATCTCAGATTTTCTTATCTGAACTTTGTACCCTTGAACAATTCGATAAACCAAGTTTGGCAATTTGATTTCAGCAAGAGGGAGCTTGTGTCATGACACAGTGTTAGACAACGATTAAAACCTGAGAAAATACATGGAATCTGGAAAGAGCTCAGGTTTCAGCTGCATCCTTGGAGCTTATCTACAACAAACACAGAGCTGTAATAAAAATGAACTGGATGGGAATGCATGAGTAAGCTCTTCAGCTGCAGCAGACTGACTGGTGAAAAGAGGGAAATACAGTGGTGCTCGTGAAGCAGCACTGCCTTCTGATCATAACTTTACTGCTTGGGAGAGGAGATGGAAAGCTACTGACACAAATGTATTCCCAGAATTATAATTTAAATACCACATCTGCACGGCAAGGCTGCATCTTCATAGACATAAGCAGCACCACTGCTTTCCTGGTATCAGTCACAGGGAATGAAAAGCACTGGGCTGAAAGCATCATTTATTATTTTTTTTTTAAACTGGCATAATTTATTTTTTTTTAAACTGAAGACTGGCTATTTATGCTGTAAGAGCTGTGTAAGACACACCTTGGGGAAGGAAGTTGCCTGCCAGCAAAAGCCTCATTGAAGTTGATGGTGGATTGCTTTCATTTAAAGAACTTCTGGGTTTTGGTGCTCCCTGGCTCTCTCCTGCCTGGTCCACTCTACTGGAGGAACTGGGGAAACCTGTCCTGAAGGCAGCCCATCTGCAGAGCAGAGCACAGCCCCTTGTCCTGAGCTCATGGGTGCTCTGATGTGCCAGCACCCAATGCTGCTGGCTCCTTCAGTGGGTGCAAACAGGCACCCTGGCTTTGCTTGTTCTCTGTCAAGCTTCTCAGTCTTGGTTTTTTTTTGCTTTAATTGCCTGGCAACCTAAGGTTTCAATTAGCAGCCAGGAGTGCCCAGAGCACATGACAACAGGTGATTCTTTTAGAAATTCAAATGAATAAATACATCATTAAATGCAGAAACAACGACCTGTAGGAAACCTTTTCCATTTCCTTACACGTGTGACTGTGGAGGGAGAAGAATCAGAGAGCTGCTCACACATCTCATCTTCATCTAAAAATGCTCCCACAGCCCTTTGACTGTTGTAGAAAGTACATACTGAAAGGTCAGAGGGAAAGAAAGAAGAAACAAACCCTCTAAAGTGATGCAAGGTATTATAGTAGATGCAATCTACTCCTAATGACCCTTAACAGTAACAAAAATGTACATGGGAAGTGAAGTTTAAGTGAAAGATGAAATAAACATTTTTAGCAGATGGAGGAAGGAAGTGTGAGACTGAGATAGGAGATGACCCAGGTAGCTGAACATAGGAAATTTGGTTCAAACTGTGCAGGAGCACAAAGTGGGGAATCCAAACTACTCTGAAAGGAAGTCATTAACCAGACAACTACCTCCAGCATTTGTTTATCTGTCTCTACTGTTTGCCTTGTTTATTAGGATTATAAACTCAAGAGAGTGACTGTACTGTATATCTCCCAACACAGCCTCAGTTCCTGATTACAGTGCTTCTCTAGGGTGCTACTCCAGGCAAATAATATAATAAATAATGGAAATGGACCCAGGAGGAAACTTAGATGTTAACTGTGTAGAAACAGGAAACCTGAGACTTCATTGCTGTATAAATTTAGTGTTGGGTTTAAAGCTCCTGCTGTTTGAAGGGTGGGTTTTTAGAAACCTGAGCAGGAACCTGATGCCACTTTGGAAATGAAAAGCACTGAGATTTCCATTCTCTCTGCTGCCACGGTAGCACTGGCCCTGTCTCTTCAAATGCTTCCTGCTGGTTCTCCTAAAGCACAGGAAGCAATGTTCTGGTGATTAAGCAGCAGTATCATTATGAAATCCAAATGAATAATCATTGTGTTAATGAACTTTATCTTTGAAAAGATTAGGGTTTTTTTTTAATGTTAAGCCTCTTTCCGTACGAAAGAGGAAATGCACTCTCATTCCATTTAATCAACCCTGGGATGATCATGATCATGATCTATACAATTTAATTTTCTGTCTGCACGTATTCTTCCATAGCTGCATCTCCAGTTGCTTAAATGATGGTATCAAATCATTTTAATACAGAGACAATGCACATTGCTGGTTGTATAGCAGTGAGTGGGCTTGGCTCTGTGGGCTAGATGACTATTGCAGAATAATCTCTCTTGAAGGGATTTCAAGAGGTCAGAGAGTCCCAGACCAGTGGCTGAATGCTTTGTGGTAAGCAGGATATTATCTGCCCAGTAAATAATGATGGTGAAAAACTTGTAAAAATGGGGTACTACAAAATACAGGGTGAAAAACTTTACAAGAAAGATTAGGAATGCAAGGGCTTGAAGCCACAAAATTACCACAACCCACCCCTGAGTGTCTGAACTTCATCAGCTGTGAGGTAAAAAAAAAAAAAAACAAACGAAAAATCAACCCTAACTGCTTTTACCAGAACATAAACATCTCAGATTCCAAAGTGGCTTTAATATAAGGAAGTAGCTGCACTTGGAAATTCAATATTAATTCAAGTTGCTGGATCACTGTGAGGACAGTTAGACATTGGGATGGTCTCCCAGGGGAAGTGGTGGATTTCCCCACCTTGGAAAGTTTGAAGTCTCAACTCAACAGGGTTCTAAGGCATCTCACATAAACACTAATATTAGAAGGATCAGATCAGATGATCCTTGAGGTCCCTTCCAACCTGACATGCTACCATTCTATGATATCAATCATTCCAACACCCACAGCCACCAGATCCAGCCTTCAGAAAACGTAGTGCCAACTGGTATGCAAATACAAGTTCTTTACTGGTCACAACGGTGCCTTTATTGGGAACATGAAGGTTTAAAAGATGTGTTAGGGTGAAAGAAGTTTCTGTGATTCATTTTGGCTTCTCAGAAAGAATCTTTTCACAACCAGCTCACCCAACACCTGTGGAAAGCACACAGCACACACCAGGTGTTCTTCCACACTTGTCTTCAACCACTGCAGCTGCTGCCTTTTTCCTTTCCTTTCATAATGCAACAAAAGGTGAAATTGTTGAGCTGTCTTTAATTAGTGTAGGTAATCAGCTGTTCATTATCTGTCACCATAGCACTGTGTTGCCATGGCATTTTTACCCATGTGCCTTCATGAACTCCATGGCAAGCAGAGAGGACTCAGCACAGGAAAGAGGAGTTGGGCAGTCGGATTCTGACAGTTATTTTTTTATTGGTTTGTAATAGATTTGGGAAATGGATAGCATATGCTAGAGAGAGAGAGAGAGAGAGAGCCAGGCACCAACACATGCTAAGAAGTCCAGAGGGAAACACTCAGATAATTACAAGCTTTTTGTGGATTAATCAACCAGCAAAAACATCGCCGCGGCGTTAAGCACCCGAACACCCACCCAACTCCCACTGAAACCCGAGGCAAGTCCAGACCCCAAAATCACCCGAGGGGAACCTGCTCGTTGCCTTTTCTCTTCAACCAACAGCAAGGTGACCTTGCACACCTTAACAGGAGCCCAAAGAGATCCATGTGTGCAGCTCCATGGCACTGCTCTGAGGGACAGCACCACCGTCTGATTTTTGCCGTAGCCTCCAAACGAGGTGAAAATAAAAGAGGCAGCACATGGGACTGCAAATATTGATCCCTGCTGGGACAAAACGTGACAAGTAGTTTGTAAATGGCAGGATGCTCTGGCATAAGGCTTTTTTTTATGGTATTGGGACAGGGAAGTATCCCAGTTGTAACTGGATATAAAGGGTTCTTTTCTATTCTGGTCATTTTAAGCCTATTATCAGGGAAACTGGAAGTAATAAAACCAGAGCTTGGCTTAAAGAACCCCTTTGTAGCAAGAAGAAAATCCCAGGTTCATTTGAAAATCTTAACTGGTTACTTTTGGACTACTTTCAAAATGAAACATCATATTTGGAAGATGACAGAAGTTTCCTTTGGTTTTTTCAAAGTGTCATATTTTAACTTATACATTGTGAATAATATTTTCTTCTTTTTTTTTTTTTTCTTCAAAGAAAACACTGTGGTGAAATTTTTTTTTGTGGAAAAAAGTTCTACTACAGATCAACTTGACAGCTCTGTTCCCCACACAGTTTCATCAGAAATTTCTATGAATTTTACTAAACCGTTTTTGTTTTGTTTAGTTTTTCCTGACAATTTTTAGTTCATGCATGAATCTACAAATTCAATACCTTCACTTTTAACAGAGAAAAATGGACCCAGTGTCATGATTAAAGAATCAAATATATGCTTTTTTTCCCCCCTACACCCTCCTGCTACTCCCCCCTTTAACTCCTCACAGCTTTCATTTGCAAATCACAATTATGAAACTATATAGAACAAAACTGGTTGAGAAAAAATATTAATTGGGTTGAAAGAGATTGAAAGTTATTCTTCAGCAACTACTTGCTCCAAGTTCTGTGAAAAGTTACGTAGAAAATCTGACAAACAA
Organism: Heliangelus exortis; assembly: GCF_036169615.1. Classification (NCBI taxonomy): domain Eukaryota; kingdom Metazoa; phylum Chordata; class Aves; order Apodiformes; family Trochilidae; genus Heliangelus; species Heliangelus exortis. Next base: position 19,203,360 of record NC_092433.1, on the reverse strand, counting down.
ACAGAAAAAGCTCTCTGTGTAGGCAGATGAGGTGAGCCAAAGGTAACAAAGTCAAAATAAAGATGTGAAGAAAGAGAGAGGAAAAGCAAAGAGAAATCTGCCATTTTATTTTTAAACTCTCTATGTTGAAATAGAGTGGAGTGGGAGAAGGTATTAACCCAGAAAAGAGAACAGATTGGGAGGAAACAAGACAAGGGTAAATGCCATCTGTATTTGTGGTGTTATCTACCTAAATAATAAAACTGGATGGAACTTTTCAAGGGAAAAAGAGAAGTATTCAAGTGTTTCAGATAATTTCTAGGACTAGACCAGATCACTTGAAGTTTAAACTTTCCCAAAAACAAATCCCCAAACCAACTTAGACTTCGCCAGCTTCATATTATTTATTTTATGCTTCTTAAGTAGCCAACAACTTCAAGCTACTTCCAGCCACATTACCACTTTTCTCTTTTGTCTTTGTCCTTAGAGATCTACCCAACAGTTTCCAGCTGGGCATCTGATGCTAACATAATTTATGGGCTGTTTATTTCTCTCCTTCCCTATCATTAATAAAGGAGGAACAGTACTTTTATAGTTACAGTTAAAATAAATCAACACATTAATTGGGATTCAGGTGGGAACCTGCAACAAGCGGGATGGAGAGGAAAATATCTTTAATTTTTACTGTAGCCTTTTGCATGTGGAGTAGGAGTTTACACCTGGGAGAGAGAGGTCAGGAGAAGACCATTATTCTTCCAACTTGCCACATTAAAACACACCCATCCACCTTGCCCAGCTGCAATCCCACTGCATGTGTGCACCAAGGCTCTGCAAACCCTTCTATTTTTCTTTTAGTTTTATGAAACCAATCTTAACAAGCAGCAGTTGAAACATACAGAATGCGTAGCCTCTGCTGGGTTATTATTTTTTCAGAATTTTTCATTCCAGAACATAATTAAAAAAACAGATAAGCAAAAAACCAGCTAGATCTGGAAAAAATAGAACAAAATTTCTGCCACTCAGTGAAGCTCATGTTCCAGCAGTTACAGAACCAAAGCAATCTTTAACTCTACATTTCCAAAACATTTGAAACTGGTCTCTCCTCTGAACTTTCCCCAAACTGAGAGCTCCTAAAGAAACTCACAGATAATTTATTACACTGGTGTCATTCCTTTTCAGCAAAATTGAAACTAATGCATTGAACCTGGTGCAGCTTTATAGATGCAAAACAACTTTAGCATTAGATTGAAACAAGTCAACAGAAAGCAAGCAGCCAAAAGAGCCATCTACATTGCAGTATGGCAAGGGGATAGGATCAGAGAGCCAATAAATCTTGAAAAATTCAAACCCAAACCCACCATACCCCCATAGACTCACACATATACTCTCTCATATCAAAGTGCCAGCTGAGGCAAAGGTTGGACACACAAGCTCCAACATGCCCAGCTCTGCAGAAGCTAACAGCCAGCCAGATGCACCACAAGTTTCTGCACATGCAGGCAATAAATCCACAGAGCAACAGCAGGTTCCATCAGAGCAACTGCCAGTAACGTGGGAGATAAGAGAACAGATTTCCCACAGCTAATGAGAACTGTTATTTAACAACAATTTCCCATCACTCTTCCCAAAGCCTACTCTGTTAAAAAAACAAAAAGCAAGATAACCACTAGCCTCAGCTTGAAGACACTGCTCTCCAGGGCTAACATTTTAAAAAAAGGGTTTCAAATAAAAGCTGGCACATCAGCTCTCCATTTGGTTCAGGTCCAGCCCCCCCTCACCCTGCCCTGCCCTTTTGGAGCCTACCTGGGCACTCGAGGGGCTTCCTTCCACGTGGGTGGCAGCACTGGGGTCCTGGCAACCCGAGCTTGGAGGCATCTACAGCACCTGCTGAAGAGGAGGCTGATGAGAACCACTTGGTTCTTGGTTGCTGAAATGATTTGCATTAGGATTTTACCACCCTCTCCCTATCAGGAATAAATATAACCCAGGTGCCCATCACAATATTATATGGAAAATCAATATTCCTTTGATGGGAAACAGATACATCCTTTTCATTGCACCCTTGCTGGAGATAAGAACATCTCTGCTTTGTTTCCCTCTATTGCTGAGCAACAGCATGAGAGAAATTAAACTATTCCATGCTGCCTACAAGGTTATTTGCCTAAGGACTGAAAAATAGGGTCAGAAGAGACACAGTTGTTTTTTCTTGGGAGATTGTCTGATTTTTATTCTTGCTAGCAGACTTGCTCTACTATTTTCAGGGCAGCTTAGTGTCAGATAAAGCACACCAAAAACATATTATTTAAAACCTGTCAAAGAGAACTTGGTTATGTCTGTAGGAAGAATCTGACACACTGCTGAATCCTAAAGTTTGCTTCTGCTTCTTGAAGGGAACACAATAGACTGTGCTTCAATGACACCAGACAGCTTTCCCTTTTGTATGCAGGGACAGACTAGGCAGCAGATTAATAATTCAGTGCTCATTAGAAAGTACAACATGCAGGGAGCAATCAGATATAATGAGGCAAAAATACATGATTACAGAGTGAACCAGATCTAGGAATCTATTTCAGGTGCAATACCATCATGTTTTCAGTGCAAGGGTCAAGAATAAACAGGAAATCCATAAAATACTCAGCTTAAACACTTTCTCTCCCCGTTCCCTTACTACCATGTGTCTTTTAGAGTCATTTTTCACTAGGAGCACACTGCAAGAACACCCAGCATCTTCAGACTCACTCCAAGTTTCTTTCCTTGCATTCAAATCCCTGAGAGGGAATGTTTCTCCTCAAGATCCTTATATCAAATCAGGATACCTCCAGGCAAGTGTATGACCACATAACTGAAGCAGTAAATTGATGACAATTACCACATTAGCAGTGAATAGCATCAAGTGATAGTCTTAATTGACAATGCAGTGGTTAGTAATTGATGTTAATGACTCACAAGAAGAGGAGAATAGTGACTAAAAATGCAATTTTTAAACTTTTTCCCTGCTGGTTGGGCTTCTTGGAGGCTGGGGCAGGTGGGGTTGGAGGCTGGGTTGGAGGGGTGTAGAGTTGCCTCCTAAAAACCAAGGGGCTGAGATTTTCAGCAGGCATTTTGGGCTTTACTGAGAAGCAAAGGCAGCTTTCTACAGCTTAATGAAATAAATTACAAATTGCTCTGGTGTTCAGTTATGTAAAGCAAGCCAGTAATTTTTTTTCACCACTTCCACAATTCATAATTCCCCGACAGTTTTGGAGGAGTTTTGAGGATGCAAATGCCATCCCGGAGCAAGGCACGCAGAGATTAGGGGATGTTCTCTCCTCTTCAAAATGTGTTAATGGACGAGGAAAAAAATAAAAGCACAAGACCCAGTGCCTATTTAAAACTTTAAAAAGCACTGGGCTATGTTCTCTGGACAGATGGTAGATTTTGAGCAGCCTGCCTTATCTGGGGGACCTCCTGTCACAATAAACAACTCATGGAAACTAAGACCTCAATGCCATTTACTGGGTGGAATTTTACCCAGGAGAATGGTAGGATTAGGAGCTTTATTTTCCTGTTACACAGGAATTTGCCTGTTTATAAAGACTTATTCCCTGCATAAAATACTTTTGTATTGAAGAAGAGGAGAATTAATCATATTTTGCAGCAAACATATGGATAACCATGTGGGGAGCAACAATTATCCAAAGATATTTAACATGATAACACTGAGAGATTCCTAATTATAGCTTTGGACTTCCTTGCAGTAGATGATGTGCAACCACATATATGGGATAATCCCTTTCTTAGGGAGTGATGCCAAAACCTAACACTATAGTTTTTCAGACACAGAAAATGTCTTCCTTACATCAAAAGCAAAAAGGCTTAGAGAATGGCCTTGTTATGAAGCTTTTTCTTTTGAATATTGTAGCTCCTGCATTGTATTTTAAAATCCTTTTTGAGACCATTTAAAAGCCAGTCCATGGCTGAATTCTGTATGAGCATTAGGATCTGCAAGGCAATCATTTCCATGGGAGATTTGAGTGATAAAGGACCCCCATAAATTTTAAAATGAACTCAATTCTCTCCATATTCCTCCTCGACTGCTCATTACTCTGATCCAAATGGTGGTGAGTATATCTCCCCAGCCTTGACATCCCTTTCCATGGCCAGTCTTTAACATCCAGAGCCAGGTTCTCAGCCTCACTAAATCAGAGCAGTGAATCAAAGTCACTGTATTGTGGCTGATTTACACCAACCAAGGCTTTAGCCCAGTCCTTGGACTGCTGGTGACTCCTGACAGGGGAAACCCAGCCCCAGTGTCACCCCAGAAAGTGCCAGTGGGTTTTCCCAGCTCAGCCAACACAATGTGCTTCACCATGGGGCATGGGACTTCCACAAGTACCACAGTGATTGTATTTTCTTCCCATTGTCATCAGAAGGCAATTTCCGACCCCTTTTTAATTGCAGTTACAGGCACAGAGGTTGGAAATTCTTCCTGCTTTGGGGATAAATATTGTTTTTTGTGGTGTGTGTTTTCTTTTTTTTTGCTGTTCTCCAGAGGCAATCACCCCATGTGCTTCTGTGATTGAAGGAGAGTCTGGTGGCAACAGGTTTCCCGGCAGCATGGCTTTCAGCTTAGACTTAACAGATGAGTGAAAAATCTTTTATAAAAACAAACAAACAAAACCACACAAAGCTAGCTAAGGTCCACTCCCAGTTGCTGAGTGAAACCAAAACTGTGAAAAGTTAGAATGGAGAATATATATATAGAGAGAGAATATATGGAGAAAAATATAGAGAATATAATAGAGAAACCAAACTGTAGAAGTTATTATGGTGCCATTAGAGTGAAAAGTTTTTCCTGGTCTGAGGTGATTTTATAGGGAACTTGTGACTGTGCAGACCCACAGATTGCTGCACTCCTGAATACAAGTGCTTCATTCCCAAGAGGCCAAAAAGTAACCTGATATTTTGGAAAGTATCTGAACAACCAAAATGGCAAGGACCATTTCCATACAGCAATTACTGTCTACTATACAAATGTTTTGAGGAAGATTTTTAACAAGGCTGTGTTCACATCCTGCTCTGTAGGTTTTTCAGCTTCAGTGCCTAAAGCTCATAACAGCATTTGTCATCAGTAAATGTATTCATTAACTTTTTATTTTTGCAAGAACAATCACTCATTAGGCAGTATTCAAATACACACGTATGGTTGTGACCTCCATTTGGGGCAGAGTTTCCAAGAGCTGCTGCATTATTTTCCTAAACTTCCAAAGCATCTAAATGGGTTATCCATCTCTTCCCTAAAAATCAGCAACCACCAGGTGAGAAAAACTGAAACCAGAAATGAGTAGGACAATTTTCAGAAAGGGGAAGACTCTGCAGGAGGTGCTGGGCTTCAGTTTATTGAAGGTAAAGTGAATTCTGGGGATGCTCAGCTACAGATGTTGCTTTGCTGCTCAGTCTCTGCACCCAATTGATGCTCAGGTAGAGCAGGAGTTGCACAAGAATACCTTCAACAGAAATGACAGCAAAGGGGTTTCCAAAAAAGACTGGCACCTGTCAGCCAGAGAGAGGGAGGGATTGAGTATCACAGCCATAAATTTGTGGTGAAGGAGCCTCTCTTGTCTGCCTACTGGTACAAACACAAAGACATCTCAAGTTTCTCAAGTCTACCATGTAACATGAGCAAGTGAAGCAGCCTGAAGAGATGTCATGTCAGGCTCCAACAGAAATGATCAGGGAAACAAGAAATCTGCCCGGGCTTCTCTGATTTTGTTTTGAAATTTTCTTCTCAGCAGTGGGATCCCATTGCAGGGCTGAGAACAGAATTTCTCATAACATTTGTTTTCCAGCCACCAGTAATTTTCTCAAGCTATCTAAGGCAGAACTGTGAGACAAGAAAGCAGCATTAATATTGTCATGGGTTTTTTTAGCTGTGTATTGAAAACTTAACATGACTGAAATATGTCTCAGTGACATCTCAGTGTCCAACACTGCCTGTTGCATTATCGTGGAATTATTCATTTACTCTGATCACAAAAACATTTCAAGTAGCTTGGAGAAAGTTAAATAAATACAAGAAATCTGCATTTGCATACGACTTATGAGCTTTTATAAATCTCTTTTGTGCTAAACTAATTATTATAATGATGGCTGGGTAAGAAGCAATACCATACAAGCCTTAATTCAAACAGTATTTTTGTTATATGCTCTTGTTTTAATTTTCCAGCTTCACTCAATAGCTAGAAATCTTTGCAGCTGTAGCAAAGTGCCTCATATATAATGTATAGATCACATCCTCTTGCCATTTTTCACAGGTGCCTGGCTATTACACGGTTCAGAATTCATTCATAGTGCCTATTAGAGGTCTTTATATGTAACTGACTTCCTTTCTTGAATATTTATAGCTTTTATGAGACATTTATGGGTAGACCCAACAAGAGTTTCTAAGGAAATACTGGGAAATAGTTCTGTATAACATCGTTAATATACTCTGCTTTCCTGGTAATGGCCACAAAAGTCATCTAATTGCTCTCCTCTTACTTTGTCTGAGCTTTGTATGATGGGGAGACTGCTATAGAGAGCCTCTCCAGGCTGAAAAGTTTTCTGGGAAACAATCAGGCTCCCATGGAAAGTCCAACCTTTCAGTCTAGAAAGGCACAAATCAAGTCAGGAGATCTGTACCCTTGGTCACTGTTTTGTAGAGTTGCATGGAACAGAAAGGTTGGAATATTATATATTATTTGCCATTAAATTCAGAAAGGCAAAGCTCCTTTTCAGAGATACCCTGAGGGTTTAAGGCAACATCTGGTCCTTCTAGTAACATTCTACTCATCAGTGTGGTCAACGAGGTTTTAACAAAATAATTTTCCTACTCTACCTCTGTTATTCACTTCTGTTAAAAAGGAGGATTGAAAATATATATATAAGTACATATATATATATACACACATATAATTTCAAGCTTTACTCCCAGTGGGTTAATTGGTTTACCTTTTGAGGTGGCTTTGGTTTCGACAACATTATATAAAAAAGAAAAATAAATAGGATGTAATTAATATTTGTCTGAAAACAGAGTCCTGTTTTCCCACCCAGCCTCACAGCAGTGAGAATGTTTCACACAGGAGGAGCTCCTTGTCAGCACAGAGTAAAGCAGAATCTCTGCCATCCACACTACTGGAATCTCAGAGCTGGCCAAATACTAAGTGGATTATGGGATAAATTTGGGTATGTGCTAAGACCTGTAATAAATTAGGCAACCAGTACTTAAAGGAGTGGGAGGAAGGTAAGGTATGGATGCTATAGCACAGGTACTCACACCCTGTTGCTGTTTCTCCCTGTCTTGAAATGGCAAACATCTTTCTACATTTTCTAGAGGGGATGTTAACAAATAAAGTGTGAGATTTTGCCTGATGGCTGATACTGAGGATAAATGTGTTTGCTTCTTTTAAGTTCATTCTATCATTTGCACAAAATGGAGAGATCCAAACAGTATTCACTTATTTTTGGTGGCAAACATTAAAAGCTTTTTCCACAGTCTTCCCTTTGTCCCTTAAGCTGCTCACTGTACTTTCCCTTTGCTCCATGTTGCTGGGATGAGACTCTGGAGCAGCTCCTGGCAGCTGGAATAGCTTTTCTGCAACTTCCATGCTTCACCAGTTTCATCTATTTTTATACCTCCTCTCTTCTCCCTTGACTCTCTCATTTAATTTCCCTCCATCTGCTTTTTATATTAACTTTATAACTCCGTATAACATTTGTGAGGCAGTTTGCATGAAACAACACCAGCCACCCAAAATAACTTTGCTGCCTCCTGTAAACCCCATTGGAGGGCTCTGCTCCTGCAGGAGAATGGTCCCTCCTCCAGTGCAGGTAGGAGCAGCTCATTGACAGTGGCCAGGGAAGAGAATCTCAGCATTTTAATATTTCAGTACTAATCCTCAGGATGAAGAGTTGATTGCATTAGCTCTTGGGCAAACATAGAAAACAAGAAAGTCGAGCTTGCAACCAAAAAGTGTAAAATATTTATGAGCCCACTGATGGCAATGATGGAAGAAGGCAGAAAAAAAAAATCTTTTTTAGTTATCCAGGACAAGCATATATGGAAAACACAGAAAACTAATTGTTTGTATTTCCCACACAGGACAGAAAGCCTCCTCAATGGAAACTGCCTAAATCCAGGGCTTTTTAATTCAGCTTTTTACCTGCCCTAACCTGCTGCAGCACGTGCTGTAGATTTTAAGAGCATATGAGTAAACCTCTCACTACACAGAAGAAGGTCTCAGCTTTCAGTTTACTGAGGGATATTTGTGGGCAATGTTCACAAGAGGTTGCAGGTAGGTCATGCACCATTTCCAATAGGGTGAGAATGATTTAAGGCCATTAAAATAAAGAAGGAAGCGTGGTGGTTGTAACTGCTCAGCCAGTTATAACAAGGAAATAATACAGAATAAAACAGATATATAATTAATCTAGATTATATTCTATATATATAATTAATCTAGTCAGTAGAGGCTGATTTTCACAGGCTTTGGGAGTTCTTTAGCTGCTGCAAGCTGCACATATACCAACACTTTTTGGCCTCTAGACCAACAACCATTATTTACTACAGCTAACAAATTTCAAGGCCGTGTAACCTGTGTTTCACCTATATTGACCTCTCCTCATAACTTCTCAGAGCAGTGTAAAATGCCATAAGTATATTTCCTCGTGTATTGTGCAATGTCAATTTTTCTTCCTGATGTTGCTGGAGTTCATTTTATCTACTGCCAGTATATTAAAAATCTATTAATGCTTCACACATAAAATGACCACAAATTGAGCTAGCACGAGATTTATATCACAACATACAAAGACCCAAAAGTAACTCGAGCACCATTATGCCCCTGCTCGTTCTGAATTGAACTCTGAACACTACTGACAAATGTTTCTGAATTCCCATGTATTTATTTCTTCCTGACTGCTCTCCCTGCAAGCCAAACCAATGGATTACACTTCCCAGAGCTGCTTCCCAGGCCCTCTCAGCAACCTCCTCACCTGCGGAAAGAAAATTCCTGCAGGGAATACAGGTGTATTCAGAATGACTTCATTACCTGGACTTCAGCAAAGCCTTTGGCACTCCCACAGCATTCTCCTGGAAAAGCTGTCAGCCCATGACTCAGACAGGAGCACTCTGTGCTGGGTTAGGAATTTCCAGGAGGGCCGGGCCCAGAGTGGTGCTGACTGGCGCTGCATCAAAATGGAGGCTGTGGCGTCCCTCAGGGATCAGCGCTGGGCCTGCTTCTGTTTAACGTCTCCAGAGATGATTTAGATGAGGGGATTGAATCCAAAATTAGTCCAAAATTGAGTCCAAAATTCACAGACGACACTAAGTTGGGGGGAGCGTGGATCAGCTGTAAGGCAGGAGGGCTCTGCACACTGGAGAGTTGGGCTGATTCCAACGGGATGAGGTTCAACAATCCAAGCGCCGCAGCCTGCGCTTTGGGCACAACAACCCCACAGGGGGCATGGCAGAAAGGGACCTGGGAGTCCCAGGAAGCTGAACAGGAGCCAGCAGTGTGCCCAGGTGGCCAAGAAGGGCACCCTGGGCTGGATCAGGAACAGTGTGGCCACCAGGTCCAGGGAAGGGATTCTGCCCCTGTGCTCACCTCGAGTCCTGTGTCCAGTTCTGAGCCCCTCAGCTCAGGAAGGAGATTGAGGTGCTGGAGCAGGTCCAAAGGAGGCAACTGGGCTGGTGAAGGGATCCAGCACAGATCCTATGAGGAGAGGCTGAGGGAGCTGGGGTGTTGAGGCTGGAGAAGAGGAGGCTCAGGGGAGACCTCATCACTCTCTACAACTCCCTGAAAGGAGGTTGGAGCCAGGGGTGTTCGGGCTCTGCTCCCAGTCAGACAAGAGGCCATGGGCTTCAGCTCTGCCAGGGGAGGGTTAGGTTGGATATTAGGAAGGAATTCTTTCCAGAGAGGGTGACCAGGCATTGGAATGGGCTGCCCAGGGAGGACCTCTCTGTCCCTGGAGGTTTTTAAGGAGAGACTGAATGTGGCACTGAGTGCCATGGGCTGGGAACCACGGGGGAGTGGATCAGAGGTCCACTTGATGACCTCAGAGGTTCTTTCCCACCCGGATGATTCTGTGAAAATGGATAGAAGATATCCCTTGAAAAATCAGACTGCATCAATCTTCCCACTATTATTCACTGTCTGCCTTTGGAAATAAGACAGAGTTTCAATACCAGTTCTTTGCTCAGTCAGTCAGGTCTCTTCCCAAGGTTTTTTTTCTCTGTGTTCTCATAGCTTTAAAACTTATTTATGCCTCTTCTCTTGAAAATACCATGGATTACAGTTATTTTCTTCACCTGCCTTTTTTTGTTGGTACTTCAAGATGTCCAGCTTAGCCCGTTATGACATAGTTTATGAACTTCAGCAAGTGGTACAAGCAAACTACTGAAGCTGAAACCACAGGCTAAAGAATTAAGGAGTTTGCAGTGTTCGTGGTCAGAATACAGTTTAAAATTGGACTCGGATAGATTCAGACTGTACAATCCTTCCCTGCTAGAGAGGACCATCTTCCCCCTGAACCAGCCCTGACAGGGGCTCCTGCTATGGAGGGTCCCCAGGTTCCCTTAGTGGTTCTTTTTTTTTTTAAAGATCACCTTTATGAACTTTTATGAAGGTGGTTTGTTTTTTTTCTTAAAAGCTTAAGAAGTGTCTCTCTCACTGCTAGCTGGATCCATCACTTCTTTGTCCAGTTCACAGCATGCATGGAAACCAGTCTAATCTCTTCCCTCAAGTGACCTTGCAGACATTTGAAACTTGTCTGTCCCTTCAGGCTATTTTGCCCTGACAAAAGAGCTGACATTTATTCCATCTTTCTTTCCAGGTTTTCTGTTTTTTTCCCTAAGAAGCAGGAAAAGAAGGAAAAGGAATAGTATTTGGAGGCTGTCAGTGGGCATGCTGGTCATGGTGCTTTGGTATTGCTTAGTTTGGAGAGTGGGAAGGCCCCTTGACTTGTTTAATGAGGGGTACAAGATGGACCAAGGTTCTTTTCTCTTTGAAATCTCCTGATGTTACCTTTCCCTAATGAGTACAGGTTATTTTTATATCCTATAATGTCTGGGTAGAAGAGAGAAAAAAGAAAAATACATTCCCCAAATACCTTTGTTATGTCTTTCCTTCCCACCCTTTGTTGCTGGTCTCCATATTGATTAAATCTTCATTTTGCCTATAATTTTTTTTTTTTCCTCTCACATGCTCACTACATCTGGTTCCATAATCTGTTGTCATGGAAATCAGACAGATGTCAAAACCACAGCTTTATCACTTAATTGTGTGATCCACACAAGAGAAAGAATAATGTAGAGAACCTGTTGGGAAGTTTCACAGGCGAAAGCAAAGCAAGAAGACAATAGGGAGTTACAATGAAAAAAAAAAATTACTTTTTACATGTTGCAATGTCCTCATTATCACCAGTGGGAAAGGAAAATTTGGAGCCAGTGTTTCCTGTGCTTGTTTGTGTTTAGAATTTTAGGGGTTGAACCTTCAAGGCTCCTGACTCTGTCCTTTGTTTGAATCAGTGGCACAGAAGGAGCTGTGGCTGTGCAGGGAGTAGTCCCATGGAAATTACTTTGTTAAGCAAAGGGCTTTGCAGGTGTTCATTGAGCTCAAGCCCAGCAAGCAACAGAAGAGGTTTCTTACCACATGAAGCCATCATTATCAGAAAAACATTCTCCTAAACATCCAGCAGGGTGGGTAGAGGAGATTTATTCCTATCACAACAAGAAGTGGCAGCTCAGGACTGCACAGCCCCTCTGAACTCAGTGAGGTTCAGTGCCACCAGTCCCAGGGTGCTTGCCCCAAAGTGCTGTGTCCCATCCGTATATTTCTAAATTTAGGGAAGGAATAGGGTGAAAATACAACCTCAAGGTAAAATGGCATCAAATGAGACCAGTGCTAGGGCTGGAAAAAGAGGCAGCCATAAAAAGCTGTGTTTCTTGTTCAGGTCCTCTTACCACCAAGACATTTATCATATCAGTCTCCACACAAGCAAATTAAAGAATTTTTGGTTTTTAATGCCAATACCTCCCCACGTGAGTCTGCATACAGCAGTTCTCCAATTAGCTACCAAAGTTCCTCCCTTCTACTTTTTATCAAGTTTCTAGTAAGTACACAACTAGGGTTTTTTGTTTGTTTTTTTTAATGCTTGTTACTGCTTATACATCTATTTCGAAATGTCAGCCAGACAAATGAATCTATCAAAAATAATGCTGGATCTACAGAAATTTCTGAGACACAGGGAATCTGCAGTGCTGCCTCGTTATGTGGCTTCTCAGGGAGGACACAAATATTCTGAGGAGCAGGGGTGCAAACTGAGTCTGGTATGGAGGTTAAGCTCAGACTTGGCATCTCTAGCTGGAAACAGAGTTTTTTTTTTTTTAGGGTTTAAAAAGACTTCTGTGTCTGTTAATCAAGCTTAAACAGTGAAATGAAAGATTTGAAGTCAAGATGGAGGAAAGGAGGGAATCTGAATTTTGTCTCTCAGGATGAATTTGCTGAGTTTTGCTGTTGGAAAAACAACCTTGAGTTATAAATTGACCACATCTGCCCAGGACTCCCCATCTGTATCTGCCCCAGCTGGCAGGACCATGGTGATGACAATATGGTGTCTACCAGTATTTTAATATTTTATGTAACAGAATGAATTGCAGCTTTTCAGTATTAATTTATATTGCAGCAACAAAGATTCTAGCTGGAGAAGGGTAAAATTAACATGTTATTTATGCTGATATTACGTTGAATTACAAACAGTGTTCCTGGAAGGCTGAAAAACTGAATAATTTTGAATAAATTATTGATGATTTTAAAAGCCTTTCTTATTGATTACAGGTTATACTCTTAGATTAAAAGAGTGCAGCTAAGTCCAGTCAGAGTCTTTCAAAGTCAGAGTTCATCAGAGTAAACCACCACTCCCATGGTCTCAGCCAAAGAGGAGTAAAATGCTGACCAGCACCCTTCTGTTTATTATTGTTTTGCTTTCTGAATATCACTCTATGACTCTAGAGAGCAAAATTAAATAAAGGTAGCTACATTGCAGCAAGTCCTCTCCAGCCCAGCTTGGGTTGGCTGAGTGTTCATGTTGGGTGACACCTTGGGTGACCAAAGGAGATGCTGCAGCCTACACTCAGCAGTGTGCACAGCACTGAGTGACAGACACCCCAACAACACTCAGCTCACATGATTTTTTCCAACCTCTTTGCAGCCCTCTTACCAACTGGGTCTCTACCACCACATTGCTGTAAAAACACTGGCAGCATTACCACAGGCTGTTCCAAATTTACTTCTGGGTAATTGAAGTATCCTATTACTGTGTTTTGTTTCTCATTCTGTTTCTTCATCCAGTGTGCTGTGGTCATGTGCATTTCACCCTAGAGGTCTTTAGCAAATTCCTATAATTACTTCTCCACATCTCTTATTCATTCATTCCAACTGAAATTATCACTGAACATTAGTTCCATTTGCTAAATCTCTCCTTGCTTTATTAACTTTAATCAAACTAATATATACTGCTAAATGAAAGGTGGTTTAGGATGCCCATACCTGGCTCAGCCCTCTTCCCAGGGGTAAACACCCTCTTGAAACAGCGACGCAAGTTAATTTTGCAATGATCAAAATATAATTTGGCTGCTGCAATTTCAGTTGCTGAATAGATGCCATTGATGCCATTTAAAAGCTGCTTTGCTCCTGCAAAATAGATCTGAAAAAAAAAAAAAAATTCCTCTGTATAGTCACTTGAATTTCAAAGTGAGTTCACTTCGCAATGGAGATTGCATCTCCATTACTGTTTGCTTTTCAAGAAGTCTGGAGTGAAAGAAAATTCAGCAGGGCAAAGTGCACTCCCTACTCATGGAGAGGTGTGATTAAAGAAAGGAGAGAGAAAGGGTTTGGCTCTCATTTGTATTTATCTTTAGAATTTGTGAGGTGCACAGATTCTATGGTCTCGAGGAAACACAAAAGACTGGTTGAACACTTTAGAACTCACATGGCTGTTAAGGAAAAAATTCCCAAAGGAAAAAAAAAAAGCCTGAGAAGTATGAGAGCTTTAAAAATTCTCATTAAAATCAACCTAACTGGACCTCTAAAACCATTTTGACTTCAATTAGTCTGCTTTTCTATGTCAAATACACATTAATGGCCCAATCCTGCTCCCATGGCAGTCAGTAGAAATATTGCCCCTTGTCTGAGCAGAAGTGGACAGGAGTTCAAGAGTCAAGCCAGAGATCTCTGCAGAGCAGATAAAAGCTGAGCCTCAAGCTCATGTTTTCAGAGCGTGTTCAAACTAAGATGACAATTAGAAAAGCTGAATTTTTATACAGCAAGATGTGAAATAAAGAGACTGACCAGAGCTCCTGTTGCTGTTAATTGTGTGGCTGAATTATTAAACAAAGATGAAGGGAGGAGAATGTCCTCCTTTGTGCCATCAGAAGCAGCATAAGCTCACAAGTGGGTGCATAGGTGGAGGTGGCTTTTCTCCAACAGGTACTCACCAGGGTGCACACTTCTGCTTTGGGCTTATTGAAGGTCAGAGAGGAAGGATGAGGACCTGCTCAAAGATATCACCTTGGAATAAATACTGGAATATAAATGAATCCTGTATAGAAGAACCCAAAAAAATCAGCCTTTGAATTTAGGTTTCTGCTGGTCTGATTTTAGATTCATGTTGGACTACAGTGCACAAAAATACTGTATTGCAACGGAGTGGAATCCTTCTGGAACACACCTGGTTCATGTGCCAGACATTGGGACTCTATTAATTATTTGATTGAGACAAGCAGAATATTACATGTGATACAGCAAATGTTGTCAGCATTGCCATGAAAACATGGGGTGACACATGCTGCAAGAAAATAAAACAGGTTGGTCATGGGTGATTTCTGAATCTTCTCTGCCTAGGCAGCTACTGGTCAGCTTTGATGTTTTCAGGCTATCCTTGAAATGTTCATGAAGTGAATTCTGTGTTTTAATTGGAGAACAAAAATTGTCAGGTCTGTGCAACACCATCCAGTACCCAACACCATCAAATGTGACTTTGAAAACGTCTGAACTTACAGTTCCTATGGAGTGACCTATTTCAATAGCAGAATATACATTGTTAGCAGCTTTTCCTGGAGTATTATGGGTAACAGACTGAGCTCAGAAATTTCCCTGACTTCTGGGCTGACAGCAGGGGATATTTATTGATGTGTTTTGAAGGTAGTGAAGCTTTTTGGCTTAGCCTGAGTGGAATTTGTAACCCTGTATACAAACAGGAGCAGAGCTTCCTAGATTACTACCAGATCTGATTCTTGCTCTCCTCACAGCTGTGCTGCACACAGTATTTCCCTTTTTTGGAGACCCATCAAGCTTTGGTGTCCTCTTCCCTTGCTGTGGGCTGGGACAGTCCCTGCAGGAGTTGCTCTCCCTTCCCTCCCTAGCAGGTAGGAAGATTCAGACAGACATGGGAGTTTTAGAAGAACTGGAAAGAAACCAAAATTATTTTTTGCAGAAGAATCTGGGCTTGCCAATCAAAAATTAATAAGGAAAAACAGCAAGGGGAAAAAAATAATAGCAAAACCAAAGTGAAGCTAAAAAAAAAAAAAAAGTTTCCATAGCTTCTGAGTCTTCAGCTCTTTTTTCCAGACACATCTCTAATCCTCCTGTTGCCTCCCAAAGAAAGTTTTCCTGCCCTGTAAAAGTTAGATAGCTGGCCTCTTTTGTCCTGAATTTATCTTTGTAGAAGTCCCCTTGAAGGTTTAAAAATGAAGAACAGCACAATCCTTGTCCCTTACCTGAGCAAATTTGGTGTATTTTCATGCTGTTCAACTTGAATATCTGGGCTGGTAGTTTCCACTCTCCCTTGAGAGGAGATTTAAATCTCTCTGTTACATGCTGGGAACCAAGTTATAATTTTTAAGGTTTTGTTGTAAGACCTAGACCCTTGCTGGCCTAATTGTATGTTAGGTAAAACCTCAGAAGATGTATATCTTTTACATTGGTTGTCTTGTAAAATCAGATATAAAAACCAACCCTGTAAGAGCTGATAAACCAAAGGGGGAAAAATCCCCAACAGAACAAGACAGACCTACATTAACATGTGGAATTTGGGATTTTTTTTTCCTTTTGGAAAGGGCAGCACATGTTAAGAACAAGGAGACAGTTTTGACATCTCTGAACTTGTTTCCTTTAAATCAATAGAGTCACACTTACTATAAAGTTTGCAATAGATGGATCATTCCTGAAATTTTAAACGTGAGAAAAATATAAACCCTCTCGACTCTGGATTTATGGCAGATATAACATTTATTATCTGAGCCTTTTGCCATCTTTACCCCATCTAAATATAAGGCTGAAAATATCAAGATCTGTAATTAACATCTTAATATGATTGATAGGTTATTTTGATTACTTCACTTTTGCAGTATTTAATTTTTAAGCAAGCACAGGTCTCTTGTCAATAGCTGTATCAGTCACACAGAGAGTGAAGACCCTGTTAGCTGCAGTTTTTGGTAAAAAAAATTACTCTGATCCAGTAAAAAACCATGCATGTTGCTGCAATTGGTTGTTCTAAGCATTTTGTTTTCAAGATTATTTTAAAATAGGAAATCCTAATGGATGTAGTAGCCAGTGCCTTTACAGCAGATATGATTCATCCTCCCCAGGAAGTGTCTTCTTTACAACCAGAGTATAATTGCCATGGGGAACAGCCACGAAAAACTGAATTGGCTAAAAGTCAAAATAGGAAATGTTTCTACTGAAGAAATCATCATAATAAAGACATATATTTTTTTAAAATATATCTTTTCTTATATTGGTAAAGAATGTGTGTTTTCATGCACTCAGCGGTGGACAATATGTCAAATAATGAATTTTAGTTTTGAGGAGATGGACAAAGCAGAGTGCACGTGGCCATTCAAGCAGTACAGAGGTGGTGGACTTTTCCAGGCCACCCAGGATATTGTGTAAGTTTATTAAAATATAAGCATGAACTTCAGTAGGTGAGGTGTGTCAGGAATGGGTGCCTTTGGGGGGCTGGGAATCTGGAAAGAGGCTTAAAATCAGCTGCCTTGTGTTTGAGAGTTGATCTTAGCCCTTATGGTGTGGGAAATGAGCATGAACATCAGCTGAACATCCCAGGGGATTTGTCTTACTGGTCATGAAATCAAATTCTGGCCAGGGACAGAGTTCAGCTCTCTTATCTGATGGGTTTTAGCTGAAGACTTTTCAAGCTAGTTGGCAATGTTAAGACATGATCTATTCTCAGGGTCGTGGCTGTATCAGGATGAGAAAAAAACAAGTGAGAAAATATGGATAAAGCATTCCTGTGGCCCAAACTTCTTGGGAACAGAGCTGAATGCTGCAGCTGGAGCACTTTGCATACCTATGGCACTGAAATAACCCCAGAAGAGATTAGGCCAGGCTGTGGAAGAAGGGAAGTAGCTCTTTCCTAGCTCTGTGTACCGTTTGTCCTGAAAACATCCCAAACTGGCAGCTCCCTCCTTCCTCCAGTCCCTTCTGGTTTTAAGCCTGGC
Organism: Heliangelus exortis; assembly: GCF_036169615.1. Lineage (NCBI taxonomy): Eukaryota > Metazoa > Chordata > Aves > Apodiformes > Trochilidae > Heliangelus > Heliangelus exortis. Next base: position 19,185,848 of record NC_092433.1, on the reverse strand, counting down.
TTAAAAATCACATTGGAAAGATTTGGCTTAGAGAAGTAATGTGGAAGAAATGAAAGTGGCTGGAGCTTACACCTATTTGAATCCTGCAGCTCTATCTGGGACAGGGGCTGCAATGCCAGCCAGGGTTAGGCCAGACCTGATTACCTGGGCAAGGAGTTAGGAGAGGCTCAACTGAGCTGGGCACTGAGTGAGTTCCCTGGAAAGAGAAGGCTCAGAGAGAGTATTTTAATGTCTTGCAAAGGACTTGTATTCCAAGACATAAAGAGAGCAAGGTTTGAGTCATTCTCTATTACAAAAATACCCAAATGAAGATATGCAATGCAGTTTTCCTGGCAGACTAAACACGGCTGAGAAAAAAATAAAATACCCAACCAACCTCAAATGCTACTCCCCAAACCCCCTTCAATCTGCCTGGAATATGGTTTTCTTTACAAATCCCTACTTAAACTCTTTAAATGGGCTTTTAAACTTCCCACTGCCTTTTCCCCAGCCCCATCCCTACCTGCAGCCCACGATAAGCAGCTGGCAGGGGGCTGTGCTCAGCAGATGGCTGGCACTGGGGCTCCTGCATGTGTTTGCTCAGCTCTGGCACTAGGCAGGGATGAATGGTATATATAAAAAAATCCTTCACAGTCGTTGGATTAACAAAAAGAAAAATATAATACAGTCTGGTCCATCCGAGTGGAATTATTATTTTCAAAGAGCTTGGTTTGAACTCGGTAGGGTTTTTTTTTTTCAGAGGTCCCCAAATCACCTGGGCATCTGCGAGAGGAGATCAAAAAATTATCTGGGATCATTGTTATTAGGATTAATAACAGCAGTACTGGTCATTTTTGTAACCAACCAGGATTCCTCTGGCTCTTGCTTCAGTCAGCAGTTAAGTGAGCTGAATCCATGCTGCAGGGAGATTTTCCATGGCATGGATTTTCTTAGGAATGCTCTATCTCCATTAAAGCAGAGAGAGCAGTTTTTAATCATCCGAGCCAATTGTTGGGAGGAAAAGAAGATATGGCAGGGAAATAGCAGGCTTGATTTCAGCAAGTGTTATTTTCACTGGTGATGGTATTTGGATGTTGGGTTATTTCAAGGAGCAACATTAAGTGTGTGGTCTCTGTACATGTTGTGCGTGTCTTAAATAATAAAAAAGAGAGGAATCTGCAGGAAGAAGCTCAGAAGCTCATGGAGGAGTGAGGAAAATGCAGGACTGCTTGGTAACCCTTAGAAAAAAAAATATAAAAAAGGAAAAAAATGTGGAAAATAGCTTGATCTGATCTTGCTCTCTGTGATATTCACAGTTTTTTAGTGCATGGGTCTCTGCAGGATGGCTGAAAAAGTGGGGATGCTGTGAGAATTGTGTCCCTGCTAGAGAAAGCAAATAACAGTGTCTCAAAAGCAGAAAGAGATCGAACCAGAGTCAGTGCTAAAGGGTTAAGAGAAGTTCAAGAAGTTAAGCCATGATGTGCACATCATGTCCTGCAGATGAGCATGTGAAGCACCCAGAAAGTCCCCTTTGGCAGGCTGAAAGCTGAATCTTTCTTATATCTTCTCATTTTCAGTGTGCACTTCATCAAATCCTGTAAATGTAATTTTTTTTTTTTTTTTTGCCTACTCAGGATAAATATCTGTTGACATCTACTCCCAAAGTCCCAAGCTTTGATAAATCCTCCATCACTAGCTAGAACTAGTTCTTTCACAAAGCAATCTTCCTTGCTCATGCACTTCTATTTCTTCTAGGAGTCTGCTCTTTCATCTTTTGCTAAAAATAGTGAGAAAATATTTGAGGGTTTTATTGCAAAAGTATAAACTTCAGTTAATTTCCATATCTATTAGTAAAGAGTTTTTCCTTAAGGCACGGTCCACAAATGTCTGTATACTTCAAATTCCATCTTGGCTTAAAATAGATCTTGGAAGTAAAGCTCAGCAAATGAGCAAATCAGAAGTGTTCCCATCATTATTAATTTTTTTCCAAAGCTAAAAATTTCTAAAACCTTGGGCTCAGCTCCTCATTTCTGTACAGCCTAGCCTAGAGGCAGGTTGGAGGCTAAGTTATCATTTCACCTGCAAGAAGCATCTGGTGAGTGGTAAAAAAAAATGTTAAATTGAGCCCATGTTGCAGACCTGGAGCAGGTACCTCATTATAAGAAAGGTTTGGAGAACACCTCAGCTGGGATTAAAGTTCTCTCTGATTTTTGCTGTCAGATGTTCCCCATCACACCTCTTGCTGGCCCTGGTGGTGACTCCATGCCCATCCCTGAGGGGCCACTTGCTCCTTTCCAGCCACAACATCCATGAGAAACCCCACAAAAGCAGCAGAATTCAATAGGGATAAATAAATGCAGCAACATACTCAGGGCACACAGAGCTACAGAGCAACACAAATGCAATGGGCAGAGGTCTGGGAAGCATCTGCTTTGCTGATCTCACCTGTTCAGTGAGGCAGGTAGAGCAGTTTGGGACCCTGGAACCCTTCCAGCATCCAGCATTCCCAACAAACAGAGACCTTCTGCTTCAGCTTATGTTCCTTTCCTCCTGCTGCTGTGTTGGGTTTATCTGGAGCCCACAAATCCCCCATCAGCACACCCAGAACCTTCCCAGCCATGCAGTGGAGCCAGCCCTAGAGATCTGCTTTCTTTATTTTTTTTTTTTTCTGTACCTATGGGTGGAAAGCAGATTTGTTCCCACTTGAAAATTTGGGCTTTTGGGCTCCCTTGGAATGTGGCTGCTAATAGGAATCCAACATGAACACCAGCTTGAGTTTGCAACTTGCTGGTGCTGCCAATACTGTTAGGAAAATGATTCTGTGCATAAATCAAACTACTACAACCCTGAGAGCTGGGAGAAACCATATGCATTGGGGAAAAAAAAAAAAACCAACAAAAACAAACAAAGAAACCAAACAACCTGCAGCATATAGATTAAAAAAATATAAGAAAAAAAGCACCAAAGAAAGGAGAAAATACTTTTTCAGAAAACCTGGGGAAGGCAGGTTGAAATGGGAGTTGTGCCAAGCCTCCCAGCACTTCATTCAGTGCTGCTCAGGATACCCACTTTGTTTGGTGGGTGGCACCTAAGTAAAACTCCTGGTTAGGCACCCAGGGTGCTGTGCTGCCCATCAATTTGCCTCTGCATTTTTTTTTTTTTTCTCCCTGTCCCTATCTATCTACTGTCTTGGGTGCTTCTGCCTAGATACAAGCTTTTGAGGTCAAAACCCAGCAGTGTTCAGCATGAGACCTGTCAAAATGCTGCTTGAGTGTCCCCAGAGAGGATCTCAGACAAGAGGTCAGTATGTTTGAATCATCAGCAGGAATCACCCCCAGAAATAAATCAAGAACAAAAGCTCAAGACCTTTGTCCCTGGAGACTCAGAGACACCTGGGGCAGAGGCTCAGGAGTCACCAGAAAACCCCAGAGGACCAAATCCAGCAGCCCTGGGCCACGTGTGCACAGAGAGAGAAGGGGAATGGGCAGGGGGGGAGATTCTTTTGTTGGGAAAACAAATGCAACTTCTGCCTCTAAAAGTAAGGACAAGGGGGGTGCAGTCACCCAGGGTTCCTGGCTTGGTTAAATACATTGCCAAGAAATACAGAAATCAGATATGCTGAAATAATTCCCCTTTCTGCATCTCAGCATTGAGTGTGGGCCTGGCTCTACTTAGCAACAGTAAACTAGACATAAAGTAATTAACTCAGTGCTCTTTATTTTTCTAATGTAAATGGCAATGACAGCAAATTGTCTTAAATAATAATGGACTGCTTGCAGAATTTCCATGGACAAGACAATGCACTTCCCTTTGATAAGATTTTACACCTGTACAGACTTTATAGCAGGAGAGGTAAATTACTGTTCCCGTGGCTTCAGCAAAATGGGCTGTGCAGATAAAGTATTTTTGCAGAAATATGAAGGCTTCCAGATGTTTCACATATTCTTCTCATTGATTTAAACTGAATCTTCACATGACTGCATGGGGAGTTCAGGCAAGGTGTGCATAAAAGGCACAAATGCACAGAGGTAAGGATTTGGAGCTAGAAAATGTAGCATTTCATACCAGTTTTAAATGCAAATTATGCATTTGATTGACTATCTCTAGCCAGAAATGCTGCTAGGTGTGAAACTTTGTGTTGTTTCTGATCTCATGCCAAGAGAATTCAAAAGTATAAAGCTAATAAAGCTAATTGGAATTGCTCCAGTTTCCATATGTGCTCTCTAAATTAAGCCTGAGGGTATGAAATGTCCAATTTGAAGATTTGCCTGGAATCTAAAATTTACTGAAGAATTATTAAGAGATTTTTGAGGAAACAATCAAAAATTTAATCCAAAGCCATGTGGCAAATAATAGAGACACAGAGACTTCCTCAAAGCACAGATGTGGATTTGGGGGAAGTGTGTGTGTGAACAGAGAAATAACCTGGGATAAGGTTTCCTCAGTTAGGGGCAAACTGCTCCAAAAGAAAACTGATTTTTTTCCTATAATTTCAGGCTGCTTACAACAAGGATGTTCACACTTTATAAGACTGCTGCTGTACACTCTATTTTATTGTGGGTCCTTCATTGTTGAACCCAACATCTTGGGAAGATTTTTTTTCTTTTTTTCTTAATTTACTTGGATCAAGGAAAAAAAACATGTTATTTTGAGACCTTGCTCTTGCAAGCAGAGCTTGGTGTAAGGAGTAGAAGAGCTTGGTAGAAGGAGCCATTTAGTCAGAGGCTTACACTGAAGCACACACTTCAATCCCATTGAAATGAGAGAGCTTTGGAAGTGTGATTAAAGCTGAGAGCATCTGCAGCTCTGCTGCCAAAGGGCCATGGGCTGGGGAGAAGTTCATGTTACACAGAATTTGAATCAGACAAACCAACTTTAGGTTGGTGCTTGCAAACTGTTCTGTTAAACATATTTTTCCCACCCGTGTTAAAATGGATTATTTGCAAAATTGTCCCAAGAATCTGTAGCAGGAATAAACAGAGAAGTTTTCAATGAAATTCCTTAGCTGGTCACTTATGATTTTAGACAATAAAACAACCTTGCAAATAAAGTTTGAACTTCATTTTCATTAAAATTCCAAAGGAATGCCATTCTGCTGAATTGGTGTTTCACCAGCTGGAAGGCAACATTGCAAATGGGATTTGAAACATTATTATAAACTTTGCAAATAATTTTAAATGAGATGTAACTTAACCTGTGACAGAAGAGCAATCTTTGCCTCATTTTTCTTGAAATATTTTAGTCTTAACTGAAGTTAACAGCAGCATCCCTGTGATGAGACTGCTAAATTCAGCAGTTTTAAGACAACAGAACCTGGCCAACTAATGCAAGAGAACTTGGATGTAGAGTGTTTGCTTCTAAATGAGTTTTAGGAAGCTTTGAAATGATTCTTGCAATTATATTAATGGGAATGCTTTAATAGCTCCATGCAAATATTTCTGATGAGCTGAGGGTGATAGTGTGATAATTCTACCTTAAAATAGGAGAAGCTGCTGCTGAAACTGTGTTGGAGTGGTCCCTGGAGAGCCAAGCAGCTGCACCAAGGTTTGACTTGCTGATCTTCCAGTTGCCTTTTAGCCAGGAGCCAGGAGGATATTGGCAAACATTGTTCAGTCCAAAAGAAAGGAATAATCTTTAGAAGAATGTCCATACACTTCTAAACCTGTAGGGTCTTAAAACCCACAAAGTGATTGTGAATCTAGAGCTCCTGGGTTAATAGCTGGAAAGCAAATGCATTAGGAAGTCCAGCAGGAAGAGGCTGATAAGAAATATTCTTTGTTCCACTGGAAACAGCAATATTTAAGATAAAAGTAGAGTATGTTTTAGAGTGGAGATGAATCTAACTTCCAAATAAAACATGAAGTGAATATTGAAAAGAACAGCAGGGAAAGCACTTTTTGATTTTCTTCCTGAGTTCAATAACTGAACTTTAAAAATAATTTATTTTTTTGTTTGTGTTGATAGCTCTGTAGCAAAAGGAAAACTCAGGTTTTACAGGCTTTTTATAGCCTGCATCAGTCTTTTGTATCTTATTTGCTGTTGTGGTTTGGGTTTTTTTTCCCCCTTAAAGCAATGCTCTCTCTTTCTACATTATTGACATAAGGCAAAGAATATCCAAGATAAAAATTGCACTGTAGTTTTGGGGAAAAGAAAATGTAAAATGCTGAAAAATTAAATGTCTATTGTAAGTTAGTGCAAATGGGCTGATTGCAGGACCCAGCTGCACCTCTGGGTACTTGGGATCTCCCCCAGCTGATGCTGCTGAGACAGAGGAATTCAAAGCAAATTCCAGATTTCTTGCTCTTCATCAGAATACTGAGTCCTGATCACTAAATAATTTCATTTTTAGCTTAATTTTCACCAATTTATTCTCCTGGTTCTATTCAATCCATCACCAAACTGCTCCCTTTCCACGTGCAGCCTCTTTGTTTCATTTCACAAGGAGAGTTTGTGGGCATTGCAAGCAGCTCAGAATATTAAATGGAGGAGCTAAGCTATCTGTCTTTTTTGTGTTCATCACACCAGGATATTAGTAACGTTCCTCAGGCACTGAAACCTCATTTACTCACAAACTACGTCAGGCTTTCAGCACTCACTCTGCTGAAGGCTGCACATCCCATTTTTTTCAAGGCAGGAGAAGCAAATGGGTCTTTTGATGGAAGGAGAACATGACTTGGCTCTAATCTAGGTAAAATACCACTTCATGGGGTTTTATACAACTCCTATGAAAATGTCCTTCAGAAGTTAAGGCTGTAGCTGGTGCAAACACAGGGGGAAATGCAACTCCACCCTGAGGCTAAAAGACTCACTCTTTCAGGATCTTGGAGAGGCAAGAAGAGGAAAAGGGAGAAAGAAAAGCATTTTGTAGAAATCACCTTTTCCTTTGCTGTTTCCCACCCTTTCAGATTTTAAGGATGATTCTCCAAACATCAGCAAGGAATCTGCTGTATGAGTCTATACTAGAAATTGTCTCAGCTCCCCAGGATACTCCATGGGCTTTTCTCATGATGGAAAATCCTTTACAGGGCTTGAATTCATTATTTTATAAATGACATTAGATAATATTAATATTGGTGATACCAACATCAACCTCTCAGTCCCCCTATGAGCATACAGAGGGTTAAGACCTATGCACCCCAAAGCTTCCTTTGCCCACTCTGCTCCCTTATGGTGAACATCAGCCCTGGCTGGACTTCAGAGCCTCGGGGCTGAAGATAAGGAAAACTCATTTGTTAACAGTGTTAGAAAGAAAAGTCTTTCACTTAAGTTCACCTTGTGTTAAGGTCTCTAGGAGAGTTACTTATTTCTATCTGAATGAAGTTCTCCAGCCACAGATATCAGAGAATTTGTAAAGTTCATGCTGGTAGAGTTTTGGAATCCGATGATGGGATGAAAGAGATTCATATTCTACCTTTGGGCTCCTCAGGGAATATTTCTCTTACAAATGGGAAGTGCCAATGTTCCTGTAAGCCTCACAACCAGGCTGAAGTGTTACAGGGTAGGGGATAAGCTCACCCAAGACAAAATTTGCTTTTTAGTGTCTTTTTGGTAGCGTGGCTAACGTCGTGGGATAGACATGAAATGCAGGCCATGAGTCTTGTGAAAGCCAGGAACAGGCTTTAAAACAGGGTCTTCACCTATTGTGCTCTTATAAACATCTGGTCTTTCATGGGAAAAGCTATCAATATCTTCAATTAAAATAGAATTTCGTATCAGTGAAATAATTCAGATGATGTGACTCTGATTTCTTGTCAGTGATTTATTGCTATTCTTACCATGGTGGCACCATGAAGTTATGTGCTGCAGAAATGGGACTGAAGTGGACAGTTCCACATAATGTAGGTATTTCTTTGACTTTTTTTTCTTCTGATTAGTAGTAGTTATCTCCCATAGATGAATGAAAAGATTGCTGATGAGTGGTTTAAACCTAAGGAGAGGACACAGAAAGTGAGAGCTGCTTCTTCAAGACGGGATTTTATAGCTCTTACTTAACTTCATGGAAGGAGGAAAAAACACCTCTTTCAAGCTTGGCTGGATTTGAAATTATCTATTGTCATGCTTCCTCTGGCTCAGCATCCTCATGGGCTGCTCTTGGTAACATCTTCATTTGAGGATTAAATAGTCTGGTTAATGCATATGCAACAGACTTCTAATTGCCTCGGTTGCAGCACTCCTCGGTCAAATTTCTCTCTCAAAGGCTGGCACACAGGCATGAAAAAAAGGCTTTTTCCTCAGTAGGTTCACAACTGGGGCTGGAAGAGGATGTGGGAGGAGGGGAAGAACACTTCAGCATCTCCAGTGAAGCAGGTGGGTGGGAGAGCACAGTCTGGTCCCTCTGATACACAAAAATTAGCAGAAGGAAGAAAAGAGGAGATGGCTGCCAAAGCTGAAGTAGCAGTGCCTTCAGAGGCACAGGTGGGTTAGATATGGGGGGTTTTGTTATTTCAAGACTTCAGGACTTAAGAAATGCTTTTAGAGTAAAGTTACAAAGTTGAGGAAATTTCTTGGGTAAGACAATGTTCCTTTTTTGCCCTGCTGCATCATTTCTGGTGGACACAAAGTGGTAGCATTGCTACCATGGCAGGGGCTGAGAATGAGATGATCTTTAAGGTCCTTTCCAACCAACCCATCCTGTGATTCTACAAGCCTTTTGAAAGCTCAGATGTATATAACAGAGGCAATTCCATCCTTTCATTTTAAATTGTTGACCATCAAATTAAAGTGGGATTTGATAGGCTCTAACCAGTATGAAATGGTTTTCCAGTCAATCCCTTCTCATGTTTCCTTCATTCAAAGCTTGCCTGAAGCCCACATGTGAGTTTCTATCTTTCTATCTATGTCTCTCTCCTTATATCTCTACCATATGTCTTTGAGAGCTTTATTTATTTTCCATAGTAATTTCTCAGGAATACTTGCCAATCCATTACAGTATCTATTTCTTCTTAGTTTGCAAAAACAAGTCTTAAACCCATTTACATCTCACACACCAAGGGCATCATTCACCTCACACCAGTGCTACAGCTTGACCTCACAAAATGCTGGGGAAGGAGGTATTATAACAGCCTTTACAGTTTGATTTAATTACACAAAATAAACCAAAAAACAAGCCTAACATTCAAACACAGGAAAAGCATTGCCACCTTTTTAAAATATTAAAAGATATGTGGGCACCATCCTCCTCATAACCTGACTGACATCTGCCTGGTGATCAAGACCCTTTTGTTCCTCATGTGAATATTTTGCAAAGGAAAAAGTCTTGTCAAGGCCTAGAAGATGACTTGTGAGATGGGGCTACTGAGATAACATCTGAAATGTCTGAACTGGACACAGGGGGTTAGAAATTCCTTCTAGCTAGGTGACCACTCACCACTGACCAGAAAGCAATGGTTAATGGTATGAGAACAGCAGCTGCAGGGACAGTAACTTGTCACCTCTCCAGGGGCTCCAGCTTCCACATCACATCCCCATTTATGGGAACCATGGGACCTGTAGAATGGTTACTTATCACCTCTGCTCCTCCCTCAAGAAGAATGATACCAACCATCCCCTTTGAGTGGCAGAAGGTCACAGCTGTAATGCTGAGCAGCCTTTTTCCAGTGCCAGCCTGCAATGTGTCTCTGCTGTCACCCTTTCCCCCCCAGAGGGGCTGTTTCTAGCTTTTGCCAAACCATATAAATCAATGACTCCCACACTGCCCTATCAGCACTTTTCAGCTCTCTTGCAGACAAGAGGCACCATCTCTGAGAATAACCTCCAGTGAGCAGGAACTCCTTTTTCCCATCACCACCAACTCCACCAAACCCAACTTTTTTACCACCATCTCTGAAGAGAAGTCTTGAAAAAACCACATTGCCACCAAGTTTCAGAAACCCCATCCAGAAGCAGATTTATGATCAGCTGAGGCCGCTGCAGTGAGGGAGGTACATGGAATTGTTATCAGATCTATTTTGCTAATATCATGCATATTTTTAGCTCCTGACCTATATTTAACAAATATATGCAATGTGACACATGCCATCAGAAATTAGATGTGTCATTATGAAAATATAAAGAACGTGACACACACCATTAACACGAGTCACAAATCATCACAGTCCTTCTCCATTACAGCCACCCAAGCACTTCTAAAATGAGGAAGCCCACTCTCTCTAGAAGCAGATAGTTTAGCTGGTGCACCTTGTCTTTTATTTTTTAAATAAATGGAGCTCCTGGCTCCATTCTGTGCCATTATCCTACAATTCTTTGCTGAGATTACATTCAGTCTTTCCTGTAATATATGGTCAGAAAAGAGGCAGCACAGAAGCTCGTTCCTGGTAGCACTTGGCACATGCTGATGGGATTTGTGTAGATTAAAAAGCAGAGCAAGTTGATAATCTAATGCAAAATATCTTGCAGCCCTAAATCAGAAAAGGCAGCAGCCCTGTTTTGCCTCTCACTACGTCTTTCAAGAAGTCTCAAACTCTGCTGCTCTTTCCCATCAAAGCAGGTGATCCATTTCTCACTTTCTCCATTCACAGTGCAAAGTGATTAATTAAAATTAAATTCCTAGAAGTGTTAGAGGGGTTGTGTCAACAACATGTGCTAATATCTCCAGTGCTATCAGAGTCATCTTCATTTTAAAGAGGCTCTTTGTTGCTAGGAAAAAAAAAAAAAAAAGTGGATGAAAAACATTTTCGAGCCAAAATATCTTGTTTGGAAAGGCTGTGGTAACAACTGGGTTTTAAAGAAACCTGCCTCTAGGATTATTCAAACAAGAGTTTATCAAAGGAATAGCAGTGTGTACATAGAGGTATAGTTAAGGGGATAGTAATGCTTCAAGCACCATCGAGGGTATGTGTGGAGGGGACCTTTGAGCTTCTGCACAGCCAGGCAGGAGAGATGGGAAGAGATACACACAGGGAGAGGCAGAACTATTTCTGAGGATGTGTTTGAACACCCAGGACTATCCCTGTCTTCTCCCATTTTTTTCAACTTTGAAAAATCCTTCTTCGGACCTGGGAGATGAAGAAATTCGGTTTTGCTCTCCCCAGTCTGGGGGAAGAAACAACAAGGTTGCAAAGCTCCTTGAGGTCATTTTGATTAGGGATGCTGCCAAAATCTGTGCCACCCTCAGTCAGCATCCTGGGAGAAGGGGCGTCCCCAGATCTCCTTGAAACAGTTTGGCACAGAGGTCTGAAGGAAGAAGATAAATCTGGGCTGCAAACATGGTCCTTTTTGCAGATGGTGACAGACCAAGCAAGCATCTGTCCTGCCAGCCTACTGATGAGGAGGTAGATAAATTTTAAAAGGTTTGTCAACATCAATTTGCTTCCAGCCTTCTCTGAAATACAGTCCAGGGTGTCTTAGGATCATCCTCAAGAAGTTCCCATCCTGAGATCTCATGCTCTATTTGTCCCTGGTGACTGTCAGCCTTGATTCATTACCACAGTAAACTGAATTCTTTCTGCCCCTTTCCTCTGCATCCACAGCAGAGGATTCAGACTTTCTGTGTGCACAAAACCATGTCCTAGGAAATCCCTAAAAATGACAAAAATCTTTAAATCAGTCTTCCTCTCTCCTGACACACTGATCTCTTTCACACCCCTTTTGTCCTCTCATTGCCACCCAGTTGCCTGTGTAGTGCCACGCTGAACTTAATGCAGGCAGGATGGGCTTGCCAGCCTGTCAGGCTTGGAAAAGTCTGATTAAAAATTGTGTTGCTCATTAGTCATTACAAATCAACCAGAGAACAATGCTCTCTGGCCAATTTGTAAACAAACAGCCTGCCCAACCCATTCCAGACTCTCTCTTTAAGGAAGAGAATAGAGACCATCTCATAAATAACCCCCTTGTTCTGCTGCAGACACATAACTCAGGGCAGTTTTTCTGGGGAGATAAATATTCCATAATTTCATTTTCTACAAAATTGCCTCCTACGAATTTTGGCTTCAGATATCCCTAATGCCAATAATGATTCATAAATACTTTATGAAAGCAAGCATAGTGTGTGATGTGTGCCTGTTCTCACGTGGACAAAGAATTACCATTACAAGTGATAAATTAGTACCCTGAGAATCCTGTCAAGAACATCACACTAGCAGAAAAAAACTTTCAATCTGAAGAAGAGACACACGTTCCTCTGCTGTATTACTCAGGCTTTGGGTGCTTGCAAACCAAAAAGGAATTTCCAGTATATTTGCTGCCTATATTCTCCTCCATAAACACCTCCTCAGTTCTCGTGGGCACCTGAGGGTCTAGAAAGAGCTTTGGAACCAGTCACATAATTCTTTTAAGGTCTTTTTTTTTCCAGCTGTGTTTAACATTCCCTACTTGCTGAAATCAGTTCCCAAGTTGTTCCTGGTGCCCTCTTTACCTGGGTCTCTAAAAGAAACTCTTCAAATTTTGTCAGGGCCATATCATTGCTCATTGAAGGTGGGAGAATTATATATTCAAGATATATCCTCCAGATTCACATTTTATATTCCAAATCCACTAATCTGATAAGAAAGTTTTCTATTCAGTCATTCAGGTCATTAATAATAATATTGGATATGATTCCAACAGAATCCCATTTGATGTCTCTTTTCCTTTTGATAAGAAATCATGAATTCTTGAAGTATGTTTATCTAATGAGATTTTTTATCTAATGAGTTTTGCAGCCAATTCTTGTTTCATTAGATTATGCATTCTAAACACTTCATAATTATCCAATGGTTACATTCTAGAAAAGGTCAAGAAATGGGAAAATGATAGCAAGTGAAAGCTTGCAATATTTTCCATAGCCCTGATTCCTTTGCTGAATTACACTCTCAAAAATAATTGCTTGCGTGCTTGAAGTCAGGTCCATATGGAAATAATTTTAGGATTTAACCTATCATGAAGACTGAAGCATTTTGAAAATATCACCTAAACTGCAAAATGCTGCTCCCATAGTATAAGGATCAATGACTGTAAACTAGAGACCCCAGTAAAGTTGGCAGTGATGTTAACCAGCAAATCTTTCTCATCAGCCATATTCCATCTCCTGGTCATGAAGCAAGGAGGATTCTATTTTGAAGTACCTGGATAAAAGCCTATTGCTTCAATAAATAACAGAGGGTCAGATGTGAGCTGTGTATGTTGAGGAGTTCCTCATTAAAACAAATGTATTGATGGGAGGATCATCTATTAAGACAACATAATATATAGACAGCTGGATCATGTATAATTTAAAGTGTTCTCACTTTACAAAGCTGACAACTGAACAAATATAATTGATTCATGTATTGCAATATTCATTCCATTAGGTAGAATATACATCCAAAACTGGAGATGTCAATCAAATCAAATGAATGTGTGTTTTCAGAGAGCACTGCTATTCCTTTTATTAAACCCAGGAAAAAAAAAAAAAAAAAAAAAGTAAAAAAAAAAATCCAATCACTATTTTTGGATTCAGATTCAACAAGAGTGTGACTCCTGCAAGTTCTGTGGCAATCAACACACATTTATTTCAGTCATGCTAGAAAATTACTCCAGATACCTTTGATCTATTTAATGTGTAAGAAAATAAGCTATTAAGTTAGCAGTCTCCATAAACACTCAAAGCAAGTAGTTTCACTGACGTATCAGTAGGGAAGATTCTCACTTACACCAATTTTACACTCTGTTGCTTTCAGGCAAAGTTACTCTTGATTTACACCAGCTCCAGAGACTGGAGCAGGGCCCGTATTTTAACTGCTGTCTTCCACAGGTTGATCTGTGGCTCCTGAACTGCTGGGTGAATAATGCTGAGGCAAATATTACAGGTTCTGTCTGCATTGTTGGCTTGGGGTTTTTTTTTTAGTAGTAATTTACTTCTGAGCCTTGGGAATAAACCCAGAAATCTGTCATAAACAAAGCTCTCGTTTCCTTCGCCACGCAGGGCTGTGTGTAAAACATCCCCTAAGATACTCACTCCTTCCACAAGGCTGCACAAACCCTGGGCTCCTGCCTCAAAAGTTCCTGATGCCTCTGAGCTGCAGGGTGCTAAAGAGCCATGGACAGGCATAATCCCCCTGCAAGCATCACCCCAAAACCCTCCCAGCCCCCGTGAGCATCACCCCAAAGCCCTTCCAGCCAAGCCCTTCTTGGCAGAGACGTTGGGGAAGGAGGGAACTGAGCTGAGAAACCAAACGTTGCAGTTTTCCCCCCATTTTATCCCATCTGAGGACTTTTTCCTTCTCTCATGATGCTTCTCCTGCAATGGCTGCAGGCAGGGTGGTGCCCAGGGAGAGGCTGAGCCCGAGAAGCTCTTCCCAAGAGTTTATATCCTGGGGGCTGGGTGGTTACAGGGAATGTTCCAGTTTTGACCTCTCTGGTACCTGCTGCTGCCTTGGACACACAGACACATCCAGGGTGGGACTCTGGTCCCTCCCCATCCACAGAGAGATAAGGGTATGAAAGGCCATGTGTGTGTGAGCTTATATTGTGAGTCATACTATTATATAGAAATAATTATACTATTATATAGAAATAATTATACTATTATATAGAAATGATATATATTATACTCTTAGTATATAGAAATATTGTATTTCACATAGAAACCTATAGTGTTGTAAATAATGTATCTTATGATATTCCAGCTTATGTCTTCATTGAAATGAATGGAATTGGAAGTTATTAAGTACTAGATCAGGCAGCAGAGCCAGCAGGATTGTCCCACCCAGCTGCAGAAGGCTCCAACAAACTCCCATTCATCACCCCTGGGTAATTTGGGAGATGATGAATTAGGGTTTTCTTCACACATGATCACACAAATTCCTTATACAAGAGCTGCTCAGCACCAGGTGACAAGGAACCAGGCTCTGGGTGGTCTGTGGAGGAGCCAGAAGGGGACTCAGGGCAGTGGAAGCCTTAGGGAGTGGTGGCATTTATCAGATGCTCCAGGGGCACACAGCTCCTGATAAAATGCCCAGGAGAGTCATTAGGTCAGACACAGCAAACTGGTTATTTTCCAATCAGCAGCCAGGAATTCTTTAACAGAAGAAAAGCCCAGGGCAAGATGAATCCCCTCCCTGCCAGCCCACCTGATGCTTTTCTGCAAGTTCTGCATCACCACTCAAGCAGGTTTAACCCTCCCCACAGGGTTCACCTCAGGCTCTGGGTCCCCTTCCTGCCCCAAAGTGGCATCCAGAGCCAGCAGCAGGCAGCTCTCCCCTGTCTGGGATTATCTTTTTATGTAGAACATAAAATCTGCTGTACATCTATGGTAAACTGTGAACAAGGCAACCAGCTCAGCCACCCGTCACAGCACCATATGGTTGGATGTAAGGAAAAAAAAAAAAAAAAAAAAGGTCCTGCAGATTATATTATAATGAACAGAAATGAGTGTCTTCACTAGTATAAATAATTAAACTTTTGTATGTCTATAGCTATATATATATATATATATACACACACATATCTGTGTCCCCCTATTTTTTGTTTATGTAAACATACACAGAGACAAATTCAAATCTAAATCAAGCCATTAATTTAAGCCATGCATACAAAGAGGGAGAATACAAAGTACCCAGAGGAATATGCTTCAGAGGGTCACAAATCCATCAGAAAATAACCTGATTTCTTGATTAGCTTAAATGAGCCTACAGTTATACCTTACATCACTACAAATGTCAGAGGCTGCCTGAATCCAGCTGGCAAAGCCAGAATATTTCTTAGAAAGCAAGAAGAGAGCTGCTCTTCCACCAGCCATGCAGAGGAGCCCCCCAACCCTTGGCTCTCTCTGGCTGTGGCTGGAGATGGGAAAAGTCACCTCCCAAAATGGAAACCACCCCTGCATCCTCTGTCTTCCCCCCAGGCAGGCTCTTCAGAGACAAATTGATTTCTTTTCTTTAAACTACCACTTGAGATTTCAGGCACTGAAGTGGTGGATGGTGATGAACACTGCTCCACTGTGTTCCCAAATGGTTTCCAGATCTACTCCACTTTGAGTTTGTAACACCAGGACAACCCTCCTGAGGCATTTCCAGTGCATGTTAAGCAGTCAAGAACATCCCCAGTGGAGGAGCTGACCAGTTTTGCCAACCCTAAATGACATTTCTAATGATAAACCTGATATTGCTGGGGTGTAAATAGGCAAGAGTAGACTTAAGGCATGACTGGAAGAGTTCAAAGGCAACTTCATTCCTCACTGGGAGTATATAAATGTTTAGCTGGGAGAAAGGTGAAGATGAACACCAGAAAGAAAAAAAAAAAAAGAAAAAAAGATGACATTTTAACAGCAAAGTCCATTAAGCAATACAATTATTTCCATTCTATAGCTGTGGGATATCTACCACTTGAAATTTCTAAGGATAGGTATGATGTGGTTAATCCTCTGTCTGGGTCAAATAAAATAAATGGCTTCTGGACATCCCTCTGCTACAGATCCTGACTTAGTATCCCAACTGTATGGCTGTGACTCTTTGGGGGAAATCTTTTCCCTTATTCCAGAGCACTTCATGCCCAACAGGAACAATAAGGCTGTTGACATCAAGACACAAGGAACTGCTGGGGGATAGGAAATAGCCTTTTTCTTATCTATCTGTACCTAGATTGCTGGGATTTCATCTCTAAAAAGTCAGTTTTGACCAAAATGGCTTAAGTGTTAAAAATAGCTTGTCCATTGTTTTCTTTATGTCTCCATTTTTATATATTACTGAAAAAAATAAGAAAGCTCTTAGAGGAATTGCTTGAAATAGGACCAGGAAAAGTTCTGGCCACACATAGCTTTGAGTGCACTCATAAATGTTACTTTGCTAATTAGGAGAGAAGAAGCTTGAATCTTGCACTGGAGTTCAAGCAGCAAACCTGCATTTTTTTGGAAAGAAAAAAAAAATAAAACAAACCCAACCAAAAGAGGAAAGATGAGCTCATCCCAGCTCAGCGTGGATTTTCTTTCCATCTGTAAACAGGTGCCAGCTTTCCTCCTGGCACATGTTCCATCTATAGCATCTAAACCTGCTTCCAGGGGCTGCCAGCAATGGGCTAATACAGTTAAAGAGAGTTAAATCTTTCCTTCTGCAGCAGGTTTACCAGTGAGGAAAAACGGTCCATGAGTGATGCTGAAAATAAGGTTTCTTTCTGCCTTTTGCAAAAGTGAAAACAGAGGGAAGACCCAGGACTCAGAAAGAGCTGGATACACAGTGAGTGCATTTGCAGGCTGGTTTGCCCCAGAATGTACAGAGAGAAGCAACAAACCCAGGACCAGAACAGGAATCAGAAGCCCTGAAGTGTGGTGTGAATAATCAAGAATATTAATTGAAAAGATTTTTACATGACATTTGTTAAGGAAAGCATCAAGAAATCCCCCCTTTCTTCCTGCTGAGAAGCAAGAAATAAGCAGACAGGTTTATCCCATAGCCAGTGTCTACAGCAGAAGTTTTTTTATCTCTACCTCTGGCCTAAACAGATCAGTAGCACTGAAATATTTGTGCTTCCTCCCTGAGCTAAATGCTCCATGCAGCTTTTTCCTTTAGCCTTTATCACAGGGATACATTGCTTCCCATCAAACTCCTGCTGAAACCTCAGTGGGAGGCCTCCCCAGCAGCAGTGGGGCACAGCCTAATGGTATAATTCATAACTACTCATAAGAAGAAATGTATTTTCCCTGGGGGAAAAAAAAAACAACCCAAAAAAACAAAAACAAACAAACAAACCACCAAAAAACCCCCCAAATATTCGGAATTTTGTTCCAAATTTTGTTCCAAACCCACAATATTTGGAATTATCTGGGAAACTCCTAAACCTCAGCCAGCACCAGGGCAGAACTGGTTACAGAGAAGTAAACTGTGCATTTCAAATTTACATGAGTGAAGTTGTACAGCTGGAAATTGTCCTTTCCTACAGCTTGGGGGGGTGGAGGGGGAAGGAACTCACTTCTAAGGCTCAGTTTTGCTAGAGGAAAGCAACCCAAAAGATCAGGAGCCTGGAGGGTAATTAGCACATCAGTGTGACAGGGTTTGTTTGCACTCTTCTAATTGTTTTATGAAGGCTGTATGGTAATTTGGACAGCAGCTTTTAAATGGATGAGTTGAAGAAAATTGCTGGAATGTTACAGGCTTGGAAAGACCAATTTGTTTCAATTACTCTAACCCAACCCTGGGAACTTCTGCAGCAGACAAGGGTCCTGTTCCTCCAGTGACCTCCTCCCTCCCAAGCTGAATCAGGACCTGGCACAAAGCAATCTGATGTGGCAGCAGTTTAGGCTCCCACGTTAAAGTATTATGTTATTACATTATTTTTATATTAAATTGTTATATTAAATATTATTATAATAAATTATTATAAACCATTGTATTGAATTATCATATTAAAATATTATTATATTAAACATCCACTTAGAGATATGGTCCAGCAGATGTGGTGGTGTTAGGTCATAGACTGAACTTGGTGACCTCAGAGATTCTTTCCAGCTCAAGCATTCTGTGATTCTGTGACCTCAGCTGGCATCACCAGTGCCACTTTTGCCCCTCTCTGGGGGTGCTCACCATCACCATCACCATCACCATCACCATCACCATCACTTTCCCCAGCTGCCTTCAGTTTCTCTTTGCTTTCATTGCCTCCCTCACCATCTCCTTTAGCTAGAAACTTGCTCTTTTGAGTTTCCTGCTCCTCAAATTGAAGCTGGAAGCCCTTTATTTTAGATGAAAACATGACCAGTGTAAGGAAACTCAGCAACAACAGCTGGCTGATCAAATATACATAAGGAAGAATTTGCTGCCTGGTCTTTTATAGCTCTTTTTTTCCTGTACATCATCATCCAGCTCTCTTTATTCCCTGGTAAAACATTACAAGGTATTACACAACTTGTCTGTCAAAGACCCAGCCTGAAACACACTCTCAGCATCAAACTGCTCCTGACTTATATGCTCCTTAATAAAAAGCATGAAGAAGAGAAATAATCATAAGATTGAGCTAAACCAGGGGTTTGCTGCAAACCAAGGTGCAGCACTGGGCTGTCTTGTCCTCAGAATGAAGCAGAGATTGCAGTTTGAGAGACTGTGCTGCTTTTCACAAGTTAAATTATGATTACACCTCCAAAGAAAAAAGTTCTGCTGGGCAGGTGGGAGGTTAATGCAAAATTCAGTTTACTGCTCAGCCCTGAGGATGGGGGAGCTCTTATTTGTGATGTAAATATATGGTTTAGGACAGAAGTGGATACTCATCTTTACCCAGAAAACAATCAAGACAATGTTGAAACACTGCAAACATTCTGTAAATCCACACCAACCACTGTAATATCCCAGGAAATTACTGTAATATGATGCAGTAATCTTGCAGAATATTTCTGTGCTAACCAGGGCAGAGAGACTCAAAGACATCACTCCTTTCAGGTGACATTTTGCACCACTGGATCAATTCACATTATCCCCAAAATAATGCACTGCATGGCATTAGTTTAGAACACTGAATGCACCTATGAGCAGGGATACAGATACCTGAGTCTGTGCTAACCAGGTGACTTGAAAACCAAGATTATTTCATACTTCCAAACCAAAGTAATCTGCACATTTATGGCTCTTAATGACTAGATCATGTGGCAAAACTGAAAGCATATCCATCAGGGATTGCATGCCTAGTTAACTAAATATGAAATAAGAAATGCCTGATTTCTACAGGATAGGGTAAACATCCAATTAAAATAAGATGCAGGGTACCCTTTTGCTTCTCATTAGTCAAAGCATAAAGCATTTTAGTATTTCCTAAATAATTTACTTCTATTAAAATAAAGTGAAATGCTTAAAACATTAATAGGCTACTTTACAATGCTGTAGTCAATAAGTTGCTATATGAAGGGAATGTAAATAATTGATGGCTCTATTCAGCAGAAGCAGTCTGCAGTTCTCAGCAGGCTCCCACCAAGGTGAGGGAACAGGTGACTGGGCAAGTTACCCTAAAATCCCAATTAAAAAGGCAAAACCCACTGGTGACAGAAAACTTGGTGTTGAGAGGACCTTGTGGAGCTTCCAATTCCCCCAGGCTCCCTGGGAAGGGCCTTGGTGGGACTGGGTCACACCACACCATGCCCTCAGCTCCTGGCCAGCTCAGGTTAACAAAAAATGGGACTTGTGCTTTTTGAACAAGGAGGAAGAAAGTTTTTTGAGCCAAAGACAGCCTAAAATGACAGAGCCATGGGCTGGAGGTGGCGTGGGCTGCTGAGCCATCTCCATGCCACCACCCCACAGAACATCTGTAGGTGGCCAAGGCCATGCAGGCAGCAACCCCCTCCCTCCACCATGCAGCCCAATTAATTGCATAAATATTTTGCTTCCAAAACCCCATGGATTTATCATGCATTTTGGTCAACTTCTGCAAGCAGGGGTGGTGGTATCAAGGCTGAGCACTCTGCTGGGAGGACACAACATGGGCTCTACCCCTGCAGTTTGCTGGTCCAGTGAGTTAGGGCTGCAGTCCTTTACAGTGAGCACAGAATGGGTTTGTGCAGAGAAACTGAATTAACATATTTTTCCCATGGATCATCCTGCAATGTAGAAGGAAATTTCCTTAAACTGCTTCATTCTGTAACTGCGGCGTTAATAAATAAGAATTAATTTCATCATAAGAAATTATTAAATACTCTCTCATCAAGCCACGTAGGTAATATCCTACTGAAACTTAGATTTACAGCTCAGATAATATATAGAAACATGGCATTTGGCTGGGACAGCTTTTAAGATTTTTCAAATGCTAGAATCACTTTTCATTAAAGCTGTGACAGAAACTGAGAAACTGGCACAGCGCCTTTCCTTATACGTACATTAAATCATGCATTTTGTGGCAAGATTTTTTACATTTTTTCTGTTTATAGAAGTCATGCACAATATCTTCCTTGAGTCACACCAAGATCCATCTGGATAAAGAAAGATATATTTGCCCGGTAAAGGAGAGAGCCTTAAAACTGCAGTGCTGGCTGCTTTGGGTAATTGATAAATGAAATTATTGGGAGGTGGTTGGGGAGGAGGCTTTGCCAACCTTAGCTGTGCTGGTGAGAGGGCCTGAAAAATGAGAAGCCCTTTTTTTTTGTAGGTCCCTGGAGCTACCAACCACTCAGTGCTGTACAAAATGGCACTGGCTCTTTTCTCTCTCCTCTGGGGACTCACTGTGCTGCCCCTTTTCTTTCCCAGTCCCATTTTTACAAGAGGCTGTTCCTAGGAAATGCATTTTCAGGGCCTTTTGTGGTATCCTTTTGTAAGCTGAGTATCATAAACCCAGCAAAGAAATTAAAAAGGGCTTTAGTCCCCAGATGACCTTTGCCTCAGGGAGCAACTCATTATTTGGAAACAGAAGAGATGATTAGCACAAAACAAAGCAATTTGAGCTGACAAATTCTGCTCAAGGTCTCTGAGGGAAGAGGCAATGTGCACTTTTCCTAGGCCACCCTTTGACTCCCCATCCTCAGCTTGGGAGCATCACTCCTGGAAGTGATTCTGCTCTTTTTCTTGAGATCCTCATGGAGGAGACTCAGACCCCAATCACCTTCCTCCACTTCCCCAGCTATTCCATAGCTCTGTGAAAGGAAAGGTCCAGCCCTCACTGTCAGTTTCTATGACAAGGCTGCTGGAAGGCTAAATTAAATTTGGGACCTAATTTTAAACAGAATCTCAACCTCCCAAGTAAACAATAGATGGAGCCTGCCTATTAAATCATCATGTTTTAATTAAATTCTTTGCAGCTTGTGAGTTCTTTGAACTGAGCGAGGTGATAAATGCATTGTAATTTTAATAGGGTTGTCTTTTGTGCTAAACTCACATAGAGCAGGGCCACAAGATATATAATGTGGTACCAGAAAATACTGCATGGTCTTTTGCTGATAACTGCACACTCAGGATATGACAGGGGAGCTTCATGGAAGAAACAAAAGGCAGAATAAAGTGGGTTGTTTGCAGTTACAGAGTGAAGGATTCAGAAGCACGGATTTGTGGCACTTGCAAACAAAAAATAAAAAGGCAAAAAGAAGCACATTTTCTTTTTCATGTTAAATTTTCAGGCTCCACTGAAACCAGAGGGTAATGCACCTTTGAAAGAATCAGGTCCTTAGTGGGTTATTAAAAATAAAAATAAAATAAATAAAAAAGAGCCACAAACCCAGAAGAACCACACATGACTCCTTTCATGAAATACTAGGAACAGCACATGAAATATTATTAGATTTGAATGAAAGAGACTCAGAGAAAAGCACTGACAATTCTCTTCTATTTTAGCAACACAGTGAGGCATAGAAGGTGCCTGAAAACCAGAAGTTGCAAAGTTTAAAATGAGCTCCAGCATCATCACTGAGGATCTCTGCTTCTGTACCCCTGTGGGCTGCTGCCTTCCCACACTGCTGCTGGCATCCAAAACTTCCCCAGTTGCAAACATCACACAGCAGCTCTTAAAAGATGCACCAGAGACTTCCAGAATTGCAAACACAGTGTGTTAGATGGAGAGATTCCTTCCCTCATAAAAACATCTTTAAACTGTCTGATGGTAAATAAAATCCTTGCCCCAACAAATTTTACACCTGCTGCCAGGGGAGCCAAGATTTTTTTTGTCTCTGCTTTTCACTGTTACTCCTGGGTGTAAGCACAGGGGGATGGTGCCACTGTCCTGCCCCTGAGTGTTGGCAGAAGCAGCTTCAGACACCTGGAAATAAATAAATATGCCACCAATCCCTACACTGACACTTGTGACTGATGCTTAGAATCCACAAAATATGATGCCAGAGCTGATAGGTTTCTGCTTGTAGAGACCTGATTATTCCACCTGGCTAGTGGCTTAAACAAAAGAACCACCAGACAAAAGAAATATATGTGCAAAGTCCAAGAAGCAGGCTATTATTTTCAATAGAGGTATTGTGGTGTGTGTGATTTTTTTTATTCTTCTTCTTTTTTTTTTTTTTCCCTGGCATTAGCTGCAGTAAAATGAATCATGCAGAGCAACATTTTTCACAAACCCCAAACATCCTACATTCACATAAAACTGATGTACACCAGGAATGTTCACTGGGCTGTGGAATGGGAACAAAGAGGGCTGCAGACACACAATTTGTCATCCTGATTTTATATAATAACAGGATATAAGCATATAAATGGATAGGTTTGGCAGGTGAAAAGGAAAATTATAGGGAGAGGGGAATATTGTAGGTAACTCAACAGTAGCCATATTGCCAATAGATCCTTTTGCCATTTGACAGCTGTCTTAGGAAAGGGCTGAAAAATCATTTGTACTCAGATCAGCCTGGGTTATTTAGGACTCTGCATGTTCTATGGAAAAAAAGAAAAAAAAACAACAAACAAACAAACCAGCCCATGACATTCTAATCTCAATTGTGTCACCCTGAAATTTGAGAATGTGCTTTCTGAACCTCCAAGCAATAGGTTTGAGGAATGAGGTGCTCAGGTGACTCTCTTTTCTTGTAGCAGTTTCCTGTGAGAGGACTACTAGAAATGGGAATCAGCAAAGCTGATTTTTTTCCAGCCTGCCAGCAGCATCTCTAAAAGAGATCAGTTGCAGGTCAGTATGCAAAGAAAGCCAGGGAGAAAAAACTTGAGTTTTCTGCAAGAAAAAAAAAAAAAAAAAAGCCCTCCTGGGCTTACCTCTTGCTCACTGTATGCTGAAGCCCAAGTCCATGTCCCTGCAGACAGGTGGTGGGGATGTGAGAGTGAGTTCAGAAAAGGCTGAGTAAGGATCTGACAGATTGCTGCTGCTTGGCTGGAGGGCTGGATTCCTACTGTAGTGAGACTGTAACCTGCTCCGAGCTGGAGTGCTGACATTAAACTCAGCCCTTCTGCTCCAGGCTAGGGCTAGTGTTTCATCCAAAAGCCACTCCTGAACAGTGCTAACTTTGTGGTTGACAGAGCTTTCCTTCACTGTGAGCAGGTGCTTGGGGCACTTTTCTGATGCTGACCTGATCATTGGCATTTGGGGTAAGAGACTTGGAGAAGAGAGCATTATTTACTTTCACTCCAGTGAGATGGCATTTCTCTGAGCTATCTTCTCCCAGGGAGACAGGATTTGGGGGAATGAAAGATATTATGTACTGCAAGCACCTCTCATTCTTTCAGATTATTCATTTTTTTCCCCTTTATTTTTCTGAATTTTGTCCAGCAGTCTCTGCAGCAGAGGAATTTTTTAAAAGAGTGTTGACCAAACTACTGATTTCAGTCTTGGGCATCTGTGTGTGTACATCTATATGTATAAATGTATATACATGCTGCAGACTTGTGACATCTACTTATCTGACAGGCAGAGGCAGTCAGGTAGATTTGATGTTTATTTGAATTGAACCAGCTTTAAACTGAAGAACAGAACAAGTGGCTTTAAAACCTCTCTCCTGTATCTGATTTATCCATTAGGCCAACTGAAGGCAGAGGTAGCAAAGCAGGCAGAGACAGAGAGATACACAGAGAGACATAAGGTCAGGGAAAGAAGGCAAGGTAGCTGTTACAGGGGGAGCAACTCATGTTAATAAAGCACCAAGAATAATGGATGAACCCAACAAAAGCCATTAAAGCATCAACAGTAACCTCAGCAATAGCTTAGCTGGCTTAGACTGATGAAGTCTGAGTGGTTCACCTTGTACTAAATGGATAATGAGTATATAAAAAATTGCATACATTAATACCAGTGCAGATTAAAAAAAAAACAACCCCAACAACCTGGTAAATGGTTCCTACATGTCTCTGTACTCAGAAGCTGTGGGACAGAGTAGGTGGGTGAGAAAGCAGAAGCTACACCCTCATTGATCCATGGGGCAGCACAGGAGAAGCCTTCCTGAAACTTTTGTAGTGGGTAATTTAGCAGAGGAAATGAATAAATATATTTGCTTGATCCAGGCCCTCTGCAATGCTGAGTGGGGATGCTGATCTAGCTCTGAGTTGTGTTCTTCTAAGTCTGGGTGTAGCTTACTCCAGGTGTCCCTCTGTCATCCTGGGCACACGTCTCCCAACTTTGGGGTGGAAGGTGACCTTCACCTCAGGTCACATCCAGCAAATCCCACATCTCATCTGAGAGTAAAGAGAAGTGAAGTCTGCCAGGGAAAAACTGGAGAAGTATTTCTGGTGGGGAATTTAATGCACAGATCAGCTCTGAGCAAGCTGCATCACAGCATGGTGGGAGGTTCCAGGAGTAGGGATGACAAGGGCTGGACTGCTCCTTATTCCACACAACTGTAAACATCTGTAAATCTTCTTAGAAAGGGACATTTTCCATGCTGCAATCTGTCACAATCCTGGAAGCATACATAATGCTCCTGAAGCATTCATTGAGGCCAGTGAAAACTTTCCTGCACTGCATTCATTTAAGGAATATTGGAAGGTGGAGCTGTTGGTTATCCCTCAATCTCATGACAATGAGGTTACATTAAATTAGTATTTCTTAAACCTACAATTTCACAAGGAAAACTAAGTTTCAATACATTTGTAAAGCTCAAGGAAAAATGCAAGGCTGAAAAGAAACCCTTAGGACCTTTTTGCAAATTCCAGATGAAATTACCTTAATTCCTAGAGAAAGATTTTGCCCATTTAGCCCTATCAGGGCCAGATGCAGAAAGAAAATCAACCAGTTTTGTGATAAAGGGGTGACTGGAGGGGGAAAATTGTCTGAAGGCTTCTGAGAGGTTTTTGTGGAACAGACATGGGATGAGTTGAGTGGAAAATCCAGGAGTAGCAACCACCAAGGTGGAAGCCTCAGCCTGTGCAGATCCCCCTGGAATTCAGTGGAGCTGCTGGAGAAGGTTGCTGCTAGCATGGAAACCTGAGGAGTACCCATGAACATTCTATATCTGCTTTCAATCACACTTTTTTTCCAATGCAAAACAGCCAAAAAAAGGGGAGAGACTCTAAAACACAGAAAAAGAAATTGCCCAGGGAGTTATCTGAAATAAATATTAAGGAAGAGTTCATTTTAACAGAGTTAATCCACCCAGAAATGGATAGCAGCAAGATATTTAATCATGGCATATCCAGTTTAATCACATTTAGAATCCTCTGGAAATTAAGCTTATACAACTTCCTTAATTTAGAGGACAGTATAATGCTTAAGTATTTAATCTCCTTAGGATTGATATTGGACTCGAGTCTTTTGCAGAGTTTCATGAACAGATATAACACTCCTCATGGTAGAAAACTTCAGGAGAAGCTCAAAGTAATAAACCATCCATTTCTGGTCCAAACAAAATAACTTTGGGTTTTTTGGTACCTTTTACTCTCAAATTTATGATGATTTAGTGCCATAACTGCCAATATTCAACGCCAAAACCAAGACCACTGCACTTTTCCTAAGACTTTTAGGGAACATGGAAACTTTTCTCAGTGAGATGCAGGATGGATATGACATGCCAGAAGTTATAACTCATCCATTGCTTTGATTTTGTTTAGCCTACCCTGGATTTCCACCCTGCTGTTCATTTTATCACAGAGAGCTGACAAAATTGTATGTAAAATGCCTTGATTTTGGCAATTTATTTCAGAGCAGCTCCTGCACAATATTTAGCCCTGTTCTTTCCTTGTTTCCAGGGAGTCAGCATGATTGGTGGTGGTGGTGCAAGTGATGGGGGAATGCAGTAGTCATAAATATAGGATGATTTTCCATCCTTTCCATTTTCCTAATGAGAAATCTCACCAGCCTACAGTGGGCTGAGTACACTTTGTATAATGGGAACCCTTCTTCTAGCACACACCCTCAGCCTTCCCCTTCTTGCCAAGAAGGGTGAATTCCTGGAACAGCACTGGCCAGGGCTTAATTTGCAAAAATAGCTTCCCCAAAACCAGTGAGACTGCACAAGGCAGCTACTACTGAGACTGATGAGCTGCATGTTCAAATCTGGATCCTAATTAAAAATAACTAGTGCACAAAAAAATGGAAGCACTGAAAATAACAAACAGAAGCAAATGAACAGTAGTAAAAATATTCAGTAGTAATTAATTATTTCCTATACCAATCTTTCAACAACAAAAATCACTCCAACTGTCCCATACCCAACACCACTGCAACATTGAGCTACACCTCATAAAACAAGATGATGCCCTGTCTCAAAATGTACTTTAATAATACAGTATTTTGGGGGGTTCTGCCCAACAATTATTTGTTTTTTCTGAATTTATTGATGAAGAAAGGGCTGTAAATTCAGCAGGAGCTCATTCACTAAAGAACAGAAAAATATTTCCTACAAAAAGTGCAGGGAATAAAATTGAAATAATAAATTCCAAATTCATCCAGGCAGCCAAGTTCAATGCAGAAGTAAGTTCACTGTCAGGTTTACAATTAAGTTCCATATGGAATGGAAATAATAATAATTATAACCTCCTGAAAACACTATAGCAGCTTGCACCTTGGATTCAGCAGGGAGATGTAACTCATATTTAGTTTCAATAAAAGCATCATTCCCCATTCCTTCAAATACCTTCTCAGAGTGGCTAAATTTAGCATATTCTTTGAGAAACAGGGATCTGCTTAAAATCAAATACTCCTGTAAGCAAAAAGCAGTGTGGCCAACAGCACATGGGGGGAAACCACAAAGCTCAGCTGCATGAAGAGCCATCCTGCAGCACGATGCTGGGACCTGGCTCCATCCTGTTCTCCCTCCCCCAGGACCACTTCTGCACTGGATGGGGACAAAGAGCCCCAGGAGGGCTGAGCTGATGGGGACATCCTCAGGAATTAACCTGGGGCTGCCCTCCCAGCAAGGGCTGGGTTAGCAGAGCCCCATCTGTACTGCAGCAGCTGCTGTTTTACAAGGGGAGAGTCTCTTCTTCATATTTTACTGCACCTGAGAGGCAAATAATCTGCAAAGGTTCTATTTGTTTCCTACTTCATGAAGCACTTTGATATAAACCTTCCCTGGATGTCCCCTAACCCTTGGGGTTTGCTAACCCAAAAAAGTGATGATCAGATGACACTGTTGGCCTTGGCTCTCACCATTTGGTTTAGATTTTGTTGCCTTCTCTACCCCAGCATTTTTTCTCATTTGGTTTAGATTTTGTTGCCTTCCCTACCCCAGCATTTTATCTGGATGGTTACCAGAAGTCACTAACCCAGCTGGGGAGGGCTGCACCCAATTCCTTGGGTTTCAGGGGGTGCAAGGTACCCAAAT
This sequence comes from Heliangelus exortis, assembly GCF_036169615.1. Classification (NCBI taxonomy): domain Eukaryota; kingdom Metazoa; phylum Chordata; class Aves; order Apodiformes; family Trochilidae; genus Heliangelus; species Heliangelus exortis. Next base: position 19,157,812 of record NC_092433.1, on the reverse strand, counting down.
GCAAATCCACCCATGGATAGCACCATGGCATTAGTGACCTCTTCTACAGACCAGTTAAAACCAGTACGGCCCCACCAGTTCACAGAAAACCACATGGGCAGCCTGGCAGCTTCATCACTCCTCAGCTGCTCTTACTGAGAACCCAATACTTCAACTCACACCCAGCACTAACATTAAAACAATTAACATTAAAAGTTAGCAAATTGTGCTATAAAATACCTCTACAACCATTCCTCAGAGATTTTTTTTTTTTATTGTTGGGATTTGTTTATAGCCAAAAAATTCTTGTTGAGTTGGCTGGAATTTTTTTTTTTAATTATTTTTTAATTTTTTACTGTATTTTTTACTCAGCCTGGAGCATTTGAACAGAGACTTAAAGTCTGCTTTGAAAAACAAGTTCTACTAAGGAAACAGTTTTACAATTTTTCTACTGAGAAAACAGTATATATTTTTCTTTCTATAAATTGAGATAAAATGCTGATAAAAATACTGAATACAATTTAAGCTCAGATTAGGAGAATGGTGAGAGGTAAACTGTTTGCCCTTTTTGTGGCAATGAAATTTCTGCCAGACTAAGGAGGATATGAATTTTATCTTGCATCTCTCTGAATGTCAGGTCAGCCTTAAAAGTTCTTACACGTGTATTTTAATGAAGGTCTTGTTAAAGATACAGATTGATCATAAACTATCTTATTTTTCTCAGAATTTGCATCCCACCCTGCAGTTTCATGAAAGCTAAAATTACATAGAAATTAAATATAATCAATGTTTTTCTACTTGGGAAAAAAAAAAAAATCATAAAACTAAGGTTTTCTGGTTTCATCTGCCTGGATAACAGGAACTGGGAACCAATTTTGACTCAAAGGGAAAATTTAAATCAATGTCACCTTGCAAAAACATTAAAGACACTTTTTCCTTTCAAAAGCATAATAAAGAATTGCTTCTCCAAAGAAGTGGTCATCCTCTCACCAACCATTTTCATTAAACTGAACCCATCTTTTCCAGATGGAAATGAAGCCTTTAATCACACTTAATGTAGCATCACTTTGAATAGTTGATGTATTACTCTAAAAAGTATCAAAGCTGGGAGCAGAGGTGAGGTTTTTTTCAGACTTTTAAAATTATTTCAGCAAATATATATTTTAATCTCTTTCCAATAAAATGCTGAAGCTCAAAAATTCAAATAAGTCTGCACCAGGACTTCATTAAGAGCTACTCCTCTCTTCTCTTGGTGGGGATGAAGAATCTCACTGAGCTGACACTGTGAAAAGGATATGAATTCACTGTCTGAGGATGCCCTGAGTTCTTTCCTACTACTGACTTCAGGGAGATACTTATTTTTTGGTACTACTATTGGTAGTCTATCCATTGGCTTTACTATAGAGAGTATCAGTGTTGTGCACACCATCTGAAGTAGCTTTTTTCCTGAATTTACTGGGGCAGTTACTCCCTTCATATTTGATTTTAATAATTCATTAGCTGAGTGCTGCTATTTTTAACCAGCTGAAGCCAATGGGAATCTTTGATTTCAAAGGGCCAAAATTTCCCTTCACATCTGTGAACAAATGAAGCTGTTGAATCCCTTCAGGATCTGCAGGGGAAAATCTCTTGGCTGGGGAGGCCACATTTGAGCCCCTGCCCCTAAAACCTGATGAAGCAACCCATGAAAAGTATTCCCTTTGGGTGAGGGGCTCTCCACTGAACTCAGACTGTCATTTGCTCTGTAAATCACTATTTCAACAAGCTGGGGAATCAAATTTTTCCCTAATGTGATGGGAGAGAGCTGGAACATGTGTTTTTTTTCTTTTATGTTGAAAGCCCATGTAAAGGCACACAACATTTTTGAAGAAATTAACCAGTATTCTGTATCCCTGATAATGTCAAGCTCTCCAAGCTACTTGCAGATCTATGCTAATTTTCCCTTGTTACAACTTAATACAGTATGCACACCCTGGTTTAGAACCTGGGCTTGTTATTCAGGTGTGATAATGAGCTTTAGTCCCAAGGTTTCATAGGGAACCAGATTAATGCTGAAAAGACAATTGCAACGTGCAGCAGTAATCAGTAATAACAGGGATTTTTTTCTCTCTCTCTCTTTTTTTTTTTTTTTAAGAGGGTTACAAGGTTTTCCTGCATTTGAAAACTTACACCCAGAGTTGGACAGCAAAGGCTTGAACACAAACAACTGCTACAGACAACAAAACAAGCTAATTTGCAAATAAAGAATGGCTAATTTTGATCTCACTAGGTCCCCCTTTCCTTTCCCCCCCTTGTTCTAATAAGAAAATAACTGACTGCAGAGGAGTCTTTTAGCACCTCAGCAGGAGCAAATCTGCTTCCATTTACCCTGGTCCAAATTCAGAGGAATTTCTAAATGCCAGCTTCTGTTGAAAGAGGATGAGAGTGGTCTGCAAATGTAGAAAAAGCTGAAAGCTGCTGAGTCTGTGTGGAGCTGGGGCTGGGATGTCCTGGGGCTGGGGGCTGCTCCATCTCTCAGGCACTTTCCCTTCTCCTTAGTCAAGGGCTGTAGAGGAAGTTTGGCAAATCAGTGCAATTCCAGACTGCTGGCCACAGGCTCTCTTGAGCTAATTTTCATTTATTTACCTGCAGAATGATTTTTTGATCTGAGAGCAGGTACAGCCCTGGATCAGCATTCCCTAGGAAACCATTGGTAAACCTGTTCCTGGGATTATTTTCTTTAACTTGATAGATTACTTGCTGACACATGCTACCAACTCCTGTGCAGTGATTCAAACCCACTCATTCCATAACCAAGTTTTGTTCACTGAAGCTACTCCCCGAGTTTGGCAGGATTCCCTTTTCCTTACTTGCAATTAAATGCTCTCAGTACTCCATATTCAGACTAGAGAAGAACAATTCACCTTTGAATTAATATTTCAGGGGCTGTATTAAGATCTCCTGTCTTAACAGCTGTGCCAGAACTTTCCTCTTGCACAGGAACACAACTGGAAAGCCCAGAGTGCTGATGGCTACACAGGGGAGGGAAGGGCAGCAGGTGGTTAGAGGTTAAAGGTGTGAGCAGAAAAAAAAAACCCACATCACTATTTCAACCTCTGTGCTAAATAATTATTGCATTTGTTTGGAACCTGGAGCTCTGTGGGCTTGCCCTGCAGAAGAGCTGTGGATTAGGTCAAACCAGCCACATGATGCTCTTTTGGGGACAGGGGAATCCCTAAGTAAACACTTTTTAAATTGCATTTTAAAAGCTCCCTTGTCCTCTGGCAGATGTATTGGTGGTGGAAAGAGGTTACACAATTGGGAAATTTGGGGATGTGAAATTTTAGGTGTTGTTTTTGACTGTTCCATGACTGCATAAAACTTGCTGTATTTGCATAGATCCAGGACTACACAGCCCAAAGCTATGGCTGGAGAAATCCCTTTCTAGGAGCAAGCCCCTCACTTTTCTCATTTCTTTTGAGACCTACAGAATATATTCACAGAAAAAAAATAAAGTACAGAAAAACCAAAGCTACCAGTAACTTGGTTGCCCTGGTAGTACCAAAATTGCTCTGCTTTGACTCCCAAACTATGATCCTTCTCACTACAGATTCTGCATAACCCCTTCTCAGTGTTATCACTTCTCTTATTCTGCCCAGTCTTCTGGTAAATTCTACATCCTAGCATTTGAAATCCTCAGTTCTTTTTTTTTTTCTCTGGGTCAGTCGTGTGTCTGTTATTCTAATAATATTGTACTTGTCCTTGAAAAACGTGGAGCTCCAATTCAGCACTCTTAGTGTGCTCCCAGCATTTGTTTAAAAAAGAGAGAGAGAGCACATGAGACAACACATGCATGCCAAGGACAGATTTTTCTCTCCCAGTCAGCCTTTGCTATGTACCTTATAGCACTTCTCATTGTTAAACAACTGATGAGTTACCTTGGACCCAGAGTGCTCTTGCTAGCAAGACAAAACAGAGAAAAAGGAAACTGGCCTGATAATTTCCCCTACCAGTAGCATGTCTCTCCCTCTGCCAACACATGAAACGTGGGAAGTTCAAGGACGAGGCAGATGACTGCAGAAATTCTACAAGTCATTCAAAGCACAAACTTGTAAAACACAGGAGACAAAACAGGTCACCTCTTTGAGGCCAATTCTGATGCTTCTGTTGATGCTGAAAGCCTGACAGCTTCAGTGAATATGAATCCTTGCATTCAGTGCAAGAAATAATAACCATAATCCTCTGCAATTAGGGCTTGAAAAGAGAGGGTCCATCAGGAGAGATTCTGCTTTATTACAGAGCCCTGGTGCTCTTTGCTCCGTGCAGTGGTAACGTTAGAACCAGACCCTGACTGACATCCTGAGCACTGATTGGGGTTTCTGGTAAAGACAAAAGGAATTATTTTCACTTAATGCTTGGATAAAGCTATTCTACATGCTTTGGATGATGGATGAATTTGAACTGTTTCAGGTTAAGCATTTAAATGTTGAATCCCATTAGCCCAGCAAAGCTTCACTCAGGCAATGGTGCCATTTTCTTTTCCCAGCAATTGCAGGTCAGAGCCTGAAACAATTTATTTTTTTCTTAAAATATTTCTTGCTTGACCTAACAACAATAATGAAATTATTTAAGATGGGAGAAATAAAAAGAGAGTGAATCCATGGAATCACAAGCAACTGCAAGAGCTAAAAAGCAGCTCTCTCTTGGAAATTCAGATGCTTTGCCACGATGTTCTTGGAGGGAACAAAGATTTTGAGGAAAATCACAATAGAACAAATCCATATTGAAAGAAAAAGATTCATTTCTCAAGAATAAGGAAAAAAACCCCACATCAGAAGTTATGGCATAATTAATATTCATACCATAAAAGCAAACAAAACTGTTTCTGCTAATGGCTTCAGGCATCCCCTGTGGGCTGAACAGCCAAACAAATGAAACTTATACTTGCTTCTACCTCAGGAGTAGGAGAGAAAACTACTGTTTAAGGCAGATAGAAAAATCAGATGAGCTCAGTATTAACATTTAAAGAAAACAAAAACCACAGGAGACCACTGATGGTCTCTTTAGCCTACTGAGTATTTTAATGGAGAGGTTTACACACCAACTGAATCACTGTTATTTATCTCCTCGCAGCACAACTGTCGGATTTGATGGGGAAGGACTGAAGACTGAGTGTCTCCAGCCTGGCATATCTCTTCCTTAACAGCTGTAAAAATTAATACACTCCGAGTTTTGGCATTAAAGACTCAACTGCAAGTGGGAGCATCTAGAAATAGGAAAGAAAAATATCACATCAGGTGAGGAGCAGTCCCTGCATGCCACTTATCAACGCAAATGTCAATGCCAAAAAAAGTCAATGGCAGCTGATTGTAAAGAATTGGATTTTCTTAAGAGCTCCTTCTTTCAGCAGCACCAGGATGCAACAGCCAGACCTTCAGAAGAGTTCATCTAGCCATTACTTATCAGAATTTCTCCATACAGGGGGAATTGTTGGGTGAGAATGTATTTAAACAAAACAAACCCACACCTGACCAAATCTTTGACCTCAATGCCACCTCCACTGCCTTCAGAATACTTTTTGTGCACACTAGTGTTATACTTTCATATTCCAAACCCACCATGATTTTTCCAGCATAAGTACTTTGAAGGCTCTTGTTCCTAAACTGCAGACACTGGTGCTATAGACAGTACAAAACCTGTTGGGTTTTTTCAGCAGGGCTTGGTAGGAGACATTCCATCCTCCCCAGAAGTGATCAGGTGGTAGCTGGTGTTGCAAGCACTGCCTTTAGCATCCTATTTCCCTTCCCACTTCCACAGCCACCCAAGGGTTGGTGGTGTAGGCAAAGCAGTGCTGACCCCCAAGGGTTTTCCACCTGCAGGGTGGTTTCAAGGAGGATTTGTGGTACCAGCAAGAGGGCATGGGCAGAGGAGACTTTTCTAAGAGTCCTGAAGAAGAGTCCTGTGTCCAGTTCTGGGCCCCTCAGTTTAGGAAGGAGATTGAGGTCCAAAGGAGGCAACTGGGCTGGTGAAGGGACTCGAGCACAGATCCTATGAGGAGAGGCTGAGGGAGCTGGGGGTGTTGAGGCTGGAGAAGAGGAGGCTCAGGGGAGACCTCATCACTCTCTACAACTCCCTGAAAGGAGGTTGGAGCCAGGGGGGGGTTGGGCTCTTTTCCCAGGCAACTCTCAGCAAGACAAGAGGGCACAAGAGGTCTCAAGTTGTGCCAGGGGAGGTTTAGGTTGGACATGAGAAAGAATTTCTCTACTGAGAGGGTGATCAGACATTGGAATGGGCTGCCCAGGGAAGGGGTGGATTCTCCATCCCTGGAGATATTTCAAAAGAGCCTGGATGTGGCACTCAGTGCCATGGGCTGGGAACCACGGGGGGAATGGATCAAGGGTTGGACTTGATGAGCTCTGAGGTCCCTTCCAACCCAGCCCACTCTGTGATTCTATGTCTGTAGGAAGGACACCCTTGGTGTAACCCCGAGCCAGCATTGGGTGATGCAAACCTGAAGTGTGAGTGTTGGTACAACAGCCCAGCTCAGACCCTCTCTCCAGGGCAGTTCCTTGGGACTCTCAGCTTAGCAGAACCCACAAACATTTCTTCTGTCCTGTGTAGCAGCAGAGAGAGCACAGTTCTGAGATGATGCTTGTCCCTTTAATATTTTGATTGCCCATAGCTGTGCAGTTAAGACATCAGGCGAGTAGACTTTAATTAGCCCAGAGGAAATCACAGTAGGGATGAAATGAGTTGGGTTGTTATTCTTCTGGTTTTACTAACAGCAAATAAAAGCATGTAATTAGCTCTTTTTTTTTAAAGGCATTTGCTGGATCTTAAGGTTATCATAACTGTAAACAATAGTATATTTATCTAATCCAAAAGTACCACTTGAAGTGTGTTTTCATTCTGAATAGGAAGCATTAAAATTACAATTGGTCTACAGGTTTTTGAAGAATTGTGTTTGGGTTGAAATCTGCAGCTTAGCAGCAGTTGCAGGGGAGAGTTTTAAAGAAGATTTTCCAGTTTGAAATGCATTATTTCCTGATTTGGTTTAGCAATGTCAAAATACATCCTTAGCATAAAATAAAAACCTTTGTTTTGATTTACTCCAATTCATTTATATTAAAATATTGGTTTGAATAATGTATTAGTATGTACAGTATTACATAATTCATAAACTGTGAAAGACTAGGATTTATCAAAATAATACTCAAAATAAAATTTTAATCACATTAAAATGATGCAATTTTGGTATAACTGAAATAATTTCCTGAATTCCTTTTGTGACAATTTCCCTCACATATTCTCCACATCATAATCTTCCATGCAAGCTTCCAGTCAGGTTATTCCACACTGCTCCTGCTCTGTGCATTTCACACAAAACCCTCTCCAGCTTGGTTTTCCTTTCAGTGACCCTGAGGAAAGTCAGGAACTGCTCAATGAAATTTCATCAGCATGGTCAAAAGAACTGAATCAAATGTACTTCAGTGAAATGTCATTTATTAGGTGTAACAACATCCTCCTACAAACCCTACTTGAAGAAAATCCCTAAGCTGTCACCTACTGAAGAGTCTTTTGGATAGATTTGAAACCAAGAACTGGGGAAGTGGTTTGAAACAGGAATTAAAGGATGAAAATGAGCAGCTCTAGCAAACCACAGCAAATTGGGTACATCAGACAAGTTGTACAAGAGATATTTCTACTGTTATCATTTCAACAACTGAGCAAAGCCCGTGGCCAGCCAAGGCAGAGGTGGTGGAGAAAGGTGTTTCCTCCAAACATTAAATTAAATAAATTTCATTAAATAAAACTTTCCCAGAAAGTTGCCTTGCTATTGTCTGGAGAAAGCACAGTGCAAATTAAATCTGTGAAGGAAAATTATCCCCAACAGGTTCCTTTAAATAGGAATATTGTTCCTTTAAGGGAAAAAACCCCTCGGTGCTCAAAGTATCCATATTACAAAGCTAATGGGACATGGAGAATGAAGCCCTGGTCCCCTGCTGGGTTTGCTATTGGTCTTTGTCTTTACATTTCATCTGCATCCCAACTCAGCATCGCCCCCAGGGGATGCCAGCCCTCTGTCTGGGGCAGGCAGGAGCCAGCACCTCTACCTACAGGGGGCTTGGCTTTTGGAAGACTCCACATTTTTGTAACATTTGAAGTTTTACTCTCAATCACCTGTTCTAAAATGAAAATGAAAAAAACCCCATTCTCTCCTCAGTAAAGAACACATCTAAGCTATTAACAACTTTCTTTCAAGAAGCACTTTCCTGGGTGTATATGGGTACCCAGAGGTAAAAGTTTCATACCTCACCTCAGAAAATCCCTTCACTCATGGATTTTGCAAGGTAAATACAGAATTAACTGATAAATGCATTCATTATCTATACTAGACATCAGCCCAGGGGGAACTGGGCTCCAGATCAGAGGGATTAACACTGAGTACTCAGGATGGGAATACTGCAATTCCTACACAATGCCTGCCTGTCTTGTAAGCATCCACATCACACCCATACATCCTTCCTTAGTGACACTGCACTGATTTTTGATGACTTTACCCAACAGAAACAATACATCCATAGCTGAATGAGAATGCTCATTTTCCTGATTGTACATAAAAAAAAAAACCTTAATAAAGTTACATTTATCCAAGATTTTAGGTGAAGAATTCCTACTGAGGCACATATTCCTCCTTGAGACTGGTGGAAGTTTGAGATCTAAAAATGCCTTTGGGAACTTAGGACCATTACTGCAGCCCAGCCAAAAATTAGGGGGTGTAGAAAGAACTACCAGCATTCCAAAGTGCCCTGAGAGAAGCCCTCAGCATGAATGATTCTGGTCACTGTTAGGATGTGAAAGGATGTGGCAAACAGGGGAAACAAACTCTTCAATAACTCAAAGCTGACTGCAGGCTGAGAGCAATACAAGAAGTCCCCTCTGGTGGGATTTGTTGGCTGGGTGATCATCAGTGCTGAACCCCCAAACCTCCCCTCCTGAGCCCCCCATGCATCACTCAGGCAAAAGCCTCTTTGCTTCTTTATGTTCCCAGCAGCAAACTGTGCACAATTCCTGACTGTTTAACACCAAATTCTGATAGAACAAAATGAACTTTGCCACGTATCCCTCTGACCCTTTGTAAATAAACGCAGTAAAGACTGGAGGATTTTTTTTCCTTTGGTTGAAAATTCCTTATTCCTCTTGCAGTAAGTCCACAATCAATGACAGCATCAAAGCTCAAGACTGAGCTCCCTGTAATAATATTCTTGCAAAGCATCACTGAATTCCTGTCCCATCAGCATGTATTCATAATGCCAGGGCTGAAGACATCTGCATCCCTGCAGAGCAGATGCTGCTGCCCAACCCTGACACTACACTCAAATTCCCTTTCTTTGCTATGCAAAAAGCAGCAAGTATCAGGCTGTATTTTTTAGGTTCCTATAGAAAGAAGGAAGGGAACAGAGTACCAGTGTTATCAAAAATCATGAATGCTCCTCTGAGCTCCTCTCAGCCCCCAGAGAGTGGGAGATAAAGGCATCAGTGCTGAAGGGCATTTCCAAGTTCAGCAGCTGGGAGGCCAAGTGCTACACAAAACCTAATGAGATGCTGGCTCCTGTGAGGTTCTGGGCAGGGCAGAGATATTGCACAATGCAAACAGGTATCAATAGGAAATCTATAGGGTTTGATTTTTATCCCCAGTGAAACATCCTGGTTAGTGGCCTCGGCTTTAATTTATATGCCTGCTCTCAGCAGATCCAGACAGAAAGCTAAATGGGCAGAAACTATAAATCCCTCCTTGCCAGCACTGCATTGCCAGCCCTGCACATCTATTTAAATCAGAATAATGAGAACATTTAGCTCTTTCAAGCCCTGCTTTTCCTTCAACTAAAGCAAGTACACATCAACTAAATGTCTGCTTTTACTCAGTGACACTGAGGTCACTGCTGTGAGATTTATTTGATTTCACAGTTTGGCTAATTAATTTGCTCATTCTGAGCATACACCATCAGCATTGCTTTTGGAGGAGCACTACCAAAGCAACAGATTCATTTACATGGTGCAGTGCATCTGGAATAATTAATACCCCACAGAACTGTTACTGCTCAAAATCTGAGGGGAGAGGGAAGTTTCCTACTGGGATAAAAGGGCTCAGTTGTGGTCTTACCAGCTGAAAACAGCTACGTGGGTTACATGAGAAAAGCAGCTTCTTGCAAGTCTGCAAGCAGCACATGCTCCAGAAGTCCATCAAGATCTTGCAACACTTTTTTCCCCTCTGATTTAATTCTTACCAAATTATGCTGACAGACTCCAAATTCTCAAATGACTCCCATTCCTCCAGCAATTTAACACAGCCCCTTCACCAATCAAGGCCAACTAATAACATGGGATTTTTTCCTACTGCTGAGGAGTGTCTGACCCCCTGTTTTGGAAAACAAACCTTTTTGATCAAGATGAGCTTGAAAACTGGTGGGAGCACAGGTAGAGAAAGCAGAAGAACCTAATGAGGCAGTAAAGTGTGATTTAAAGCATCTTGTTTCAAGACAATAGTTTGAGTTCTGGACAAATGATTGACCAAGAAGGGAGCAGTTTAGTTTGGTTTTTGGTGTTTATTTTATTTTGGTTTGGGTTTTTTTGCCACTGAGAGCTGATTTAAACTCTCCAGTTCCCATGCTTGGTCTTTGATTTGCTGGAAGCCCTCCTTATCTGCAAGGAGGGAAATAACAGTATTGGATGGCTTTTAGGGATAACAATAAGTATTGGCATTTTCCTGTAATTTTCATTGAAAAAAAAGCAGCTCCTGCATTGACCACATGCAGTTCAGAGATGTGATATGGGTGGTAAGAGCTGGTGCTAAAACAGGCTGGGAAAAAAAATCATCTCCCTCTCTTCCACATTTGGGCAAAATTACTGAACACTACTGGGAAATAAACATATAGCAACCTGGAAAAAATCCCCACAACCAACCAAACAAAAAAAAGAGGTATATTTGGTATGGGGCTCTTCAGTAAATATGTTGGCCTTCTAGTAGAAACAGTCACTTTTTGATCTTTGGAGTTGGTGCCTTTGTACCCCAGGCTCATGAGAGAGATTATTTGCAAGTGTAATTTGTCCTGTTTTGACCCCATTCTTAGGGTCAAAAATAACACTCTGCACTTACTACAGGAAATTTTTGAACTCCACTTCACTATGGCAATTTAATAGTGCCACAGGGAAATCAACCAATCACTGCACATTAGTAAAAATGCTGCACTGACCCCATTTAAAATGAACTGGTCAATTGAATTGAAATATTTGAAGATTAAGAACAGTGAAATTTATTAACGTTACTTAGATGCCAGAATGCTGCCTGCCTACAATGCCAGCCCTGCAAAGAGGAAAAAAGCATTTGGTCTGCATGAAATACACACTGATCCTTTCAATCAAATCTTCTCTAGGGTTTCCAGGAATATTGAAATTTTGAAGAGAAACAGAAAATCTCTGCTCTTGGCTATCAACACACGAAAACTTGCCTGACATCAATAGTTTAACACCAGTCCACAGTGAAAGGTGAAATACTTGAATTAAAGCCTGTATCTTGGGGGTTTACTTAAAAAAAAAAAAAAAAAAACAAAACCAAAAAACTCCAGAAGAAGGCAGAACTCCCTGGTGCAGACTCCATATCCCAGCTCTTCCAGCAGCTTTCTACAAGTGCAGCAGAAAGCAAGCAGAACACAGCATCACTTTCACTGCTCTCTTCCACAGCATACCTGGACCTTCCACACCTTCCTGAAGCCTTCACACTCCAGCAAACCAATATCTGGCACAGATATCCATCTCCCAGACTCCAGTAGTCATTGCACAAAAAAAAAAAAAAATAACCTCTGCCTACCTCGTGCTCCAAGTGCTCCCCACATCAAAGATGCCCTGGTAACAAGGCAGGCAAAAGAGGACATGCACTTGGCTTAAATAGCTACCAAGGGTTTCAGCCCACAGGTTTTGTGAGATTTTAGTGAGATTGAGGGGAATCCAAATCACCTGGATAACTCTGGATTCCTACCAGTGAGCTGCAAGTAAAATACATAAGGTGTGTAAATACATAATAGGAGTGTATAGATAATTACAGCCACAGGAAGGGTGATGGCAGGCTATGGCCTGAGGACTGAAAATGTCTGAGATACATAAATATATCTATACAGGTGTATTTGTCTATTTATAAAGGAGTGAACTCATTGCTTACAAACACCTCCCCTCCATGTGCCAAGGGCTGTCCTTTAATGCTGTGTCTAAGGCTTGTCCTGCTCTCTGTGGTGCTTTGCTTTCAACTAATGTGCTAATATCAGACATTTCAACATCCCTGAATGTTAGGTACAAATACCTTATGGTAGCTGCATGAACCTGAGGGAAAATGCATTATCTGGTGGAGGTACCCAGACCCTGCTTTGCATCTCTTGCATTCTCAGTCTTTCATCTGAGACCAAATCAGCCCAAAAGCTGTGACCATGCAATGCAGAACTAATAAATTGTTTAGAATGAGCTGGGAGATCAACCCCCTGCCTGGAGGATGGGTCTTCCTGATGGTCTCTCTAGCACTGCTGCAGCAATGCCTTGAGAATACAAACCAGGACCCAGGCTGCAGCTGCAGTGGGACAGAATTGTTTTGCAAAAGTCAGTTTTGTGCTCCAGGATATTACTTCTGCTTACCCCCCCATGTAATTGCCTCCAGAATTTTTTTTTCTGGCCCCCAAAAAGCTTTCTTTGTTTTCAGGTGAGGCAATGAAGTTTGTAATGCCATCAGCTAAGCATCACTGAGGGGGTGAGATATGATGCTGGTGCCCCAGAAGCATTGGTCAGTTTGAAGCACCAGGCATGTGGGAGAGCAGCATAATTTCATTTTTAAAAAGGATTTGCACGTAACATTGACTTTGGAAGTCCAAAGGAGTGGAAAGGCTGCCACTGTTAATTTGGCACTTAACTTCATGCTCTGCAGATTGTGACAATATCAAACAAGACTGTCTAGTACATGACCTTCCAGAAGATCCCTCTCTCGTACACAAGTTCTCTGGTTTAGTGACCTATTTCATTCCCTCAGCTTTTTCTATTGAGCAACCAAATTTAAATTTTCTCTTCCAAGTGACACTCATCAATATAAATACACCATGGTTATCAGGCTGCTTATATACTGATCATAAAAATACATGGGAACTGAACTGCATACTGAGCACTGAATGATCTGTACACAAAGAACTGTGCCATGTTTTTATTTGCTTGGTCTATTCAAAGTGTGGAAGGATATGAACAGAGTGCCTAATTAAAATGAAGTGTAACTCATAACAGTTTATTTGCACTGCAGTGCATTTGCCATATTACTCATTACGTTGCATTCAGTACCTTACCAGTTAGTTATAGTACACCAGAACTGCCACTTAAAAAAAAAATATAAAGTGTTCTTTCTTTTATTTGTGCCCAGAATTTTAACCATCTGCTGGTGGGCCTTCATCAGTTTGCACCTCATGCTATTAACCACAATGAAGCTCTAATAAACATGTAATTTAACTAATAAAAAAGATCCACATTTGTTAGGGGGCAAAACTTAAGTGATTTATTTCTTACAACCTCTCTGTATGTATAGTGGTGATGGTGTTCCTTTGTGATGAATTCAAAATAATGAAATAAAGTGGTAGGATAAACTTTTTTCAGCCTGAGACTGGCCTTGCACAGCTTTAGATTGGGGTGATTTCAACTGGAGATGGACTTGCAACCTCCCAGGATGTTTCCACGTGTCCATACCACATTTGTAGGATTGAAACCATCCCCTCACTGTAGGGTATTTGGGTTTAGCTGAGAAAATTCCCATTCAGCACGTTACACACCAGTCTAGCTGCACAGAAAGGGAGAGAAGCAATACTTGAGTGGAGACAGAATGGTTCTGCTCTCCAGGAGGAGACATTTCCTCTGGTTCCTTTTGGAGGTGCAGAGTTTGTGCTCACAGGATGACCCAAGGCAATGAAAGTAACACACAGTACAGAAATCAAAACCATATCATCCCCTCCAACAGCTTCTTATGAAATACAAGTCTGACTAAAATAAAAGGAGAAATTTCTAGACTTTGCTCTGCTGCTGCTGTCCCCGTGGCACGCTGGCTGCATAATGCTGGCTTTCCTCCAAAAGAGGAGCAGAAAACTTCCTTCTTTTTATAACATTCTGAACTTTTGGGAAGTCAACGGATGCTTTGCAAGAATCAGACTGGGTAAGGACCCAAAGATTTGGATAACTCATTACAGACAAATGCCAAGACCTAGTTTGTACAGAGGCTGCTTCTCCGTGTGCATAGGCAAAAGCTTTGGATCCCACTTTCTCTGAGGAACCAGTGTGACATTTCAGACACAGGCAGGCCCTCTCTGGCTAACAAAGCCCCTTCTAACTCCCTTTTTAATGATATTTCTACTCATTCTTTCATCTGTAGTACAGACCAAAAGCAAATGACACCAGTCCTCTGACATTAGCTGCAGAAAGCCATCATCTTCACTCCTGCATAGGCACACAGCCCAAAGGATTTACTCTGCTTCTAACTGCATCTGGTTCTGACAACCTGCCCCATCCAAACTTAAAACCAGAAACCAGAACACTCCCAAACCCATGTGAAAAGACAGCAAATCTGTGTGGTCTTTGAGGAAGAAGTGTTGGAGAGGAAAGAAGTCCCAAGTGCACGTGCAAGGAGTGTGTGCAGTGCCCAGGTTGGCATGGGGAGGGTGTTCTGGGGTTTATAGGGACTGTAATCAGATGCTAATTTTAAAAAATAGGTTAATTATAAGAAAAAAGTCAAAGTGGTATTCATAGTGCCTCTGCCAAGCAGCTCTATACTGAATTTTTAGATCAGCATAAAAAAATAAGAGAATCTGCCTCAAATTAAATGCAGCCTGTAAAGGAAATGATGTGCTACCTCATCCACTAAACATCAAACACAAGTGTTTGAGTTCAACATCAGAGGTTGCATAAGCAGGAGGCAAAAAGTGGGTCAAAATGTTTGCCCCAAAATGTTGCATCTCTAAATAGGAAGGGGAATTGTGAATCCAGCAGCAGGGCAGATAACTCTGCCAAAGCAACTTACTTTTTCCTAATTGTTTACTAATTGTTTCCATCAGTAATAAGCATAAACTTTGGGCTTCAATAATTTGACTTTAGCATATCAGGGGAGATATCCTAAACTTACTACGCATTTATTGAAAAACTTTTGGAAATTAGAAAAAAATCAAGGAAGTGAAAACAATTTGGGATATATCTGAATGGGTACACATATATTTCTTTAATCAAGCCCATGCATTTTGGAGCTTCTCAGGAAACCTGCTAGGGAAATGTCTGCACTCAGGTTTTATATTCCAGTCCAGTTTTCACTATTTCCTCCCCCCCAGCCCCCTTAAGACTACAGAGAGAAAATGCTGTTGTAAACATGACCCAGTTATCCACTTCAAGTCTGGTAGTGATCAAAATTATCATATGCTTTTTGCAGCCTGGTTTCCAAACTTCTGGTTGTGATAGCTTGCTTTGTATTTATTTCCCTTAAATATATCTTTTTAGAATATTTATGGATACTGTTCTCCTTCCACAGAGTTCTTGCCCTTGTAGAGTAAGCAGCCAGTGTGGCTTAGGAGATACCTCGGTATAAATTATATATTGAAAGCATAAAGTATTGAAGAACATTGTCTTAAACTTTATTCTCTGACAGTATAAAAAGGAAAAGAAAACATCTTATTAAAATGTGGGCTTTATATGAAATAGAAATAATTTGGTTTCCCTGGCTTATGGTATTACAACCTTTGACAGGATATTTTTTTTTCTTTTTTTTAGTAAAAGAGATGTGTGTTTTCTAGGAAAAAAAAAACCAAACAAAAAACCCAAAAAGCAACAGAGGTGACTTATCCCTGAAGTAAATATCCAAGCTGTGAAACATAAATAACAAGACTAATGAAAGAGGAATATAGATAAACCAGACTAACAGAAAAGATGAAAGCATAAAATCATGAGTGTGCTACGAAAACTCTCCTGGGCTAACTAGAAAAACTTGTCAGAGTGCACAGAGAGAGAAGAAATAAAACATTAAAGATCACACAAAAAGATTCAAAAAATTGGATAATAATTTCAGGTATTTATGTGTACTAACTAGGTAGCTACATCTGTAAGAAGGAATGGCAGTAAAGCAAATGCTAACGATGAGTGATGCAGAATGATCAAAACCCAGAAACAAAATTTCAGTTCATGTGAAGGTTTTGGTACCAGGTGCTCCCACAAAACTAAACTTTCTGGTTTCCAAGTAATCCAGTATTCCCAAAACCCAACTCAAGACTCTTTTAGCCTGCTCACAGCCTAGAGCATCCCAACCCCCAGGACCACAGGACACCTTTCCTGGGGCTCTTTGGCAGGAGCTCTGCCTGCAGTCAGAAGAACCACAAACTCTGAAACCCGAGTGAGCCACCAGGCTGTGTCCCCAGATGTCCCCACCAGTGCTGGAGGGGACCTTCCCCCCCTGCTCAAGCCTGGGGAGGGTCTCAGCCCCTTGCTGTAGCCCTGCAGGGATGGTGATGGCCTCCTCCCAGCAAGCTGAGATCCTTCTCAGCAGCTTCAAAGCAATTGTCTTTTGACTTTTAATGTGAATATAGCCTGTTTAATTATAGTTTATATTAATAGCATTGGTTTCATGACATGAAACATATGCACCTGGCAGCACTGGTGGCACCACCTGCCTCCCACATCTCCCAAAAGTACCTTGATTTTCCAGCCTGGCTCCCATGGGGACACATCCCCTGGGAGGAGGAAAATATCTCCATGTCCAGCTCCATCCATGCCCTGGTAAAAGTTAACCAAGGGCAGAGGAAAGTGGAGCAGCTCTGCAGCAGATAATTTCTAATACCAATTACCACCTGGATGCAACTGAAAAACTTTCCAGCTTTTGAGAGAGCAAAACAAAGCAGAACCACTTTGCATGCAAATAAATCTGACATTCTCTCAAGTTGTGACCCCTGGGTTTCTGTGCCCAGGACGTGGCTCTGGGCCCTGCAGACAGGACTTGACCTTGGGAGGACTCAGGGCTCTCAGCAGCCCATTCCTACTTTGCTGATGAAAATAAAAATAAAAAATCACAACCCGTAGTAAATGTCAGTTCAGAATTACACTGCAGTTTGAATCTTTTGTAAAGCTACATTTAAAATTACTTGATTGTGAGATTAATAACTGAGATAGACCAGACTTTTCTCAGTTATTGGAGTTCACCAAGTCTGCAAACCTCAACACAAGCTATTTCTGCCTTCTTGGCCAGGCAGCTGAGCCCCTTCCATCCCTGTTTGTTCTGTAGTTATGTTTTACTTTCTGTAAAACATTCTTTTATTACAGTCTTCTACACACAACAGAGCTTAAGTGCCTGATCCTCTTAAATAAATGAAAGAATATCCACTGTGTTTTGATCCAGCCTTTAGAAGAAAAATAGCAAAGGATGACTGGGTCATATTGATTTTGCTTCACTCTCACCTGGCAAGCCCAAATTCATTAGACTCAAATTAGAAAAAGGCAAATAAAGTTGGGTATGGAAATGCTAGGCCATCCACTTGCAGAGTACTTTAAACTCTCCATAATGGTTTGTATTTTTAAGACAATCCAGCCATTTTTGCTTGATTTGAAGCTATTAAGAAATGCTGAAGTTTTGCTGAGGTTTTCTTTCTTTCTGTGGCTGTTGTTTGCTTAATTAAATTATGGGCTACATTGCATCTATTGCCTATGAGGGAGTGAGGTGGGCTGTGAGCTTTTATCCTTATTAATTACTTTAAGTTGTGGCTGCCCCATCCCTGGAATTGTTGAAGGCCAGGTTGGATGGGGCTTGGAGTAACCTGGGCTGGTGGGAGGTGTCCCATGGCAGAGGGGTTGGAACTGGATGAACTTTAAGATCCCTTCCAACCCAAACCATTATATGATTCTAAGTTCTGCCAAAAAGAAATTAAGAAAAAAAAAAAAAAAAAAAGCAAAAAATTTAAAAAGCAGACTCAGACTTCAAATCTGGAAGCATCCCTGTTGCCACAGCAATTTTAAACATTTTGCTTCTCTCATGGATCTCATAGGCTACACCACCACTGGAAAGCACCACCTCTAAGTTTGAAATACTCCTGCAATGGAAAGGAAAAAGGCAACATCCAGCAAGTATTAACCCACACCCTATGGTTAAAGAAAATATTTTGGTGTTTAATAGCTCCACTAAAATGTTATCACAATAATGGTAATGAATAATACAATAAGCAATATCCTGAAGAGTTTTTACTTTTTAATTATCCATCAGCTTGCATATAAATATGTAAAGTGGGAGGTGATCATGTCCTCTTCTCTTGTGGGTGAGAACCATGCAAAAATACTAAATAAATTAATACTAACAGCCAAGCCTGGCTGCAGGAATGAAAAGAAATCCAGGTTTTATGCATTGAGACATTCAACAGAGTTATTTAAAATTCATGCATAATTAATAATAAATTCATTTCACAATTAATATTGGAGGCCAGCTGCAAAACTAAATTTGGGGACAGAACCATGGGAGCTCAAACCATCTCAAAGGCATTTGTGGGGTGATGAAGGGCTGAAGCCAGAGCCATTGAGTTGCCAGGTGATGCTTTGGGCAAGGGAGTAGTAAATGAAATGTAGTGAGAAATACCTGCCCTTCAGTGACTGCTGAAGTCCTGGGTGTCCTTGGAGCCTCTGGTTTGCTCAGATTTCACCAGACAAGAATAAAAAGGATCCGATTCTGCTCTCCTTTTGGTCTTCCATGGGTTCATTCCTGGTGAGATGAGGAGGGTGGTCTCAGATTTATATCAGTGTGAAATCAAACTCCATCCTGGTTTAATCAGGGCATCCAAGTAGACATCTCAATATCTTGGCTTTCAAGTAGTTCAAATGAAAGTGGTATAAAAATATCCTTCACAACCTAAGAGCACTAAAAATCTCCTCTGTGTCCATAATCCCCTCACCAGAGTCTGCCACTATTGACTGAAAATGCCAGCATATATTTAAAATGCATTAATATTACCCAATTATATCAGACAACTCTTTTTCTAATAGCTGATATTTAACACAGTATCATTATTATTTTCTCAACACCTTGAAGGATCTGGGTATTAACACGTGAATGTAATCATTAAAACAGCTTGTCCAAAACTTAAAATAGGTCTTTGGTTATAATTATTGCCTCTTGACCCTAACTGAGAAAAAGGATTTAAGTACACTGTAAAATATAATCCTTCCTTTTAGAAAGATTTTAGAAAAATGGGAATAAGAACAATTAAAAAAAAAAAAAATAAAAGAAGGGACAAAAGCAAATATTTCCTACAACTTTTAGAGACAAAGTAGAAGGCCTGGCTCAGAGATAATTAAATTGCATGGAATTTAAATGTGGAGGAATCCCATCCAGTTTATTCACCAAACCACAGCCAGAAAGAGCCAAAGCTGCTGCTGGTCTCCACTTTGGGATTCCAGGACCACCATCCCTCCCCAGGAACGTTTTGGAAGCACATCCCAGCATGGTCCATGTCAGGAACTCCTGCACATTGCAACCATCATTGGCCCAGCAATGCACAACATGCATGAAGTTTTAAGAAAGGTAGTTTCTCCTCTCAAATCCCCCACCTTTGTCCTGGAAAAAAGAAGTTTTTATGGCTCTGATAGGGCTACTACTGCCTTAGTAATTGGAAACCAAGGCCATTGGGAAATGATAGCACTAATAAAGAATGGGGTTAATGAACCAGCCTGTCCTCTGTACTGGGTGTTTTGCTCCATGGAGCAGGACTATGAATGTTTCTAGTGCATTACTCTCATCTGGTTAGCAGTGACAGGTCCCAGTCACTGCCATCTCCTGGCCTGCCTTTCCCTCTCTGGGAAGAAATTACCTTGGCTGGAGGAGGGCACTGCAGTGCCCCTTGCTCTGCACTGGGCTTTCATCTCATCTCCAACTTGGCCTCCTGAGAGTGAGAAGACAAAAATGAGTGTGCAAGGGTCAAATATATGTCAGAATGAAATTCAACTGATTTCCCACCTTAAACTATGTTGAGTTTGGCCATCTGATGGTTTTGTTTTATTGTGTGGCCTTTCATACCAGCAGGGAAAGAAGCCAAGGGTGCTGGGGTGTACTCCAGGTTGTGCTGGGACAGAAGCTGGATTTCTGCTGTGTGATTGAGAAATCCTCTCTTCTGTCTCAGACTAAAATGTTTTTCCATTGCCACAACTACCCTGACTCTTTATTGGAAATAATCCCTTGTGTGGAGGGCAGGGAGAGGGAAACTGCCCAGTGATGGCAAAGACCCTGGTCCCAACCCCTCCTGCCCTTTGGGACCCTGCAGCTTTCCCTTCAGATCTTTAGGGTTGGCTGCACAGTGGGAGGAAAGAACCCAGCATGTCTCAAAGCTTTTCAAGGTGGACTTCACATTATTTTTCCTGCTTGGCTATGCTGTGTGAAAGTAGCTGTGTTGGTTTTTTCTCACTTCTGTAGGATGCTGTGGATCTTACCTTCATGTGATGTAGTTGGTTGGTCCCTCCTCTTCATTCCTGGGTTTCCCATCAGCAGTGTTTCCACAGGGCTGCATATCCATGGCCTTTCCTGATGGCTTGGCATGGCTGTTCAAGCTCTACTCCTGCCTGCCTTACCCAGACTGTTCTGATGGGCTTTGTCTTCAGTGAGGGTGGATGGAGGAATATTGCAAACTGTCCCTGCAAAACCAGGAAAGGAAAAGGCACCTTGAAATGTTGTGAAAAGAGCCAATATAAGGACCTGAAAATTGTGCAAAATGAATTAGTAAGAGGCTGGGTGAGAAAGCTGCTGATGAACTGTTGTCACAGGTTCTCCCATACTTCCTCACCCTGCAGTGTGGACCTGGGCAGGGGTGCCAACAATTACAGCTCAATCTCCTCTTACCTGCTCAAAACCACGGTGCCTGACACTCAGTTCCTGTGCCCAGCTGCCTCGGGGAAAAAAAAAAAAAAAAAAACAAATACAAAACCACCACAAGGAAATGTTTCTCTATTTCTGCAAATGCTTCAAATCCTTCTTGATTAGCTCCTGGGGAGAGAGGAGTCGTGGATTTCATCCCTGTTGTTTAGATGCAGAGGAGAAGCTTTCTGAGTTACCCATCTGAACTTTCTGCTCTTTAGAAGAAATCTGCTGTGAGTCAGAGACATGAGGAGGAGTGGATGTGATGCCAGATGTCCCAGTGAGGTTGGTCCCATCCTGTCCCCCAGTTGCTGGCCCTGCAGTACAAATGTGCAGCTGCTCCTCAGAGGTCTCCAGCACCACTGGCTCATCCTTTCCTTACAGTCCCATCAAGGATGCTCTTCACCAAAATCATCTGGAGATGTCTTGGCTCTTTACTTTCACAGATCTCAGGGGGGAGTGAGCAGAAGAGCTGCCAGTAGAAGCAGAGAAGGAGAAGAGGTTTTGGGGTGATGCTCCCCCAGTCCTGGAGGGAATGCAGAGCATCCTCCCTGCCCACTGCACCCCAACTGTCTCAGGGGACACAAGTCCTGGCAGCATCAGTTCCTTTCAGCTGATTAGAGCTGAGATGACCAGCTCAGAATTTTTAATTTTTAGGCATAAGCAGGTGAGCTAAATTCCACCCCAAGGTATCTCATTCACAATTCTGTACTTTTTCTTTTAAACACTGTAGCAAACTGCACTGTTGTCCAGACATGAGGTAAATTTTAATGCCAGAATTAATGCCAAATCACTCAATACATCTTTAAAATTAACTCATTATCATAACACTGGAATAGAGAGCATTGATCCACTCACACAGCAATCCAAAGGGTCCCATTTTATGGTCTTCCTCAGACAATTTACTGAAAGTTGTCACTATAAATTTATAAAACAAAGCACTCCAGAATGCCTGAGTGTTCAGAACACTGGGGATAGAATGAATTACAATAAAAATACATGCAGTTCAGGCATGCAAAATATTATGAAAAGCTTTTTTTCCCTCAAATATAGAGCTTGACATCTTCCTTCATATTGCTTTTGTCCCTTTATGCATTCTACAGAGAGGAATGGTTTTGACTGTAAATATGCACCCATTTGAAATCCATATTTCATCTTCTTCCTCATTTTTGTGGAAGCAACTGTGCACTGCAATATACATATGCACAGCACAGATTGTGAGGCAAGCACAATTTTATCCACCTTTTTTGATCATGGAAGAGAGCATCATTTTCTCCATCTATTTGGTCCCAAGGAGGCTGCACTCTTTTCACTTGCAGTTTACTAAACACATCCATCCAGCAACACAGCATCAGGTATTCATAAATCATCATATTTCAGATAACCAATTGACAGAACTCAGCCCCCAGAGGAGTCTTCTTGTAGATTCAACAGCTCTTTACAACGAAGGACTCTCTAACTCGGAGCTAAAATCCACTTGAGCTTTGAACCAAGACCTGAAGGTCAACAAATGGAAGTTTAATCAGAGCAGCGTGGAAACAGATTTCATCATAAAAGCTTCTTTATTGAATAACCTGCTCCTCAGCTCTGCCTGGTGGGGAAGGCATTAACACACCAGGAGAGAAGACCTGAATTACCCAAACCCAAGCCAGATCCACCACATCTTTCAAATACAACCAGACTCTGGAAGAAGAAGTGGGGTTCAAACAAGCTGGAAGGAGCACTCTCTTCACACCAAGAGGCACAGCTCCCCGTGCTCACCCCAGAGGTAAAGCCCTGGAGAACATTCCACTGGGAATGCCAGCAAGAGCTGTTGGAGCTCAGAGTCTGCTGGAAGAGTCATCTGCAGTGCAGAGAGTAGGAAAACTGTAAAATGTTTAAAAAAAAACCAACCAAACAACACAAAACCCACTTTGCTGTTAATGGGTTTTGCATCCCAAGGTGGGGTTTAATAAAAAAATATTAAAAAAATTAAAAATGACATTGTTCTGTAATTATATTGAACAAATTCCAGTCCACAAATTCAATTTGATAATTTTGACATGGTGAATTTAACTTTTGTTTCCTTCTATGCACATTTCCAAATAAAGTCAGACTGTCAGAATCAGAAACAATTTGCTTATCCAATGGCATTATCAGGATCTGAAATGTCAAAATTCCTAGGGAGGGAGGAACTACCAGAGGCCCTAGAAAATCATCATAAAGTTTAATTGCAAATCTTAAAATATTTAGCTTGAACTTCCAGCTATTTTACCCAGTAACACATGGGTTAGACTGACAGTGTTACGTAGAAAATCCCCTCTCCATGTAGATGCTCCCAGACTCTCAGTTTAGCCCTTGATCTTTGCTTTGCTAAGAACATAAAAACCAAAAACCCAGCTCAATTAGCTCTCTGTCTCAGCACTTGAGGGCACATTTCCAAGCCTTTCATCGTTCAGTGGTACATATCTGATCCCATTCCAATTTATCAGCATTCTTCTTGGACAGTGGCCAACCAAAAGGAACGGAGCACTGACACCATAGAATAATCTGCTAGTAATTAAAATGCCTCTTTTTGCTTTATCTGGAAAAAAAAAAAAAAAAATTAAAAAAATCCAGTACCTCTTTTTGGCTGCAGCATCTCTGAGACCACATGCTCAGCCAGCACCTGTTGTGCTCACAACATTTTTTTTTTTTTTTGGTGACTGCTCCCAAGACACACTCTTGGGATAAGGTGGCTTGTCCTGAACTTAAACTTCAACATTAATTTGTCCCAGTTAACAAACTAACTTAAACTGGAGGGAGAAGGAGGATGACCCAGTGAGGAAGGAGCCCAGCACAGCCAAGAGGCTGCAAGCCTCAAACTTTTGAAAGAGGTGGATTCCACTCCCAACATTCCACACATCCATCCTGTAACCTTGAACAAATCAAATTAGCTTCTTGTTTCTTATTTCTCTACTGATGTAATGCAGGTGATCATACTCCTTGCAGCACAGGAGGATAAACAGACCAGAGAGATGAGCCAGATCATCCCTGTATTTCCATTTACAACGTATCAATGTATATGAGCAGACTTGCACTCTTCTGGCCAACCATAAAATGAAACATTTAGAAGGTAAGATCCAAAGAATTTCATTAAGAATCCATTGCAAATTGCAAGTGACACCTCCTGTATTGAAATGTGAATTGGGAGCTGGGTGTTGCAGAAGTGCAAAATTATTCCATAAATTATCTATGACAAAGTCAGAAAATGTATTGGTCAAAAAAATAAAAAAAATAAAATAAAAAGAAAATGTACCAGCAAAGCCACAGTTTATTTTAGTTCCTCAGACTATGCCCAGCAATATGTATAATAAAGAAAGAATTATTCCACTGCAACCTGGTGAAATAAAGCCAGAAAGACAACACTAAAAGTAAAAAATAATGAATTTCATTTGTGAAATTATCAAATTTCTGCCTGATGACTTCTTGGAAAGCATAGGACTGAATGTTCTATTAATGAGCCTTCTCTGACATGCAGTGAGATTACGTGATTCCAGCTCATATATTCTCCCATTTTAATATTCATCTGAAGATTTCCCTCATATGACAAGGGATAGCATAGATGCATCCTTCATAAAATCTGGGACAGAATTGACTCTGCTGAATTTTAGGCTCAGCTAAAGTTCAGCTTAAAAGCCCAGGAGGCAGGTTAGAGAGAAAGGCAGGTGATTACAAAATAAAGGTGTTCTTTCCCTTTTCTCCAGTCCTTAGTTCAAAATGATCCAAGGTACTGTGACTTCCTGGAAGAACACAAAATGTTGGATGAAATCAGTATCCCATCCTGCCTACATCCCTAAATTCCCACCAACACATGGGACCAGCATCTGAATTAACAGCACAAGGAAGGGGGTGACTGACACCCAAAATTCAAAGTTTCATGTTCTGCTGGTTCTGAATTACCACACTGATGTTAAGTAAAAGTATTTGTGTGCTTGCAGTTGTTCATCTCCAATTTTCCTCAGTCCTGAGGAATATGAGTATGACATTTTTCCACATTAAGATAAACTGAGTATGTAAGTCAAGTACCAGAATTTTTGCACTTCACTGTTTATAATATTAATAGCTGTGCTTTAAGAAGTGTACTATTGAACTGTCAGGAATGATTTGTTACCAGGTGTTAGCATAATTTGCCAGCTGTCATATTTTAATCATTTTTATTTGCTTAAAATCTGACACTTAACTTTAGTGGTAAATCAAGACATATAGCAGAACTTATCTGATGTTACAGTAGCTAAGGGGGAAAAAAAAGGTCTGTGCATCCTACAAATGATATTTGTATTTTTGGGTAGAGAACAGATTCTGAGGTCCACTTTCATTCATAATTCACACTGAATTTCAATTGCTTTCCACATAAGCTTTTTCACTTAAGTATTTCAAGCAGATGCTGCTAGCTCTCACTCCTGTGTACATTTACTCATGTGCAAAATTCTTCAGCTGCCTTGGGTGAGTAAAGGGAGAAGCAAACCAAGATCTTGTGCATGCTCCACATTGTTTTTACATGCAGAGAATTCAAAGCTACTCCATTTCTTTACAGCCTGCCAGGTTACAGGACAAAGCAATAACTCACTTATTAGCAACATCTGAACAATATGTAAACACATGAGCATATCTGTTTACTTGTTAGGTGATTTTTTCCATCAGTATTTAGATTTACTTGCACTTCAAATGAAAGATTAATGCATGAAAGACTGCAATAAATGTATTTTTATGTTAATGAAACACTTGATTTTTTTTTTTCCCATGAAAAATCATATTCTGAGCATTCACTTGAGTTGTTTTGGACAGAAATGTCATCTTCCACAGCATGGGTTAAATGGTGACTGATTCCATGCAATGATAAAAAAAACTTCTCATTGAGTTGCAAAGGGTTTTACAAACTTCACCAGCAATTCACTGAATCTGATTTCATTACCTAAGCATTTTCGACCTAAAAAACCTGAAAATCAGAAATATGGAAACACAGTGATCTTTTTGTAGCAAAAAATTGCTGTAAAATTTAGGGCTGCAAATGAAGAAACATAACAAAAGAGGTCAGAAGAATTTCTCTGGCATTATTTTATCTAGAATGTGATCTTTCTTAGACTGATTTTTTTTAAGGCTACCATAAGAAATAGAAAAAAAAAAAAAATAAAGAACAACCCCTCAGAATCTAGACTCATTTTCACTAGCAGATGTTTATCAAAAGAGCCCAGTATGGACTGACAACCCATGTGTACTTTTGTTGGTGTCTGCCAGGAACACACAACCCATTTTTATTGGGGTAACTTCCAAGGTACCAACCTAAATTTAGACATCTGGCCTCATTCTTGATTTCTAAACAGATCTTTGAATCTGACTGTACCACATATTCTTGTTTTTAGGGAAGAAGGTTACTGAGAGATCAAGAATGCTCTCTATTATTTCTCTGCTCTCATTATTTACTTTCACATCAATCTTCATGTCATCTGAAACTTTTACAACCCAATCATTACTGAAAATGATTAATAGCAGTAAGCAGATACCAGCACTGCACTTAATTATGATTTCCCTCTGATGACTCTGTTTCAGATCCATTAGCTTACCCATTTTTAATGGATTTAACCTGTGTTTTAGTGCTATTGAATTTTTCTCATTTTTAATCAAAATATTCCCAGACCTGAGTTAAATACTGCCCAGAAGTCAGAGCATGCAAGAGCTGCAACCATGCTTGGAATGTTATCAGTGAAACAAAATCAGGCTGGTTTGTTTGACATGACCCATTCCATAAAATCCTGTGGAATGACAATCACACTCCCATCTTCAACTCTTCATCACTTGAATCTTTTGCTGCCTTTCATGCTCTTCTTTGCCAGGACTGAGGACAGGTTAAGCAACTCAAAGGTACCAAGGTTGTCCAGACAACATATCTGGAGTACTGACACAACATGAGTACTCTGCTAATCTGGCAGAATTTCCCTTAGTGCTCTGTGATGTATTGAAAATAAATGTTCTGCTCAGATAACCGCATCTGGCTACAAAGGTCACCTTGCAAAAGATATCAGGGCTGTCAATTTCAGAATATTTGTGTTTCTGTGTGCTGTTTAACATCCTCATTAGTGACTAGATGGCTTCTAAACACTTCATCATCATATTTCCTCTGAAAGTAGGAGATGTGAATACTTATGGAGCAGTTATCCTTTCTCTTCATCATTATTAACAACCTTGTCACCACTGTTGTGAAGCAATAAACCCAGAGCACTGCCAAGATTTCTTTTGCACAAAAAAGAATAAATCATAATTACATTTTATTCCTCTCAACTGTTATGAGGGGACTTCCTGAGAACTTCAGCTCTTCTTTTCAACTACCTATTCTTCTAAAGTCTTTCAAGCTTCTGATATTTAAATTCTGTTTTTTCCATATTTAATAGCTGGTTTCATTTCATAACCACCACCAAAGGTATGGTTTTGACCCTGATTAGCAAATCAGCTTACTGCTTCTTGAAAAAGACTACTTTGCACTTCAACTTTTCTTCTAGACATTCTAAAACTTTTCCCTTCACTAATCCCTGTGCTAATTTTCTTGGCTGTCTGGGACCTATGATCATCTTCTGTTGATTCCTCAAAGCCCAGGTTTGGAGCAGCTGATCAGATCATCTTGCTCTGTGCAAGATCAGGTTTATTGTACAACAAGGACATTAAACTCCATGGCATGAAAAGAAAACATCAGAGAACA
This sequence comes from Heliangelus exortis, assembly GCF_036169615.1. NCBI lineage: Eukaryota > Metazoa > Chordata > Aves > Apodiformes > Trochilidae > Heliangelus > Heliangelus exortis. The sequence goes on along the minus strand of NC_092433.1, from coordinate 19,130,213 downwards.
CAGAACCATAAAATGATTTGTTTTGGAAGTGACCTTAAAGATCATAATTCCAACCATCTGCCTGGGCAGGGACACCTTCTAATAGAGAATAGGTTCAAGAAGAATTTGTATTTTTCAGAACAAAATATTGCTTTAAGAAAGCAAATTTTCAGGTTTACATTCATCAGTTCAATATTCTAAAAAATCACCAAGCCTGACTGCAAGTGCAGTCCATCATCTTCTCAAAGATCAATGGTTTTCATGGACCACAGTGGTCTAAATCCTCACCAAACCTATCTGTGGCATCTGATTTCTTTGACTTAGCTACACAATTACCCTGTGAGAAATCCAAGTAATGAAGGCTTGGGTTAAAGTACCTGTAATTGAGTCAGGAGCCAGGAATTATTAACTAAAATTTTCAGTAGATAACATTAAGTAGAAAATACAGCTGAGAAAACTGTCAGGTTTAGGGGCAGTTCATACAACAAAGAAAAGACAAGATTTCCTCTGACAAATTAGCTGTTGTGACTGGTTTTCCAGTTCTAACTTGTAAGCAGCAACAGGAAAAAAAATGGGTTCCTCTAACATTTTCTCAGCTGTGACATTGGTTGTGTTAGATGTGTTGGAATAATTTCATGGCTTATTATTTCCATTAGTGTAATGATCTCCCACCTTAGAGATGTTTCCATTTGAGAACTATTGCATTTTGAAGAAGTTGTAAGCTGCTTGGAGAGGAAAAGCTGAAAACCAAAGCATCCTGCAGAGGCTGGAGAGGAGTAAAGGGAGACACAGACACAGGCTTCACACCAGGGGAAGGACTGATGTCTTCCCCACCAGCAATAGGATGTGGAATTAGCAGCTTAAACTGAAAGGAAGATTTGGGTAAGACACTATCATGGTTTTGAGCCAATACCCAGGTGACAGAGGCTCTCTGTTATTCCCCCACTACCTGCCCAGGGAGAGAGAAAACTTCAAGGTTGGAAAAAAAAAAAAAAAAAAAAAAAAAAGGCTGCATAAATTTAATGAGGTAGTGATAGTAATGATGGCAATTACAAATAGATACAAATATCTAATGATGGAACCCACACTCCTCAGCTGGAAATTATTTACCAAGCAGAAAAGTCCCATCCTGGACATGGCAGCAGCTGAGGATGTTTGAGTGCAGGGTCCCAGGGATGGTTCCCAACAGCCTTGGAGCCTGGTTCCTACTCGGGGAGGCAGGAGAAGACAACCTGTCTGGGTGGACAATCTTCTTCTCCAACAAAAACCTTGGGATACAAGAAGAGCAGCAGATGGAGAGGGAGCAAAACAAACCCAACAGACCCCACCCCAGCCAGAGGAGGAACCATTTTATACTTTGAGGAACCATTTTATACTGAGTGCCATGGGCACTAGAGCTGTCATTGGTCCTCTGGGGTCACCTGAGCCACTTTCCCCTCCCCACTGTGCCCACACTGTGACCCCCCAGCTCCATCTGCCCATGGGTAGCTTTACCCTGGTCCTCTCAAAGCAGGAGAGAAAGAAGGAAAACTGTCCTCATGGAAAGCCCTGTCAACCAGGAGGGGCACATGGACCTTTGGGAACCTTGGGAATCTGAGGAGCAATTCTATACCAAGAGCCACCTGAGCAGTGAGGGGGAAAAAGGGGACAAATTAAGTGACCTCTGAAGAGGGACCTGAAGCCCTCACCAGACCAGTTCTGAATGATTTCATGTTGCCCCTTGAAGAGGTTGTTTTTCCAGACCAAAAGCTCTGGGAAACCAAACCAGGAAAATAAATTTGAAGGCTCAGGGACATTTATTGCCAGCTACAAAACATGATGGGTCATAAAAAGTTAGTGAATATATTAAATATGTCACTATATTTATTATAACAATTAAACCAGCAAAAGCTTAATAACTAATGAATCTGGAGAGAACTTTGCTTTCAAATAAATTTGGTGATAAAGAATTATTTTTGACAAGAGCATTTATCATGGGCTACCTTGTATTGTTGTAGCTATTTGTTGTACTTAATAAACAATGATAAATATATCTTCTTCCAGGAGAGTAGCATAAAAGTGGGCTGTGCTATCTTCTGGAGGAATTGTAGCCAAGACTAATTAAATGATTCTAATTAAAACTGTGTAGATAGCAAGGAAATTAATGGCTTCATTTGTACTATTTGTTTATTTCATTGTCAAGTCTACTGGATATAATTGCAGTGCAAAGAAGAAATCATCAAAATTATTTTTTACTCTGTTGACTCCCTGTGCCTTCAATTTATTGCAAAGCCTTTGCTTTCTCTATCTTTAGAGAGAAACAATGCTGGCAAAATGTAAAACCTCAACAAAGTTATTTTCTTGTTTGAGGCTGTTAGATGGAGAATACATTTATTGAACAAAATAAAGGTTAAGCTTCAATTAAGCATTCTAAATATATTTAGTGAGCTATTGAAGAGCCATAATGTCTCAGCCCACATGGTTCACTGAAAGCTATGAGCAAAATAAATGGTAACAGAAGCAGAAGGAGTACTCAGATGGTAATGCCTCTCACATGGGACTTACAAAGGACTGCAGAATCACTCCTACCATCTCTTACGTACTGTTTTTATCAGAAAAAGTTTTTTTAAAAATCCCTACTAATACTATTTAAATAAAAATCACCTGTGAAAAGCATCTCAAATATAAAAAAAAATATATATAGATTTTTTTTTCTAACTTGGGGTAAGGTTTATCTTGTACTTGTCCAGCTGGGACACCTGGGATCCAGGGGACAATAAATCAGATTTACAGAGTCACACACTGACTGCTTCCTGTGTTCTCTATGCCTGGAAAAATCTCTGCTGGTAAACTGGGTTCTCCAAGCAGCTGGGACCACTCTGGTTTTTCCTCCTTCCCTCCCCATGTCAGGAGCTGTGGCCACCCAGGAGCCCACCAGTACCTCCCCATTGGCACCCAGCACCCCTTGGGTCTCCACAAGCCTCCTCTCACCACCCCCAGCTTCCTCAGGAAAACTGCACGTTCACTTTAATGAATTTAAAGAGAGTCAAAATTGTTTGAGAATTTAATTTCAGCTCTTAGGACACGGCAAGATTCTGAAATTCCTGAGCTTAAAATATGTTTCTGTTTGGCTGGAACGCGCTGGGGAAATTTGTTTCTTTGACATGTCAACATTTCCCCCAGAAAGCAGATGTTCTTTGTGGGAATTTCTGATTAATCAAAAATACAGTTTCCTCTTTTAAATTAGTTTCAGTCGAACAATTTTGACAACTGAACCATAGCTAAATCCTTTATGCTGAAAATAAAATCTGTCTTTATGTTTTTGTCTAAATGTGCTTCCGCAGTGCCATACACAAACTAACTTTTATGGCCTTGATAAGTGGAAATATGGGAAATGAGAGTAGATTTGAAAATTCCTCCATTAGAGACATTTGTTAGAGCTAGCTAGACTAATGGCTTCTTTTCTGCCTAAACCAGAGAGATTAATCTATAGCTTTAAAATCAGAACAAAAGAGCTTTACTGAAATGTAAGGTCTTGAGTAAAACAATTTTCTTCAAGGGTAGGAGACTAATCATGCTCAGCCACTGCTTTTTCTTTGCCTCCACTTTTCTGCAACTCATAAATGCCAGAACACTCGATGAAAAGCCCATCATTCCCTCCAACCTGATGGTCTGGAGATGTGCTTATCTTGCCAAGGTTTCAATCTGTCCCTGGGGAGCAGGGTAGCCCCCCTGGACTCCAGAGATGAGCAGAGATGAGCAGGATGAAAGATACTCACTGATGGACTGGATGCAACCCTCACTCAGGTCTGGTCTTTGCTACAAGGGGTAAGAGGGCATGTAGTAAATGTAACTACAGCCCTTGACCACATCTTAATCACCTGGCAATGCTGTTAGAGTGGTTTCCAATGGACATCCCAGAGCCTAAGAGCAGGAGGTTGTGTCCCACGGGTGGCTCACGAGGCTCAAAACCTTCTGGAGTTGAGAACCTGGTGTCTGCTCTGCAGGTGCTTTAGAGGCTTTTCTGGTTTGGCCCCAGGGACTGAATGCTCCTTTGTGGCTGGAGTGGGCTGGCCCAATCTGTGCTCCTGGTGGGCACCATCCTGCCAAACCTACCCAAAAGGATCCTTCTTGCACGCACAGAGATGCCCAGGGTGATGAGCAGGGGTCATCAGGGGATCTGCCTCTGATGGACATTCCTGACCCCAAAGGAAACAATCATGTAGGCTCAGCCAATGCCCAGCATAGTATCTGCTTACCTCCTGTGTAGGTGAGCTGACTAATTAATCAGCAGTGTCATATCAGTGCAATCACTGTGCCAGCAGTAGCTGTAATGCTCCAAGGGTATCAGTAGAGCAAGTTCAGCAAAGACAGTATTTTGTATTAGATCAGCTGACATAGCTGAAAGAAAAGCAGTTAAGTTCTTTATTCCCCACGGGAGACTCTTTTTGGATGTGAAATAGAGGTCTTGTCTTTCCCACTATGATATTCAAAATGCATCCATACGTTAGAGGTCCTGGATGTGGGTGGATTGGCAAAAAAATAGCTAAAAATTAGATAAAATGTGTAGCAGATGAGCGTGGAGGTGTGGAATAGCTCCTTCAGAAAGCCAGAATTACCTTCTCATTCCCTGGGATGTGATCCTCATGTGCTACTCCCTCCCACATGTGTCGTGCAGGAAACCACCAGGTGCAAAGTGAGCCACACGCTTTGCTTTGAGTGATGTGGTCAAGGTGCCAATAAAAATAATAAAAAAAAATACTCTGAAAGCCTCAAGAGAGGGGCTGTGGTTTTATCTTACTAACTCCTGATCACACAGGCAGGAGGGTGAACCTGAGTTACCCAAACTGCTGGTGTTTTCCTAATAAATTAAAATTATTCTGCCAACCAGCTTTCTACTGGCAGAAGAGAGTAAGTCCACACTTTACACAGCTCAGAGCTGCTTTCTAGAAGCTGTGAGGAATCATTACTCAGTAGCAATGAGATCCTCCTCCTTGCTTGTTTGGAGTAGCTGTGATGAGCTGCAGTACAAGTGTTGTCATGGGTCTTGAGAAGTAGTATGAAAGCATTCCTACAGGCTCTTCCTAGTTTGGCCCAGGAATCTGCAGAAACCCAATTCCTTCCTCTTCATTGTTGAAAACTGTCCAAAAATAAAATGGAATTTTCTTTTTTTTTTTTTTTTTCTGGCTTGGTTTATTAATCCACTTGCTACTCCCCGTTCTTCAATGAATATTTCATACCAGGCAGCTTCAGCTGGGGCTTCATTCGGAACTGTCTGCTGTGAGGATTCCTTTAAGCATTCATTATTCATCATTCAATATTGAAAGTGGTTGATTTGACACCTGGGTCAAATGGAGGCCTTAAGGAAGCCACAGACCACTCTTTTCTTGATGCCAATCATAAAAAAACCAAACCTCCCCAGGCCTGAGCTGTGGCTGGAGGGGTCTAGCAGACACTGTTAGGCTATGAATGCTTAAGATGGACCCAAAGACCCTAAGTTTTGGCACAAAACAGACAGACCTGCATGAGGGGCTTCTGAAAGAGAAAAAAAAAAAAAAATCCCTGGTGTTTAGGAAACAGAACTGAAGAGCCACAGAACTGAAGAGCCAACACTCCTTGCTGTGGGATCTCCTCCTGCCTTGGATCCTGCTGGGAGCTCCTGAGCTCTTCATGGCTGCACTGGCTGATAGGAAGAGGGGGACAAAGCTGATTCAAAAGAAGAAATCTGAATTTCCTTAAGAGCCAGTGCTACTTTTTGGGGCTTCTTTAAAAGCATCAGAGGTAACACTGCTGTCAAAGAACAGCAGAGATCAGACAAAAGGAGGACACTTGCTTTGAATTGCCTCTTCCTCTCCCCTCCCCACCCTTATTTCATGGCCCAGCAGAGAATGTTTTTTCTTTCTAGGATTTTTCTTTCTCTGATACTGAAAGACAGAAAATAGTATATTATAAACATGGCAATCTTTCCATTTTTCTACTGAGCAAGATAGAAGTGGAAGGAAGGTGAAATCTGCTGAATGAGTGAGTGGCTGTTGTGACTCAAGGGCAGGTTTGTGTGGCAGTCACCAGAACTCTGGTTTTGTGCTCCTGTGGGGAAGGAGCAGTGGGAGAACCAGGGAATTCCACTGGGTAGAAAAGCTGGAAGCTGCTGGAGTATTAAATAAGAGGAAAATCAATGCAGTCCAAAGGTTGCCTCCAAGGAAACAAAACAACATTTATAAATACGTCTGCCTTGCTGCTGCTTTGCCTGCAAAAGATGCTGCTTTTGCTAAACCATATTAGAAGATGGTGGATTTAGCCCATGCAGGCTGCTGTCCCCAGGATCCCTCACCACTCACCATCATGCTGCTCAGAGGTCATGGCCAAAATACTCACATGAGCTCCTCAAAAGCTTATTTTGGTCAAGCTGAGATGACTTGGCTGAAGCAGTGGGTAACTGAACCCCTGTGGTGGATCAGAGGGAAAAGGTGGGGTGGTGGGGCAGGCAAAGGGCTGGGTGGGCTTGGAGGAGGATCCACAGCCCCAAGCCCAGCACATCCACACCAGCACAGGGTGTAATGTCAGGATACAGGAGCTCCAGCTCATCTGGGATAAAGGAGTCCCTGCAAGCAGTTGGGAAACTGGGAAACATCCCTCTTCTCTCCAGCACTGGGGCTGACAGGATGCTGTGAATTTATCTTAGGATTCCAGGTGCTGAGGTCTGGGTCATGGGGTGTTAGGGCCACACACCTGGCAAAGTTCATGGTCATGAGTCTGAGTGAGGCTTTTCTCCAGATTTTCCAGGTGGGAATGAAGTGTGATGGAAAGCAAGGAGAGTCTATTTCTTTCTATCATTTTATCTGGCTAGAGAACTGTCTAAATACAGACTCAAGGACTCTGAAATCTTTCCTCATGGCTTGGCCTCAGACCAAATTTACATTTTATTACACACATCATATTTCTTCCCTCCAGGTTGATGACCATGGAAAGTGAAAGGGAGAGAATAAAGAGATAGTGACAAAACAAATTCATAGATCATCCCAGCAGCTCGGATCCCACAGTTTGAAACTTGCCTCTGCTCACATGCAGTTACACAACTTCTCAGAAGCATTTTGAATACAGATGACAGATCAGCTAATTGCACAATTACATGATGCTTTGTAATGGCTCAGTGATGTGGGGGAGATAAAAACTTCTCTGGCAAGCTCCATGTGATCAGAAACTCTACAACTCCAGAGAGGATTGCCAGGTTCTATCCATGTTTTTGTCACTTTTTAAATTTGATGTTTCCCTGAAGTCATTAGAGAGTAATGAGCTAGAAAGTAGGAAAACCACTTTTTTTTTTTTTTTTTTTTTTTTTTTTTTTTCCAAATTCAGCCATCTGAAACAGACTGCAATATATAAAAGTTCATTAGATTTCATACAAAAGGCCAAATGAATCTTTTTCCCTAGATAAATAGTTCCAGGGTAGTAAAACAGGCCAGAAAAGAGAAAAGTTACTAAATGGAACGGAGTCCATCCGAAGCAGAAATTAACAGGTACAATACAATTTGGTATTTAATCATTTTAGCTAAGGAAAAGGGCAATTTAGAATTCTGAGTTAGTCTTGTAAAGATCATCTCACACTTTGTTGCTTCCTTGCTAAACCATTAACTTGTGTGAATAAGTGCTACAGGGCCATTGGTTGGGAGAGCCCCCAAGTGCTGGCAGAAGCAAAATCTGTGTCAGTCAAGTGTGGCCAAGTCTCTTCTGTAACTTTTAATGGTATAATGATGTTGCTTTTCTTATGCCAGGTTGTCACAGGGTACTCCTCTGCAAACAGCTGCTGGTTTATAGCCCTAAAGACACCTGAAGATGAGCTTCCTATAGCCTAGGTGTCTCCTGAATAATTAACTCCTACCTGGCACAATGCCTTGCAACCAAAACATGTGAACAAAGGCCTCTTTCTCTTTCAGGAGCCTACAAACACCAAGCAGTTCTCTCATTAATATGAGAGTGCACATAAACAGGGTGAGGAGCACCTCAGAAAATTAAGGTCCTTGTTCCCTCCCACCAAGGTGGTTACCCCAGAGCTCCCCATCACCCCAGGGTGGGCTCCAGCCAGCATCACCCACCCCCTTTATTACCATCCTGCACAAGTGGTGAGATGTTCAGCTACTTATGTGGAAGATATTTGTCTGCTTTAGCTGAGGGCCTAATTAGCACTGAAATTGTTGGCTTAGTTTGGAGAAAAGTTCTGGTTCATGGATTAATAGCGTTGTGTTATATATCTCATTAGACAGTTGTCTCCATGAAACTCTGAAATGACCCATTAAATCATGCCTGATCTGACTGAAGGTCTCTCATTGTTTTTAGAGAAGTCAAACCCAAGTTGGCTGCCAGCCCAACAGGCACTGGGCAAAGTCCTGGGCTCCTTCTGTCACCTCTGTGTTGAAGCATGAAGCCATTTGCCCTGCAGGACCTCATGCAGAGCTTCAGGAGTCAGCTTCCTCAGTCTGTCTGCCACTTAGAGAGAGGTCTGGTAGGGTTGATATGGGATGTTTAACCAAACATAGATTGAAAAAAAAAAAAAAAAAAAAAAATATGGTGTGCTACTAGGAAATACATTTTCAAATATATCAGTTATTCAGCCTTTTCCTGCCTCCGGCTTATTCCTTCCCCTTGTCCTGGAATCTGCCACCAGGAGAGTGCAAGGACTGGCTTCTCAGCAGATACTAAAAATGCCATCTGCATGGCAAATCAGGGAAAGCCTGGTCAGTGAAGCAGACACAAGCTCATCAGTCTGTGGGAGCTGAATTTGCTGATGGCTGTGCTGCAGAGCCCTCCCTGAACTGTACCTGACCTCACCTGGGAGCAAAGAGCCAGACTGTGCCACTGCCCTGAGCACCAGAGAGGCCATCAAACCACACCTACCCTTGGCCTCTTAGAGTAGGAAGGATGGAGCAGCCCACTGGAAAGGGACCTGGAGGGTCTTGGTGGACAAGAGGCTCAACGTGGGTGAACACTGTGCAGCAGCTGCAAAGAAAGCCAAGAGGATGCTGGGCTGCTCCAAAAGGGCAAAAACAGCAGAGACCAAAAGGTCCTCATCCTGCTCTACTCAGTGCTTGTCAGAACACACCTGGAATAATGCATCCAGTTGTGGTCTAAAAAAATAACTCTACAAAAAGGATGTGGTCAGGCTGGAGAGGGTCCAGAAAAGAGCCATGGGGATCTGGAGCACCTGGCATAGGAGACACTGAGAAGACTGGGTCTGTTCAGCCTATAGAAGAGAAGGCTTAGGGGGGACCTTATTATGATGATCCAGTATTTAAAGGGAGGGCTACAAAAAAGATGGAGGCTCCCTATTTACAAGAAGTCCCATGGACAAGACGAGGGGCAATGGGCACAAGTTGCTCCTGGGGAGACTCTGAATACGAAGAAAAATTTTCACTCTGAGGACAGTCAGAGATTGGAATGGTCTCCTGGGGGAAGGGGTGGATTCCCCCGCTTTGGAAGGTTTAAAGTCTCAGCTTGGTGGGGTGCTGAGACATCTCACATCAACTGTAATGTTAGGGGGGTTGGACAAGATGATCCTTGAGGTCCCTTCCAACCTGAAATCCTGTGGTTCTGTGCAAGTGAGGAGGAGAGAGAGAACACCTTGTAACCCAGATGAACCTCAGGGCATCTGCTAAACACAAAGCAGCGAGTAGGCAGCAGCTCAGATTATTTCTCTTTTTCCTGGGCTAGAATAGTCTTTCCAGGCTGACTAAATAGGCAGGTTTGTAAAGGTGTCTGTTCAGCTGAGGTGCCTTTTGTACAGCTGCATCGTCTTGACGTCTTCTCAGGGAAGGTGAATTTGCCTGACAAGTGCGTGCCACGCTTCCATATCTCCCATTGATTCTCCATTAATCTGCATTTCCTTTAGCACTTTAGAGGGAAGTTACACAGAGCTACACGGTGTCCTGATTAACACCTGAGTGCAGAAGCATTTTTAGCATTCTTGATTATTAATAGAACAAGTGTAGTTAATTGCATTGGTCGAATCGTCCCTGTCACTGATTAATGACTAAGTGCACTCCTGGTATTTTCAAGTTATTCTTCTTCAGATTCAAAAGGAAAAAGCAAAGGCTTTGCTGAATTGCTGCCTGAATTCACAGATTACTATCTGAAAGGTTTTGTGTTTTTTTTTTTTTTTTTTTAATGATAAAGACAATTGGTTGTAGAGAGAATAGCTGATATCTTCTTGCAGAGTGTAAAAGCACACCATCTAAAATTAAACAATGTCAGTCGTGGGGTGTGTTGCAGGCAGAGTGATGTCTGACTGATACAGCTCAGCATGATACAAAGGGCTTTCTGAAAGATTTAATTCAGTGCTGCTCCTGTGACTGGATTTAATCAAACTACACTTAAAATAATGCTGTGCCTGTCATTAAAACAACTGTAAAATGGAGGAATTAAAGCTTTGTATATGATGGATTTATACTACAGCAGCCTCCCTCCTCAGTAGTTCACTATCTTTAATACTATCATTTCTCTTTCAAATTTTAAAACTAGAGAAAAAAAGGGGGGCAAGCTGCACACTGTAGTGCTCTTATTTTAAATTGTCTTCATTCACATTTTCAGCAGCTGTCCTCACTATTTAATGGTCTTTATCTGGCCCTGACAGACTCAAGTACTTGTCTTTTTAGGGGTGCAAAGAAACCAAAAAAGCAACAGCAAAGCCCTTGGTAAAGAGCACGTAAGCCTGGGATAGAAGAATATGCCAGAGCCTCTTAGAGACAAACTCCCCTGGGGATCCTCCTCATTTTCCACTGTTGAGGAGCTGCTCATCCAGCTATGGATCCTGCAGTTCCTTGGGGAATCCTGCAAGACTCCTGGCACAGCTCTCAGCAAGGGAAGAAGGTCCCATGCTCAGGGCATGCAGTGCAGGGCAAGCCTCACCTCCCTGACATAGCTCAGAGAGGTCTTCTCCTCTTTCACACTAGCAGCAAACCCTATTTTTCATCTCCCTTCTCTACACCACATTGCCTGGTGAGTGGGGAGCACAAATCTCTGTTTTCTGGCTACCTGTAGGCACATGCTCTCAGTGAGGAGCTCAGATCCAGAGGCTCTTGAAGTTCCTACACCAAAGCAGCTATTGGGCCCTTTGAGTGGTCCCAGATGTGGATGCACAGAACACCAGTGTGCAAATCATTGTTGTTTTACAGGCTGAAAATTTAGCTTTCCCCTTCTCCCCAAAGGGATGCCCCTTGTGCAGCCCTCTGGTACCTTGATGGTTTTGGTGCCTCTGCAGAGTGTGGGACTATGGGAGCCACAGGACTGCAAAGAAACTCAAAATAAACATCAAAATCTCAGCAGAGTGACTCAGAGAAGGAAAGTTGGAGGCAGTGGGTGCAGAATTACCAAGTTTCCACACATTTATCAGGCTTAGTCATGATCTAACTGCTGAGAAGCTTAAGCCATGGCAAAAAAAGGTGAGAAAAAGAATGTAGGGATGTGAAGTTCCACTCCAGGTGCCTCAGCAAAATGAAAACCAGAAGACCTGGAGGCAGTTCTAAAACACAGGTCCAAACAGCAGAGCATGGGGAGTTCTGAATGTCTCTGTTAAATGAAGAAGGTTGATCCCATCAGGGATGTGCCCCAGGCTAAAGGAAGGGGGGAAACCTTCAACTTCACCTGGGGACAGGGAGCAAGCAGTGGCTTAGATGGGGGGGGACACAACACAATGCTTCATTTTGGCTTCAACAGCACCAAACTGATGAATATGTGCACCAACAACTCAGCTGAAAAATGTAATTCTTATAGAGATTGTATTTCACATTCAAGGAAATTTCTGCCCAGCCAAAAAAACCAAGAAAATTTTTGCAAAAAATTTCAAAGCATATGGATGGGGTGGTCCTCAATTAATCTTTTTACCCCTTGCTAATATTTTCTCTGGAAAAGAATCCTTTTGTTTTGGAGTGGGTTTGGTCGTTGCTTGTAGAAAGACCTTGCAGTGGAGATTTAAGGCAGATTTATTCACATTTTTATTTATAAAGCCCTACATTTATATATATGTATATATCCCTAGCTCAGGCTTTCCTGCATAGTTTCAATACCTTATTCCATTTTCATGTAACCGACGACAAAATATGAGACATGATGCAAAGGTTTTTTTAAATAATCTAAGAGCCATCAAGATGCCAGAAAAAGACAGTGAGCTACATTTTGTCTTTTATTGGCCATCTGCCACCCCTGGGCTGGAAGTCAATAATGATCTGTCAAACAATTAACACAGCTCATAAATAGGCACAAAGCAACCTAATTTGCCAGCCACCAGTAGCCACCAGTTGGAAATTAATGTACTGTAGCTCTTGGTACCACATCTGACATCCAACCAGATGGGAAGGAAACACGATTTGAGAGGTGATGATTAATGAGGACAAGGAGCTGCAGAGTTAACAAGTGTTTGGACATGGAAACCTCCTTTCTGCTGGGTTATGGGATGGGGCCAGAGTGGGGGACACCAAGGAAATAATGCTGCAAGAACTGAGGTTCTGGGGTTTCTGATGACACTGCAGTTTCCAAGTTCTTCCTTTCAGCAGAGAGAAGAAGGGTGCAGGGTACTGATGAAGCAAGCAGAGTCCATGAACAGGGTTGCTCAAATCCTGCAGAATTCTCCTCTGATTGATTTGAAAGGCTGCAGGAGCTGTTTTGGTAACCCAGCCTGGCTTTGCAGGAAGCACAAGTTGCAGAGCTGCAGGCATTAATTCTTTCATCAAGCCAATGCCTTCTATTGGAGCTGCAGCATGACGTGAGGGTTTGAGGAATCAGCCCGTGTATCACTCCTGAATTCCAGATGGAGTTCTGAAAGTTGTGCTAGAGTGACCTGAATCTTTACATCTTCACCCTTATGCTGCACCTTGGAATATATCTGGGGAAGGGCACCCACGTGCCCACCTGTGAGTAAGGTGGTTGTAAGGGTGGAATTGATTTAATTTGGGAAGAACAAAAGAATAACAGAATTGTCAATATTACCACTTCTCTCTAAGCTCTCTGCAGGGCTCTGAGAGCTGAGAGAGCATAATTTCACCATATCCATGCAAAGAGATCAGGGATTAGTGTCATGCCTTAAACTCATGAAGCCTGCAAAATTCAGAGGAGACATTCAGAAAGAAAGGGAAGCTTAAGCAGGAAAGAAAACCAGTGCCTTCTGGTTTTATAAAGAAGACGCCTTGAACATTGGGATCAGACAAAACAGAGAAATTTTACATAAAATTATGCTGGGAAAAGGAGTGTTTGTCTCTTCTCTGCTTATGAACCACTTAGGCTTCTCTTCAATTATCCAAATACATCAGTGAACGTAGACAAAAAAAATCAGCAGCAAATTCAGCCTCCATGAAACGCTTTTTTAATTCCTGACTCTCTCTTCCTGCAGCCAAACACAGACAGCTGCAGCTCGGGGCTGAAAAGATTCCAGGCTTTTGAAATTCATGGAAATTGCTGGGAAATTCATGGAAACTGCTCCCTCCTGTGGAGCACCCACTGAGCAGTTCGCCCACCACCACCCAGGTGCCACTTTTGTCACCATCCCTGTGTGATGGCCAAGGTGGTGGCTACCAGAGGGGGGGATGAAGCTCCCACTGCTGGTTTGGGAGGGCCACCATGTCCAGGAGGCAATCTCACTGCACCAGCACCCACCAGCAGGCAGGTGGTGGAGAAAGGGAAGAAGAAAAGGGCTGTTCTGTTGCAGCAAAATGATTTGTTCTGTGGTAAGAATGAAGCCAAGTCTCTGCTCTCCCCAAGCCTGGATGGGGATGGAAAGGGGGAGCTGGCACGTGGGGCTGGGTGTGCCTGGTCCTGAGTTAAGACTTTTGGAGTTTGGTTTTGGAGTGTGAAGTGCTGAAAATGAACTGATGTGAAATGAAATGATCAGAATCTGCAGCCCAGTTCTGTGGCCTTGGTTTGAATCCTCCAGAAGTCACACAACTCAAACTTCAGAGCAAACCAGGGTGTGACAAGGGCAGGGTGACACACATCCCCCCATGGCAGGGCTTTCTTTCCCTCCCATAGCCTCCAGCAAGGCCCTGCACCATCTCTGGTTGTGTTCATAGCCCATGGTGGTTCAGGGAGCTAATTAAAGCACCCTGATTAAGAAAAAAACATTAAAATCAGGTATCTGGACTGTTTCCTGAGCTAACACATGCTGCCTGAACACACCCACTGCATCTCTCATGTCAGTGAACATCCTCAGAGAAGATTCTCCCATGTATTTATTGTAGAATCACAGAATCATTAAGGTTGGGAAGGACCTCTGAGACCACCGAAGCCAACCCTTAACCCAACACCACCAGCCAGCTAAACCAGGTCCTCAAGTGCAATGCCCACAGGTATTTTAAACACCTCCAGGGATGGTGACTCCATCCAGGGAGTGGTGTCTTAGTTTGTCTTTGGACCAAAGGGACCTTGGGCTTGTGCCCCTTGCTGAGCAGCCTGGCAGAGAGAGTCACAGGGAGTTCAGCTAAGAAGGAGCCACAAAATACAGATTTGCAAGAGCTCTTCTACCTCCCCAGCCCATCTGATCACTTCTCAGCCCATACACCATAGCATATGAGGCTGGTTTGGGAGTGGAACTGTGTTTCAGTCATCAGTAAATGTCACTGAATATGAGGATGTTGTCCCATCACCTTAAGTATGTCATTATTAGCATTAACCTGGATTTCATAGCTTCTGCTGAGTCCCAGCTCAATAATTTTTCTTCACCCTGAATGTTCTGAGATCTGCATAGTGCAGGAGCAGCATATCCTGCTCTGGAAGGTTCCACTATAAACTGGACAAGTTGGAAGGAAGGACAACTGGAAAACAAAGATATTGTGAGATGAAGGAAGGTACTGTGGTTTTTAATTCCTTTTTCAATTATTTTTTCCACTTTCCACCCCTTTTTTCTTTCGTCTCTGCACAGCAGTTAATCAGCACCTTTGAGCATTCATTTCCTCTCTTCCAGAAACTCTATGGAGAACCAGAAATATACAGGGAGAAAAATAATAAAAAAGTAAAACATATGATATTGGCATACCTGTGCCCAGCAGTATCATTTATAATGTATTCCTCCTCTTGTCAATCAAAAAATGCAAATTCAGAGAGATATGCAAGAGGCAGAATAGATGAGAACTTACTAAAAATATTTTCTCAAAAGCACTGAAGAGACCATCATGTCTATGCCCCACAATCTAGCAAAATAGCCTAGAGAGAGTTAAAGGCAAGCAAAACAATTTTCTATACAGGCTACTGTGGAGTGGGTGGCCTGGATAAAGGAGAAATGGTGACAAATGCAGATGCATGTAGAGACACACACTCAGGTGGATCTCTAGTGGGAGCTTTGATGGACCTCTGGGACAGGCTGTGAAAGCAGATGCAGGCTTGGAAAAAAATCTTGAATGCTGGCTGGGGAGGATTTCAATTATTTTGACACCTAGGATATGAAATGGAATTATTTCAGAGATGATGTTTGTCCCTGGGAAAAGTCAAGAGCTGTCTCAGTGCTCCAAGTGTCAGACAAATGCAGCCCTGGTTTCAATGCTGAAGGGAACCAAGGCTCAGTTTCTGACCTGTCTGAAGGAAGAGGTGGGTCACTGAAATTTTGGGGTGAGATGGACCATGAAACCCATGTCAATGGGGAGATTTCCATGATTTGAAATTGGGTACCTCTCTGAAAGCAGCTTTTCTCCCCACTCTTGAAAGGTCAGTGTTATTGCTACTCATTTGCCTGAGCTGTAATTAATGTCTTAATTTATTTTTGTTTTCTTTTGGTTTTTTTAAATGAAATTATACACAACCACAAGCAAAGCATTGTATGGCATCTCATACCCTGAATGAAGAGCTAATTGCAATTGGATAATTCTCAGGTGGGTGTGTGAAACCACTGAAGCTTAGATCCTGGCTAGAAGCTTCCCAAAAAATTGATAACCTAAAAAGTAAAACTCCAACATTAAGCAAGAACAAAATGTAGGTGGTCAAATATATAAATTCACTAAAGAAGTCAGTCTGGAAAGTAGCTAGCTGACCCTGGTACTTAAGAAAAGTTCTAGGTAAATGCTAAAAAGATCAGAATACTTAGCACCATTTTATAAAGTCCCCAAAAGTTTTTTGAAGATCAAGTAAGGAAAAAAAAATCAGAGAAAAGTCTACAGAATTAAACACAGTCAACATGATTGCAGAAAAGAAAGGTCAGGCTTCAGTAAGCCTTGCAAATTCTTCAAAAGCATGAATTGCCCTGGGGGCTGCAAGGACCAAATGTTCAGGTTTTCATAAAGACATTACCAAAGGCTTATCCTGGGAGTATGTGTCTAAAGTGTGAAACCACAGAGTCAGAAAAATTTTAAGCAGATGCCATTTCACAGTGCTTTCCTCCAAACTGGGGGAAGAAGCAGTTACTGCCTTCAGCAGAGTGACAAATGGCAAGAGACATGGAAGCAGGGAGCTGAACTCTCCAGAATCAAAACACATACAGTAGAAAACAAATCTTAGTCATGCATGGTGTGTTCCTCTTGACTTTAGGAAAATTGGTGAATTCTGGGTTTATTTGCATTTGACAGGCTCAAGAGTTTGGCATAAATTTTAAATCTGGGCTCTTAAGAGTCTTAAGTTCTGCCTTTCTTAAGGCAGAAAAGCCCAATGAGCACTATTTATTATCTGTGAACTCAGAGCTGGATGGAAAGGACTGGGATTGGATTCTTTTTCTGGTTTTCTGCCCTTGATTGTGGCAAAACCAAATTATAACTAAATAATGGTCTGAAACAAAATTGGATCATGTCCAGCACACGGGCAGCTTTTATTTTGTTTTCTTTACTCAACTGGTCATTTCAAATTCTGAAAGAAAAAGGCAATTTCAAATTAAAAAAATGAAATCTTTTACTTAAGAGTGCCTAATGGGTTCTTTCAACATTGTCAAAACCATTTTCTCCAGAACAGGGAGATATTTCCATGTCTTTTTGTTCCCTATAGAGATTTTTGATGAATTGACACTTCTATTTTTACAACCAAAAAAAAAAAAAAAAAAAAAAAAAGAAAAATAAGTGTTGGCGAATTCTCAATCTGTTCTCCAAGAAAACTCACAAACCCCTCACAACGTGGCTGGCAGTCATGGCCCTTCTTACATCCCAGCCCTCAGCAGAGTTTTCTAGATGGATGTAAAAATACTTTGTGGAGAGGAGGATGTTTGATCAAGTGCTGAGAGCACAAACCCAACAGAAGCCAGAAGAATGAATGCTGGACTCCAGGATGGACACAGGTCCCTCACCAAAAGAGATGCAGAAATTCAGGGCATGAGGATGCCCCTGACTTTGCCTGGCTCATGGGATAAGACCCACTGGACCAGCAAAGAGGTCCTTTAACCTCTAAAGGCTTTGCAGAAGTCCTGGTGGGATATTTGTCATCCCACAAGGAGCTACAATCAGCTCTGAGTGCAGAGAGCAGTGGGAGGCAGGGGGGAAAGGGAAGGATTTCCAGGGAGAGCTATTCTTTCACCTGCTAAATCATCATCCAGTGGTGGTCAACAGCAGGTAAGGAGTAGAAATGTGCTTCCTGACTGCTAAGTGGTGTTTTCAAATGCTGGAATTCACAGATGGAAACACTAAGAGAAAATTTCAGAAAATTATGTGCTCTTTGAACAGGGACTAAAGAATATTTATCATAATACAAGAGACCACTGAAAAAAAGCAAAAACTTTGCTGTATCTCGAAGAAGCTTCTATTTATGTTTCATATATTTCCAGTACTAATATTTTTCTTGGTATAAAGAACTTTAAAGATTCCTGATATTTTGAGAATCATTTTCAAGGCACTCACAGTTGGGGCAGCAGCAGTTCAAAAGACCCCAGTGAAAAGACCTCTTACCCTGTCTGTTTCTGAAGAGAAGGAAAATAAAGCTTGCAAAATAAAACTTGCCAGCAAAGTCCCTGGGAAGCAGGAACTGGTAAGGAACTCAAGTAGATAAAGGCAATGCAGGGGTTCAAGAGCATTGTCTCCTCTTTATTGACTGAAGCTCCTTTGTGCCTGCCCTGGCCAGAGCAGGCTCCACACCTTTGCCTCTCTGATGGACAGACAGGTCAGTGTGAGTAAGTAAAAGAGAACCTGGTTTTGGAACTCAAATGAAAGCTCTTCATGTAAATCCTGTCCCATCTACTTCAAGGAGAGCACAGCAGAGAACTGAAGGTCCCTGGGCAGAAGGTGCAGAAGAGGAGTCAGATCTTACTGATGGATGCTGAGCTGCTGATTTGTACCTGGCCAATTCAGGTGGGAATTTAAGTAATAGGAAGCAAGAATGGGAATGGCCCCAGTACCCACAAGCTACCAACTTGCACAGCAAAAGCAGCCCTGGCACTTGGCTCCCAGGCTTATCACAGACTGGGGAAACTCAGCCCCAACTCCTGTGGATCTTTCCTTCCCAGTGAACATTGGGACCCTACAACCCATCATAGAATCAATGACAGAAGGGTTCAGGTTGGAAGGACCTCTAAAGTGTGAAATTGTGCCCTGGGCTATGATAGGACATAAAATCCAAATTTCAAAAGGATGTAGGGTGTTTTAGCTCAACCAGAGCCAACCATGTGCCTCAGCACCACATTTGCACATCTTTTAAGCCCTTCCAGGGATGGAAGTGCTTAAACCAACCAGCTCCCTGGCAGCCTGTCCCAAGGTTTACCAACCCTTCCAGGAGAGCTGGAAACCCAAGGTGGCACATCCAGAGCAGGAATGTCTCAGGGCAGCCCGAGGCAGGGCTGTGTGTGATAGCTCAGTGAAGGATCTGGGATAAAGACAAATAATGCTGGAGCACTCCTGAAGACTGAAGCAAATGGTGCCAGATGCTGACTGCTAGAGGTACTGGGAAGTGAAAAGAAATGGAATTCCATCAGATGATCCTTTCTAATGTACATAAGTGATGCTAGCAGACAGCTGGTTGGGTGGCTGGCAAATGAAGAAGAATGGCTCCAGGCAAGCAGTGTGGACTGGAAGTGAGGAGCTGGAGGCTGAGCAATGTCAGACAACTGCTGCTCAGTGGGTATTTGGGGAATGAAGATGAACAACGTCAGAGAAAAACTGCTAAGGAAGTGCAAGTCAAACCAAGATAAATAATTTCACTGGATTATTACAGAGACTATATCAGGGAATGAAGATAAATAAAGTCAGCCAGTTGCTGAGCAGATATTAGACAAACAAAGCTGAATATACAGAGATAAGAAAGATACAAAGCATAAATGATGCCTACAAAAGATTCCTTTAACTTGGGAAAAGCAAGCAAGTAGTCTTCTCTCCCTACAAACAGATCTTTCTTTTCTTTCCTTCCTATTTGCTGAAGATTTCCACCTTGCTCCTAAATCTGACAGTTTTAATAATTTTTTTTCCTCACTTGCTCCACTGCCCTCAGATATTTACATATTGTCATATTTGGCCTAGAAAACACCAGAGGAAATATTTGCTGTGCCAACATCAGAATTTGTCAACAAAACCAGGTCAGCACAGGAAATGGTTCAATTATAGGTAATCATCTGCTATATATTGTGCTATGTATTGTGCTCTTTAGTGCAACAACCAAAAAGGGGAGAATAATTGACACAGAAAGTATGTGAGGGTTCTCACTGGCTGCCTAAATGAGTGACTTTTGGTTCTCCATGGTAATTCATTTCATGTTATTTAAGGAAGAGCTCTCAAAGAGCTCTCAATCACAAGATCCTGCAGCACAGCACCCTGTTCCAACCTGAAGTACATAGCTTAATTTAGAGATTTTTGAGCCAGAAGAGCTTATTATCACCATCACCAGCTAGTCTCACCTTTCCTTGAACAAGGGCAAACACTTCCTTCTGAAAAAAAAACCCCAAACATTATTTTTGTTGGCTGAGATCATCATCACCAATGCATTTCATTCCAGTTGGAAGTGGTCAATATTTGTGGTAAGAAAAGAGCTCAAAGAAGAGAAGTTGGAAAGTAATGAAGCTTTGAGGCCCCAGGCTTGTACTGTGGGTGGAACTCAGTGAATGAGGGATGGTTGAATATGGGAGCCTGGTGAGATCAAAACCAGATGGTCAAAACCTTAAAAATTCAGCATGGTAAAGAAAATCAACAGAAGCCCCAGAGCTTTCCTGACAATTAGCCCTCTAAGTTCTTTGGAAAAGATCAAGTGCTGGCCCTCATAAGAGATACCCAGATTCAAAGATGGCTCCAAAGAGAAATTCAATTGGTTTGAAAGAATACAATTTTGAAATGTAGGTGAAGAAAATGCAAAGTTTTTCTTCTGTATCCGTTCCAAATAATATTTTCTGAGAAATTATTTTAAGACTGTATCAGCAGGGTAGAATGCAATTTTACACCTAAAATTCTCTGATTATTTGGGCTGAACTACACTTCCCAAATTCTCTGCCCAACAAAATGTAGAGACTTCATATATGTCTCCTCCATTGTCTGTTTTTTAAGAAGATTACTGAAAAAGCTTGCATATCCACACCTCCAAGGACAGAGAGAAGAAAAGCTTTAATCTTGGCCTAATTAAAAGGAGTCATCCTTTAGACAGGGCTGTCTTTGAGTTTCCCATTGTTATAATATTTACCTCCTGAGGACTTTTCCCTTTCTTGTGCACCACAGCTGCAGTCTATGTAAGATGAACTTTTGAACTTCTGTTTCATGAAAAATAAAGCAGCTTAGGATATTCTCAGCTTCACTACAGGGAAGACAAGATATTTGTCTCAGTGCAACATGACCTACCCAGAGTGAGACTCAGCAATGTTTCTGCCCTGAACAAAACACAGAAAGTAGAAGACAGCAAGACAGGTTCAGAATGGTTGAAATAAGATGGATGAAAACCTATTAAAATGAAAATATATTTTGTAATTCCTCTCAATTCATACCAATAAAGAGGAGTTTGCAATTGAGCCCACAAAGATTATTCTGTCTACTGTCTTATCTTCCTGTTCTGCCAACTTGTAAAAAAGAAATCAAAACCCAACTCCCCAAAACCCAATGGCAGCCAAATCTGACCTTCATTGAACTTGCAGATATGATATTTTTAGAAAAAATTCTTCACTGTACACATGAAAGAAATATTTCATTGTACGTATATGAACACCAGAGGTATCTACTGCAACCAAACCTGCAATCCTCAACAATAAGAGAGAAACCACAGCTGTTAAAAAAAAAAAAAAAGCTTAAAGCAACTTCTGTAGGTGCCAGAAACAAAACCTTATGCTTGCTTAGTCCAGCTGTAATCACCTGGGGACAAGTTTATAATGAGGTTAAAATCCACATAACTCTGAAGTGTCATTATGGAAAGGAGAAAGGTTTTTGTCACACAAAGATGGGAAGAGAATGGATGCAGTCATACAGAACTGAGCATCACTTACAAGCAGACAAGCCTTTATTATTTGGTCTTAAAGAAAACTCTTTAGCCAAGTGGTAAGCTGCAGTAGTCACTTTAAGGAAACACAATTATATGTGCCCGGGCAAATCTCTTGTGCTCACATTACTTTTTCTCTTCTGTTGGTTCTAAAAAGGCACCTCAGTGAGATGGTGTGAGGACCCAGTGGTTACAGAACTGCTCTTAAACACAGATTTAATACAACACATAAAAGCTGATGGGAGCACACAACGGCTTTGCGGATTTAGATCCAAAGATTCTTGTTGAAATACTGGGGCTGAGTGCTCTTCAAGGGTGATTTTTATGTGAGATCAGACAAAAACTCTTCCCTGCAAATACAGCTTTTGATATGCACAATATTGAAGCACGTAGAAACAATGTTTGGCTTTCCAATGGATAAAAGGATACTGTTCCTGTGTAAGGAGAAATGGCACAAGCACTGATCTCACTGATGATTCCCACAGAGATGCACTACTTTTAACTTTGCTCAAGTCCCCCCTAGCAGCCCATCAAATTCCAGGGAGTTTGATGCACAGTCAGGATGAGTTCCAATGCACACTCAGCAATGAATAATTTGTTAATATTAATTAAAGATGGTTGAGCATGAAAAAGGTATCCACGTTGCTTGTCACGCTGCCGGGTCAGGTGCAGTTTTTCTACAAGTTTGGAAAGAATGCCCTAAATAATTCATCAATAGATTCTTTTCAAGGACCTTTTAAAACTGAATTTTATCTAGATTCCTTTTTCTTTGTATCATGTATACCTCAAAAGATCAATGTTAAAAGATTATGGAACTGCTGCACATTGTTCTTTGATATTTGCTCACCTTCCTTCCAAATCTTTCTTTACCTGACGTTTTCTTTCTGCCAGGAGTCAGATTAGCCCCAGAGAGTGAGTCCACAAAAGCAGCTCTTCAGATCCATAATATATTTGTCTCTGCAGAATTCTGTATTGGTTCTCTGTTTCAGAAGCTAAAAACCTAACAGCATAGCTTGGGTGCCTGTAGCTCTGGCCCTGGACCTCTACTTCATGGACAAATGACTGCTTAGGCTCTCAGGAACTGTTCCTGCATCATAAACATGAGAGATGTTTGATTTCAGTGGGTGCCAAATCAAATTGATACTTCCCATAGCATTAAAACAGGGAGCTGCTGTCTTGATTCCATCAATAAAACCAGATAAAAAGGAAATACTGTCTATACAGAAATGCAGCTGAAGAGTTTCATACAAGTTTCTTTTGAGAACAATGTTAATATTCCTTCAAGGTGCTGTGCTGGTTCCTGATGATGTGTATTGAGAAAGAGTCAAGATAACTGATTACTCTTAACTAAGATTTTGTTTTTCTCAGTCAGTTTACAGACAGGTTTCCAATCAATGCCTCTGTACCAAATACTCCTCTCAAGGGCATGCTGGTCTACAGACATCTATTGAGATCCATTTCATTTTCAGTTGGAAATATCCTGGTCCATACCAGCAGTTGTGAAGAACTGCCTGCTCTGTTACCACGGCCTTTCCTGCTCTTGTGGAAGACTGCAGGATTTATTTCCTTGTACCCTATCCATCCTAAAAGGATTACACTAATATGTCCCAAGGGAAAGGGAGGATAAAGAGTGTTTGTAGCTATTCTTCCTCACCATTTGTTAACTGTGGAACATGATTAATAGATTATGAGCCAGTGTCATTTGAGTATTTTCATTCAAACCAGTTGAATATGGAATTGATTTATTTGCTTTTACTGTACACAAGGTTTCCTTCCCAACAGACATGCCACTCAAGGATATTGGATAAAAACCACATATTGTCTTGTCAGTGTTCCAACCCCTTTGCAGGCTTTGCTCTGATGGCAGCTTCCTCCTTACTTCCTTGCTATCTGCCTTGTGTTTCATTCTTCATTTCTTATCATAGAATCATAGAATCATAGAATTAGCTGGGTTGGAAGGGACCTCAGAGATCATCAAGTCCAACCCTTGATCCACCGGTGCGGTTGCTAGACCATGGCACTGAGTGCCACATCCAGGCTCTTTTTAAATGTCTCTAGGGATGGAGAATCCACCACCTCACTGGGCAGTCCATTCCATTGCCTGATCACCCTCTCCGTAAAAAAATTCTTTCTGATATCCAGCCTAAATCTCCCCTGGCACAACTTAAGACTGTGTCCTCTTGGCTTGTTGAAAGTCGCCTGGGAAAAGAGCCCAACCCCCCCCCTGGCTCCAACCTCCTTTCAGGGAGTTGTAGAGAGTGATGAGGTCTCCCCTGAGCCTCCTCTTCTCCAGCCTCAACACCCCCAGCTCCCTCAGCCCTTCCTCACAGGACTTGTGCTGGATCCCTTCCCAGCCTCCTTGCTCTTCTCTGGACCTGCTCCAGCACCTCAATCTCCTTCCTGAGCTGAGGGGCCCAGAACTGGACACAGGACTCAAGCTGTGGCCTCCCCAGGGCTGAGCACAGGGGCAGAATCCCTTCCCTGGACCTGCTGGCCACGCTGTTCCTGAGCCAGCCCAGGATGCCATTGGCCTTCTTGGCCACCTGGGCACACTGCTGGCTCATGTTCAGCTTCCTTCTTGCTTTCTTCTGCTTCATATTACTTACTAAGCACCTAGAGATTTCCATGAGTTGAGGCTAAGAGCTTGAGATTTTGCTTTCATATCTTTAAGCATTGTTTTGAATTATTGTTTAACTTCTCTTTTTTACTTTTATATGGCAGGTATAACAAACAAACATAGCTGTCCTTGTCTTCTTCTCTTTGAGATTTAATGGCTAGCAAATCAGCTGACATGAAAATGACTCCATGGAATGTGCAGAGGTTTAAATGAACCACCAAAGGCATGATGCACCTGATACTCTGAAAACAAGTGATGACCTGGGAAATGATTCTATCTAGAAAGCCATCTAAAGGTCAAGAGCATTCCAAGCCCAAGAAGGGCTGAGCACAGGTTTGGGCTATTTCCTTTATTTCTTTCATGGCAAAATGCAATTGAAAAATAAAATAAACTTTTTTTAAAAAGAGGTCCTTGTCATTCTAAGTGTTCTATTTCACTCCATGGACTCTTAGTGCCATATGGAACTGAGGGGAGCAGAGCTGCCTGCTTGTGTCACAGTGTAGAGCCCCAGTGATATGGAACAAGCACAACACAAATCTCTCACAAATCTCTGTGAAGAGTGAGCAATCCTTCCAGCACCACTGCTCCTCCCTGCTGAGATGGAAAGAAAAAGCTGGAGGCCAAGAAAGCTGAGGAGTGGCTCCTTATGGTCCCAGGGCAACACAGCAGAGGAAGCATCCCTGGCACATCTTTGGAATGCTGAAGGCCAGAGGAGGAAGGGGGTTTTGTGATAGATAGGGAGTAGAACTGGAAGAAATCCTTTTAACCACAGTCATTTTTGATCCTGGTGGGAGCTGATGGTCCACAGAACAAGGCACTGTGTTTGTGCTGTAGGTGAACAGCACACAAACTGGTGTGTGATCAACCCTCTACAGCAGAAGTTTGCTGGGGGTGAAGCAATACCTCAAGCATTCTACCCCAAAACAAAATGAAATTTGAATGCAGACCTTGGTGGGGGATGTTTTGAAAGAGACTGATTGTTCTTTAAGAGATGAATTTAGATTTCAAATTATTTGGCTTCTAAAGGGTTTTATGTCACAACTGCACCAATACCCCTGAAATAAACAAATGCCCTTTTAATTAGGAAAGAAAATTTTCATCACATTAAAACTTTCTTCTTCAAGGGAGTCAGAACAATTTATGAAATTGAGAGTATAATCAGTAAATTCAAATGGTGAAGCATGAATATTAGGCAAAGAAATAGCCTACAATGCACAGACTGTGCCAGTGTTGGTTTTTTTTTTTTTTTAAGACCTGTTCACTGAACAATTGAAATTAATGAAAGACCTGAAAAAAACCCAACACTTCTTTGGCATACAGATTGCAAAGAAAAAAAGTACTCAACACATTATTCATTGCAAATTGTTCATCTGGGGTAGGTCTTTATACTTGATGACTTCTTAGGAACCAGCTCCATTTTTATGCAACTCTTGTTTGCTCCCTACTCTGAGCATCATGTGTCCTCCAAGCCAAAGCTCAGTGCCCACCATTTGAAGGGAGCAGCTTCATGCTGAATTACAGTTTTGACCAGAGTGTGAAAATATCTAACCACTAATTAAGTAAATTTGGTGATAATTCTTTATTTCTCCTCATCCTACTTAATTATTTGCATGTGGACTCAGGAGCATTTTGCAGCTTGGAGCTGAAAGGATTTTGGAGCTGAATTTGGAAGCCTTTAGGCACAGCTGAATGCCATTAACCAAGAAATTTACCACTTAATAAATGCCTAATACGATGAAAACCTTTCATTTTCCCTTTTCCCTCCATTTTATGGACTCCTAGGACATATTTTGATGTATATTATTATGCCTTCCATGTGTATTTCACATCACATCAATGTTTGTTTGCTTTGCTGAAAAACCTTCAGTCCAAGTTAAGTAGAATCAATCCAACTTTTGTCTTGCAGTTCTATAGACATTTATTAAATGGTAAAAATTAGATGATCAATGACGAAATGGTAGTGAGAGTCAAGGCAAACCCTCATAACCTTTCCAACCCTTTACAGCAGGATTTTGAAACCAGTTTTTTAAAAAAAGACCTTTATACAGATCTTTCATGAACAAACAACTCGGATAATATTTGTTGGCAGAAGAATTTGAGAGAAGCAGACAACTAAATGAGTTCTCAAATTCCTGATCCAGTTTTCATAAAATGGTCAGCTGGCCTCAACAGCCAGCAGAAAAAGTAATTCTGTTCTCAAAGACAACTTCCAGATAGCAAATCAAACCCAATTCAACTTGGGTCCATGAAGACTTGGAACAACTTTTTCTTTTCAGCTCATTCACCTGAAAGAGCTATATATCTTCTAGAAACAAAATGCTACCTTCTCTCTTTCCCTTCTCTTCTTACAAGCACACAGCCATCCAGATTTTTACTTCTAGCAGCCAACAGAATGTGACCCAAAATGTTTTATGCAGATCAGCTTAGAAGATCAAAAATGGAAGTGGGAATCTCACCAGGAGAAAAAATAAATGGATACAGAAGAAAAAAAAAAAGAAAAAGAAAAAAAAAGAAAAAACCCAATCAAAGAGCAACAACAAGCCATTGTCTGTGTCTGAGCCTCACAACACAAAGTTGAGTTTTGCTGGGGCTGAGTAACTGCATCTCCACCAGATTAATTACTTGTGGGAATTTTGTGTGTCTGTAGAGTTCAGGTAGCTCTGATCAGTGCCCACTTTTAGAAGTGTCAGCCCTGATGAGCAAGAGCAGGCACTCCAAACCAGGGCACACAGACATGTACTGAGCCATTTAGTTCCCTGCAGCATAATTAAATCTGCAGATTGGTTTGTGAAGAGTTTGGCCCGTGATGAGTGGAGAACCTTTATCACATCAGATAAATACCAGCCTAGGAAGAGGTACAAAGGGTTGGAGTGACACCTAAAGACATGCTAATTCATAACCTCTGGACTGAGATGATGCATGGCAGTGCCTCCCTATCTCCTGGAGACCATAACTTCAAAATACTTGATAGGACCATTAAGCAGCTGTGAAACACTCAAACCAAAAGCCAAAAACTCGGGCTGGAGCAGTGGAATTAACTGAAGAGAATACAAATTAGCCAGCAGATTTATTTCTCATACTGACATCATAAACAAATATTGATGGCTTCCTGTGGTGTAATACATCCTTATTCACTGCTTCACAACTCATTCGGAGCTTCATAATTTTCTCTTCACTGCTTCTAAATGGGTGATTTATCCCACACTTCTCGAAATATTAGTCTGTTTACAGTCTTCAGATAGCTAACAGATTGTGCATCATTAAAGTAACAATGTGGAGACTTGCAATGGTAGATTGTTGTGCTGTTCACCTTTCCTTTCTCATCTTATGCAGAGTTTTACAGAAGAGAATGAAGCAAACTGCATCAGCTTTGTAGTCGATGGACATGTTTTGACTGTGGATCTCTTTTTGAGTCACTTCAGCATCTCAGAATGCATCCTGCCTTTGGAAATTATGATTTGCTAGGTGCATACATCAGGAGAAGAGCAGAGGTTTGCAAACTACCTGAAAGATGGGCCCCAAGTCATAAGCTGATGAATAACCTCAGGTAATGAGACACAGTGCAAAACCCAGCCTCAGGTTTCAAATTAATAAAACCCAATTCAAACGCAGTAAAGCCCAACCCCACCTCAGGCTTGATGTATTCACAGTTCTGAGAAAAACACAGACATTTCCCCCTATCTTGAGCAGATACCCAGGCTCCACCTCCACACAAAGCAAACACAAAGAGTAATCACTGCAGGAACACCAACTGAAACAGTTCTGTATGATAAACATTTGTTTCCAGCCCTTTTCTTTACTCTCCGAATGAGAAATACTCTCATGCATTAAGTGTGTAATCCTTGTTTTTCATAAGGAAATACCCCAAATATTGAAAAACGTAATAAGTATCTTGGTAGAATTTGTAGATGGAATCTTTGTGTATACAGAGTTTTGCTGTGAACTTTCACAAAGCTGGGATCTTACTCATGGGAATTAAGTGCCAGAGTGGTCATAGTCCAGCTCTAAATTTGCTTAGACCCATAGAGATTAAAATATTCCTGGCTAAGCTTTATAATCGTTACAAAATTAATTGGAAGATTTTGTACTAATTCTGGGATTAAAAAAAAAATCTTGCATGATGTAATACTAAAATAAAAAAAAAAAACAAACCTAGAATGCTGTTGAGTTTTCTGTGGCAAGACAGTAGTGCTCAGGTAGCACAAATCTCATGGATTTTGATGAAAATGATTTGACAGACTTTATTCCTTTGTTTCCATTTTATCACATAGAATTGCCTCCAGAATTATGATTTACTTTCTTGACATTAACACAGAATATAAATTAGAAGTTACTTTATAAAAAGTGAGCTCTACTGAGATTTCAGTCTGGAATCAAACTCTACATACATCAAAATACTCACAGTTTGCTCTGCAGCACTTGAGTTTTGCTACACGAGTGAAATGCTTCAAGAAGTTTCTTCTATGCTTTCAGAACTTAAGACATGAAACTCTGTCTAATTATGCTATTTTGTGCTGTATTTTAATAAGTCTGCTAAGTTATTCTATGTAATATGTAAGATGAATCAAAGGCTGCCAACAGGTGCAATTTGCTTTTGGGGCATGTTTGGAAGCAATCTGTTAGAAAGTGTAATTCACGGTTTGCTTTAAATGAGGGGAAAAAACAGATATATCAATGGAAAGTAAAACTGTTTTGCCTAGATTATTGATCTTAGAAAAAGGAACATTTTAATTAAATCTCCCATTTGCAAGTTAATGCTGATATTTTGCATGAACAATTATTGGCCTGACATGAAATATGCCCACAAGAGAGACACAAATCACGCCGCTCGCGAGCGTGCTGCCCACGTTTGCCTCGTTCACTGCTCATGAAGAAAAGGGACACCCGTGGCAAGGGGGGAAAGAAACTGGTTCCCAAACTCCTGCTTGGAGCTGCACCAGGATTTCCTACCTTACTTAAAGGGCTAAATGATTTGGCCCACTGAAAAAAATGGAATTAGAGATACAGCCTTTCTATCCATTATCACCCTCCACCAAGACAGCACAGACATCCTCACCAGGCACCTCACGAGGTACCTCCTTGCCTACGTCCTGTCAAGGAGCCCAAAGCACAAGTTTTATTCCTTCTCTTACTCCAGGTTGCAGGAGTTGGTGTTTCTGAATGGGTTTCTTGACAGGCCCAGCACGTATGTTCTGATCCACCCTGAGAAAAACGGGTCTGGACTGAGAGAAGGGCAGGAAACCAAGCTGAGGTGTTCTGTGTTTTCTGGGTCTGAAGTGGAGACTTGGTGCCAAAACCAAATTAAAGTCAAAAGAAAACTGGAGAGCTGATTTTTTTAAAGATATGACTAGTCTTAGGAGTGAGGGGAGGAATTAATTCCCATACTCATCACTACAGCAGCCACTGGAGACTGAACATCATTCACACACTCCCTTCCCACAGGGATATTTTTCCATCAATCCCACTCACCCCTGCCCAACCTTTGGCTTCAGCTCCAGCAGGAGTTCCTGCTCCTGCAGCTCTGCTTCTCTGGCAGACATCTCCAAACCACACTGGCAGCTCTCACAGCACCTCAGGGCCAGCTTTGCTGGGCAGTATTACTCTCCTGGATGCCTTATAAAAAAATATTTATCAAGAGGAAGCTTCCAGTTTTAATCCAGCTGTGGCTCTGCCCAAAGCCTTGCTGATCAATCCGATCTCTGCAGAGGTTGTGTTGTAGCAATCCCACATTTCCATGTCCAGTTCAGGCAGAAATCTGCTCTGATGACTTTGAGTCACCCACCACCTCACGTGCTTCTCCTATAAATGAGTTCAGTGGCTTTTTGGCTACTACTGAGGGTCCTTTGCAGGGCAGTTGGATTTGATGGAGAATTCTTTTCAATTGCCCAGACTCTCACCTCTAGGAAACCAAACATTTATATAGCAATGACCTGACCTGTTTCTTGGAGAACTGGGCTCTGGCATGGCTCCCTGAGGTGGACAATTTTCATCAGCATTGCAGGCAGGTACACCTGATTACAGGAGATGAATTTGTCATATACAAAAGCTATTTTTTTTGACTTGAAAATTGGGTTGAGAAGAAGTAAAATAGCCCATGGAGCACATTAAGTGATCAACAGGGTCATTAGTATGGACATCAGTCATACTCCTGAGTTACCAGAGCATTATCTGAACCAACAGCACTCAGGAGATATTTCTTACAGCCTGCAAAAGTACAAGAGCATCAACCCTGCTGGATTTTTCCTTTTAAAACACTCAGCTAGAGCAGAACAGAGTAGAAACTTGCATTTAAAGCAGTGTATCTGTTTTGATGCTCACATCATACCAAGATCACATTCATAAATTTTACGGGATTGCCAAGAGCCCAAAAAAAACCCCAAAACAACCCCCATCTGTCCCTGCATCTTCCTACCTTCCCTCAGCAGGAGAATCTATTCCCACTACTCCCCTGCCCCCCATATATTTTTGAAGGATTTCTTTCCAGCCTTGTTAGCTGACACTTCTGTTGCATGATCTGCTGGAGATTTACTTCAAAAAGTACCAGGAGCTGCCTGAGGAGCACAGTCCATCTGACCTGGGAAATCAACAGACACTTTGGTATCTGCTTTCATCCTCACCAGCAAACCCCACAGCAAAGGGGATGTGGAGGGACAGCCATAAATTGTAATAAGCAGAGAGTGAACATACAATTCCAGCCTTTCCCCAGTTGTCTTCTTATTCTGCAGGAAAACCAATCAATTCCCAGAACTGCTGAAATGTGAAACTCCCGAGTGTTCCAAGTTTTCCTATTTCACTGAATTATTTCAAGTGGCTATTCCTCAGTGTACTTTTCCATTTCTGCATAGCTGTAGATTTCAAGGTTTCCTGTACAGTACTGCAAAACATAATAATCCTACTTCTCTCCATCCAGTGCAATAATATCTTGAGATTGACTAATAAATCTCATTTAAAAAAAAACAAAAAAAAAACCATTCTTGATTCTTTTGATTTGCTTTCTGGTTTTCTAGATGAGCTTTCTCCTGTTTTATATTGCAATTTTTCTTTCCTATATAGGGGGACAGGAAAAGACTTTGCGTGGGTTTTTTTGTTTGTTTGTTTTAACCAAACCTGAGATTTAGATGAAAAAAATCAGCAGTTCAATATTTAAAGAAAAAAATTTAAAACACTGAAAATCATTAAAGCTATGGTAACATTGCACTAGTGGATCCTGGGTATAGAATCACAGAAATCTTTGGATAAAATGGTACTTCAACCCACTTCAGGATCTGTTTAAAGTCCAGATCCCTCTTTTTTCTTGTATCTAGACCATAAACACTTGTGGTTAGAACTCACAGATTGAATCTTTGGAAATAAATCATTCAGGCAACTAGACCCTTTTCCTGCTTCATGAATCCCTGTGATGTGATCAGGATTGCTGCAGATCTATTTATTATTCACAGCTGTTCAACAAAAAGTTGGGGCTCCACCTCCCTCTGCAGTTATTGAATATTCAGTGGGGAACTGCTCACCTGAGCTGTTGTCCAGTGACAGACACTATAGAAAAACAACTGAACAATAGGAAATACACTTGTTTGCATGGAAATAGAGACACATGAAGAGAGAACACCCACGCCTCCAAGATGTACAAAATATTATTCACAGAAACATTTATGAATATCGAATGATTAAAGGACTTGAATACAGTCAAGACAAAATTGGTCTCTGAAATTCAAAGGAACGTATTCAGAATTGGTTTGCAGCAATCCAAGAGCTACATTAAGAAACTCTTTGAGGCATCTTCAGTGTGTAACATCCCTTGTAAAATTAGTTACTGCATATGTGTGCTCATGTGCAGCCAAAGGAAAGACTGAGTCCTAAGTGAATTCCTCTAATTCCCTGCTTTACTTTTCTGTGACTTGTGCTGAAGTAATGTGACTTTTATCAGCCAGGAACAGACCAGGTGGAGCAGAGCAACTCCCACCAAACACCCCATCCCATCCCACCCCTGAGCTCTTCTCCAGACTGGTGTAAATGGGTGTCACTGCATCTTGCTTCTAGATTTCTAAGATTCTGTTATATCCCTCTATTTATTTTAAGCTGACCACAGAAATTGCACATCTATTTTTATCTGGTACTACAGAGCTGGAAGTGAACAGCCTGGGACAGAGCAAATCTGCCCTCAGCTCTGCTGGTGCTTTCTCCTGTGATTGTTTGGGGACTTCAACAGAGTTACACTGCATTAATGCCTGAAAAAAACAGATTTGGCTGGGATTTGTTTTCTCTTCGGAGGGGTGGTAGGAAGGCAAGTGAGTAAGTACTATAGTAAAGTTGCTAGGAATTAAAAATCAAACAACTTCTCTCAAACTGGAAGACTTGAATTTTTTCTGAGGTTAATGGAAGCTCTCCTTAACAAGAATGGGGCAGAGGCTGGGTCTAGAAAATGTGTTTTAAACCCCTGATGAATAACCATGGTACCTGGCTCATACTGGGAATAAAAAAAAAAAAAATCCAGCCACTGAAGCTGCCAGGTATATCTAACTGAAAAGCAGGAAAATCAGGAAACAGCATTCAGGACCTCTGGGAACAATTCTTTCCCACAGACAGAAGATGGGGGGGGGGGGAGAATCTTTACCTGAGCAACTTTTCAGAGCAAGTTCTCTATGGAAAGTGACAGAAACAGGTGAGTACCATGCCCACATCTCTGTCTCACTGAGCCACATGGTGCCTGAGGCTGGGTGGCATCACAGGGACCCTTCTCAAGATGCACCATTACTGTGCAATTCTGCTTTTATCAATTTCCTATAAGATGTGTCCTGGGTGGAATGGGAGGAAGAAGAAGAGATGGAATGTTGGGTAAAATAGTGCTACTTGCAGTAAAGATACCTGCTCAGCACTGAGCCACACACTGCTCCTTCCCTTCTGCTCAACACTTCATTGGTTTCAGAACTGTCTGACATCAAAGCAACACTTCATTTGAAAAGTGGTGCTTATCTAAACCATCACCTCTACAGAACCCCTAATTGGACTTCAAATGTAGCTGGGTAGATATCCTCTATTTTTACTTTTTTGAATACAGGCCTAAATATTTCTGGGTCATAAAGCTGTGTTCATCGATAACACTAAACATGACCTCTGTTCTTGAAGGCATTTGAACATGCTAAAAATCAATATATCCAAAATCAATGCTTTCATTTAAATCTGAGCTTAAGAAATGCAGCTCAAGCTTCTGTTAGACCACAGATTTGTCTGGCTCCTTTTTAAAGTCAGCTCTACCTTGCTGTTATTTTGCACAAAGCAACAGAGCCCTCATCTCACCAGCATCTCTCCACAGCCCTGTGCTCTGGTACAGGGTAACACAACCACTGGAGTTTGCTTTCTAAGAGGCTATATGCAAAAAGTTAAAGGAAGCAAATGAATAAAGGGTGTTTTTTCCCCTTATTCTGAATCAGACAGAGCAGAAACAGAGGTGATCCATTTATTATTTTGTGGATGAAACAGCTGCCAGCATTATCGAGGCAATACTTAGATAACCCCCATGAGAGATAAGCAATAAAAAGTGCCCTGCAAGCAATATTACCTCCTAAAGCACCACGGCCAGATGGATATACAGCTGAATTTCACAGAACATCAGTGATAAATTACTTCCAATTTCATATGTGATTTATAAATATTCTTCGGAGACTAAAGAAATATCTTATTATTTTAATTAACAAACCTTTCTGTGTTCTCAAAATAAGGTGAAAATCTCAGGTGCTTCTGATCCAAACCCTTTCATAAAATTTTTAGCTATTAGCTCAGAGCAAGTCACAGCTATGCCTCCTTATCTTTCTCAAACTGGATTTGTTCTGGGCAGATTTTTAACAGATGGTTCCCAGTATCTAATGCATACAGCAGACCATTTCCAATGGGACATGAGATACACTTAGATAAAGAAAAAGGAGGTTGAAGAAGTGTTTAAAAATATTTCAGGAAAATGCAGCTGAATTACACTCACTGAGTTCACAGTAAGCTTAACTTGAATTAAAACAAAAAAGACAGAAAATGTTTTCAGCCATTTAACATACCTGGTAAACCTTCAAAAGGAGGGCTTTGTTAGAAGTGCTGAAGCAACTGAGCAGTACCTCACCCCCTCCCTTCATTAAATACTCCATTAAAAAGAGTAATTTTTTTTTTTTTAAACTGGATTATAAGTAAAGGTAAACTATGTAAAAGCACACTAAGTTTTTAAGAAGTATAGAAATAAAAATTTGGATGAAACAAAGGCAGCAGAGCTGAGGAGAACTTAGTGAGAAAAAAGCCTTTTGAGAAGGTTTATAAAATGTTTCTACAGGTTTTACCAATAAAGGTGAATGGAAAGTCATTAACTATGTTAATGACTGGAAAAGACCCTGCACTGAGTGTTGCTGTGTTGGGGAGGTACCTCAGAGCACCCAGGCAGAAACCCCTAAATGCAGGGCTCAAGGTAGAGCTCAAACCATCTGTATATGGCACTAAGAGTTTGTGTAACCTGCCTGTAAAACTGATAAAGCCTGCTTAGAAAAATTGATATTATGACAGCAATTATTGTAGGGAGATGCATTGCATTTGTAATGACAAGAGCTGTAACTTTCCAAAGAGGTGGCTGGAAAATCTGAGAAAGAAAAAAGAAAAAAAAAAAAGAAAGAAAGAAGAAAAGCAGATAGTGCCCTGTGTGTCATTACATGGCCTAAAATATCTGCAGATAAAAAAACCATCCCAGGGTGGTGTGCTGGATTAGAATCTCAGATGCAAGTGTATTGACAGTGAAACTGGTTTAATCAGTTAAATTATCATTTTGTCCAGAAAAGACAGATTTGCTTAATAACCTGGCTACTCCAGGGAAGTTAGAAGGAACTGTCAATAAAAGCAATTACAAGTTAAATGAGAGAGGGAAGCACAGTACAGGATGGGTCTGGCCTTTTTTTTATTTTATTTTTTTTTTATTTGTAATTGCAAATAACTGTCCTCACACAAAGCAACCTACCCTATGTGTCATGTAACAGATCAATACTGGTAGATCACCATTAAGATAAATATTCTATTCTACCTAACTGTATTTAAGTGATGTTTCCTGAACAGGCCTCTTCCTGTCTGCTAATAGCAAATTTTTTTTTTTTTTTTTTTTGGTGGTGATTGCCTGTATTGGGATAAGAAGTCATCTTTCTGATCAGAGATTTAAATCAAGGTTTGCTCACACATATTCAAAACAGGATCTAAAAAAAAAAAAAAAATATTACAGTGTAGGAAAAAGTCTTGCAAGATTTCAGGCACTGCTCTTAGTAGAACAGAATAGAATAGAATAAAATAGAATAGAATAGAATAGAATAGAATAGAATAGAATAGAATAGAATAGAATAGAATAGAATTAATAAAATAACCTATTCTGGGGATTCCTGGGGTACCCTGGGAGATGTCCTGTCTCTGCAGCACTCTCCAGCCCTCCAGCCCTGTTGGACTTGGCAGGAGGGGCCAGAGGCTCATTTCAGAGACATCTTTGGGCTGAATTTAAGTGGAAAAGGGGCAAGGCCATTTATCACTTAAGATAAAAGGTCCCTTCCAACCCTGAAAATTCTATGATACCACAGTGGAGAGCAGGACTGCAAGAAATAGCTTAAAAAGCAATTGTTATGGGGTAGTGTTCAGTAGGGAAGGTGTCTTTTGCAGGTTGAAATCCATATGTATGGATGAAAACAGCTGCAGGATCATGGGAGTCTTTCTATTTTTCCTGAAGTCTTAAGCTGGAGCTTATTTTACTGCTGAAATACCATGGGCTGCTAAGGAATATTTTTATAGTTATATTTTTATAGCATTATAGTTTTGGTTTGTTTTCTTTATAAAAGAAAAGCTCCCTATGGGGAAAGGAGGGCCTGAATGGAGCAACTTTAAGGCAGCTAGCAACTAGCAGAAACACTCCAGACTGCAGTAGTAACTGATTTCCTTAGGAGGGGACTAAATCTTCTCCCTGTCAACAAGTCACTGGGTTCAGTGTGAGAGAGACCACTTCAGTTTCAAAAATCTCCATGTGACAAGTGAGCAGATGACAGAAGCGTCTCAAGTGCTGCTGAGTTTATCTGCATAATGCACTGAAGTGCAAGTAATTAAGCATTGCCCTGATCACAGGGCTCTAACAGAGCTTCAAAATTGAGAGTGAAGTTGCAGGAGCATTTCTCTCCATTAGCAAAGCTGCTTTTAAGCCTCTCCTGTTGGCTCCTTCCCTGCCCACCCTTCTGCTGCAGTTTGCAGTCTCCATGGTGCAGCCCGTGCTGGCTCTGGGGCTGTGCTGGGAGCAGGACAGATGTAATTATCCAGATTAAGAAAACTCCAAGCACAACAAACCTTCAGGTTATATTTTTCTAACTCGGATCATTTGCTGTTCCAATTTCCAGCACAGCTCTTGCATTATGATGAGAGTGAGGAGACAAGGGGATGGAGGAGGAGGAGGAGGAGGAAGAAGGGCAAAGACCTCTGATGCCTCAGCCTGAGAAAATGCAAAGTTCTCCTGCCCTCAGTGGCTGGGATTTGCCTTGCTTGATGCCACCCAGAACCCTCCTCCAAATCTGGAAGTTAAGCCATAGGTATTAGGGATAATGCTCTCTATTGTGCTCGTGCCTTTAGATAATCTTGAAAAGAGTAAAATTCCTCAAGCATCCAGGTGTCTTTAGGCTCAAGCTGTCTTTTAAATACAGCGTGGTTTGTTTTATTTTTGCCTAAGACTTTCAACACATTTGTGTGCCATGGTTTGTGGAGTTCAACTTCTACACCCTTGGAGTAGGGTGCTGCTCCTATGAAATGTCCTGCTCTGCGGGGTAATCCTGTCACCTGGCTCTTGGGAGACAAAAAGCAGTTTTGGATGGATCAGATTTTTCTGTTTCCAGGTAATACAAAACCACTGAGGATTTTTTCAAATAGCTGAAAACAAGTTACCATTTCAGGGGGCTCCTGTTTTTTTTTTTTTTGTTTTTTTGTTTGTTTGTTTGTTTGTTTGTTTGGGTTTTTTTGTTTTTTTTGTTTTGTTTTGTTTTGTTTTGTTTTGTTTTGTTTTTTACCAGTGACTTTGCAGCACACTTGAAACAGAGCAAATGTCACCATTGGGGCTTGTCAGGTCTATAGCAGGAGAGGAAGGTGGCAGAACTGACTTGAGCAATGCAAAATCTGATTGACATTGTGGACCAGGAAAACAAATTAATTTTTTTTTTAATAAAATTGGAAATGAAAGCTGAAATAATGCTGTAGGTCCCTAGCAAGTAAATAACAAAACAAACAAACAAAAAGCCTATGGAGAGAATACTCATTATGACAGAAAGTAAAGGAAGTACAGAAAATTGTCCTCAAAAACAGAAATTATGAGCTGGCTCCAAGACCTGGCTGATCTGGGCTCCCTGATGGTGGAGTCGTTTTTTGTTGCTTTGTTTTATTTTTATCTTGTATTATTCCTTTAAGTATTGAGGCTGAGAAGAACTGTTTTGATTTTTTTTTTCCTTTTAAAGAAAAGCCTAAAGAAGAATGAGTTGTCTTGTACAGCTTGGAAGCCAGAGCTGTAGGAGAGCAAACCTGCTATTGCTCTGCTCTGAAACGACACAAAGATGGAGGAGTTGGGGAAAGGATTTTCACCAGCTCAGTTCTTGACCAAAGCTCCCTTTGTGCTCTCTTCCCAGCTCCCATGGGTGCTGGGAGTGTCCCCAGAACTGGGTCTGTGTGCTGTGACACTGGCTTAACCAGTGAAGAGCCTGCCCAGTGTCCATCACTGCTGCTTTGACAGAAGTATCTGCCCCTCCAGATCTTCCCTGTTGCAGCTGTAGTCATTCCTCAACCCAGTTCTGTCAAGAAGATCCAGTTAATTTCAGCACTTTTAATAGTAGATGGTTTTAGTTTCCTTTTTCAACCTGGGTGATTTTGACAGACTGTGGAACCGAGTGGGCAGGGGAATGAATTACACTTGGACAGATGGTCCCTTAATTCATGGTGCTATTACTACTTCTATGGTGGTGCTGTGAGACTGTAATAAACCCAACCATGTTCAGAGCTCTGCTGCACTAGGTGCCATACACTGCCCTGGAAAATCTTACCTCCCTATAGAATAAAATATCCATGAGAGGGGAGAAGCTGAGGATAGAGAGGTGAAAATGTGCAAGAACAGAGTCCAGATCCTGTAGGGAAAACCCAGTAAGAGAAGAAGCTGAAAGATTTTTGGAGAGATCTAAGAGGTTTATGATCATGCTGGTTGCTCTAAATATAATTATAAATGAGGACTCCAGCCATGCTCTCTGAGGAGCAAGCAGTGCAAGCTCACCTCTGGGTGGTAAAATAAGTGATCCCTGCTATTGTTCCTCCTCCCTTTTCACTCATGGGGATGGAAGTGGCTTTGGCACAGAAGCATCCCTTGGCTGAGGTGGGGGTGCCCCCCATGTTTGTCCCCAAGGAGAGAGCTCACCAACACAACAAGGTGCTTTCCCAGGTAGTGTGAGGAGCCTTTTGCAGACCTTCTACCTGAAGAACCCTGAAATTGCTCCCTGAAGCTTAGTGGAGATGTGGCTATCAGCAGGCTGGTAGCTTGGAGGAGAAGTGCTGGGCACTGGAAGGGACACACCAAGGCCTTTGGAGCCAGACACAGGGGCTGGGTGGCTGAGTGATTTATCCAACTACACCACCTACATACCCATGGGATACTTCTGGATTTGAGGATAAAATAGTAAGTTTACTTGTAAATAATCATTCATAGTAATAGAACTCTTGCCAAGGGAAAGCAAGCCAGAGACAAGATTCAGGAAACTATGGAGAACCAATATGGAGCTGTAGCCTCTCTGCTCTCATCTTTTTGTAGAAGGAACCTGGGACAAGAAGGTTGTTTTAGGATAAATCCCTGTGCTTCTCCCCATGGAAGGAAGCCCTGCTGATGGGTTCTGGACTGCAGAGGTTACTCCAGGGCTACAAAGTGAATGTCTAACAAGCCTGAGGACATAACTCATTTCTACATTTCTTGGTTTAATCAGAAAGCACTGGCTTCCCGCAGCCAGCAGAGCTTTTCCAAACCTGGCTAAATTAATTTGATTGTATTAAAGGGATGCAAAAATGTTCCTATAATGGATAACAATCTCATTATCTTCTTCGTACCACAGAGTTTGTTGTCTTTTTTTTTTTTTTCTTTCCCCCAGGCGACATTGCCCACTATATAGCAGCAGAATGTATAATCCTGTCCAAATTGCCAATTGATCATTTCTTCTTTATTCACAAACTGTCTGACCCTAGAAAACATCTCTGTGTTATCAGGGAAGAGGTTAAAACTCTGTTAGATAAGGTCAGGAATTTCTCTGACAAGAACGTGTACCTGGAATACCAATCCAGACACCAATGACTAAAGGGGGAATAGGAATAATCACAACAAATATCAGCCCCACAGCTTACTCTGTGTGCTTTCAGCTATGTTTTTTTTTCTCCTTCCTGTTTAATTAAAATAATACTATATGATGCTGTTATCAGGGTTTCTTATTCTTCCTTTGATAGTCTCAAAGCCAGTAAAATAGGTTGTGGTGGTTGCACAATTATGCAGTTAATGGCTCAATGTGGTTGGCAAGTGTGTTGCTAGGGACAGAGTCAAAATGATTTTTTTTTATTAGTGCTGTAACTCAAGGTGGGTCCCAAAGAGTATTGTAGCTTCTGCCTTGTTTGCTGTCATCTCCACTCTAGATGTCAAAGCAAGAGAACCTTGCTTGAGTTGTTTTGAGAGCATAAAAGAGGTGGAACAGAGGACATTTCAGTGCATTGATTTTTCACTTGTTTGGGTTTTTTTTTTTCCTACCATCTTCCTAAAGTATTTTCTGGCCTTTTAAATTTTCTCTATCAATCATGTTCTTTTTTTGTTGGATTAGTAATAAGATGTTCTGTAGAAATGTCTTTCCCTTATTATATAATGCCCTTAGTCAGGCTGCAGTCTATAATTATTTTCTGCTCCTCCTTTAGTCTGTAAACACCAGCATGAGATTTTCTCTTAACTCCTTCAGAGTAACAGGACTGTGGGTTTATTTCTAAGGAGTTTCAGCTGAGCAAATTTAAATAGTCCTACCTAGTGTGAGACAGCACATGTCTGCCCATGAGCATTGGAAAGCTCACCCTTAGGAGCTGCTAAGTAGGACTC
This sequence comes from Heliangelus exortis, assembly GCF_036169615.1. Lineage (NCBI taxonomy): Eukaryota > Metazoa > Chordata > Aves > Apodiformes > Trochilidae > Heliangelus > Heliangelus exortis. Next base: position 19,090,188 of record NC_092433.1, on the reverse strand, counting down.
TGCCCAGACCTGGTGCAGTTAAAACACTTGTGGTGGATCCTGCCTGAGTGCCTGGTGATCCCAGCAATACCCAGGAGAACTTTGCTGGTCAATCCCTCTGGGATTGTGATGTCTCTCTGCCAGAAAGGCAGGTGAACACACAGCCATGGTGAAGGCCCCAGTGAGTCCCTCACCCAGTGTTGTATTGTTTGAATAAGTGAGTTTAAAAAGGTGGGAAAGAGTCCTGTAAATATATATAGGGGAATATAGGTGATGCCATACTTAAAGGAATCTTAAAACACATCCAGGCACCTCTAGGTTGAGATATATTCTGAGAGAGCCATCTCATGCTGCACCTTAAAGCTTAGCCTTGTGATTTGTGTGCCTTTGTCATCCTGCTGCTAGTATGATAAAAATAGTTAATCCATATGGATGTAAGAAAAGGTAACAGATATCCTACAGAGAGTGAGCAATGCCTTTTACACATCACCCTTTCCCAATTAGCACCCCAGACTTCACACCTGGCAGCCTCATAAAAATAAACCCTCCCCATGGCTACTGGAAAGTCATTGTCATCTGCCACCAGAGGATAAAACAGCCCTGTGATCCCACAGAAAGATGGTTATCTGCTTGGGTTTCCAGGAAAGCTTTGGAAACTTTGGAGGACTTGGGTTTCCAAGCAAACCCCCTCTCCCTTGACCTGCAGCACATTTACAATTCCAGGCTCTCAATTAGCTGGGAGCCTCTGGGTGAATGGCATTTATCTTCCAGGCTTTGAGGGACTGGTTTGCTAGATGCTGAGGTTCCTGTGCAAGCCAGGCTGTGATTCTGTGTTTTAATGACATGTCAGAGTGAGAGCCTGAGGCAAGAGAAATCCATGGACATGGGGATTCTCTGCATTTAATATTTTTTGTAGGATTTAGGGTGTTCACAAAGATTTCCTGGAAAAAAAAAAGGAAAAAAGGGAAAAAGAAGGGGAAAAAAAAAAATATCATATTTTCCAGCACATAAAAGTCCTCATTTTTAGAAAACGAAATTTCTGTTCTCCCTCTAGGGAGACAGAATAGAAAGTGAAAATGGATGTGCTTGGACTCTACAATTTGGTAGGACAGGTTCATTCCCCAAGAATAATAAAAAATCAAACCAACATAAATACTAAGCCCACCATTTCCCCTCACCATTCCACTGATGTAGAGGACAACTGGGAGAGTTTTGCCAAGGTGCTTCGTGAGCTTGTGGCTGTGCTGCCCTGCACCCTGACAAATGAGTTTGTTCTCATGTCAAAGTTTGTACACCACCAGCCCAAACCTCCTGATCCTGCTCTTGCTCTTTCCCTGCTTCATTAGTTTAAGTTCAAAACTCATCTTTTTGTAAAATCAGTGTGGCTGCTGCTGGCTGGAGCACCTCGAGTCCCTGAGCAGTGCCTGGAGGTCACAGATTTGATGCTCAGCAGATTAAATTAATACACAGGTGATGGGTAAAACCTTTGGGTGGATGAGCATCTCTGGGGGTTGTGTTAATGACAAGTGAGTCATATCACTTAGACCAAGCCATCATCCCTTGTGTATCTGTTTATGGAGTTAAACAGCTTGCTTCTGCTCCTCTTTTGTGAAGAAGTAAAGTTGGAGGAGCTAAAGGAACCAGCTCCAGATGGGTATGATGAGCTGACACCAAAGGGTTAGTCTGGAGGTGAGCCAGATGACTGCACTGTGGGTACAGGAGCAGCAAGCTTGCTGGGTTTTTTTGGAAAGAACAGGAAAGGTTCAGAAAGAATTTGGCCACTTTGAAAATAATCACATCAATTTCAGCTCACACAGGCACTCCTGGAAAGGAGCATAAGTGGATACATTAAGGCTGAAAGAGGCTGGATCTCAGGTTTGTTACTTGAAGACAAATGAGGAGCTTGCCTGAGCAACTGAAAAAAGGACATTGTGGTGCCTGATTTTCCTGCAGGTATCAGGGAGGCAACCAAAGAGATGTTTTGCTGGTTGACATAGACTCATTAGACCAAACTGTGCTGGATCATAATGTTGAGGATGCAGTCTAGTTAAGACACCTGAATATCCACGGCTGTTCACCCTCTATGTCAGGGTTTCTATTTTCATTGCTTTTCTTCTTCTATAGGTACCAGAGAGATCAGACAGAGGAGGATCACTGAAGGACCATTTGGTATTTCACTCATGGGGATCTGGACAATGTGAGGATGACAAATGCAGCTATTTCAGATGTAAGAAAATACATCCAGGAGGCAGTGAGCAACCTTTTTCTTGATTCTTTCCAACAGGGCTTAGTGGATGCATAGATTGTGGAAGTTGTTTGATTTTAAAAGTATCTTTTCAAGAACTGTGAGCAGAACAAACCCAAACCCTCTGATGTTGAACAGAATCCCTGGGTGGATCAGCTCCTCTGCAGTGCTGTGTAAATGACAAATGAGTCACATCGTTTTGACTAATTGATCTTGTCTTCTGTATTTGTTTATTAACATGAAAACACTTGCTGCTGTTCCCATTTTGCATTTATATAGACATTAAGGTTGCAAGTAGGTACCAGTTAGGCTTCTGTTGAACAATAATGGTAGGGGGTAACCAGAATTTTAGGTGATTTTGGGCTCATGCAACAAAACTGGCAAAAGATTTTTAATTTTTTTTTAATGTCAAGCTAAACTGTGACTTGATCCTAGCAATCACTGCTTGGGTAATCAGAGAAAGTAAAGCTGTGGACATGTTACTGCTTCCAAAATTTTGGTCCAGTATCTTTCGTGATGTGTGAAATGGTTAGAAATGTCCATAAGAGGAGAGTAAAATTAAAACTGAGTTGTTCAGAGATAACTGTCATCCTGTGGGGAGCTCAAGAAGCAGAACTAAGCAGTTGTATTTAACTGCAGAAGCTGAATTAATCTGGCTACATTTAAACACACACAGACAACTGAAAGCTACTAAGATCAGTTTTCTTTCATGAATTTTTTGACTTTTCTCATCAATTAGGGAGTCCAGACACTTAGAAACATTACCACAGACTCTGAAGGTAACTGAATTACAAGGTTGCGAACAGTTTGCAAAGAATAAACTGTACATACTCATTTTCAAATTTATATTTTTCCCATAGATTGTGAATGAAAAAGTGAAATGGACTCTGATGCTGGCTCTATAATAAGCCTGGAGAAGAATGGAATGGGAGGACAGCAGGACCTGCCATCCTGGCAGGCAGTTTCCATCCTGCTTCAATATTGGCTTTAGCGACAGGAAGAATTCTACTGTCTAAAATATTAAACAAGCCTTCAAATATTAACCAGTTAACATTCTTCTTTTAGTTGTCACATCTCTACTGGGGCCACCTGGAAGCCACAGTGGGGGCTGTAGATGTGGGAGCCCTCAGAGGTGGCTCCAGCTCATGTCTCCCTTTGCCTCTTGCAGCCTGGTGCTCCACACAAAAGGAAAAGCTCCCTTTTCAGGATATGTGACTCTGCTATTGATTTTCCAGAAAATAAATCCATGCCAATGAGCCTAGAGGGCCAGGCTGATCAAAAGGGTAATAGACAGGTTGATATTGAGGGTTCCTTTCTACCTTTTATGTCACAGTTTTAACTAATGTGGCTCATTACAGTTGGAAGGCAGATAAATGACCAAATCTAGTTTGGGTGATAACTTCTGAGGGCCAAATGCTATCCCTGTCTGTCCCCTGTGCTGAAAACAAAGGAGCAGATAAAAGAGCATTGTGATGGGAGAGCTGAAAAGAGCTAATGGTGTTTAGGGGTGAGATGCCCTCCCCTTCCCTCTGTCCCCTTGGCATTGCCCAGGGGGGTGTGCAGCCACAATGCTTGTCACCAGTGAGCTGCAGGAGGAGTGGGTCACCCTCCTTCCAGGAGGAGACAGGACAGAAAGGGTGTTTGCAACCCCAGCTGTTGGGGTGACACTGTTTGCCTGAGCCCTGGGTGCTGTCCCTACAGTGCAAGGGTGGCACAGCACAGAACTGCCCCAAAGCTTTGTGTCCCCACTGTCACACAGCTCTGCTGTACTTCAGGTCACACCCATCCTCTTGAGTGGGAGAAGAAAGTAAACATTCAGCTCCCAACTGTACGGATTTCTAAGGGGGGAATGACATTTCATAAATACTCAACTCTGCAGTTCTCAACATCCAATTTTCTATATTGGATTTATTTCTCAGATCTACTTACTCAGTTCAGAAGACTGAAATGTTAATCTAACAAGTCTTGCAGTTTTATAAGGAGTGTGTAGCTTTTCATTTCATCTGACAGTTGCATTTAAATGACCCTACAGCTTTAGGGCATTGAGAAAACTCTTATTTCATTACAGCATTTCCATACAATAATAAATTATTCTATGCATGATAACTCTTGAAAGGAAATAACATGCATATGGCGTGGCAAGTATCAGCTATTGGAAGAATGTGTGTTGGTAGGAAAATTCATCCACAAGCTCCACAGGCAACCTCTGTTCCCAGAGGCCAGATGTCAACTGTGCCATAAAAAGGAGCAGTTCCTCACCAGAGGCTGTGGTTTCCCTCATCTGCAGAGAAGCAGACCTCTGCATGGGGCCTGCCAGCAAAGAAATTCTCCTTAATGCCAATTCTGGTAGATTTTAGCATTTGCAATTGTGGAGCCAGCTCAGGTTTTCTGTTGAGTGCACTGCTGAGCAGTTGTCAGTTGTTAATCAGCCAGAGTCAATTAGTGTTCTTGCAATGGATTTGTTTGGTGTATGACAGCACTGGGTGGCTCTAGGGGACTAGAAAGCAGCTGAAAAACAGGAAAGAAACCTTTCTAGAAATGCTTTGTTTCTGTGCTGCGTGGTCAGGACACTTTTTTGCAAGTTTTCACCATGATTTATAAACTGAAAGTTTTAGCCTGTCCCGATCAGCCATTTGATTTACCCTTACACCCTTTGGCTGGGTAATCTGCTGGGCATGGGATGATCCCAGCAGAGGAGTGTGGGACCACTCCAGTGCTCACTAAACACCTTTACCTAAACAGGATTTGGGGCTGGTCATGTTGTCCCTGGGCATGGACTAATTCAGAGTGCACCTGAGTAAGAGAAAGGTGGGTGGGTGGCAATAAGGGTAAAAAAAGGTGTCTTTTTTGTGAACAAAATCTGTGCAGGGAAGTGTGGGGTAATCTCATCTGAGCTCTCAGTTGACCTTCCTTGAGCCCAAGGTTGGACTAGAAACCTCCTGAGGTCCTATCTAGCCTCAGTTACCCTGTGCTCCTAGGAAGGTGGGAGAAGGAGGACAATTAATGGCTTTTTGAAACACTAAGGAACACTGTGTTGAGTCTTCAACAAAAGGCAAGTTATCGTGTTCCTTCATCTCAACTTTCTCCTTCTAGTGGAGCACACAACTCAAAGCAATTAACTTCATTCCTTTGCATTTTTAAGAAATCAGCTTTCGTGTTTACAAAAGTCAAAATTTTGGTTTAAAAGGATTAATTTTTTTTGTATTAAAGTTCTTCCATTTCTCTCAGGAGATGGGAGAGCAGTGAGTCTATGCATGTACACAGACAATGGTGATTCATTAAGTGGATGAAGCTGGGGACTTCTGTCTGTTTTGTTGACACTTCCTTTCATATGGAAAATCCAGTGCCAAGTTTTCAGCTATTCATGTTGTGTCACCTCTTGTAAAAGTCAATATGTTGCTATTTTCTGTATGCCAGCTGAGACTGATGGGAGTGCTGGCTTTAAAGACAGGTCAGAAAGGCATTGGGAAAAAAAAGCAGCAACCTTTGCTAAAGCAGAGTGATGCTAAATGTCACAGAACAAAGATTTAGATGCAATTTAGAGAGCTGACATGCAAAATATGTACCCTGTGGAGTTCAGAGACTTGATTAAAATGTAACAAAATCTGTGATATTATAGCCAGATACCTTATTACTTCCTCTTTCTCCTCCAATGTATCTTTTAAGGCACCAGGATTTTTTCTTTCAGTGGTATTGAAGGCTGCATCACCCAGTGGTGTTCTGCAGACCCTTGTTCAGCCTTCCTCATCAGTATCTACTCACTTCCATATCTGGATATTCCTTCCTTTTGCATTAGCCCATTATCCCTGAAGGGATCCGACTAAAAGTTGGGCTTTAAAGCTGCTTTTGGCTACCCCAGACCATCATTAGAGCAGAGGCACCAGCTTCAGAGCTGGGAATTCTGAGATGATGTTGCTCCCATATCCATCCCCAGTCCCTTGCTGCCTCTGAAGCTTCAGGCATTCCCATCATGGTACAAAGTGCAGCAGAAATCTAATTCTGCAGCTCAGCTCCAAGGCACAAGGAGTTTAGTCTGAGAGCTGAGCTGAGTGAGTCTCATTCATCCCAGAAATTTTCATCACAAAGACTCATCCTCCCTGCAGGGCATGGGATGGAGGAGCTGGGATGCAGATATCCCTGCCTGTCACTCTCTAGAGGTCACTGGTTTGGACTGATGAACTCTGAACCAGAGGAGCTGTCTGTGTACAGTCTGAGACCTGATTTTTGTCTGTTCTCTCCTGTGACCTCTATTGTTCTGCTTGTATTGTTACTTCAGTGCTGGAAATCAAAGGTAACCATGAACTAAAAATACAGGGAGGCAAAAAAAAAAGAAAAAAAAGAGCTTAATAACTTGGTCATACCTTTACATTTCAAAGGATCTGTCACACCACATTTTAAAGATAATGCCACCTAGACTAGAGACACTATTTTATTCATACCAAAAATTATTCATTCTTTAACTGAATTTGAGTGAAGATACAAGTGAACTAGATACTCTCCAGGCATGTGTTGTAGAATACTTCAGATCTAGGCCACTTGATTTTATATTTTTAAATACATATATATATATATATTTATGCACACACATGTATTTGTGTATATCTGGATGTATATAGATAATACAGAGCCAGTCCTGGTGATGACAGAGAAGCACTGCTACTGGGTGTTCAGGTGGGGTTTTATGAGATGTTAAGTACAGGAGGAAGGAACTAAACCAAAAGCAATACTCTGGCATTTCTAGTTCCATGGCACACCTTTTTTGGAAAGCGTGAAAAAAATGTAAACCTGTCAAAACCATTAAAACTAGAAGATTCTACTTTTCACTTCTTCCAACATCCCAAGCTGCTCCTGGGGAACTTCAAGAATCTCATATCCAAGATTTTAAGAACTTTGATCAGCACAGCAGTTTGATAATTGTGAGTGACAGCTGTAATTATTTAAACTATTGCACTGTGTAGCCCCACCTCCCCTTTAATGGTTCAGGGAAGAATATATGTATCATATTAGCATAAATTTAATTTACTGTCTCATATTAAGTGCAAATCAATAAGGCTAAACTTTAAGTAGCATTCATTTAGTTTTTAATGCAGGGCAAGGCTTCTTACCAAGGGTGAGGGATAAACAAATCAACATAAATCTACAAGTAATTTGAATTCACCTCTGAAGACAGAGAACAGTCCTCTGAAGTGTCCCCTGTTGGGGTCTGGATGAGGTAGGTTTAGGAATTTGAAACTGCTTTTTTTCTACCTCCTCATTTCCTCATATATGACATGGTGCAGACCCCCTCAAAATCTTATTTTAGAAAACATTTTAAAATTTGAGGTCATCTCTTTAGCAGTGCCAGTGAACACTAACAGAGGGTGGGATCTCCCCAGATATTTCCATTCTAAACCCAAAATCTAGCTTCTGCTTTAAGGCTGACAGATATCTGGACTCACCAGTGGGTGACCCATTCACTTTACTGGGACAGTTACCACAGCACTGGGTGTCAGCAGCCATCCAGTTCCCCTCAGAGCCTTTTTTTCTGGTGAATCTGGGAAAACAAATAAGACTTTGAAGTATGCCCTGAAACTGAAAGTCTTCCCAGTTAAGTCAAGTGCAACTTTCTATAAGATGACAAGAGTTTAACGTGATTCCCGTGTTTATATAGCTACATTTTTAGTCAAGAGTTCTTTATTTATCATAGGGTTTGAGAAACAGAAGTCTCCTGCCTTTGATTGTCTGGGAGAAAACATTTTACAGATGCCTCTGTGGAGTTCTAAGGGTTGTCTAAAGTCATCTGCTTTTCCAAAGATGGATGTTCAAGGGAAATAATTTCAAAGAACCTCAGAGAAGAGAAACCGAAGTTGGCAAATCTTCTCATTTGTATATTCTTTTGCTCTTTATTTGAAAGAAGAAAAAGGCTCGTTGTTGTTTTGCAGACAGAAGGGCTGAGATGGAAATTGCCAAGCATTTAAATAATCTCTGAAGGAATGAAGATTTGCTCCAACATCTGCTGAAATCAACCTTAGCTGCATTTCAGAACTGGACCTGGATGCAGTTCATGCCAGCAGAATTTTAAGCTTAAAGGCAGAACATAATGGTGAAACCTCCCAAACTTCATCAGCTCTCTATCAAAAGGTGCTACTGAAGGTGTTTGAAAAAAAAACCAAAACTAAGCCTCTTTAGGAAACTTCACCCAGACTTAAAATGTTTATGGAAAACGGTGGAAAAGTGTTGTTTTGGTTATTTTCTCCTCAGTTTTAACACTTGTTGTGTCTCAGGCCCAAATGGTAACAACCACACCTCAGCAGTCACCCCTCTGCAGGGCAGGGAGGAGAAAACCTAACGGGCCCTGAATCCAACGAGAGGGGGGATTTTACCTAGTTATGGTCCTGGGCAGACTCGACTTGAGGAGAACAAAAAATTAATTTGATCTCTCAGAACAGAAGGAAGAGAAAACACGGCCAGATCCCCACTGCCCTCTTCTTCCCGGTGCCGCTTCCCCCCCTTCCCCCCCCCTTTATCTCAGCAGCTCAGGGGTTGAGGCGCTAACATCCGGGCTCTGGGATCCCTTTCCCGCGCTTTGTTTCTGCCGTTTCCTCTCCCTCAAGGGGAGGATTCCTCCTATGGCTGAGTCCTTCAGGAACCCCTGCGCCATCCATGAGTCCCTCAGGAGCAGACTGCCCCGGGGCGGGCTGCAGGCTCATGTCTGCCCCTCCTTGATCCTTCACGAATCCTCCACAGAATCCGTGCAGATCCAAGCTGCCCCCTCGGGGTCTTTCCCCTCAGGGGCCACGGGCGGCCAGACCGCCATTTCACCTCAGGATGTGAGGGAGCACCCGCTTGGCCCCCTCCTTCCTTGGTCTCTCTGCTCCGGCATTGCTCTCACCTTCCCTCCCCCCCCAAAAAAAAACCAGAACAACCCAAACCAGCTCCTCTGTCCCGCAGGGATTTTATTTTTTGCAGTTTTCTTTTTCCCTTGTCTGGAATTTGTTAGTCCCAGAGGCACAGCCTGGCCCGGAGGTGAGGCGGGAAGCGGAGCTCACCACAGGAGTCACCTCAGGGACCGGTACCGAGCCCAAAACAGTCCTTCATCATCCTTAGGTTTTGAGGGGTTTTTTTTGTTGTTGTTCGAAGGTGGTGGAAATGCCTGATAACATCCAGGAGACTTTCTAGAGCATCTTTCTGAATATCCAAACAACGTTTTTGGAACGGAAGGCGGCAGGAAGGGCGCCTTGCAGTCTCCTTTGCCAGGAATCCCTCAGCCTTTAAAAGAGAAAAAAAAGACTCTTTGCTTCAGAGTCTGATGCTGCTCTTCAGGTCTGGTTTTGGAGAGAAATACAGAGAACAAAACAAAACAAAAAAGGGCTACACATTTATTGAAAAATGCCCATTTTATTTATCCACTGCAAAACATTACCTGCAACAAGGAGAGACTTAAAAAACTGCCTGCAAGAGGCCTCTTCCATAATTTCTGCTTGGAACATCATCTTCAGTTACTACATAGTATTGAACTCACAAAAATAAGAAAAAGCTTTGATTAATTAAAATAGATTGATAGCCTTTCACTTCCCATTGACATGCTTACACTGCCCTGATCGGTGGAACCCCCTGAACCATTCACAGCAATATGACACAATAATTTCAGCCAGGATGAAGTGATTATATTCTCTAATTTAGAACACAGTTGCATCACGGGAAAGCAGATTATCAGACAAAATGGTGTGTCAGCTTTATTCAGGAGAAAAGAGAATTGTATAGATTATTTTTCCTTCAGATCTAATATCTGCTGTTCACAGTAAGTGACTGTATTTTCTGCTTGGTCATAGTTGATTTTCTTTCTCTTTTTTTGACATATTTTCCTGATTTAAAAGAAAAAATAGTCTGTGTTGTTATATTCTCTACAAACTCAAGTTTGGTGTTAAGACAGTCTCTCAATTTCATTTATTTGTGCCTTCATCTAGCTCCATTTTATTTCCCAGTGTATTTAGGTCTCAATGACTTCGGAATCCTCTCCAGAATGCTTAAATGAGAGCATTTGACAGCTCATTTTAGCCCTCTCTAATCCAATCTTCTCCAGCCTGCACACAAGATCTGTGCTCCTCTGTACCTCCTGTCCAGCAGCCTGGATCATGCCAGACCTCCGGAATTAAGGCACTGAAGGGCAATGGGGGCATGAAGCACCTGTGACAAACATGAAGAAATTTATAGTGGTGATCATAACAGCAATTTATGAATTGTACATTTCCAAAGATCGTCCTTAGTAAGCTTATTAATTGATGGTATCAGCACCCCAGTATCCAAAGAGCATGTTCTTGCTTGGTGTCCTCACTGCTAACTCTGACTCTTCTAGTTACCACCTTGCCCTCTTCCATTTGATGTTTGATCAATATTATCAGAAACCTGATCTGGTTGCCATTGGAATGACTGCAAAACTTTCTTTGTTTTGACTAGAAACGTGACCAGGCTCAGATTTCTGTCTTTTAATTAGCAAGAGGTTTCAAAGATGAGTTTCATTATATCTGGCTTCATTTGATCTGCATGTTGACCTTCCCTGGTGTGCTCCCAGCCATCTTTTGGAGCCCTTTCTACGGGGGCAAAGGGAGCAAAAAAGAATAAACCAGCCAGTTCAGAAGATGTCCCAAGAAGAACAAAGAATATGACTAATTAGATTACTTTATAGCAATGTTTAATCTTTTCCACATGAATTGTAGTCTGTTTTCCAGCTCCCTTCCCTGGTGGTTTCTGTGAGCTATACAACATCAGTGTATTCTTTGTAGATGTTGCTCCCCAGACTGAATAAGACCCTGGTGAAAATGTCTAACCATCAGATTCTGTTAATCCACTTTTGCAGATTAATGTCTAAACTGAACTGCAGAATCTGTCCAGCAGGAGTGCCCAGTGTTCTCTCTGCTGTTCTCAATACACCTTCACATAATCACTAGTCCCAAAGAAAGGATTAGTCTGTCATTTTTTCAGATTAATTCATCTTCATTAAATCCCTTTTCAATAAATCTTTGAAATTAAGACAAATGTTATAAATAAGGGATTTAATCACCAATGTAGTTTCAGCATTCGTTTCCTTTTTGGTTGGGTTTGGTCTCTGTGCTTTCCAAAGTCTGGGGAGATTACTCAGTTTCTCTCACAATCTTTTAATCTCATCTATATGAAATATTTAAACTTTCAACATTTATGAATAATGAAGAATAAGATCAAGATCGGAGCTTACAGCAACTTAACAAAAATTCTTTCTTTTCAGCTGGTGATGGCCTGAGAGCATTAGAGTTACAAAATCAACATTTTTCTCTGTCCTTTAAGTTTCCATGATTCTGTGTCCCTAATTTGAAATGGACTGATGGCTGTGCCAAACATGACTGGGTTTCATCTCTTCCCTTTTCTCTCTTTGCTTTCCCCTCTTCCTTTCTCCTCTTGTCCTGTTGTGCTTGTTCTAATTCTTCATGAAATGCCTGCAGATAAAACTCCTTTGATTCTTCTTTTTATCACATCAAAACTTTTTAAAGGTAGAACATATGTAGGCACTGAAGGTTTTTCCTTTAGAAGAAGCCTTCATAATTACAGCTTTAAGGTGAAAACACGTCGTAGAGTTTACGTGTAGTTTTAGTTTCTTGCTTGCTCTGCTTTACCTTCTTTTCAAATTGGTAATATAAAAATAGCAAATGTCTTCATTTTGTTTATGCTAATTTCATCACTATGTAGGGCAAACTTTTTTCTGGTTTCATGGCTTCATTTTGTACCTTATTCAACATTTTAGTGTTTGATCTTTTTTTGGTCAACAGGAAAAGTAGCTTTGATGATAATCTATCTTTTCTTTACTGTATGCTCCTTAAGAGTGGTGTCCAAAAATGTGCCATGGCCAACGTATGCATCAGAACAGGACCAACAGGATGCAGAAAGGGGGAGATCCTGGAAGGCATTCCCTGTTCCGGTGCAGTCCTTGTCCTTCTGCTAAAAAGAGCACAGGGAAAAAAAAAAAAAAAAAAAAAAAAAGGAAGAAGAAAATGTCTAAAAGTTTCCTCTTTTTCTCTTTTTTTGGTAAACTTTGTTTCTCCCTGCCTGGCAGGAGGGAGAAGCAGCTAATGTCTCCCTGCTGAAAGCATTAACTGATTGCATTGTTGCTTGAGCACAGCAGCTGTCCTTATACATTTAGTCTCCCAGTGACAACAAAATTAAGGCAGCCTCCCCTTCTGTCAGGCAATAAAATGATTTTCTCAACTTCTTTATTTCTTCAGAGAACTTCTTTGTGCCTGCCTTTCTGTGACTGCAGTGAGAGAGACCATAATGAAGGGGACCTTTTACTCAGTATTTACTGGGAAGACGAAAGGAGGAAAAAAAAACCAAAACACAGGTTGCAGTGGGCTGATTTCCTCACTTCTGTATTTGCTTGAAGTTTGCTGATTTGAGTGGCTGTTTAATCTCATTTACATCACCAACACCACTCGGTAATTGCCCCTTGCTTTCTGGTATCTGATTAAACAGATCTTGCTATGACACCCATGGCAAGGAGGAAGGAGGGTGCTCCTGCATGGTCTTGACAGTTTAATTTTGGAAAGTCTTTCCCAAGGAAGCTGTGGCTGCCCCATCCCTGGCAGTGGTGAAGGTTGGATGGGGCTTGGAGCACCCTGGGCTGGGGGCGGGGTCCCTGACCATGGCAGGGGGTTGGGACATAATGAGCTTTAAGGTCCCCTCCAACCCAAACCATTCTTTAAGGCTCCTAAAGCTTTCATCTGGATGGCAAAATTAAAGCAATATCCAGAACATTTCTGGCAAGTTTTCTGTGTGCCAGTGGCTTCAGTGCACTTTGGCAGGCTGGGGGCTGCCAGTTGAGAGTTGGAGCCAAATGCCATTTGCTCCTGCACTCCTAGAGGGCTGTGTCACACACAGGGGACAAGCAGGACTTCAGATGTCCTGCAGCAGCTCTGCTGCTCTTCTGCCACTGCTCGGGGTTCTGTCAAAATTGATCCCATCAGATATTGGGGATTTACATCCCCACCAGCTGCAGTGCTGGGAAACAGCACAGGGTGGGCTGGGACTCATAAGTCTGCTCCACCAGCCCCGTGCTGCTTTTAGTTTGTTTTTCAAGGCCAAGGGCTAACTAATCTCTGACTCACCAAAAGGGCTTTTTTTTTTTTTAAATTTATTTTGCCCTTTGTACCAGACAATAATGTGACAATGGGGCCGTCTTCAAAAGAGGCGTAAAAGTCCCACATAGTTTCCCCTGCCAGGATCTTAGGAAAGGTCTTACTAAGAAAATAATTTTTAATCTCAGCCCTTTCCTCTTTCAATGACCTATTTTAGATGCTTCTCTTCAAGCAGACATCCCACCTGCAATAAAAGAGCAATAGGAATTGGAGGTGTATCCCTGCTGCTGAATACCTGAACCATGTCTCCATTGTGCATATTTACCTATATTCCCAGCTTCTGATTTTATACAGAATTAAACTGAAACATGTGTTGTTTTTTAATGGGAAAATAGCCCTTCAGTCTTTTCATAACTCATTTTGTCCAGTTCTGATTGTGTCTCTTTACGTGCTGTTGCTAGTTCCAGCTCAATACTCTAAAAGCACTGACTTACTTTAACTTATAGATTGCAGGCAAAAAACCCCCACAGCACTAGGCTAAATCATCCAAATTTGCCACAGCAGGATCCTTCACCTATTTTCTGAAACATTTAGTTTCATTTTTTCCTCTCGATCTGACCCTTGCAGCTCAGTATTGGTAATTAGCCCCCTGCTTCCTCTGTAGCTACTAAAAAACTGGGGAAAAATAAATGTTTCCATTTGAAACCATTATTGCAAAGGCACAGCCGTGGAACACTGGAGACTCACTCATGATGTAAGGGCAATTTTCATAAAATGACACTCAGGCATTTGGGTTCTACACTTTAGTATTAAGAACAGTATATTTTCTGTCTTTTTTTTTTTTTTTTTTTTTTAAATTAGAACTTGAGGCCATGCTATTTCTGTGGTCTCAGAGTATGAACTCGGCTGTTGAAATCTCAGCTTGAGACACTGTTGTCCTAAAATCCCTTATACAAAACCTTCCACTTTGAGATAATAAAAATTACTAGCAATGTAAGCAAAGTAAAAGCCTTTGGGATGGTGATTTCTTCTCCAGAGGTACCCAAAGGAAATTATGTCTACGTGGAAGGATGGCTGAGCGATGAACATTTTTAAAAACATTGTTATTGGAGGAGATCTGCAAAATTATTTACCATCACTCTCCTAACAGCACTTGAAAGCTTTACTTAAAAGCTCTCTCAAGCAAATATCCTTCCAGTTACTGCATCTGTGCCACTCAAATCAAAATTAATGTCTAAACAGTGCAGCAAAAGTCTAGATCAGCCAGATCAAGACTTGGTTCTTCACATGGTTCTTCACTTCTGAACTTCCTGCAGATATTTCATTAAATCAGTAAATATCAAAACCAGGCAAGACTTGATCAAGCCCTAGAAAGAAATATCTCACCTTGCTATCTATGAATCTGCTTGCTCTGCTTCTTGTTCAATTTGTGGATTTCAATTTCAATCCTATTTTCCTCTTTCTGCAAAGAACATACCAGAGCAGATGTTGTCAACTGAGAACCTAATCCTACAGTGACACCATGTCCCACTCACCCAATTTTCTTATGAAACGTGATGGTTTTCTTTAAGCTTCAGCTGCTTGTATCACCCACCTCTATCAGGAGCTCAGCCTTTCATTCATTTCCAGAAGTGTATTTGTGCCAGGCAGGACTCAGGACTTGGGGACCTGCTGGAGGCTCAAAAAGCCCCACAGCTGCAGAACTATTGCCCATTTTGGTTAGAAGTGGTGATTTTTTCATTAAAAAAATTCACCCAGCAATAAGCAGGCTCCTTCAGGGGAGGTGGAAGGGGAATGCAGTGGGGATGGGGGCAGGCAGCACATCCCACCCCATGCAGCCCTGAAATGAGGCCCTGAGTTCAGTACCAGAGAAACATCTGATGGTTTCCACTGGCTTCTTTTGAAGATTGTTGCTCCACGACTGCTCTGTCTCTCTCTCCTATGTTTCTCAGAGATTAATCCAGAAATCAGATTGTCTTTTTTGCTGTGTTTTTATTGAGTTTCCCTTCTCCTATAAAGTTTTTATCTACTCCACTGTTGTCTTGATGCCATTCTGCCTCTGAAATTCTACTCAACTTCGACTTTTCTTGCAGCACAAAGGCAACCAGAGAGCCCTTAAAAACATCATTAAAATTTTTATTTCCAAGCCTTGCAAAGCCCCTGGAAATACATCTTGTATTACATGCCATCCTTGTAAATAACATTTTTCTTAATGCAATAATCTCGAGCTAATCTTCCAGTGGTGTGAATATCCTAAAAGGAAGGCTTAAAGAGATAGATGCTAAATAAATTAAAACGAGCTAAGGGAAGATGCTTTATAACCCTAGAAATATTGCAAGCATTATTTAAAGTAGTTAATATTTTTACAGCCTCGTGAATGCTAATCTCTGGGAAATCTCATGTAGCAAGTATAGTTTTAATTCTCAATTTTAGTTATCGCAATCTGGAACTGTAAATTAATTTCAACACTATAAAAAGTAATAGAGATGTTTATTTTCTTAAGCAATCTGGCTTATTCAATTGCAGACTAAATCTAAATTAATGGTCCTGGTATGCTGAATACAGAATCAGTAAAAATGTGGAATATACATAATGGTAATATCTGCTGGAAGAGTTATAATGATGGGGTCCAACTTTTTCTCATTAATATACTGCATTACTATTTTAAAAAATGATACTGAGCTTTCTATCTGGCACTTGGGTGCTTTTTCAGTGACTTCTTTAGGAATAAAATTACACTTTTTGAAGTAGCACTGGAGCCTGAGTGCACTTCATTCTTTTGGAGATGCATTAAACATAGAATTATGGTGCCTGATGTGTACCTATGATCCTGAATCCCAGAATCCCAGACTGGTTGGGGTTGGAAGGGACCTTAAAGCTCATTCAGTCCCACTCCCCTGCCATGGTCTGGGACACCTCCCACAGCCCAGGGTGCTCCAAGCCCCATCCAACCTTCACCACTGCCAGGGATGGGGCAGCCACAGCTTCTGGGGGCAACCTGGGGCACAGCACCCTCACACCAAAGAATTTCTTCCTAATGTTTTACCTAAACCTACCCCCTTCCAGTTTAAAGCCACCACCCCTTGTTCTGTCACCAGCTGCCCTTATGAAAGGTAAAATTTTAGAAAAATCACTGGATGCGACAGCCTAACTTCAGTCTGTGGAGGGGAGCAGTTGCCAAACCCTTCTTTTAGTCATAAAAAATGTCAGGGTTGGTAAGGCCCAGCTGAGGCCCCAGAGGTGGTTGATGAGAACCCCCTGAGCTGCTGGCACTGCCGTGTCCCAGCCTGAGGGCTCCTGTGGATCTGTAGGTGCAGGCACAAGGTGCAGTCCTGAGGAGGGCATGAGGGGACTGAAACAGTGAAGGCAGATGGTGAAAAGGATTAGAGGCTGTGGGAAGTATTGATGGAGCTGTGAGAAAAAGTGGTTTCCAGTGTCTGAGCCTGTCGTGGCTCAGAAGCCAGCACTGCTTTTCAAATATTGTGGTGTGTTTTTTTTTTCCTTAAATGATAAGAGTATTGGCAGAGAGCCCCACTGCTTGGGGTCTCCCCTTTTAAAAGCATCCCACAAGACTTCCACTTGTCCCTTGACTCACTCCAACCAAATCCATTAATGGAGGAGTTTTCCAGCTTCCACTCCAACCAAATCCATTAATGGAGGAGTTTTCCAGCTTCAGCCAGAGCACAGTGGTGTTTATCCAAACACAGCTCTGAGAACTGCACCCAACAGCAGTTGCTTTTTAAATTTTTCCAGCCAGGGTGGAGTTGGCCCTGTGCAAGCCTGGTGGATGGAGGAGATGGGGTTGGTGCCCTGGTTCCTCACACCAAGCCCCCGTGATGAGCTCAGCCCATCTCTGCTCCACCAGGCCCTTCCTGCTCAAAGGTCACTGGAAAGCCCTTACAAACCAGGGAAGAATCACTCTGTACTTGTGGCATTAAACAAAAGTCAAAGCAAATAGCAAGGCAAGAACAAACTTACTCTTCAGCATCTAAGAGGGACATTTTTTAGCCTGGGAGCTTGCAGAGAAATCTGCCCTACCCCTCTGGGTGCTCCAGGGCTCTCCTCCTCCCCAGCCAGACCCTTAAGGAGGGTGATGTCAGAGGCCTATCAAGATTTTTTTTATACCTCAAGGTGTTTCTCTGGTGAAGGGAAAAGGTTCTTCATTCTCCAGCATTTATTTTCTTTTTTTTGGGTTAACGAGTCCGGGGAACCATGCAGGGAAAATCAGTATGCTCTCTGAATAGTGCAAGCATCAATTTAAATCTGCAAACTTGAGGTGGGCTCTATAAAGGTTTATTAATCAAAATATTTGCAAAATATTGACTGTGTGTGGATGCTGCTAGGCCTGAGAGATCATCTGCAACGTGAGGCTTGAATTAATCACTCCTCATACATTAATCTCTGCAGAACATCAACAGAAAAAAAAAAAAATCCGCAGGAGATATTTGTGGATATTTTTCTAAATCTGTTTTGGTAATTTCATTCCCTAATTTAAAATTATTTCCACTCAACAGTTGTCATCTTGAGGGTAGAAATAAAAACTCAGGGTAAGGAGCCAAAGTGCTGCTGACAGAACAAATGTTGTTTTGGAGAGGGGTGGCTGAGTCTCCTCCCACCCTCCCAGCACCCTGAGCTCCTGCTGGGGCCAAGCCCAGCTGCAGAGTAACACCCAGGGCATTTTGCTGCCTCTTTGGGCTTAAATAGCTTTGGGGTTCACAGAGCTAGGAAAAATCTGGTCAGGAGGATCTAGCAGGGCCTGGAAAAATAGAGTTGTAACACAAGAATGAAGCAGAAGAAAATGTGTTACTGATGGAACAAAACAAAAAAAAAACCCAAAAAACAAAACACCAAAAAACCAACAACAAACCCCATGGTTTAGTATCCAACTGCAGAATTGCTCCTGTTTTTCTTTTTAAAGTTAGGTTTTGTTTAATAGGTCTGACTTGCACTATCTAAATACAAAAGATTATGGTAAAGCACTAGGTGAAGTTAAAGCAAGAAAACCCTCTGCTAAAAAATTCTGAATTTTTAGGTTTTATTCCTAATCATAACGAAAGTGCAAATAAATAAACCTAAAAAGCACGAAAACCTCATTTCTTCACAGTCCAACAGGGACCTGCATTTTTGACAGCTCTTTACAAACAAAGACATCCTCACTTCTGTCTGAGAGTCTCAGCGACTTCCTGGCAGTTGTTTGGTTACCAGCAAATTGCTTGAAAGAAAACTCTGAGTGGAAAAACATGTGGGTGTTTCAGTGTACTTAGACCTCAAAAGAAATGTCATAAAACCCCAGTAGCTCTGACAAAGCAGGATATGATGTGTTTCCCAAATTTCCAGTCCTCAGAGGTCCCTCAGCCTGTGCCTGCTGGGCTGGGAGAGGCTCCTGGATGAGCAGGGAGCATCCTGATCCCCAGGAGTGCTGCTGGAACCTGGCTACACACTGGGTATTGTAGTGATTAAACACTGATGGCATCACTTGGCCTGGGCTGTTTAATTTTATTAAATGCCAAGGCATGTCCCAGCAGTATTATAGTTTATGTCTTTAATTTTTCTTTTTGTTTAAAAAAAGAATCAATTTGTATGACAAATGACAGCCGTGGTTTTATTTCACGGGTGCCTTTCAGCAGTGTCCTGAAGATGGTTTTATTTTTTACAGTGCAAGGCCCGTTACCATTTTATTTCCTCAGAACAGGTAATAAGTGAAAGAGCCAGGGATGTATTTATAGTATTTATAGCAGGGTGTGTTTATAGAGGAAATCTGCTAGAAACCAGGGGGGGAATGGGGAGACACATGCAGCCTCTAATGCAGAGAAATGCTCAGGAGCTCCCACTTAGGAGTGGAGTGCCAGAGCTAAATTAGACAAATTATTACAGGCCTGGACACTGCCCACTATTGCAGAACCACTCTGGTGATTTTCCTGCTCAGGGAGAGAGGGAAAATAAAAAATCAGGTTACTCTTCTTGTCACACAGCTCTGCTTACATCTATTCTCCTTATATATATATAAATCTATATCACATATATATATTTATCACACACACACACACATATATATATATAAATAAAAATAAGCTCACCTTAATTACTAACTCTCATTTCTAATTCAGTTTACCCTGTTCTCTGTGTGCCCAAGGGTGGGTGGGTGCAGCTGGAAGGAGTCACCCAAGCCCCATGTGCAGCACCCACTGCTGGGGCAGCCCAGCCCGTGGTGATTTTGGGAGCTGTTGGTTTATTACTTGGGGATAGAAATTCATCCTGGGGGAAAGAGTGAAAGCTGGTGTAAATCCAGCAAAGCAAACTATTCTCTGCATTAAATAATTATTTCGTGGAATAAACTTCTGTCTTTTGCCAGCCAATACAGCCAGCACAGAGTAGGGTATTTCTTCTAGCAGGTGATTGGGATACAGGGAGAGGGGTGTGTGTGTATTATCCTGGGAGCACAAGGATTCTTTTATCATTTTCAGGAGAAATTTTTAAACAATTTGTGTGACTCGGTAGCCTGGGAAGAGTGTCTCTGAACTGGAACACTGTAGGTGCTTATAGACCTTCTGTAAAAGCTGTTTCTCAATCTATAATGCTTTTATTTCACATATTTCACTAGAGAAGGCATACAGACAAATATATTTAAAAAAATAATAGACATCTAGAAAAACAAATACTGCAATCCTGATTTGTAAACCTCATGCAGAATGGGTTACATGAAATCAGAGTAAAGATCTTCCACCCTCTAGGCAAGTCTGAAATTTCTTCCCACTATAAATGAGAAAAAAAAGTAGGATGGCTCCAAAATTCCTTCTGCACTACTCTTAGGGAACCCATTAGTAAGTCCTCTTTACTCACAGTTGTACTGGAGAAATGTTACTACCTTCTTCTGTGAGGTTCACCAGGGTGTGCCTGTGCTTGTGCCCATCTGTCCAGGCTGGAGAGGGAAAGGATTTGGTCAACCAGATCCATCCCTCATTCTGAACCTAAGAGAACACTAAGTACAGTGTTCCTGTGAAGCAAAACAGTGCAGGCACCAGAATATAATGCCAGAGAAGCAGAGACATCAAATAGAAGTACTCAGTTTAATTCTGAGCCACTGGAAAACATCTCTCCTGAAAACCCCCAGAATCAGCATGTTCCTGGGGATGTTTTGCTCTGCAGAAAGTGTTTGCTGATGGGAGCCTGTTTCACAGAACAGTTTCCAACCAGCTTTAACACAAATGCTGCCAATTGGCATTGTGTGGGCAAGTGAGGGGGATATTTTAATTTAGCTCCAATTCCAGCAGAATTCAGGGAAGGGGCCTCTTCCATAGGAGCCTTAGAGTCAGAGAGGCAGGGTGAGGAGCATCATGTTGAGAGGAAAAGAGCCATGAGGTTCCTCTGCCCCTCTCCTGACCTTCAGTAACCAAAAGTGGTGTTCTGAAACCCTGCTCAGTATAATGCTGTTTCTTCTGAGAAGCTCATAAAATCAAATAATGATTGACCTGCCAAATTTCTGGATGTTCAGAGCTCATCATTGCTTTCCCTTTTTTTTTTTTTTTTTTTTACCCTTTTTTTTTGCTTTTTAAATAAGCAGGAAAAACTGCCAGCTAGAGCAGAACTTTTCTGCATCTGCCCACCTGACTACTCTTCTCTTTCCTAGGGCTTTAACAATTGATCTGTCCCACTGATGTTTCTGTGTGTTTGCTGCATTTTAGCTATATCAGCACACCATCATTTTGAAGTGGCTCCTGGCTCCAAGGGCTCATTTAAAATCAACTTTGGCAGTTGGTGTGGGGGGGAGAGGGGCTGTCAGAATTCATGCCGTGTCTTTCACCACAAAGTCTGAGCCAAAGTTTTCTCTTTTTGCTTATATTATTTATTTCTATAGTTCTTCATCTGGCTTTGTGTGGATAGTTTTCCCCCCTGCTCTGTTATGGCTCCTGTGCAGGTTTGTACAGGAGCATTAATTCCATTTGAAATTTGTCCTGATAAAAGCAGCATTGAAGCCTCAGTGGGAACTTAAAAAAATTTTTGTATTTGATGTACGGTTTTGCTTTTGCTGTTTGGTTTAGAGTGGGCTTTTTTTTCAATTTTTTAGAAATTCTGTGGGATAGAATCTCGAAGTAGAAAGAATTTACCCCTGAGAATATCTGCCTTTGAAGTTAATTCAGTTTTACAAGCTCCTAATTAAAAAAAAAAAAAAAAAAAAGAAAAAGAGGTAGTGGGGAGCCTTTGCATGGGTGGTGGGGTGGATCTGGTGGGGTGACCCAGGTGCTTGTTCCAAAGTGGCCTGGGGACATCAAATCTTTCAGATCATTTCCTCAGTTTGGGTTCCTCCTCTTCTCCAAGATTCAGAACCCTGTCTTCTCACCATCCCAGCCTTCCAGCTTGTTACCTCACTAAGATTGTGGGCTGGATTTAACCCAGCCAGGGTTTAAACCTTCTAACCATTGGCAGGTTTAACCTTCTAACTTCTTCCCTCTTCTCTACATCAGCATTTGGCTCCTACTTTTCTCTGCTAGAAGCAGAAATAGAAAAATAAAACCCCAAAACTCAAACCAACCAACCAACCAACCAAAAAAACAGCCCAAAAAAACCTCCTGGTTCAGGCAGTGGATGATTTTTATCAGCTCATTTTAGTCAATAAAGAAAGAAGTCAATCACTCCTGGAAAACAGCACTTCCCAGTACTGCATCTGCCTGGCCAGTACAATCACAGAATAAATCAATAACCACATTAATCAATAGGATGTAAACTGCTGATCTCTGTGGATAAATTGTACCAGTGTAAGAAGGCTTTCAAATAAATTTCAAACCCACTCAAACTGCACAGACTTTAAATCTACTAAAGGCAGTGGGACATGTGAAAGATTTGTGCTGTTTCTCTTTAAAACCTCTGGGCTAGAAGGGCTGCAGAATAATGTAATTAAATCACACCAGCAGGGCTCCCACACCCTCACAAGGCCAAGTCTGCTTCAAGGAGAGCTCCAGAAAGGATCCCTCAGCTCAGCCCTGCCAGGAACAGGGGATTTCTGGCCTGGTGTGATGAACAGCAAGGAGAAGGTGAGCTGGGATCTGCTTCTCCCACAGCCCCACCAGCTGGAGGAGGTTTTGCTCCTTTAAAAACCTCCATTTTTATAAAACCCTGACCCTAAGTATCTTAATTTTTAAAACTGTACCTATTGCCACAGCAGCAGCCCCGTGCAAGGCCACAGCAGAGAGCACAGACACTTTGCTTTTAAGGAAAACTCTGGGATCTACCTAAGGAGATTGGGCTGGCACAGGGGGCTGTCCCTCTGCTCCAGCTCCATCCCCCTGGGAATGGCTGGGAAATGAGCAGCAGGAGTCCAACAGGAATAGAACCCCTGAAAATTGGGGTGGGGTTTTTCACCCTGGGTCTGCAGGTGTTGTGGAACTGGGACTTGTTAGGAGGTGATGGCAGCCAGGATGGTGGAGGTGGCATTGGTGGGAAGGGGTGTGCAGAGGGGGGGGGTATGGGCTGATGGGACATTTTGTCCTTGAGATAATGCTCAGTGGAGCTTTGCTGAGCAGGCTGGGGACACAGCAGAAACCAGAGCCATGCATGGCCATGTCCTAGCCAGAGCCTGGATAACCCTGGCCCATCTCCCACCCCGTAGACAGAGCTACCCCATAGACTCAAGAAATTCTAGAGACTTGGAAGTATCTTGTGAAAAACTTGCATATTATGAGGGTCTTCTACTGTCCTTTTTGCTTCAGAATGTTTCCAGTCCTTTCTCTAAGGATGGGACATAGTTGTAGCCATTTTTCAGTACTAAAATATATTGGCATGTATAAAGTGAGTTAAGTAAAGAAATAATACATAACAGTATTATTAATATGACATTTTAATTGCTAAGTCAGGCATGATGTAGATTTTCATGCACTAAGTGCCACGAACTGATAGAAGTATTTTTTTAAAAAAGTTTGAATGATTGAAGCCATTTAGAGGCCCTTATTGTACTGTGCTGTCAAAATGTCCAGCTGACCTTTTCTACATGGAAAGTTTCTCCAAGAAGGATTTCACCC
Organism: Heliangelus exortis; assembly: GCF_036169615.1. NCBI lineage: Eukaryota > Metazoa > Chordata > Aves > Apodiformes > Trochilidae > Heliangelus > Heliangelus exortis. Next base: position 19,066,870 of record NC_092433.1, on the reverse strand, counting down.
TAACTAATTTAATAGCCCTGATCCTCCCTCCCCCACAGTTTTTGGATTAGATGATGGTGGAGGAAAGAAAAATGCCAAATCCTGTCATACACTCTGAAGATGAAGAGGGGCATTTAATGCATCCCACATCTCTCAACCTTGTGTAGGTGTTTAGCTCATCCCTGAGCACATTCTTTTACCCTCTCAGCCTGTAAGTGTCCCATAGTGACAGCTCTCCATCAGGTCACCCTCTGTGGCAGAGGCAGCACGGGGACCTTCTCTCAGCTCCATGGCTGAGGTGGGCTGAGGACCACTTTTTGGCATAAGGAATGCAGAGGTGATGTCTGTTCCACCTGTGCTGGGAAAAGCTCATCCTCCTTCTCCAGTAGTCTGCTGCTGGAATTGTCACCTCCAGGACCTGAAGGGGTTGCAGGGGAGCTATGGAGGGACATTTTACAAGTTCATGGAGAAACAGGATAAGGGGTAATGGCTTCAGACTCGTAGAGGAGAGATTCAGGTTGGACACTGGGAAGAAATTCTTTGGGGTGAGGGTGCTGAGCCCCTCAGGTTGCCCCCAGAAGCTGTGGCTGCCCCATCCCTGGCAGTGGTGAAGGTTGGATGGGGCTTGGAGCACCCTGGGCTGTGGGAGGTGTCCCTGACCATGGCAGGGGGGTTGGAACTAAATGAGCTTTAAGGTCCCTTCCAGCCCAAACCAGTCTGAGATTCTGGGACTCAATCCATGGTGACCCAAAGGCTGTATGGTGGCTGCACCTTCACAGGCACTTGAAACCCAATGATCCAGAGCCCTGAGATGCAGCAGCTGTCTGGAACTTTGAGGGAAATCGTGGGGGACCTTGGAGATATCAGGGCTGGAAGGGCTTCAGAGCAGGAGAAGTTGTGCTGTAGCTTTTGCTCAAGGAGCAGTTGGAAATGTGGGTCCTGAGAAGACAAACATCTCAGGAGAGCTGGAGGGAGATCCCCAGACACCAGCCCACAGCAGTGTGTCCCAAAACCTCTCTGAGCTGGTGAATTCTCTCTTCCACACAGATTCTGCAAATCACTGGGGAGAATTCTCTGTGACTGCAGTACAGTCAGATATTAATAAAATCTTTTTCCATTTTTACAGCCCATGGAGATGTAAGTGTGATTTAGAGCTCGGTGTTGTCACCAGGGCAGCATTCCAACAACCTGGGGAAGACACAGGGTGTTTCTGCACTTCAGGATAATGTTGATTTAGTGGCTGGTACAATAGCACACATGGACTATTTCATTTAGTTTCTTGGCATTCATATTCAAATATTGCCCTATAAAGTAGGGAGAAGGCATTAAAAAAAGTTTAAATGCTCCTAAATCACGAAGAAACATTGTGTTTAGAGTGAACTGAAACATTTGGGTAGACTCAAAATTGCTTTTTTCATGGAGAAATATTTTGTTGATGTGTTAAATTTAAAATGAAAACCTCTGACTGTGACTCTTATTCATTTTTGGGTACTTTGCTTAGGTTATTAAAATGAAATAGGTATTACTCTTGCAGCTATTTGAAAACTTAGTCTGGTTTGTGATTTGATCTGATGCCTCTAAAATCTGTTAACACTGGGCTCTGTCTTCCCTGCACTGGGCACCTTGAAGTGGGATTTTAACTTCAGCTTCTAAGTTGGTAAAAATCAGGAACATTGCAGAGTTTTTCTGATTTACTTTTTCCATTGTTTTCATTCTGACTTCTAGTTTTAGGGGATTTATACTGTTCTTATTTTCAAATTCTTCCTTGCAGCCTGGAGTGACAAAACTACTTTTGACCTTTTTTTTTCCTTCTAATGGAAGATGCCAGTCATCTGAACTCCCTATTTCAGCATCAGGTGCTTTCATAACATTTTCACATCAAAAAGAGAGCTGGATTTTCACTGCTTTGGGCAGCTCAGACATCGGGTGGTTCTAGTGAAACACCAAAAAAGAACTGGGGAGCCAAAAGAAGGAAAGCTGCTTGAGTTTGAGGGCTGGGGAGGATGGAGGAGCTGCCATTATCTCTATAATTTACAGATATTCTCCTTAGGACTGCTCAGAAGTTCTGCACCCAAGGCAGAACAGTCACACTGCAACCTATGTGTGCTCCATTCACCAAGGGAACAGCTTCAACCTGTTGTTGCTCTTCCCCAGTTGTCCCTTGCTTTGAAAAGAGCTCCCCTGGGAATGACAAAACTGGCCTAGGTATGATGAGGTTAAAACTGGAGGCATGAAGAGCCTGACTTTAAAAAGTATCTTCTGGAGTGGGAAAAGTACCTTGGATGGACCTCGGGGATGCATAAAAAAAATTACAGCCAATCCAAAGGAATCAGTCACTGCTGAGCTTCCCTGCAAAGAAAAATGTTTCTATTTCATTAGGGTGTATTATCAAGATTTTTAAAATACCATATCCACTTCTTTCCAAACTGTTCTCTTGAAAGCTTTCTTAAACCTCTTCCTATCAACTCTTCTGATTAGCATCTTTGTAGAAATCCCAGAGGATTTGTTTTGATGCCAGGGTGATGGAGTCATCCACTCCAGTGGATGTGTGATTTGTTTGTAGTTATAAATGCTTAGAAAGAAGACACAACACATATTTGACAGCAGTGAAAAGGAAATATACTTCAGGGTAAAGTGGGAAGGAAGAAAAGGTCCCCCAGTAATGATGTGAGACAAAAAGTATCATTTATCCAATGTTGTTAAAGCTGGCATGAGTGGGACTTCACATTTGAGCTGTACCTGCTGATTTGAAAGCCATGCTCACTCTGGTGTTTAATTTGTCATTATAATGCCTCAATAGATTGAAGGGCTTAATTAGATGCTTTTATTTATATTTCAAGATGATGAAAATCAATGTTCTTCTCATTTGCCTTCATCCCCAGCCCAAAGATGAGCCCAGACTTTCAAGCTACAGCTAAGAGCAACACCACCAGGTGAGAGAGCAACTGAACCTGCTTGAAGACAGATAAATTTCAACCTCCCTTCAAAAAAAGGTATGCAGCACCTCTGCCAGTTTTGTTGATCAGAATAATCAGTGAATTAATGTGTGAATTCAAATGTATTTGAGAATCTGTAAAGTATTTTACAAAAGCTACTGTCTGATTCAGATCTGGTTTGAGGCTTTGCCACTGAGTCTTTCCGTGGCACCCAATGGGCTTTGGGCTGATACATTTGATTCCTTTTGTTGAAGTTTCTCCTTTCTGAAGAAAACAGCACAGTTCACTTTACATAATGCAGTGTAGGACACTCCCTGTGATACAAACAAGTGCAAAAGTAAACAAATAGCTTTTATTTAATTGAAAGTGGGTTGGTTTTTTTTTTACAGGTGACATTGAAGAACGTGAGATAAATAATGTCCACATCACAGGCAATTGCATGTCTCTTTTTCTCTCCATTATAACATCTTGGCACAGGTCTCTCATGGTTCACACCCCATCACACTGGGCTTTCAGGAACTGCTTGTAAAACCCTTGAGACCTCACTCCTCACAATCTCAAATTGTGTTTGGCATTACTCCATTTAATTAAAGCATACACATTTATCCATTAATTTCAAAGCTTATTTTTTTTAAAAAATCAGTGTAATATTGATACTTAATGTTTTCTTAACAGTAGATCACTTTGTCTCCCTCCCCCATTCCCACTGGTTTTTCTATTCAGGAATGCTGGGCGTGGTCAAGTATCAAGATAAAATCTACACATGGTTTATTTTTAAAAGTCCAAGGCTGAGTATCACTTTAATCATCAAGGAAAAGTGTACACAAGAACAGAACTCAATAGCAGGATCCCAGATGTCAATATGTGGTTTACTCTTTTGGACAATTTTAGTTCTCCAGAACTCAAACCTGTAAAAATAAAAACACACAAAATTTTCTGACAAAAGAAAATTTGTGTCAGAGACAGCTTTTCTACTATTTTTAAGATGGAACCTTATCCCCAGATGTTGCTTATAAATCTATTTTTTTAAGTTGTAGCAGCAATTCCACAGAGTTTGGTTTCGAATCAGCTTCCCACCCTCCCTGGGAATATCCCCTTCTGGGAAGGTTTGGGCTAATTTGTTGCACAACTATGCTCTGCTTTGCATGACTAATAAGGTACTTACTATTTATAAGATATTTATGAGACCACAGGCTGGACCCTGGAGCAGGGCTGAGGTTCTGTGTCCCAGCAGCAGCTCAGATAAGAGCCACATTCTGTGTGAGAGTTTCAGCTTTGACTTCAGCATAAAATCTTATTTCTCTGTCCTTCCCTGGGCATGACAGACCAGGGCAGATGGAGCCCTTCACCAAAAATAAGGTGTTATCTAGGAGTTGTGCTAAATACTTTTCCACCTAATGAATGTGACAGTACTGGTGACTTAACCCCCATGTAATGGGAACTCTGTTAATCTCTCATACTGCTTAATGCACACAGATTTCTTACGATGCAACAACATTCAGAGAAAATAAAATAAAATAATAAAATAAAATAAAATAAAATAAAATCTCACGTACTTGATATTTTTGGAATCCTGATTTCCTCACTGCTGCTGCCATCCCCACCATCACTGACTGTTCTTATTTCTATGAGATAATCTTCTTCAAACGGTACCAGAAGTTCAGCTGAAGTGTTGTTTGTCTCCAGTATATGTGCTTTGCTGTGTCTGTTTTGTCTATACAAAATCTAAGTGAAAAGGGATTAGAAACCAAGAGGTACTGTGGGGTTTTTAAGTTTTAATTTCTTTTTGGGGGGCTGAGAATATCTTCTGTCATGTCCCAAACTTTTCAGTGCACGGTGAGCATCCTGCAGAGTATTAAACTTGATTCAAAACATAAAAATGTGTTCTGCAGGATTTTGTGATGGAGACCACAGCAGGCATTTACCTTCAAGAGAGCCTTTGTCTGCTAGAACTGAGGCTCACTTTAAAACCAGGGTTATGAAATCCTTCTCCAACACATTTATGCTCTTCTGTAAAGTTGGACACACCTTTAAACATGACTCAAATCTGTAACACCCTTTATACCCACAGCTCATTGGGCACTTCAGGAGCTGAGGTGATACTGGTGAGGATTTTTAAAATTTTCCTGGTTGTGGTGAGCATTTATAGCCAAATAGAAAAATTTACATTGATTTCTGTGTCAAACTGCCACCTACTAATGAAAACTCAGGACTCTGCACTGCAGTTTGTTTCTAAAGACTTCAAGAAAGGACAGAAATTTGGATTGCAGCAGCTGGGGTTCCACTCAGGAAGCAGAGTTCTGCAGCTGAACACGACAGACCCAGCTCCTGCTGCCACTCAGCACTTTTTATTTGTGTGGGAAACTCCTTCCCCCAAAAGAATGCAAGAATAAGTAAGATGACAAGGGAAAGGGGGCAAAATCTGGGGATGGGAACAGAAAATCTCTATCAGGACAAAGAGATCCTACTCAGAATGAACTCATCTATTCTTCCCATTGTAAAAATCTCAGTCAACCATCCCATGAACTCCAGGAAAGTTGCTGTTTTCCAGCTAATAAACTATTTGTACCTCCATTATAACCAACATGTCTGAGTAGTGAGACAAAGAAATGACTTACTTTGTAGCCCAGCACCTCTGATTCATTTTCCATTGTTTTTACATGCTCCCAGTTCAAGCAGATTTTGGAATTTGTCAGCTTCCAGGCAATGTTTGCTGGGGGTTGACTTGGTGCTTTAGAAAAAAAAAAAGGTTATGAGAATCACAAGATCCAACTGAATATTCATTTGCATGGTATAATTGAATGAGCTGCTGACATGGAGGTAGCAAATGCATGGATGACTCGAATCTAAAAAGAGTAAAAAATATTTTCCAGGCCATCATGACTCTTGTGTTAGTCAGAATGAAGTTCTATTCATAGCACAAAGCCACTTGCTGTGAGAGTTCATTTTTGAAATTAGGAAAAACCTGACAGTGTCTGACAGTTCAAGTTAAATTTGATAGATTTTGTTTGAGTACTGTCTTGTTCCTATCTGTATTTTAATGTCCTAGAGAATGTTTTGCTCTATGAATTTCAGAAAAAAGCTAAAAAATACAAAGGGAAAGATTTTCATCAGCCATGAGGACAGGTAACAAAGAACTACACATTAAAGTCTCCATGTGATCCATCATGAAACATTGTAGAATTTTATAAATTCTCAGCACAATAGGCTGAGAGTAGCTTTTCAAAGGCTTTTAATGCCTGAGTGCCAGGACTTTGAAAATTTGCCTACGAGTGACTGAAATCGAATCCTGTGTGAACATGTGGAGCTGCAACTGTGCCTTTGAACTGCATCTCAGGAGCAGAGCAACACATTCTCTCCTTCTCCATGGTGTGTCCCCCTGGACCCTGCCTGGGAGGATGCACTGCAGATGTTAGAGGAAATAAGGACTTGAGCAGAATTAAGAAAAAGGAGGAGAGATTCACTTGGTGAATCATGTTGTGAGTATCCCAGACTTTAAAATGTTTAACTTCTGCAATCCTTCTTTTCTCCCTACACTATCTATGTAGGGAGGAGTGATGTCTACAGCTTGGAAGGTACTGCTGATTTGGTGATACTTGGCAATTTCTTTCATTTCACAAGGAGACAATAAATTAAAGGTGCCTGTAGTTTCATACCTAAAACTGCTTCATGACTGGAGAAGTTTAATCCATCCCACCAGGAGGGAAAGGAGGTGTTTGTGGCCCACCCAGGTGAACATCAGCACTTACTCTTCCATGAGCCATACTGTCTGTGCTGGGCAAAAGAGTCATTTGCTTTTTGAAGGCATTTAGATACATTCACATACCCCAAACTGTAAATTTACTTAAATGTGGTTGGAAATGTCCTTGTTGCTTTCAGCAAATATTTATATAAGGATTTTGACAACAGAAAACTCACAAGAGGCAAAGGATGCCAAATACTTCATTGGCTGTGTACTCTGAAAAGTCTTGGAAGCACTCAGAAAGGGGTGACATATTACCTTGGCCAAAGGTTTTTTTAGCACAGCACCTAAAACCATCTTAGTTCACAGCTTTTGGGCTGAAAAACCAAGACAGGATGATTTTCAAACCCAAATTATCTGGTTTGCTATAAAGCCAGGGACCAGAAGAGCTGATGACAGTAACATCCACAGTATCATCCACAAATAAAACCCCTGCAAACGTTTCTTCAGATCTAAGATTAGCAGATCATTTCCTCAACTGATTTCTTGTAATCAACACTGTAATCACCACTGAGAATAATAGAAATCCCAAGTATGTGCTGAAGTTCATTAAGTTAATGAGGTTACTCCCATGTTTTAGGAAACACTTGGCTTTGTTGCTGTACTAAGCTGAGCTTTACCACTGCAAAGTATTTCTGACATCTCTAACATCTATTTCCAACATCTGCTGATGTATGTGTTTATCAAGAAAAAGAAAAAGCAAAGAAACTTCTGAAACCCATGACACAGAAGTGAGGAAGCAGAAGAGCTGAGCTTCCAAAGAGCTCCTAATGGAGCAGCATCTTCATGGAGGGATATAATTTCCACTTTCCTAAGTAGTTTTTCACTTAAACCAGGATATCAACTTAGACCTTAAATTGATCTCCAATAAGTACATTTCAATCAGAATTGCACCTCTTTGGCAGAAGGACCATTTTAGTTTTGCTTTGTCTCCACAATAATGGCATGCACAGAAGATTGTAGGAACCCTGGATGATGAGTTGGAAGACAGAGCTATTACCTTGAAGCTAAAGGTCCTGCTGCAGATGCACATTGTTTATATTCTCTTGACATATTACCTCTCCTCATCTTGAAAGTGCTTGCATCTTTCAGAGACTAGAGCTTAAAATTTTAATATCTGTTTTTAAATATTAAAAGGGTTATTTTGACTTTAATTTTTAAATGAACCATTAGCACAATCCTGAACTTGACAGAAGATGAAGTCAATGTAAAACAAAAGTGAATTTGTTCTTTCTATGTCTTGTCACTTGACTGCCTTGTCTTTAACTTGTCTTTCATACATATGCACATACAAATATAGAGAATTATTTCCAGAGATGAGTCTATTTTCCATTAAGAAACTGCCTGTGAGAAGAATCCTGCCTGAGTCATAAAGAAATACCTTCTAGAGATAGTCATCGATTTTGTTGCTTAATTTTATGAAGAAATTTGGTAGCCAGTTTTCTTTGATATTGCAACATTTAGCAGAGATGGGTCACAGTAAGCTGAAATGTCACCAGCACACTTGGGAGTTTGGAACATTTGTTGTACAAAACTGAATACTCACGTGATTTTTTTGTGGTGACATTTACTGGGGTGCTGGAGGGCCCTGTCCCTGCAGTGTTGTAAGCTCGAACTGTTGCAAAATACACGGTGTTAGCTTTTAGTCCTGTGACATTTTTGGCTGTTACATTCCCACTGACTCTGACTTTACCAGCTGTGCTCTCCTTGGGATCATCAGTCCAGTATAAAACCTGGAAAAGTGTGAGCAAAGGACAGGCAAAGCATTGGTTTTCCCTCAATTAGGGATCTGACTGGGAAACAGACACGGTCACAATGAAGATTTCAAGGAATACAAGGATATTTTGCATGCAGAACTAGCAAGAAATAAAATCCAACATTCATATTTAGAGAGAAGAAATAGATTTGCAGAGACTGAATAGCAATTAAGGAAGTAAATTAAATCCTTAACTTTATAGATATCCAAAAGGAAACTTTTGATAAGGTGAGAAATTTTAAAAGCTTGTTTGTTTTTATGGTTTGAATACATTTTGGAAAAAGACCTTTAAAAGATAAAAGGAAACACTTATCTCAGTCATCTAAGAGCTTTTTTATTATTTTTATTATCCTGACTCTAGTTTTGATTTCTCGACAGATATTTACACCTGGCTTTTTCTTTTCAGTGAGCAATTTTTCTAGGAAGGTTTGTGTATTGTGCATATTACCTTAATTTATACATTTGGAATGATAAAACAGAATTAAAAAAAACCCCAAACACTCACCAGTTATTATCAAATGAGCAGGTGGTCATTAAAAAGAGCCTTGAGTTGTGCTAGGGGAGGTTTAGGTTGGAAATTAGGAACAAGTTCTTCCCCAGAAGGGTTTTCAGGCACTGGGACAGGCTGCCCAGGGCAGTGCTGGAGTTACTGCAGATGTGGATGTGGTGCTGAGGGACGTGGTTTAGTGCTGGCATTTGCAGTGCTGGGTTCATGGTTGCACTTGATGACCTTAAAGGTTTTTCCAGCCTACATGAATCTATGATTCTCAGAGCAGTGAGAAGCCAGAAGCCTTTGGACAGCAATGAGGTGCATTTATCCTGGTGTCTTCTGTAAGCAATGCTCTGGGTCATGTGCATGCCCCCAAACCATCAGGTACCCCATCATGCTCAGACAGCATTAGAGCTGTGTGAGAGGAGGGAGGATCAGCTTTGCTTTGTGCAATCAAGCACCAGCCCTGTTCCAGGAGCCATCACAAGTGATTAACCTTGAGATTTTAATTTACATTGCAAAGTCTGGGACAGAGCTTCAGCTCCGCTCTGTAAACGCCGCTGATTATCTTCGGGTGAAATGTTGCTAATGAGAGCCCAAGAGCTCCAGTGCCTGTTGAGCAGGAACCAGAATACAAATGTGGCCAGGAAAGGGACATCTGGAAGGTGTCAGCCCCCAGCTGCCTCACCTCATAGCCCAGCACCCTGCCCGTGTGCCTGTTCCACGCTATGGGCTGCCAGGACACCTCCACCTCCGCTGCCGAAACGCTCAGAGCCGACGTCCCCGCTGGTGCAATCTGTGGCTCTGTGGGATGGGAGAAAACACAGCTGAGGGGACACATGGGGGACCAAGAGTCACTTCCAGGAACTGAGGGATATTCTCAGGTTGTTCCTTGGGGACAAATAATCATGCTGTCTACTTAAAACAGTTCTGAAAATCTGCCCTTTGCTTATTTATAATCGTTCTCCCCTCGTGTCTCTTCTCGTTCTTCAGTGAGCAGCTTTGAGCAGGCTCCTTGATATCCCTGAGGAAATCTGTGAATGAAGCCCTCAGCTGTATATCTGTCCCAAAGGAAACCTTTGATAAACTGGGACCTACTGGTGCTACACAGGCATCACTACCAAGAGCAACAGCCATTACCATCTTCTCCTGAGTAGACGATGGATATGGAGCTCAGGGTCCCTTCTCCTTCCTTGTTGTAGACACCAACTTTCACTTCAAAGGGAGACAGAGGGGTAATGCTTTCATTCCTGTAAACATATTTGCTCACTTCCACTGAAGCCACCACTGCTTTGGTCCAGGTTGTTGAGCCAAGAGGACGAAACATAATGATGTAGCCAAATCCTTCCCCATTTTGTAGTTCTTCTGGAACTGGCTGTAGTGACAAGGCAGTCAGTCAATAAGCATTTGCAAGTATACACTGTTTTAATTGAATCTTCATTCTCTGAGTATATTTTAGAGGTATTGATTTAGCTGACTGTGCCTTAGAGAAGATAATGTTTGCTCCATCAGTCAATGTAATATTGAAATAAAAATCAAAATAATAAATCTATTGAGGCAATCAATTTAAAAACAAAAGATCTGATCAGCTCCATTAAAGTTACCCTCTCTTAGGCACGAAGTTTTCAAAATTAAAAGCATTCAAATCAGTACAGGTTGTAGCTGATTTGTTTTTCCCCAAGGGATAGAGAAATGGTAATTTTAAAGAAAGTATTTTTATAGAAAAAAATGAGCTGGGCAAGGAGCAAATGCATACACAGAAGGGTTTATCAGCTATGTGATAGCCTGCATGTGAGTGCAGGACTTATTGTTTTCAGCACAAGCATACTCATATTTAGGTTTGTTTGGTTCAGTAATGCTATTGCAAGTCAACATGGCAAAATTACTGTGTCTACTAATAAAATCTCATGTCAAGAGATGTATTAGTGACTCAGATTGAACAAACAATTATATTGACACTGTATCCAGCACATACTTTTCTGTTTGTTTTTTTGTTTTGGGTTTTTTTTTTTTGATAAAAATACTTCTACACTTCCTTCTCTAAACAAGACAGCATTTATGAAACAAGGAAAGATGAGTAGTACATGGAGGAAGGAAGTGTTCCTCAGCAAAACCTCATTTATTTTAGATGCTGGAATCAAAGTAAAGTGCACAGAAAACAGCCATGAAAAAAATGGTGCAAATAGATGAAAAAATGGTGTGAGAAAATGAAGGAAAAAGAATCAGGAATTAAATCAGAAGCTTTCAGGGCTCTTATTTTATTATTTTCTTCATTAATGCCTCCTAATTCTAATAATAACCCTAGCCTGGCATATATTACAAATAAATCTTTCCTTTAGTGTTTTGCAAACATTAATTCCTCGACATCCCTCCTTCTGTCTCTTAACCAGTCCTGAGAGAGTTAAGTGTGAGTGATGAGGTGCACTGGGGATTTATAAGAGTTCAAGCTACTTTCTAGACCATTTAATTTATTTTTGAGGCTCCTCTGACCTCAGATTTAATCAAGATGTTTAGTGAGTTCATCACAGAGAGCTGGAGAGTGGTGCTCAGTGTTGTTAGCTTGGCATAATTAGTATTCCCTCTGACTGTTTTTCAGGACACACTATGAAGTCCTACAGGATAATTTGATTGAGGTCTCTCAGGTTGTTTTCAATTTTCATGTTCTTATGCTCCCCAAGAGTAGATCAGTAGAGGAGAAGATGAAACAAAACAGTGAAAGATGCATGTGGAGGAAAATGTAGTTCAGTACAAGTGAAGTTTCACTCTATTTAGAGCATGGAGAGGGGGTAGCATTGGCAGTGGTATTTATCTAGTGGGGATTTTTTCTTTGACCTCATTTCTTTCCTATCCCTTCCCTTCCTCCCCCAAAAGGCTGGTTAAATGGCATGGTTTTTAGCATGCAGGAGCATACAGGTAATTCAGCTGATGAATTACATAATTTTTTGTTTACTTTTACTTCCTCTTCCTTCAAACTCTATGCATGAGCTTGCTGATTTCTTTAGGAAAAGAATGAAGCCAAGAAACAGCAGACTGCTTTCCTTGCTTAAGCTGAGCTAAAAGTCTCTGGGTTTGGGGCTTTTTCCCCACAACTTACAAAGTGATTCCACGATTTTTGGAATACCCTGTCCCAACTTTAGACCTAAACAGAGGTCTGCTGTGCAGAGCCTAAACAGAGCTATAGAGATGTCACCTGTGCAGCCTCTGAGACAGCCACACCTGACTGTAAAGTGCATTGCAAGGCTGCTGGGCCCCTGCTGCTGATGCTATGGGGTAGCTCCTAATTGCTCTGATGTCCTCAAAACCAGAGGAAAAACTTAAGCGAGTTCCAAACTTCTTTTCAGTGAAAAATCCAAGATGGTGGGAGCTGTGTTTTGGGGAGTTTTTCCCTAGGGGCTGGGGCACCTGCTCCATCCCTGCCTGGGCTGTGCAAGATAACTTCCTGCCTTCAGCCCTGGGGCTGTGGGGAGGCTGCTGGGTGCCTGGAGGAGGAGGGTTCCTTCCCACACTGCTTTCTGCTCTCTGCAGTGCCCTGTGCTCACCCACTGCAACTTGTGCTGCAGTATTAGCTGTTCTGAAAATGTACACTCTCTCCCCTCACTGGAGTGCTGGAGAATTAAAGGGCTCATCTCCTTTAACACATAATAGGATATGTCTTGTCAGCACAGTGTTCCAGAATGAAAAACATGTAAACAAAAGTATGAAAAATGTTAATGCAGAAAATGGCCAAGCAGATTAGTGTGTTAAGCACCTCCTGTACAATGGAGATAAGAGGGTTATACAGACTTCTAAACATCTTTATAACATGCCTCTTAAACTGTTTATTTTTATAAATTGTTCACTATAACACAGAAAACTTGCTGTATATCTTACAGGCTGTTTGCTCTCCAGATGTAGAAACCCAGGCTCAGCCAAAGCCAGTGACCAAAAGCCTGTGGATTTCAGCAGGGCTGTCACTTCACCCGTGGACTTTTTCCCCATCAGCCAGCTTAGGTTAATTGAGCTAACAATTACCTCCCACGTGATGACCAGCTCTGAGCGGCTCCCTCCTCCTCCACTGATGTTTGTTGGTGCCACAACAGGAACTGCAGGAGAGAAGACATTGGTGCTTCCAGCTCCCCACTGCTCCTCCCAGGGGTCTTGTCAGCTGGATGCTTACAGCTTGTCCCAGCTCCCCTGCAGCTCTCCTGCCTCCCCACACACTGAACAGGGACTGTGCCAGGTAACAGCACATTTTAAAATGAACTGAAAGGATGTTTACACATTTTCAAGTTCAGGAGGCTGAAGCCACAGATGTATTTGATACATGAGTACCTTGGTTCAAAAAATTAATTAAAGAAGCTAGTAGCATCAAGTATCTGACATTATTATGCCTCATCAACTAATTGGCAAAATGATGTTCCATTCAGACTGTAGCAGCAACACTACTGATTTACTAATTATCCATTTGTTCCGTAAACACGATGTTGGAGCAATATATTAATTTTTTTTAATTGGCTGCATGCTTTTCTTTGGAAACTCAAAACTCTTAATTTGCTTTATTTCATCTCCCAGCACTCCAAGTGTTCAAAAGTTTATGGATTAGAGCTTGGTTTCCCCACTGCTGCTGCTGGTGTGTGACACCACAGGTACAGGTCGAGCAATCATAGAATCATAGAATCCTAGAATTGGCTGGGTTGGAAGGGACCTCAGAGCTCATCAAGTCCAACCCTTGATCCACTCCCCCCGTGGTTCCCAGCCCATGGCACTGAGTGCCACATCCAGGCTCTTTGGAAATATCTCCAGGGATGGAGAATCCACCCCTTCCCTGGGCAGCCCATTCCAATGGCTGAGCACCCTCTCCAGAAAGAAATTCTTTCTAATGTCCAACCTAAACCTCCCCTGGCACAACTTGAGACCTCTTGTGCCCTCTTGTCTTGCTGAGAGTTGCCTGGGAAAAGAGCCCAACCCCCCCCTGGCTCCAACCTCCTTTCAGGGAGTTGTAGAGAGTGATGAGGTCTCCCCTGAGCCTCCTCTTCTCCAGCCTCAACACCCCCAGCTCCCTCAGCCTCTCCTCAATGTGCTGGTGTCCAAAGCTGAAGGGGCTTCTCATCACTCAAATGGCTCTTGGTAGAGAGGCAGGGAAAATACTGGCATCTCTTGCCTCTCATCACCATTCCCACCTCATTAGCCTATAAATCCTGAAAGCTGGGAGGAGCTGGTTTGTGAGAGATGAAATTCAGACAGCCCAGCCTTGTTCTTATTGCCCAGGTCACTACTTGCAGGGATGACACCATGTTCCTTTCCAACTGCTGGAGAAGAATCAGGAGCAGGACAGAACTGACTGAGACAGAAGCCCCCGAGAAGAGGGCATTTGTACTCTTCACCATTTCCAAACCCTTGGTACTATTTTGAGGAATGTCAAGATTGCTTTGTTGTTCCTTTCATCCAGCTATCACTGGTGTAAAATTGGATGTGTTGAGACAGGGTTGGGAGCAGAATCAGAACCAGATGGGACAGGTAAATCTCACAAGGTTTTTCAGAGATTTTGGTAAATTTTGCCATCTCTGCCTGCCCTTCACCAGGTCTTTCATCCAGCATTAGCCTAGCTTTAGTAGAGGCAACAGAGGCAATAAATAAGCCTTAAAGTTCAGAGAAGTTTATGTGAACCCAGTATCACTTCTAGATTCAAGGTCACACATAAATCTTTATCTGATTTCATCCTCTCTAGATATGCAGAAATTTCAGGATAATTTTGTTGTGCAGCCAGAAGAGTGCAAGTGCAAACAGACAGGCTCTTTGGAGAGTTTAGCATAGGTATTCAATTTTGTCTCTCACAATCAATGTCTTTGTGCCCATCAAAGGAAAATAATCTAAGACTGGAAAGAGCTGCATTAAAGGAAAAACAAAACCACAAAGCAACACAGCAGACTTTCAAGCCTCCTATTTCACTGTTTCATGAACCAGTTGATGCTCAATTAGTTCATGTGTTAAATGTGCTCAGTACTTACTAGATTTGCATGGGGGAAAAATTTGTACTACTGCTCAGCAGAGCCTCAACTGGGTCATAGTTGAGAAACAGACAAAAATTTACAGCTGAGTACACCAACAGAGGCTCAATTAATTCTCAGCTCCATTTTAATGAAATGAACAGTGGCTCATTTGCATCCACAAATTTTCTAATACTCTGATTTCAGCTGGCAAAACAGCTATTACCAGAGGGAAGTTCCAGTTCACCCTTTCATGGCCAGCAGTTTGCTCTTCACACTGTCCTACTGTTCTCAGTTTCCTCTTCTGATTTAAAAAACAAAGATCAGCTGTTACTTCTCCCACTGCAATGTTTTCAGACAGAATGATTTACAGCAGTGGAGGGGTTCAGCAAATACAACCTCAAGTGGGTCTTTCTGTTCCTTTTGTTAAGCTTCAGATAGCACTGCACTGGAAGGAAACAATATTCTTGTGCTATTGCCATGATAAATAATGCAATTAAATATACATTTTTGGGGGTTTTTTTAGCCCCAATCTTGTGAATCCCTCTAATAAAAAGATGCTTTAGAAGATGAAAGCTTTTACTGACTGTCTAGGTGGTTTTGAGTATCAGACTTTAGAAAGCCCCATGGTGGCTACAGCAAGAATGAGCTTCTTAAGACTAATTTTGACTTCATGATTAATCATGTCATAGAGAACATGTCTTGGATGTTCTGTTGGGAAATCTAGAAAATCAGCCTTTTCCTGCCTCCAGTAGCCTTTCCTTTTCCCATTGCCCCTTATTCCTTGTGGGTGGAAGGGGTCACCTGGAAATCTTGCAAAATCTATCAGAATTGGTGTTCTAATTATCAAATAGGGTTTTTTCCTGGCATCCATACTCAGTATAAGGTTTTGCTTCAACAATAGAAAAAAGAACTTACTACATTTAAATGTACTGATTTAATAAATTTTGAAGTAATTCTGCCTTGGGACAAATACTGTAGGTATTCTGAGTAAGAAATGGGCTGCCTTTCTAAGGATATCTGCATTTCCTGCTGTCTAATGTACAGTACTGTATTGTGAGTTCTGTCCTGAAATGCAGGGTGACAGATTTCAAAGCTTGGCAAATGAGACAAACAGAAAAGAGCAAGTGGATTGTAAAAGCTGCTTCCAATTTTAACTGCTTCCCATCCTCGAAATACTGATTTTTATAGGAGAGAGAGAGAGTTGATAAGCAGGGGGCTGGGAGAAACATGAAACAAAGCAAAGGTTTAAGCTTCAAATAAATTGTACCAAACTGAGGAGGTGAAAGGACTGACAGTGTCGGTCATCCAAGAATGAGCCTTCTTCCTATGAGGTTCCCAGTCCCAGAAGATAAATGTGTAAAGGTCAGACAGACAGATAGCAAGGATCCTGTCCTGGAGTCAGTGGGAGCTATTAGTTTCACTGGGCTCTGGATGCTGCAATTTATTTCCTCCTGTCCCTCCTGATGCTCAGATATCAAAGAGGCTCTGCAGCAAAGGCATTAGAGGCTGGTGCCAGCCTGGGCCTCAGAGCTTTAGCATCCTCTCTGCAAGTCCCTGAGCAGTGGATAAACAAGGTTATAATTGGAAGAAAACAAATGCTGGTCCCCAATTGCCTGAATGAAAGCTTGTGTTCAGGCATGGGGATTAGATATATTTTGGGACATATCAAAGGGAGGAAGCATAATAGGCTCCAGCCTTTATTGCTGGTCCAAGCCATCTCCAAAGCAGAGACCAAAACCACGTGGTACCTCAGTCATGTTCAAGAAACCCTTGCAGGTCTGCTGGCATGAAGCCACAGCTCCACAGATGTCAGAGGAGTCTGGGAGTAGTAACCCTGCAGGAAGAAGTGGCTCTGCTGCAGTGAAATTCTCACTGCTGGGAGCTGGCCACGAGCCTGTGTGGAAAAAACTGTTGGAAAGCAGGGACTTACCTGCTGCTTTAGTTTTCAGGAGAGCTGATGGTCTGCTGGGCTCCCCAATTCCAACACTGTTGCTGGCAACCACACGGAACTCATACTCCACCCAAGGGCTTAATTCAACCACTGTTGCCTTGTGAGTCCTGCCATTAATGACCTCAGGGTCTAAAGGCAAAACAAACATGTCAGTGGTGATGTGGCTTTGGAGTATGTAATAGCAGATGCAAAAAACAGAGGACAAATTGCTCACCTGTTGCAACTGCCTGCCATCCCACTGAGAAAGGAGTCCTCATCTGAACACTGTAGATCTGGACTGGGCTATTGTTATCTATTCCAGACTTCCAGGATAGCACAGCAGTAGTACTAGAAATATGTTCAACTTTCACATCTTCTGGTGGACCTGGGGGGCCTGATACAATTAGCATTTTAAGATTAAGGTAGCAGGAATCAAAGATTCATCACTGGGTTGGGTTGGGCAACTCTTGCTTTCTCCAGTCAGTGGCATTATTCAGGAAGCTGCAGTTTCACACAGGCAGCACAATCTCTAAATGATGGCTTCATGCCTGTGTCACATTTTTCTAATTAATGAGGGGTTCTGATTTAGGAAAATAAATGTTGTTACGTTACTGATATGAATAAGGGAATGATTTATTTTTTTTTTTTCTAACAAGGATACCCAGTGTGCCTTTTCTTGAACTATCCAACATCTTCAGAACTCCTGTTGAATTTAATCATAACTGAGGTTTAGAAAGAATTCAAAATGGTGCCTTGCACAGATTTCTGTTAGAGTTTGGAGCTTCTGCTCCCATCCCAGCATTTCTCTTGCTGCTGGCAGCAAAAGCATTAATTAGTTGGCCATAGGAAATAATTTTCCATATTATCTCCAAACAGTGGAAAGGCACCAAGCCTCTTGTTTTTTTTTCCCAGCCTGTGCAGTGACCCAGACAAGCCCAGCAAGGAGCCAGTGACAGCAGCCTGCTGTCCCCGTGCCCTGCCACATTGACCTGTGTGGCCACAAAAGTTTATTTTCTGAAGAGGCCGTGGCAGAGCTGTGCAGCTCTCCTGGGTCAGCTGCACACCAGGATAATGCTGCCCAGCATCTCAATCCAATTTTGGGGCCAAAGGTACAGGAGATGTAGCATTTCACTATTGATATTCTGGGAATCATTTAAACAACAGCTGATGCTAAGAATTCCTAATTCCTCCAGAAGATAAATGTGTCTACATTTAACAGACATACCTCTTACAATTATATCTATTGTTGCAGATTGACTGTCTAAAGTTGTTTGTACCATGCACACATATTTCCCAGAATGATGTAGCTGAATATTTCTTATCATCAAATCCCCAATAGATTCCTGGAGATACAAAGAAAGTAAACTAATCACTCACAACATGCTTTCCATACTGGACATTTTTATAAATTGCTCAATATTAATAAAAAATTCAGCTTTTAAATTAAAATATTCATAGCTATCATCAGTTTCTTTCATGTGGACATTTTTATTATGGCTTCGCAAATAACTCAAGCGCCTTTATGAAATTTAAGAAAGAAAAATAAATTGCTGCAGCCCTTGTAAAGAAACAGTGATTTGCCATGCATATAAACAGTGATGGAAGCCTTATGATAAATATTAGTGTCGTCCAAAGGCTGTGGCAAATAAGTTTCATTAAGCACTGAGGAGTTTCAGAAACTTACTCTTCCAATTCTTTAAAAATGAGGCATCCCTTGATTAAAATCAATTCTGCTGCCATTGAATGACCACGTGAACACCACAGCCACAGAAGGGTCATGAGAAACCTGGCATGGGAGGACAATGCTTTCTCCAACAGTTACATCCATATTAGAAGGTGGAACTGTAATTACAGTCCTCTCTGTGGAGACAAAAAAAAAAAACCCAACAAAACACCCAACCAAACCCTGTTTATTAAAACGTGTATTGGAATAGTAGATTCTGAATTAGTTTTGGAGCATTTGCAAAGTGATTTAAAATTGGCCCAAATGTTCTGTAATAAAGAAAATGGTGTCTAACAGGGTGATGATTTCAGAGCACTCTTACCTGTGTGTAGCCTTGTTACTTTTGCAGTATCAACAGGAGCCCACTGCGTGCTCTGGGAGTGAGCAGATGTCAGGGGCAATGTGCTAAATTATTCTTACATTGCTTTGTAAAGCCCACTAGATAAGATTTCAGCTCAAAAAGTGCAGACTGCATTATTGAGCCTGTTAAAAATACGACCACGGTTCTTTAGACTTGAAAATCTCTCCTTATAGGAAACTGCAGCAGAAGCAAAAATTGCTGTTCATCTGCTTGCTTTAGACTTTGAGATCCTTAATCTATATTAATGCTCGTGGTAGTTTACTGCACAGCTTCAAAGATCTCTCCACAGACAGAAAAACTATTTATGTAATCTTTTTTAACCCCTTGCACAAACTTGTGGCTCTTCTTAAGGGAAGTAATAGCTCACTGAAGGGGAAAGAAATAGGTTTATGTGGCTTCACTTGTGTTGATATGACTGGCAGATAGATTAGAGATAACAACCACTTTGTTGTAAGCAATTCCCTTGAATGAAGCTTTTGTGCATGAAAGTGTTATAAAATGGTGAGATTTTAGAGGCATATGAATAAAATGAGAGCAGAATCTATTCAATAATATTAATATGTTCTGAAAATAACATGAGAGGAGAAGAAAATTTGCACAAGCTCTATCAGTTCAACGTTTAGTCTGCCTTAACCCAATGTGTAAGAAATGTATGTGAATCCTCAGGGTTTTGCTTTTACTTGGTTCTGAAGGGCTGATGTCTGATGGGGCATCCAACCCCTCAGCTTCAGACACATCTTTGTGCAGTAACTGATTACTCTGTGGGTACCAACAGGCAACACAGCCTGAAACTCAAAGGGCTTCTCCCCAGCACCTGAGCTGCACTGGGTGAGACTGTTCAGGCAGGGAAAAGGTAGAAACAAGGTAGAATGTTGCACCTCCTTCCAACCTTTTAAAATAACACTATTTCTCACTAGTTTCAGTGATATAACTGCTGCAGGCATCAAGTAACATTTTCCAAGGAAAACAACTTACCTGATTTTTATTGGTATAGACAAATGGGTTTTTTTTCTGATATAATTATGAGCGTGGCAGAGGTTCTCACTGTTAGAGCTCAGACTTGGCACCCACTTTCTCAGACTTCTTTGTGTGTGCTCTGACTGCTCTTCACAGCCATGTAAAACTATCAGTGTGGCAGTTCCATCAGTCTGTCTGAAGTCAAGGGCTGCAGAAATGTGAAGGCCTCAGGTGACTGTCTTGAAGACACTCAATCATTAGGTTACAGAAATCTCTTCCTCTCCCTGGAAGCAGTGTGTCAGATGCAATAAATTCCAGATGATTTGAGGGCCATATTCTTTGTTGGCACAACTCCACTGATTCCAGCACATGCTGGCAAAGAACTTGTGTCCCTAAATCTCAAATGAAGTAATTCCATTGTGAAGTGCAGGTAACCTTAATAGAATAATCCTGAATAATGTTGAAAAGTATCTGGGAACTACAGACAACCCTCACAAAGTTTTCTTTTCTTGCTTTTTCTACTGTGTATCTTATTCTCAGAACAGAAATAGAACTGCATGAATAACACTCTGAAAGAGGAGAGAAATTCTATTACTTGTAATAATGCTGCATATGTTAAAAAAAGAAAAAAAGGAAATACACTGGTATACATTAAAAATTGGAAAGTTCCTTTCACGATAGCTGGAATTCCTCTTTGCCACTAGCAAGTGGAGAGGTGTGATCTCCTGGCCTGATATGGTCCTCCAAACTTGTTATCTCTTCCTTCAAAGTCACCCTGTAAGACTTTCCTTCCCTAAACCTATAAACCTTGTGCATCCCTACTCTGAGCTCCTAAAGCAAGTCAAGTGTGACATGAAAGCAGCAAAGTCTTCCTCTGAATATCACAATCAACCTCCAAGTGGAAATTCTACATTGCTTTGAATGTTTACAGCATCTTTTACCCCAGATTCCACTTGGGTTTTGTCTGCTCGGTGTTGAGCTGTGCAGGAGAGATGTCTCTACATCTCTGCTCTCAGAAAAGATGCAAAAGTTGGGCCTGATTTACAAGAAGGTCTCAAAGGGTCTGGCAAATCAGCCTGGGCTGTGCCTCCCCTCATGTAGCTCTGGGGTCTGACCTGATGGAGTTTGGAGAACCAGGAGGTGGAACTGAAATGACTCCAGGGGTCACCTCTGCAGTTCTGTCTCCTGCAGGCTGTGGGCATGGAGAGGCCTGGCCCTAACAGGGATCATGAGCTTTCCATGGGCAAGGTCAGAGTCTGGAGCTGAGGAAACAGGGGTTGCAGGGTCCAAGCTCCTCAGCACTCCCAGTCAGACCTCAGAGCCTGAGCTCCTTGCTGCCAGGTATAAACTGCTGCTGGTATTTCATCTCTCTTGCTTAAAGCTGACCTGGATGTATCTGTTCTGCTCTGCTTTGATGACAGCCACAGGATACCCTTTGATTTGGGTGTCCTGCTAAACTCCCAACCAAGGCACTTGTCCCAGGGATGCAATTCACCTTTGCTGCTTTAGTTCATTCAGCATTAATAAAACTTTGTGCCACTACTGAATTTTCCATGTGTCAAATACTCCCTTGTCCTTCAAATTGTTCTTTCACATTCCTGCCCTGCACGAGACCCAGGGCACCTCTGCTGCCCCAAAACTTCATCCACCTCATTTGGTAACTCCTGCTCCTCTGCACTGGGTGGATGCTCACCAGGACTGGTGCATTTCAACTCTCCTGCAATGCACTGTGTACAATTACAGCATTCTATAAATAAGTAAAATACTATAAATAAAATCAATTTAGTTCTACGGAAAGGTCGAAGGAAGACTAAGCAAGAATGATACAAAAAGGACTGCAGAGAATTTGTAATGAGATTCAAGGGATACATTCTAAACCCCATAGAATACAAATGTAAAACAGTGTCCTTTGTTTTCGACAGTCTCAAAGCCTCTATCAAACCCAGTTGTCTACTGTACAGGAAGGGGCCATTAGCTCCAGATAATCATAATTAAACTGGCTGGGATTTGCCTGAAACTTCATCAGGAGTTTCCAATAATATCATGGTTGCCTCATTAGATCTCTCATGTAATTTCTTGTGTTGTTATTTGATCACCCTCAAACCAGATCAGAAAGAAGGCATCTGCAGTCCTGTTTTACAATGTTATTACAAGGAATAGAACTTCCAGCAATCATTTCTCTGTTAAAACCATTGGAATGGCTCGCCTGGGAAAAGATAAACATTTTGGAAAAAATGCATTCCATGGAACCCTCTAGTGAGCTGGCATTTTGGAATATCAGAACATAAAGGCTCTTTCTTATAACACAACAAATCTCAATAGCTGTGTGCTGTTAGTATTATATGCAGTCTGCTTTCTTACTGGCATGAACACATTTACCTTCACCAAATCAATTCTGAAAACTGTCCTTTTGTGAATTACACTGGGTTTGTGTGTAAGGTGTGGTTTTCTAGCTGTGCAAGCAAAAATAATCCATTTAATCATGGTATTATCATCCTCTTTTATCTCTAGTTCTAGCAGCTCATATCCAGAGATACCACTTCAGTAAAGTGGTTCACTTGTCTGATATTTTCTTCCTCTTTTATGGGGTTGTCTTTAGACTTCCACCTCAAATACTTTTAAAAGCTTCTTAAAAGCTCTTGGTTCTCCATTATCTATCCATCTTGCTTAGCAACTGCAGACATGCATTATATGGCAAATCCCATTCCAAAGGAGAAAATAGATAAGATGTTGTGAGTGCTGGAGGTATAATAAAGACTTCTCACACGAAGAATAAACAACTCAATGAGCAGCAATAAACTTAATTTGCACATTAGATATGCTTTTCCAAGTTCTGACATTTCAGTTGAAAATAATGCTGAAGCAATGAGGCCTATAATTGAACAGCCAAAACTTCTCCAGAGGGGAAACAAAAACAAATGTTCCCTGCAAACAAGATAATTTTTATACTATGTTGTTACTCAGTGTTTTAATAAACTTCATAAATGCCAAACAATTTTTTTTTTTCATGTTTTAATGCCATTTTCCCATATTGCTCCATTAGGATGTATCTGTGTGGTATGTGGAATGGTATATTACCTTAATGAAGTCAGTTTCCTAAACCCTACAGTTCTTGGTTTATTCATTGCTAGCTGTGCTGTAACACTGTCCCAGCTGCACTGCATCCCTGCTAATTGCTCTTTCAGATGATGAGAATCAAAAAGAATTTTGCCAGCTGCAGTGGGTCAGGGAGGAGGTCAAGCCTGCAGGCTGTAGTAACCACCCTGAGTCATTGAAACCAAGAATATTAAGGAAAAAGAGAGTTACAAATTACATTTAATAACATGCTCTTCTTGTAACTGCACACATTCTTATTACTAGACATTTTTCAAAACTGATTAATATGCTTGCTATAATCTCAGAAGTTCCACTTTTTTACTCGTTCTCATTTAAAATCAACAGATACAAAACTTTTAGTACAACTAAGGACACATCTCATCAGATCCCATCAGTCATTTTGTCTTAGAGGATGTAAGACTTGGCTTCTTATAATGATCCTGATGGGACAAGTTCACACTGATGACTCTCAAAGAAGGAAATCACTTTCTTTTTAAGGAGGGAATTAATATTTTATCTCATACACATAATGGAGAAGAAAATAATGGCAATGTGAGAAGAGGATGTTCCTCTTTCTCCCTTCAGGAAAAGATCTGTTTACACATTGGCCTGTAGTTAACAGTTGTAAAGGTTTATTTACACCAAAACTTAACACAAGAAAAAGTAAGTAAAAAATTAATTCAGAATAAACAAAATAGTCTGAAAGCATGGAAGATACCCTGCTGGATCCCTTGTTTTATTATTAATGCAGCAATTAGAAGGGTCGTGGAGGGTGGCATTTTAATATTTGGAATCCAAAGTCCTGTGAAGGGCCAAAGAAGAGTTTTTGCTTGATGTGATTTGTTTTGGGGTTACTTGAGGAGGTAGCAGACAGCAGCTGCTGAGGTGGTTTCAGCACCTGCAGGGATGCAGTGCATGCAACTTACATCTGCCTTAGGCTAAGCACAGAGACACACCTGATTTTCAGCTTACTTCCTAACATCTTATTTCTTTTTGGCAACCCAGCTTTCAAGTCTCTTCTGCAGTCTCAGGTGTGGTATAAATTGTAAATGAGCTGAATAAACTCATCCAAGCCTTGGTGTTGTTTCAAACTCTGGCTGCCCAGCACCTGCAGAAGTGCAGCCTAAACCTGCAATGCCTAAATGGCCCTGCAGTGCCAATTCCCTTATTAATGTTACTGGTTCTGTGGGGATCTTGGGAGCCTTCCCTGATAAACAAATTGATCATCAAAGTGGTGCAGTTATGAGGTTTTCTTTGCTGCAGGCAGTGGAGAGCTAAGTTTCAGCTTTAAACTGTAAGTAAAAATCTGTCAATATTCACTCAGATTGGCACAGGCTTGGGCACTCCAATTAAAGGAAAGCACACAGCTTCTAATATTCATCAAGCACAGAAGAAAATACTAAAGTACCTTTCACAATCAGGCTCCCAGAATTTCTGGCCACTCCAAACTGATTTGTTGCTACACAAGTGTACACCCCAGCATCTGCTTTGGTGATGTTGGAGAGTCTCAGACTGCCATCCTCCAGTAAGATGACTCTGGGGAAAAAGAAAAAACAAATGAAAACAAAGAAAAAAAACCCTTCTGTTACAGAAACTGTCATAGGAATGCAATGGTACTTGTAATATTTAAATGCTTTCATTATGCTTTCTCTCTTCTACAGTGAGCTGAGTATCTCTCAACCAACTTTTACCTCTGCTGATTATTGATTTCTACATTAGGAATGGTCTGTTGACAGACTGGAGGAACCACTGACTGATCTGGCTGACTTTCTTGCAGCAAAATTTAGAGTCTCAAGAGAAAGAAGGAAGATGCAACTTGTTACCCTGGGCTATATTTTACCCCGGGGGCTCTTTTGAGATCCCAATGCTCCTGTGCCACACAAATGTTGTGTCTGAGCCCAGCTGACTGTGCAATTTTGTCAGGATTATTAAAAGATATTAGCAGACTTGCTGAGAGGCTGAAATGCCATTTCACAAGCCAAGGAGGCAAATCAAACACACTGCTTTCTCAGATCACCTTATTAATCACTATGGTGTTTACCTGAGTTTGCAGAGTATTGGGTAAATTGCATTTAATAGTAATTTCAGGACCACTCCTGGGTCTTATGGACAAAACTCATTACTAAGCCTGGTCAGATGCTTCTTTGTGTCAATGAGATGCTTTAGGATGTCAGGCAGGACAGACAGCAGCATCTGTGTTCCTTAGCCAAGCTTTCACTGCATGCCTGGCACCTTCCTGCTTTTACATACAAGGACAGCACTTCAGGATTTTGGGATTTTCTTCACAAGTGAACAGGACACATCTTTGTCATAGGCAGAGAGATTCAAAATGCTGAACTAAGGAAGTGATGAACTTTTGGACAGAAACTAATATTATCCTATAATGTTTTGTTAGTTTTGTGCCAGTTCCCTCATCCACCTGCTGGACTTGGTAGATGATAAAGTTCTGCAGCTTTTTTTTCTTTAGAAGTTTAGAAGGAGGGCAGTAGGCTCAAGGGCATGAAGTTCTTGAAATTTTCTTTAAAATGGGGCTAATCTCTGTGTGCAGCCCTTCTTGCCAGTAAGGCACTGCAACAGCACAGTCCTTAGAAGGCATCCCAGAACCAGTCTGCACCCAACCAGGGAACAGCTGCCCCTAAATACCACACTTTCTTCTATCTGATTAAATCCATCTGGAAGTCACAAATCCACAGGAGATCAGGCTTCATTCATTCCAGCACTCACAGAAGCACTTGCATTTTTATTTTTTTTAATTCCTCTTAATTGTCACTTAAATCTAACACAGGAATCCTTTTATAAAAAGAAAATATCTAATTCAAGCATCACAACGTGGGTGTTTAATATTTATTACTAACAACATCAGATTGGATGATGTAATGAATTATTAAAGGACCCCAACAATAACAAGAGCAGCAGTTGAAGCTGGCAGTAATATCATAGCCATTAAACACACAAAAAAATATCTTCAAGTCCTTCTGCACCCCACTCTGGTATTTATACACTTGTAGCTCTGTGCACAACACACAGCAGATCTTGTTCTGTTTTCTGCTGCACACTCCCAGCCTCTCAGCTGCTGAAGGGAAGTGCCAGACTTGGATGGCTGGAGGTCTTCTTGCTTACATCCCCCCAACACCACGTTTCCCACTCTTGTCTGACCTTTCCCTGCTGACAGCTCAGCTCCTGAGCAGCACAGGGGTGGATTTGGGAATGGGAAGAGCTGAGAAGTCCCCGTGGTGCCAGGCACTCTGTCCCTGGGCTCTGGAGCCAAGATGGGGATTTAGGCTTGAATGAAAAATCTTTGTTTCCTTGGCAATAATCACCAGGTACTGCAGCAGGTTTGTCTGGTTTGTTTTTGGGTTTTTTTGTGTTTTTTTTTCAAGCAATTTGTAGTGCAATGAGAAAATAAGTTCAGGTTTAGTAATCCATCATACTAAACTGGAGAGGAGCAAAACATGAAGCAACAAGTTCTTCTCTTCGATATAATGATGTGTCAACTAAATGACATCTCTCAGATAAGGAAAGATGAATAAGCAGGGATGGAGCCTTTCTGATAGTTGCAGGATGCAAAACAAGAGCCTCTGGGTGCCTCCCCCTCAGGGTGGGAACACACCCAAGGACAATATTTCAAAGGAAGGCTTAAAGGGGAAGAAGCATTTGCAAGCATTCCACTTCTGCCTCTGCAATTTTCTTTGCATCACTGATGCATTTCTTCACATTGGTTTGCACCAGCTACAAGAAAACTCCCTCATTAGAAACTGCTGGTGATAAAGTAGTTGATTCAGTTGAGTGGTTAGTGAGCATATGGTGGCTTCATCAAACAGAACCAAGAGAGATTCAAGTGTAAATCAGCAAATATTCATAAATTGGATACCTTAATAAGAAGTTATAAGAAGCCACCTTCGTGTCTTTCTCACCATCAAATATTGATGCTCTGGTATTTTTACTGCAATTGCACCTGAAAGCTCCAAGTACAAACTGGAATCCAGAAGTGGGCATGAGGGGGAAGAAAAAGATAACTCCAGTCCTCAAAAGCTGCCAGTGTAGATAAATACACAGAAAAAAAAACCAGTTTGTAAAAATACAGTATAAAAAAGGGGAGAATCTTTGAATGCACAGGCTCTGTGTTTAGCCCCCAGTGGATTTCTGAAGTTCAGACATGTCCTGCTCAGATGTTTGTTGTTTTTTGGTTTTTTTTTTTCTTGTCTTCCTTATTAAGAATTGAGACCTGAATAATTCCCAGCTTCCTGATTTATCCACTTAGAGGGGTTTGAACCCACTCAAGAATTGATGAGATAATGTTTGCTCTGAAGAAATGCTGTTCTGAAACAACATTCCAATGTCTGGGCAGGCTGAGGATGGAATGGCTCTTCCAGTGGATCAAAACAGAGCTTAGCAAGGAGGAACCATGAGCTAATAAAAGCTTCAGAGTTGTTTGAAACACAGGTCATACTACCTAAAGACAATTAGGGAGCTAGCAGTAAATAAGATACTCAGGCAAAATTTATGTAAAAACACAAAGGACTCCAAAATAATTAGTTAGTGAGGAAGGGAAAAAAAAAAAAAAAAAAAAAAAAAGTGAGTAATTTCCAGCTATACTGAGGTCTGTGTTGGGAGAGGGATGAGAAAGCAGAGCACAGCAGAAAGTGAAGATGATGCATTTCAAATACAAGGGCAAAAAGAGAAGCAGTGTGAAATACAGACCCAGTTGCCATGAACAGCAAAATTGCCATAAACCTCCTCAGAGCCACGACTTTCTGCCATGGGTGGGCTCAGAGGGGCTGCACTTTATGCTCTTCCATTTGTCTTCTAAATAATGAGACTGTGATTCCAAAGGTAATGGGAATATTTCCTTTAAAGGGCCGTGGATCAAGCTCCAACAAGTGATTTAAAAAGAAGGTGTGAAACACACGTCTCAGCTCTGTGCTGAGAACAGTTACTTTTCACAACCTTTTAGGCTGTGTGAAGGTTACAGATAATAATTCTTAGCATCTGCATCAGAGGCAAGGCAATTCCAAGTCCTGTGACAAGACAGGAAGTTTAACTTCTCCACTATAACACAAGTGAATATTTTGTCTGCCAGAAAATAACCTGGACTTCCCTCAATAAGTAACTGAGTGCCTGCTGAGGGACAAAAACCAGGATGTGCAGCAGCTCTGCTAAAAACATCCCTGTGGAAGAAGGAGGAGAAGGAAGAATGAAATGAACTGCTCAGGACACAGCTGCTCATAAAGCCCCAGTGCAGCAAGGGATTGCTTAAGCTTAAACCTGACTCTAAACTTGAATTCTGACTTACAAAATGCTTAAATTCTTGTCTTGATGCCTGTGTTCCTGCCTGAATTACACAGGTGCTACCTCTGGGTAAATAGCTCAATTAAGCAAAGTTACTATGAGGAAGAGATGGAAATTCAGTTATATGAATCCATACAAAGTTCCTGCACACATCTAAGGAGAAAAAAACAGAAATATCATTCTACATGAAGCAAGTCTGGGAACTTTCCCAACAAAAAGTTGGGTGTGTTGGATGCAGTTCACTTTTTGTGGATCACAGGAACACAAGACAGCTCCTAAAGCCCCATTCAGGGCCATGCTGAGCCCGTTTTTCAGCTGCAGGATGCCCGTGGCAGAGGGAAGGGCAGGGGGAGGATGCAGCAGAGGTACCACAGGCATTCCCAGCACCAAGTGACCTGTAACCCAGGATTTCAACCCCCACTGTTCTACCTAGGATTAAATCTCTCTTCAGGAATTAATCCAAAACCCTCTGCAGACCTTGCAACAGTTTGTGAGAAGTTTTCCCTGGTTTCTTTAAGCATCGTGCAAGTTTTGTTTGTTTTTAATCTACCCTTTCCATGGGATTGATCCACATCCTTGTCCTCTCTGAGTGACTCTGTTCCTGTTCAAGATAAACATTACATGCAGAAAGCCCAAGAGCTCCTAAAACTCTTTTGAGTACTGCTCAAAAAGAGGAGTTTGCAATGTTTCTCCAGAAGACTGGGAAGAAGTGAGAGCTCATTAAAATTGTCACACATACTTTTTAAGTAAAGAACTTGAGAAACCAAGCTGGGATTATAGGTACAGCTTTTAATTAACCAGGCCAAACAAACCATCTCTGAAAGTGTTGTCTCATGTGAACAAAAGATTGTTGATGGCTATTTGCTTTGATCTTAGGAGCATGAAAGAATAACATGTATTTAACAAGGCTGATAGAAAAACAAAATCTGAGAAAAGAAAGAGGTGTCAACTCATTAGACTTTAAAGCACAGCAGAGGTAACTTCTGTGCATTTCTGTATTGTTCAGCCAATCTGTTTGAGAGAGATGTGTGATTTGAATTCATGGATGTGAACTGCATTAATTGAAAACAACAAATTTCTTTGAAATCCCCACCAAAATTGGTTGAGCTGAACTGGTGCAGAACTGGGGGTGAATCAAGCCTATTTCTGCAGGTTTCAGCACTGCCAGAAGGGTGGCTTTCTCTTCAAGGGGATAAAATAATTCCTCTCAAGAAATAACCCCGATACCTAATGTAAAGATTCATTCTTTTCTCCTGTCTCCTCTACCATCAAGTGTCTGACACCTCATAATGTCATTGAAGTCATCATCACAGCACTGCACAGATAAAAAGGGAGTATACTGAATCTGATGAAATCAGGGGGAAAGTAATTTTTATTATCTGAGAAATCCTATTTGAAACCATGTCTTCTCAGTCTCACTTTGCTGCTCAAGAGCAAAAACCACTCTTGCTTTCCTGGGCTATGAAAAGATTTATTGTTTATAAATTCCTTCAGATATGCCAGCAGACACTGAGACAAGAACTGACTTCTCTCATTCCAGAAAGCCTCGGAAGCACAGGAGAGGCTGAATTAAAAAAACACAAAGGGAAGTCAGGGAGGGACAGAAGCATGAGCACTGCTCTCCAGTGACTCTGAATTGCCAGTGATTTATGTAAATGTAAATGTGAGTCAAGTTTGACTGAGTGAATGAATTGTACCTCCTGATGACAGCTC
Organism: Heliangelus exortis; assembly: GCF_036169615.1. Lineage (NCBI taxonomy): Eukaryota > Metazoa > Chordata > Aves > Apodiformes > Trochilidae > Heliangelus > Heliangelus exortis. Next base: position 19,036,929 of record NC_092433.1, on the reverse strand, counting down.
TGGTATTTGGGAAAAGGTCCCAGCGAGTCCCATCTGAGCTCTGACTGTCTGCATTATATGGTAATGAACTTTGTACCTGTTTATCCTATTCTGAACTTAATTTCTATGCTAATAGTACTGCCATTTAATAAACTACGCTTAAAAGAAGATTTTCCTTATCTGCATGCTGATATAAATGAGCTTCAGAGTTGACTGACAATTAATTGGAAATAAAATAAACAGCATTAAACTGTCTGTTAACTATTTGGATCAACACAGAATGACACCATCTAGCCAAATAGTCTTGTTCTAATATCTTAGAAAGGAAAATCATTCTTTCCTATTGCCTAAATTTCCTCTCAGTTCCTAAAAAGGAACATTATTTTTGCAGAGAGTCTCTGCAATTTGGGACCACAAATATTTATTTTATGTAAATATATACAGAGATCTGAAGTGACTTATGCTCCATCATAAAGCTTCCAGACAAAATACAGTATTTTCAGGGGATGGTACTCCTTTTAACATAAAATAGCAAAAGCTGTTTTGCCCTGCTTTGAACATACTCAAGTATTAAATACGAGGCAGATGGTCTTAGCTGATGATCAAAGAAAAAAGGGACAAAAATACCATGTCTGTAGACATGTGTCTAAATCTATTGCAGTAATATGTCTCAAAACTTGCAGGCAGCCAGGCAGCACTGGGCAACAGCACCTCTATGTGTAAGGGAAAGAAAATCCTGCCAACCAACCAGCTTAGTGATGAACCAAAATAAAGAAAACAACCCTCAGGATGGGGAGAAGCAATGCACAGAGAAGGAAAGAATCAGGAACCAGAATTTTGAGAAATTCTGTGGTGAGAATCCAGGTAGAAAATGAGGTGAATTGCCAAAGCAAAAGGTTGCCAATTTTTTTCTATTTGCCAACGAGTTGTGCTGGTTTTGTGAAATCTTTCCAACTCTGCTACAGCAGAAAATAGTTCCTTTAGTAGAAGATGGTTTGCCCACACTGCTGCTATTCAACCTAATCGCACCATTAATCATTATTTTGATGATTCAGACATTATTAGGAGCTCAGACATAGTCATTCATACAACTAAATTCACTCCAGATGTAAAACAAAAACCCTTAATGTGGGACTTAAGTAGAATTTAAACTGTACATCAGGCCCTGAATTACCCTCTGCGTGGGAGTTCAATTCACTTACAGGAATCTTTTTCCCTATCTGCTTGTCAGAACATATTTCAAAAAGAAATGTACAATAAAACCTGGTGTTAAATTTAAAGTATTCTGTATATACAACATGTAAGTGACACCAGGCACACAGCGTGGTGCTGGCTTGCTTTCAGCAACCCTGGACAGCACAGCCATGTGCACAGAGATGCATAACAGGGACACAGTGCTGGAGATGCTCTTGCAGAAGGGATTTTTCTCATGTTGGACTGATTAATTTTTAACAATCAATCCAGGAAAGGGATTTTGGAATGAATAATTCAAAATTCCTAACTCAGGTAAATAGTCTCTAGGAAATGAAAAAACAGAAGGACTGAAATCCCTGTTTTCTTCTCCTGAGGAGCTGGTTGGGCTACCCAGTAGTTTGTGGGAAACCCTGGGGCAATCCCCACTGGACTACTGAATTTCTGCTTCATTTGAGTGATTATGATGAGGAACATATGGGTGTTCACTGAAGCCTTAGACCCATAAGCTTGCTCAAAATGCCAGTGAGCTCAGAAAACTTTGTCTTTTTAACATGTAATATTCTACCTCTTGTGTCTAAGTGGAATCTTCCTTTCCTGTAAAACTTGAAAAGATTTTTAGTTCTCATAGAAAGTTAAGTTATGAAAATAACAGCTTTTCTTTATAATACAATGCCATGGCTGAACCAAAGGTGTTAGTATCCTCTTACAAACCCTTCATGCTGGCCAGGCCACATTTTCAAGGTGCTTTTTCTCCTCTTTTGCTCACACAACATTCATGTCCACAACGATCCAAGAAACTCCTCCCTAGAAGACTCTTTGTTCATCATGCCTACAGCATGACTGGCAGCACTCCCTCTGCCTGTCACCCTAGTGGGTATCTTATTTCTCCTTTTTACATCACCTCCCCAAAATATCCCAAACTGTTATCTCTAATGTTACTTTTAGGTTGAAAACTTTTCAAGATCAGTAATTATCTTTTATTTGCTGTTTGTGCAGCCTGTTTTCCATCCCATGCTAGCATTTTTTTATGCCATGGCAATACACCCCAGAACAGTGCAACGGTAACGATGTGCATGGCAGTACAACTTGGACTAGAAGAGAAGCACAGAAGGTTGCATTCTCTCATTATTTTTTTGTGCAGACCTCCTAATTAGGGACCTTGATTCACAGCCTGCTGAAGTCAGTGGAAAAACTCCAATGAGATTAGCTGCCTTTGGATCAAATCCTGATACGTGCATGAAACAGGGATGGGATGGGAACAGAGAGAAGGCACAGCACTGACATTCACTGGGGTTTGCTCCATATGACACAGAAGAGTGACAGATTGCTTGGGTCACATCAGCCTGCAGGACAGCCCCTCAGAAAGGTTCACCTTACCAAGGCTCCCAGGGGCTGAGGAGGAACAATTTAAAATTGTATTAGAGAGGTGTCAGGTAGAAGGGAAATTGCACTAAACCCAGCAGCACGGAGGCTGTCATTCCTCCTCACACGTGAGAACATATGGTTCATTTGCTTACTTGATGCTCACACTATCTGATGTGCTAAACACTATTGCATTAAGTAGTCAGTAATACATGATGAAATTAGGTTTATTGGCTTGCTCCATTATGAAACTCTCTAAGGAGAGAGGAAAAGAAAGGAAAAAAATATTTTTCTTATGTCTTCCACTGGCGTAATGTGCACAGTCTGCTGCCTGCCAGCCTTTTGTTGGGTCAAGTAGCAATGGGGGTCCCTTTCTGCCTTCTCATTACACCCCGGTGGGTTGACTTCAAATGGAAAGATGACAGAGAGAGATAAAAGAGGAAAAACAAAGCAAAATAAGATTAAGAAGAAAAATAAAACATTGTCTTTTTCTTCCCCTCAACTGCGCTCATTCTTCTTTCTCCTTGTATCCCCCTCCTCATCTTGGGTTCATCTGCTTCCCCTGCCCTCACTCTCAGCCTGGGGCAGAAGACAGAAATAACTGGAAACATGGAGAACACAGAGAAGGGAAGACTGAAGGTACTTCAGGTCAGGCTGAGGCACTTTCTAGCAACTCTTTGACAGTACAACTTTTCATATTCTAATATCATTAGTTTTGCTGGATCACCAAACATTTCTTCTCACCTGTACTCACTCTCCAGTGAGTCCTGCAATGTTTTGTGTTCCTCCTGCATTCAATGACATTTTTTTCAGAAGGAAGCATGAAATGCTTGCACACTTAAGCCTACAACCAACTCTCAAAACAGAAAAATACCACTACTGTTAGCAAATAAATATTAAATGTATTATAGATGCCTCTCTCTCTCTATATATATATATATACTTATATATATAAATGTATAATAAATGTATTACTCTTTTGTAATAGTCTCTTCTCTGCTCCCTTTCACGTAGACACTGAGGCAGTTGTAATCTGGATGTAAGGCATTTAGGTAGAACACAGAACAGTCCTTGCAGCTCTCAGCATTCCCCTGGGAAAGGTGTACTACCAGGCTTTGGTTAGCACTGAATATGTAGTAGTGGTGTGGCCTGAGAGATGAAAAACCCAAAGCAAACCTATACAGCAGTCTCAGGTTTTGCAGTTTTCATGTCTTAATATGCAAGTTCAGACCAGGCACTGAAAGCAGGCAGATAAACCCCCACCTTTGATTTCTGACAATCTAATTGTTAGCAAGGAATGGAACTCAAGTGATTAATCAAATTTAGCAGATGTGGAATCAATTCCATTGGTTCCCAAAGCAAAATCAGAATTTCATCAAGAGATAAGCTTAATTTGTATTCATGTTGACTTAACAGCAATGGTGTCGAAGATGTCTGGAATTGCTCTGATTGCTGATGCCCACACTTCAAGTGCTCTATTTAAAAACTAAAATAGGAAATGAACTTCTTTACAAGCTCAGAGACACTGATAAGACAGAAGGGTTAAGACATATCATCAAAGCTATGCAGAGCTTCTTGTGGTAGAAAAGCAAGAAGGATAAAATCAGAGATACACTTAATCCAGGCTGCAAAAACCAGACTTAGGAAATAAAATAATAGTAATATTAATATCCCATTGCTATTCACCTGGACACATTGCTGTAGAAAGCTGGGAATAGAGTGGTAAGTGCTGGAATAGCATAAGAAAATGTTCTATCTGAAGCTTGCTAGCAGCATACAAATGGCTGTGCTACCTTTCTCTGCACTGCATGAAGCAGCGTGGCACTAAGCTGCATGACAAACAAAGTTGCTCTTTGCTGGTGCTACTCATGGGGCCTGACTGCAACACAGGTTGTGTTCAGACACTGTGGAGAGGTTTCATAACTCTAAGAGCAAGACATCTCATTGGAGATGGAGGGGCCTGCCAAGAAAAAGCAAATGACTCCCTTGGACTGCATGTTGACTTCAGCTAAATGGAAGTTAAGTGACATCAGCCTCCCCCTTTGTTAGTAGAGCAGTGCAAATTTTGGAATTTTCAATCCATTTTGTCTTGATTCCTTTTCCAGATTTTTTTTTTTTTAAGATAATGGATATTCTGGAAGGTTTTAGTACAAGCTAAAGAAACAGTGTTGACATTCTGGTAATTGAAATGTTTCATTGAAATTTGTTGAACTGCCCTGACACATTTCTTCTCAAATTGGTTCAAGCTGAAATGCTATTTCCCAGTACAGTATGTTTTGTATGTTGTATTTCATCAGTGGATGGAGGACTTCTCTTGTTTACCAATTAATTGCCTTTATTTTTTTAACTCTCTATTTCCCTAAATCCAGCTGCAGTAACAAGACAAATTTTTTTCCCCAAAAGTTTAAAACGTCTTAAAATGTTCACAGGTTTGGACTCAGCCTTTAAACAGTGGAGCAGCAGCAGAAAGGCAGAAGCAGATGGTGGCTGGGAGTGCTCAGACAGCTGCACGGAACAGTCCTGCCCAGGAGACAGTCAGAGCAATTCAGATGCAGCACAGAAATGTGAGCAGACCAACCCCTTGGTTAATGAAACCTGCTGGGTCCTTGCATTGCACACGGGAGCAGGAGGATCCTCTGGAATTGGAGGCTCCAAGGGGCAGACCTCAGCAATTACCAGAGAATTTTCCTCTCCCTCCCACCCCCCGTGGTGTTAGAAGTCTCCAGTCACAACACCTGCTCAGTTTTCTCTGCATCAGGTTGCTGAAAGACAGCTTTTCATTTTGCTGCTCAGTCATTCCCCCATGGTTCCTCTGAGAACTGGCAATAACTTGAGTGCAAAACACCCAAACCAAGTGTGGCACGGGAGAGAGGATTTACAACGTGGAGCTGCTTTTGCTGCTTTTTTTTTTTTTTTTTTTTTTTCTGGCAGAGAATCAATTATCATCTTTCACAGAGATGGGGCTGAATTGTGTCCTACAAGTAAGCCTAGGAGCCAACAAGTATTGGACATATTTTATTGACCCCTAAACATGCTGCTTGTCCAGTCCCCAGAAAAGGATTTAAATTATGAATATTTGCTTATTACTGATTATTAATGCATGGCAAGTGCTGTATGTGACTAATGCATTCTCTCAGCCTACCTCATTTCTCAGTTTTCCCTCAGCTATCCTCATTTAAATTCTGAGTGGAGTGAATCACATATGTTTATACACATTCACTACAGTGTTTGGGGATCCTCAGCTCATGGTGAGGGAATAGCACCTCTCTCTGGTAAAGCAAAAGGGGTTCCAATTCCCATTCATTAAATGCTTAAATCAAAACGAATTTTTAGAAAATGTTTTCCACGAGGCTCCTGATCCTGAATCCACTGAAGGAGATAACAAGACATACATTTGTGATGAGATCAGTGTCTAGACTTGCAAAATTGCTATATTTAATACATGAATTGTTCCCTTCTACTCCTTCTTTTCCACTTTTCCTCAGTGGCCACATCAAATGATAGAAGTGAGATGAAGAGAACTCCCATTGCACTAACTGAGAATATACAACATACATGAAAACAGCTCATGTCAAACTCCACAGGGTGGGAGTTCAGAGCACAAAGCTTTTTTTTTTTTTTTTTTCCTTTGCTGCATTTCATTTCTACATTGAGCTAAAATCCAGTGTATGCCAGGAAGACTCTGCACTCAGCAAAGGGCAAACAAAATCTTTTCAAACAGTTGCTCACTGGAAAAGTGATGCTGCTCCAGAAAGTCCATTTCTCAGGACTTTTATCCAAAGGAGGAGGTTCCTTGCCCAAAAGAAAACCCAAAACTCTAATGCTCCATTATCCAGAGAAGCTGAGTGGGGAGAACACATGAAGAGGGAGCAGGTAAAAAGAGCTAGGATTAGCCAACAGTGGCATTTCTTTTTTGATTCCTGCAGCTGATAACCTTGAATGCCCTCTCTAAGGTGGCCAGCAGCACAAACCAAAGATAGATCCCACTTCTCAGGGGCTGAGTCACATGAAGGAGGCTGGAATTCTGCTATTTCTGAAAATTTTGAATGAATATTCAGTGCAGGGAGGACACTGGACTAGGTATGTTCAAGGCTTTGTTCTACCATCCAGTGTAAAAACTTAATAGCTTTGGAAATTTTTTGAAGGACTTATGTGTATGCTTCAAATGAAGTATTCTACATACCTCAGAGCATACAAGCTGCTGAAGATCTCTGTTTGAGCTGCAGAGAAGATGGAGAAACAAGTGGGGCTGGAGGAAACTGTCTGGGTAGTAATATGGGAAGTCTACTAATTACTTCTTCCTTATTAGCACACTTCTCTTTACATACTCACAAGCTAACAACAATATAAAGAAGTTTTCATGTTAAAAGCTGAGATGATTAGAGAGGAGAGACCCTGCATGCACGAGGATCAGGAATGAACTATTATCATGAGAGAAAGAAAGTGAAAATGAAAGAATATCCTTTCTCTTAGGGGGGAATAGGCCTAGTTGCATTATTTCTATAACAAAAGATGGAGTTGTCCAGATCATCCTGAAGAATCTACATGATCTGACTTAACAAAGTGTCCATTTGCTGTCAGAACTGTAAGGGATTGGTACTTCCCTTTATTTCAGTGTTTATTCCAGACCAAAAGCAAGTAAAGTAGTCCAGAGAGATTATAAATGTTGCACAATAAAATGGGAGCAGAAATATGGAAAGCTTTGGTTAAAATAGTTAACCTGTTTGTAACATGTCAGAGTTTAATCATATATAAAGAGGCAGAGCAGACTCCTTTTTTATGAGCAAACACACATACAATTTTAGTATTTAATTAGCTATGTACTTCAGTTACAGCCACAGAAAAACATTATTTCATTTTCTGTCATGAAATCTCCAGAAAAATACTACACAAATGAGTTTTTTCCTTTTCTCTAAAACCTTGGCCTTAGTTACTTTGTAATTTAATAATAAAAAAGCCTCATAAATTCTACTTTGCACCAGCAGACACTGTAATAATGTTTTGCACATGGAGAGTTTAAGCACTCTCTCCCTTTGCCTCACTGTAAATCCTCCTCCTTTTGTTTACTCCTGCTAAGCAGCAGAAGGCCTTCTGGGATGCTCAAAAAGTACAGTGTGCTTATAATTATTGTTAGTAAATTAATACAGAAGCACATGTAAATACTCTATGCAGTGTGTAAATATTTTTTTATGAGCAAATCAGATGGGGAATATCAGGATAGAACAACCTCAAGATCTAGGCTTAATTCAGGAGTTTAAATTGTAGGTTTTAACAGTGCTGTCCTTGTTCCTGTTCTCAATGTCAGAAAATTCAGAGATTTCTTGTGGCAAACCATATACTGAGCAACTTTTATACCTCCTGTAGGGACAGGCTAACAGGAATGAGCAGGCATTTTCCTTGAATAGACCACACTATCAAAATGAACATAAAGATTTGACTGAACCCAAGTTAGAAAAATGTTCTTCATCATCAGTTAAACAGAAACTGAAACTGCCATTAGTGAAAGGGAGGGGGGAAATCATTGTAAAGTTCTCTGTGCCCTGTGGCATGGATTGCTTATCAAAATTTTTCTGTCTCATTGTGGGTACCTGTGTGAAATACTTCTCAGATTTACACTTTCCTTCACATATATTTTATCAATTTACTTTCCCCTGTGTTGTACCTAACTGCAGGATGAGATGGGGGAATATTTGTGTCAGTTTCATAATGATGTTTTAATGCTTTATAATTAAGTCTTATGCAACCCAAATAACCTCCTTGAACAACTGGTCCTGTGTGTAAAACCTGGTGTTCAATTTCCAGGCTTTATGAATTACTGTTTTCAGTCTTTGACAGCAATGATGTGATAAAACAATGTTGCTGCTCTATTTGTGGATTGAAAGGCACTCTCAGAACGATCACAGTTCTTAGACTCTGTTGCTTCTTTAATCCATCTGCATTTGTACATGGAAATATCATCAGAGCTGTATAATGTGTACACTACTCACAACTTAAGCCAGTCAATTGCTTTGATTTTAATGCTTTATCATTTAATTGACGTCAGCATGTGGTAATGTAGATGGTTTGAGACATCAACAGACAAAATATCAGTAAAGACCATGCAACCCCATACCAGCTGGGGAGGGAGTGGACCAGTTCACTGGTCCAGTGGCTAAACCCTGCCTAAACAGAAGAGACAGAGAATATGAAGGCTGATTTAGCTGTGGGTTATTGTACAACCTGTACAGCTGCAAAGCAATTATGCTGCAGCCTGGGGGTATATTATGCTTCCCTGAAGCCTCTGCTGATGTCTCCTGCACGAAGCTGATTCACTCAGGCTTGGTGTGTGGTAAACAGTCAGCTCTGAGAGTGAATTAACTGCTGATGAAGGCAAACGTATGGATCACACAGCTACCCGCGCGCATCCGCTCGGGCTTTGTTCTCACCCAGCTTTACATCTGCAGAACTGTGTGGCCGCTGCTAAAGACAAGCAGGCCCCTGGCATCAAAGTTTCCCTGTCAAAAGTAATCCAAACCCAGCTGCCTTTAAATGGGGATTTTAAACCAGAGAACACCCACCAATCCAGCAGCTGGTTTCTCACTGTACCTTTTGCTCTGGCGCAGAACTTCTGAGCCCTTCCTCCAGCTAATGACCGCCCGGGGAGAAGCGCTGGGGCTACAGCCAAGAGTAACTGCACCCCCAACTTGAGTGACAGACAGTTTTTTCACAGGATTTTTGGAAAAATCGGGTGCTGCAGCTAAAGATAGAGAAGTAAGAAGAAAGAAGAGCAGGACAGTATGCAGCAGGTAAGTTACTAAACAAACTTGCTAAGTTCTTCAAGTGACACAGGTGAATCTAATAATTATTTTGCTTTTGAGGTTTATGCAAAAGTAGCAGTAACAAACATGAAAAAAGCACCAAGGAATGCAATTAATTGCATCTTATTTATGCTATTTCTAAACTGTCTACCTGGAAACTGTCAATTCTGACATGTTCTCAATGAAGAAGGGGGCTCTTTAGCAGAGCCATGTCAGCAGGATAAACATCATGCTGCTGATCCCAGCCGTGTGTATTCACCTGCAGAGTTCTGAGCCCCCAGTTACAAGCACAGCTTTTCAATAGCTTTCTGTTCATGTGGAAAGGTCTGTCCAGTAATGTATGTGAAAATTCACTCTTGGAGAAGGAGAAAACACAAGACCTGTACAACAGGTTGGTTCTCTCCAAGGCTGTGTTTAACTGGGTTCCCTAGTATTTGGCTGTTGAACAAACTTTGCATTTGGATATCAGTACAAATACTCTTTATAGTATATGAAAAACCCACAATTTTATGTGTATCTATGGTAATCCTTAATGAGATTATTTGCTTTTATGTGCATATTATTTGTTTTTATATACATGTTTGCCATATGCTCTTTGTTTATAGCTAAAATGATCTCTCCCACTTTCTGAAACTGAATTTTTAAAACTGCAGAGTACCTATTAATAACTCATAGTACTAAGCAAGAAACAGCACTCATATTTTAATGTGTGAGCAATAAAGAAAAGACCCCACAAGGAATTAGGATTTACCTCCACATCTAATTTCAAGGGTTTTATAATGAGGGCCCTGTTATAGTCAGTGCCTGTTTGTTTTAGTGGCATTTACTCACCTATCACCCGCAACTCAGCGTTGGCATAAATAGTGTTGTACTTGTTTTCTGCCACACACTGGTAGAGGCCAGAGTCTGACATATTCAGCACAGGAATGATAAGAGTCCCATTTGCAATTTGAATTCTCTCCTGATAAAAGAAAAAAAAACCAAACAAGCAAAAAACCATTGAGAGATCTGACAACGGTACAATCCCAAAGTTTGTTTGTATCACACTGATGCACCTGATGATAATTCTGAGTCAGAAATGTTCTTTTTTTTGGGGAGCAGTGTGAATGAACACATCAGAAACATGACACACACCTCGATTATATGATGGTTATGTTTTCAGACCTTTTAGCTCTTCAGACTTTTTGAAAACTCCAGGCACGTGTTGCCGTTGCCTTGAGCAGGTTTGCCCAGATGTTCCAGCTGTGGAATGTTTCTCTGCACTGCTGAACTGTGAACCTGTGGGGATGCTTCACCCTGAGGCAGGCACAGGAGTAGCTACTACAGGGCAGGTACAGCTGCTCCTCACTGGGAGCCTGGAGCATCTTCCATACAGCTCTGGAGGAGCAGCACCATGGCCCACCCCCCTCAGCTGGTTAAGATGAATCTGATGATGATAACCTAAGATGATCAGAAAAGCTCCACAGGAGACAGAGGTGCTCAAATTATGGAAAAAATTTCAAGTGTCATCAGATCACAAGTCACAGAAAATGATCCACTGAAAAGCTCTACTGGAAGCCAAGGCTTTCACATTCCTGTTGGGAAGCCACAGGCAGCTGTGCAGATCAGAGGGAGGGCAAGCTCCTCATGGCTTCAATTTCTGTGCACACTCAGTTTCTTCACTGCAATTCTGCTGAAACAGGGGAAACTGCACAGTAGGTAAATTTGGACCGGAGTTTAGGTTTCGATGAAAAAAAAAAAAAAAAGTAGTTTTATTTGTTCTATTTTGGCAAATAGAGGAAAGCCTGTTTCATGCTATGAGCATAACTTAGAGGTAAGTATTTTGTGTTTTTACAATTACTAGCCTCCCGAGATGATAATATCTCCACTGCAAAGTGTAACACTGAGAAGAAGAGAACGTGTTCCTCAGAGCAGATCAGCGTGGAAGAAATTCACAACAGGGAATATAAATTCCATCACCACATGCAAGTTTGAAACAACAGATCTTATTATGCTGCTCCTTTCCTCTGCAGCAGTAATGGGAGCACACCACTGGAGTATGCAGCACAGTTTTTGCTGAACACCTACAAGCACCTGAAATGGCTTTGTGAGCTGCTGAACATACAGAACCTGACTTGCTGAGCTGCCAGGGATGAGCCCAGCCTGCTGCAGGGATTTATCTTTAAGGTGCCTGCAGAGGGAATATGCTATGGGGCTCTGTTTCCTGATACTCTGGCTCTTCCTTGGAGATCTTCCAGCCGAGAACTGACCCAGCCCAACCTTGTTTAGCTTGGAAATGAGAGCACAGCCTGTGGTTGTATGGCTGGTGTATAGCAAACTAATTAACAGCACTACATTACTTACCCACTGTTAATTTTTTATTTTTTTCTTTGAGGCTCTCACTACAGATATCTTTGCATACTTAGTTTTACCTCCAGGCTGTTTGCTATCCTCTCGATACATTCTATTTTTACAAAGAGCCTTTAAATATAAAAGCCCCTTCTGAAGCAACACTTGTGTTTCACACAGTTGCTGAATTCTCCACCCTTTCTCTGGTGCCTCTGTCGAGCTACGCAGACAAAGAGAAGAACAAAGCACACCATGTACACAAGCAGGAACAATGCAGGGATGACCAGCATTGTGGTGAGGTGGTGAGGGCGAAAGATTTGACAAAGAGCAGACAATATCCTCAGAATCAGCCCCAAGGTGGAAAGTGTCTGGAAGGTATTCTTCTTGTGATATTTCCAACAAGGAGGGTGTTGTGACAGACTGAATATTTTATTACACCTCCCTTGTACTTTCACCTCCAAACTATCCATTTTGTCCATTGAGCAATAACATTCAGCATTTTGTTGCCTGAAGTATTCCATTTACAATACACTGTAAGTACTGTGAAAATGTTCGTTGAAAATGTGTCTGTAGAGTATTTTATTCTTTTTTATTGAAACCATGCAATTGAAAAGTGACATTCTAAATAGTGCTGCCTTTGAAGAGAGGGAAACCCGATAATCTCGCTTAGAAAGAGGTGACAATGAGTAGAACGATCAGGTTCAGAAAAATTGCAATCCAAGTAGATTCTGGAGAGCCTTCTCAGATGGTAGTTGAGCTGTTCAGTACTAATCCAACAGAAAATCATATGGAAGATTGGACCCCCCTCCAATTGCTTCAAATAAGTGCTTCCAAGTCAAGCAAGTGCTGCTACTGCAACCCAGCAGGTGCTAATTTGCCCCATATGTTTGAGGAATGACTCTGTATCTCTTCTTGCAAGACAGAAATTATTCACAGTACTATTTTTTCCAGTCAAGTAAGAATGCATTACAGCTCAGCCATGCCATTTTATGCCCGATAGTGCTGAATAGATGCTTAATAAAAAGGAAATCTTGGCCTCAGCAGAATGCAAATGCAGCAAAGAGTCTCTTTTGCCATGAAACTCACTCTCCATGAGGTCACCAACTGATGTGCCAGAGCTTGGCCAGCTTGGTCACCACAACAGTATAATTATATTGCATGGGAAGAGACAAAGAAGGGGTCTCAAGGAGCTGTTTATGGAAGTATCTGATTGGGTTTCTTAAATGCTTGAGTTCCAATTTACTTCCACTTTTCTTTCCATTTGGTCCTTCTTTTTCCTGTAGGTGGGTTTTCCCACTTATTCACCTTTCTCTTAGAACTTTGTATGGTTCTTTTTCCTCAATTATTCCTCTAAACAGTGCTAGAAAAGCCTTAACCTCAATATCAGCTGATTTTCACAGCTGACTGATCAATTCAGTCAAAGGATTAACATAGCAGAAGAATGACCAGATTGCCCAAGACCAAAGGTCCATCCAGCCTGTGGGTTGCAAACAGAAACAGAAGTGGAAACTCACTTGCTGATCACTTTGCTGTGTCAGCCCTGGCTGAATGCTCTTCCACAGTCAGTCAGTTGGCATCCTTACAGCTTCCCAAATTACAGATTCTATCTACAAATCTATCTTGTGTTTCTGGACAGCCCCTTGTTTCCCTAACTGTAATTATTTTTTAATTTTTTTTTTTTTTTTTTTTTTTAAATCAAACCATACCCATGGCCATATCTGGTAGCAATCAATTGCTCTGAAAGATAAATACATGAAGAAATTGGTGTATCTGTGTGTATAAACTGGCCATGCAATACAGTTTCAAGATGAACTTCAGGAACAAAGGTTTTGTGTTACTAAGAGTTGCTGCTATTATGTTTCTTTTGGTAGGTTAAGCTTTAATCACATTTCTGAAAGAAGATAGTGCACTGTAAAATGAATGTCATGACTAAAACAAAGAAAAGATGAGTAAAAACCAGCCTAGATGAGAGGACCCTTACCTCTGATGTGAGTGCCTGGCCATTCTTTAACCAGCTGTAGGAAGGGCTTGGTTTCCCTTTAGCTTTGCATTCCCAAACTAAGCTGTCATAGAGAGACAGAAAGGCATTTTGGATTTTTTTATCCCATTCCGGTAGTGCTGAAAAGAACACGCAAACAATTTTAAGCAGGAGAAAAATAACAAAAATCACTGTTGTTATCACCCTCCTGTTTTCACCCACATATCTGAGAGGATGGGTTGGGGCTGTGGGTTCTTTGTAATGTACAAGATGAACACAACAAGCAACTACGAGATAGAATATCAACTTCTGACCACCTGTGGCACAGGGACATAGAATTCACAAAAGCAGCATTTGCAGAGAAGCAAACCACGAGCTTCACAAACATCCTGCCACACACGGCGGGGCTGAGGGGAGCAGGAATGACTCTGTGGCAGGCTGACGGGATTGTTTATACACGTTAAGGGAATAGGAGAGCTTGGGAGAACAACCAATACCCGCCTAATTTCGAGAAAGACCAAAGCCAGAGGCGAGGGTGAGCAGAGTCGCGTCAGGAGCCCTCACGAGGCACCGCAGCCCTCACACCGCCGCCTCCCGCACGTACACACCCCCGCGCGCCCACCCCAGAGGCGGGAAAAAGGGGGTGGGACATCAGGTCAACGGACAGGGTCCGCAGCCAATGGGAAAGCTCGGCTCAGGCGAAGCCGCGATTACAACCAATAGGAAGCGGCCGTACAGGCGGAGCGCGATTCTCCTCGGAGCAGAGGGAGCGCGGTGCGGAGCGCTCCTTATGGCCGTGGGACGGCCCCCCCCGGGGAAGCAGCCGCCTCTTGGTGCGAGATTATTCTTCTGGATACATCCTTGAGATCACTCTCACCCCTCCTTTTGGGTGATTTGATTTTTCTAGGTACCTCTGAGTGGCATATGTTTTCCTATTTGTGGTTGTGTGAGTGCATGTTCTGGGTCATCTTTCAGAAAAGAACTCTGAGGGAAAACTTAAGAATTCTTAACTAAAGGTGTACAATAATGCATTCCTGCCTGCCATCCAGCCCTGTGGATCACTGGTGTGGAGAACTGTAGTCTCCATACATCTATAAAAAACATATATGCATATACATCTAGTTCCTAGAGCAGCTGTATTTTAGGAAGAGACTCATTATCCTTTGAGAGCAGAAGAACAAGCTGGTAAAATGTCTCCTGCCTACAATATGACCCAGTGGGTAGCTCATGACTGCCCCAACAAAGTGCCTTGAGGCTGTCCAACACTAGATTAACGCAGTGCCAATGATAGGAAAGTACCTCAAATACAGCTCACCATGCTTGAAATAATTATAATTAAGATATATTTTTATTGCTTTCAGAGCCTAAGACACAGATCACACACAAAAGTGTGGGTATCAAAAAACAGGCGTCACACACAAAGCAGCAGTGTCCAGGAAAGAAACCCAATTTCCTAGAGCCTACAGAGTGAAAATGCTGCAGAAGCTTCACGAGTGTTTATATATTTCACCATGAGCAGATATTAGTTTGTTTACAGAGCACATACAATAAGTGCATTATTTTAGACTGTATTAATTGATCATAATTTGGTAATTGCCTGTGCTGTTATCAATCATGTCCAGGTAAATCTACGGAACTTAATTTTAACGGAAGTGCTTGATTTATGTTCTGCAAAAATTAGTGAGCAATGAGAACAATAATAAACCCCCTAAAAGCAGAGAAATAATTAAAAATTCAGAACAGCAGCGCCTGCTCTGTTCCTGGCATATATCTGATCTTAGCCATGGCTCCAGGAGACTGGTAGCTTATCAGCAAAGTCTGCATCTCTTCCATAGAAGAGAGATTTACTATAAGTAAAAATATTTGCCAGGGTCATCTCAGCAGATGTTAATTGTGGGCTCAGTCTGTCTTTCTTTTATTCATACTGTTAAGTTTTTTGTTTTGTTTTTCCTTCTCATTTGAAAGGTTTATGATGTAAAGAAAAGCTCCCCCTTCTTACATCAAAATATGTTTCTTTCCCTGATCATTAACAATGGGGCTAAAGAGCACCTAATTCACCTTGGCTGTGAGGGTCACACATCAGGTGTGAGCTCGGTCACAGGAAATTCATGTATGTGGAAAAGGAAAAGGAAAACAGTTTCACAGAAATATTACTCTCTACTTTTAGATAAGGAGGGGAGAGGCAGTGGAATGAGTTTCCCTTGCTTTGCCCTTCTCTGTTTATGGAGCAATAGAGTTCAGCTAGAACAGGAGGTGAAATAATCTTATGCTCACATGAACCAAAACCTCATGAATCCTTCCCTGATCTGCATCTGGGGCAATACAGTTTTATGCTGCTGTGAGCTATTGCAAGTAAATCTTTTTGCCTGCCCTTATTGTTTCATGTAAACGTACCAGGGATTTTTCTTCTGCCTTGTATTAACCTTTACAACTTCATCATGGCACAGCCCACATTTTCAATCTGAGTTTTAATGCAAAATATCTTTATTTGCTGAGGATGTGATCCAGTGAAGGTCACTGCAGATCTCCAATCATTTTTTAATCAGCTTAACCTGAACTGCATTTCACATCTCTAGTAAGAGGCTAATAGACTTAATCTACCAAACACATCTGAGCACCATCATACTCTAAAAAAATTAAAAAAAAAAGTGAAGAAATTAGTCAACCTGCTTACCATAGACAAATAATTGACCTCTTGCAATGTTTCTTCCTCGAATGTTTCCTGCAATGCACTCATAAGAGCCTTCATCTTCTTGCTGAACATCTGGGATTTCAAGAACTCCTTTGGTTTTGTTTTGTTCAATTTTCTTTGCCAATGAGTTTCCATCAGACCTCTTCCAACTAATACTAGGGACAGGACTAAATAATAATATTTCATTAGAGAAAACGAGAACATTCATTATGGTAGAGAAAAGATATTGTGAAATCCTTTCCTAAGAATAAGATTATTAAAAAAAAAAAAAAAAAGAAAAAAATTCAGTTTCTCTGTTTCTAAGCATGACATGCAGAGGTTCATAGCTCTGAGATTTTGTAACCTGTCTGGTTTGTTTAGATGCACAAGTCCAACTGTGAGATGAAGTCCTCAATCAATTATATGATTGCTTCTTAGGCCAGTTTGGCTTTTCCTCACAGTAACTATTACTTAGGGCTCAAACCTGCTTTTAAACACGGTGTCACTAAAGGAATTACTTTGGAAGCCCAAATAACACTATAGAAGCACTGAACTATTAACTGATTTTCAGAGCAAACAAATTCCATGGAGCATTATAGGCATTTTCATACCTCAAAATAGGGAATTGGTAGAATTTGGAAGACATAAAAATACCAATATATCTAGGTATAAAAAAAAAAAAATGGGAGCAAAGGTAGAGGAGAACCAACAGTTGAGCAAGGAAATTGAAATCATGAGACACTGAGGATGAAAGGAAATAAAGACAAAACCCAGTATTTCTTGTTTCATGTTTTTGAAACGCAGTTTTCATTTGGATCAATTTATTCTAAATGATTAAAAATTTGAAGTATGAAGTATGGCTATAAATACTACTTAGGTTTCTGGTAATATCACCAATCATACAAGCCTCACTTTCATGATCTATTATGCCTCCAAAACACTTTGAACTATTAATAGTCTTGGATTTCACAGTTGCTTTTTCTCTTCCTGCAAACTAAAGTAAGCTGCTTTCCCTAAGCAGGCACCTTTTGAACAGCTTTATACAGAGGCTTTGCCTAAAGGTTGAGTGTTCCATTGGAAGCAACATCAACAGCACTCAGTACTGAACTTGAAAATGTTTCTTTCATGGAAATTCAAAGTGCACATTGCCCTTGTCTGCCAGTCCCCAAGGTCTCTGCCCAGCAGTGCTGACTTACACAGTATTTATTCCTTTTTAGCAGCGCCTCGAAGTGCTCACACCTTGAAAACTGGAATCTTATTACTCTATTTGTCATTTTAGTTCAAGACCCCTGTGAGTTGTTTAAATTCCAAAATCTTTTTGAACAACAGTAGTTGTCATCACCACCTTTATTAATCGCCCTTCACTAGGAGACCAGCACCCACTCCAGGCACAAACTTGGTGTTAATCCTTACAAGGCACTTGGAAAGGGCTTGGATTCTTCCCAAGTGCACCAGTTGGTCTGTGAAAAGGTGTTCTCTCCTCCACAAACCTTGCGTGACATTTATGCAGAACTTCCTGTAAACTGAGGTGCTTTTAGTTAAGAGAACTGCAGCTCTGGTGCAGAATTGGTCTGTCCAACAACTGCTGTGCTCTAGGCAGGAAAACAGCCAGAGGTATTTTGCAGTCTTGTAGTAGATTGATACAGACTGTTGACAACACGAAGGAGAGTGTGGCTGGCTTTTAAAGTGCTGCTGCATATTAAGCAGTGGGTGAATTGCTGCTGTCTAACAGAAGCATGCAGTGCCTTGAATGCCAGAAGCATTTAACTACTTACTTTAAAGGCATCTCTTCTGAATTATTTGTTTGGTAAAAGAGATTAAAGGAAACTTAGCAGCCATATGGGAGAAGGAATACAACAATTAGATGCGTTCACTCGTGCTCTGCCACCTGAAGGTGCTGCATTTAAATATTTCCTATTCTATTAGCCATTTGCTTTCTTAGTACTGACTATTCATGAAGAAGGAAAGCCTGCACTGACACCAAGGCCAGAGGCAGGGCTCTGTGGAAAAAGGCCCCTTCTGTCAACTTGTCAAGTCAAGTTTACCAAGCTTTGAGCTGAAGTAGCTGTCCTGTTTTCCTTTTCCACACCACATACTTCTAATGACATCCCTGGGGATGTTTCAAGGCAAACTCACCTCCTTTTTGGCCAAACACAAGAGCGTATGAAAGGCACTCCCTCCAATGTTAGCTGGAGCAGGAGGACACGAAAGCCTCAGAGCATGGTTCATCAACTTGGCTGCATTTAAACGTGTAACCGCAATAAATAGTTAACAGCACTTTGTTCTCCTGCCAGGGAGTCTTGCACTGAGTGGCCTAGTTTGATCAGCAGAGGGAATTCATTTGTCAGGACAGCAGCTCCTCATCAGCTCTGTGTTAAGTGAGCAGACTGGAGGAGGATCTGTAGCCAAGCTGTGAGCCATCAGCCATAGCAAGGGCCTTTGTTAGCACAGCAGCTTGAGGAGATCTGGATTTCTTCACTGACTTTGCTGAATCTCCATTATCAAAGGCTTCCCAGCATCTTCAGTCACTGTACTCTAGTGAAGGCAGGGTTTTTTTGGCTGGTTTCACCTTCTGATGTTAGTGTGCATTTTTATAGCCAAATCTCTTAAGTCACATGAAACACTTTCAAGGTAAAAGACCCTGAATTGAGAATTTACTTTAAATTGCTTCTTGTAATCTATTTTACAAGATGATGCTTTTAGAAGTGAAAACATCCTTTAGATGTAGGTAAATGTTTACAAACCCTAGTTAAATAAATATTGCTTTGTGTATTTTTGTAGGATTATCTTGCTTTATGTTGAAGGCCAATATCTGACATGGCTACAGACTACTGCAACTGGTGAGCCTTTTTAATTAAAGTCACTACCAGTAACCAGATTAAAATATAACTTCTTAGGCCTAAAAGTTTTGGAATATACAAAGAAACAATGAGCACACTTTCAGATTTATTAAGCTTCACAGACAAAGTCTTGCTTTCACCTGAGTAAATACAAAAACAGTGCATAAATATGAGTGTCTCTGATCATAAATCTGCAGTTTATTTGAAACCTTCAGAGAATCTAGGAGTACTAATTTAATTTATATTCTACCATACAGACAGCAGAATCACAAAACCATAAGTTAACTCGGAAAGAAAAGGCAATGGAAAATATTTTTGGGTTGGCGACAAGTCTTGTCACCCTGAACAAGAAATTAATTTGTCTGCAGCATTACAGCCCCCACTAAGATGAAGGTTCCACCTTTCTGCAGCAAAGCCTCAGCAACCAGATGATGCATTGCATCTGTGCCTCATCTTTCCTCCTATGCATCTGAGGGCACTTCACAATAACATTAAATCTACAGCTTCAGTAATGAAGACCATGCCTAGTTAAACAAATGAGACAAAGCTGAGGTTTGCAAGCTGCTCTCGTGTCTGCATCAACTGCTGACACAAGGAAGAATGAGGATCCAAGGGGTATTATAATTAAAGCACTCAGGTTTCTAATCATCCTGATGTAGTACTTGGGAAACAGCAAAGCTTGTGAAACCTGGTGTTGTCTCTCATTCTCCTGTGGTCACAAGCCACTCACCTTAACTAATGTAGGAGAAGATCTTCCAGAGCTGCCTGCTCATCCCTTAAAGTACAAATCTTAAGGCATCAGCTCTCTCCAGAATGTGGGCTGAAAATAGCAAACTTCACTTGAGGTGGCAGCAGTCATTCATATACATATGATTTTTAGAATCCCATAATTGATCCTTTTACAGCCTCCTACATAAACTCCTTGGGAATACACTAGAATAGCCAAATAATGAAGAAGTGAAGCCTGGCATTTTTTATGCAAGTTTAGTAAAGATGGTTATTTAGAACCTCCTTCTAGCTGTGTGATTATCTGCTTATACTAACAGCCTCTAGAAAAACCCTTCCCTGAATAAATTTGCAGGAATATGCTAGATCTTCCCATTTTGGGTCGAAAGAAACCCTGGTTTCTGTTACTCACACATGCTTTGTGCAACCTCAGCTGGCAGTAGCCCATCTGCAGCCATTCTGACCAGGTTATTTTTTAAAAAAGGTTTAATAATATGAGCAAACATGGACACTACTGTGCTTATTTTTATTCCAGAAATTATTCTTATTTGAGCAACAAAAAAGTTATTTTAGAGGAAGTCTAGAGAAAGACGCACAGTAGCTCCATTGAACACAACTCTTACCCTGGTACTCAATCCCCTCAGAGACAGTGAGAAATAATTTAGATATATGGCATGATTAATATAGCTTGACCCAAAACATGACTTTTAATACTGGCATAGTATTAAATACTGTCAGCACAATGAATATTAGTGCAGAATACAAAGCCTCATCTCTTCTATTAAATTGCCACAGGCTGCAGTATTTGAAAGAGTCAAGCTACTGTTTCATATCTCAGATTTCCCTCTCCTAAAGAATTGTCAGGTGTGTTTTTTTGCCTGTTTAGATTCCCCATGCCAACCATCAGATAACTGCATGCTATTTATATCCCTTGTTACCCAACTGTATTTCCTTTAAGCTTCCTTTACTTTTCAAGGTCTTATCTCCTTCTGTTCATTGTCTGAACAGAATAGGATTCAGAGTCAAGACCTGGCTGATGCATTTGTGTCCTCCCAGGCATAAATAGTGACTCCTTAACCCCCTTATATTTTCCTCAAAATAAACAGGAATTTATGGCTGGACTAGAAGACCACTTGTGAGTCAGTCAGAGTATTTTCATGTAAAATGTAAAATGTAAAAACAGAACTTAAAGCTACACAGAGTAAACCTGCCTTGGGGTGTCCCACAGCCTGGGTGGAGTACTGCTTAGGTGGCTTTGAGTTCCCCCAGGTAAAAAAGCATCTTAGAAAAACTCAGCCCATGTCTGGCCTCTTGTACTTGGCCTTTTAAATGTGGAAGTGCTTTTTGAGCAAGCTCCAATAGGTATGATTTGCTGTTCTGTGTAGAGAAGAGATGCTATTTCTCTAAATACCATGAAAGTACTTTCATTTTAAGACTTTTGGAAACCAAAACCCCAGCAGGTTGCCTGTAATCTGCCTTCGATGGGAAAGATTTCTGTTATTCATAGCACAGAGGTAGGAGCAGCTGACAGCATTGTCTGAACCAGTGGACTAACAGTATGAATATAGAAAATTATGGATAATGGGAAAGCAGTTCTGAAATCCAAGAGAGATAATAACTGTTAGTGCCTGCAGTAGATCAGAGGTATAGCTCAACAAAACGTTGAACAGAATTGATTTTAACATAAACAGACAATAGTAGAAGGTAGAGTTTTAGTGGAATTTAGGCATCTAAAGGTGCAGATGGTCACACTGCTGCATTTATATGTACCTAACTACAATTGTAAACAGCTGGAGGTAGGAAACTTTGAGGTTTTAACAATACCACTAATCACTTACATACCTTTAGAAATCTGGCCTTCTCTAGTAAGTTAAGAGTATTTCACCTGCAATCTGTTTCTCTTGCTTTGTTCACCTATAAACACCAGCTCTGAAAGAAAGCTTTTTCACTGGTGGACACATTAGTGAAAGTGTGGTTCAGGGCTCTGTTCAGAGAGTAAAAAGCAGACTGAAAACAGTTCAGTTCTGTATGAGTCTCAATCCATCAAAAAGAAAATCTAGAGACAAGAAATTCTTCAGCGATGCCACTAAGGAGCCTTTACTCACAAACAGCACCTCTCACATACACTAGACGATGCACATTAGCAGTATGATATAAAAAAAAACCTGAAAAATTGATTTCTGCCCACAGATCACTCATATTTACACAGAATAAAACCAGGCAAGTATGGCAGCACTGGTTACAGCTGCAGTCCTGTAGAAGAAAACCTGTATTAAGCAGCCATTCCATTTTCTAAGCACAGCATAGGCAGTATTGTGCTTGCTGAAGTATTTCATGATCCCTCTGTCCTTTCCATCTACCTCTTTCTGTCCTCAAGATGTTCTTAAAATGGTGAAACCTCTGTGGCACATTAACATAACCCCCCTTTACCCCTTCAGTAAGAGAGCACTGGTTTGTGCAGATCATTTACTCTGTTTTTTAAATGCTTTTCTGCAGTCAATACATCATTGTCAAATGCTCTCCATGCAACAGATGGAAATATGAAATGACAACTTGAAACGTAAAGACTGCACTGACTCACACACAATTAAGGAGGTATTTAAAGAGAAGTAGCTTGACAGTATTTAGAAAGGAAAATCAGCTTTTAGCAGGGGTGTTTCAGTCTGGTTCTCATTTTGGGCCAATAAAAAAAAAAAACATATGCCTTTGAATACTGCTCTGTAGAAATATTTTTCATTCTTAAATAAAAATTAGCCCTAAGAGTAGTTTATATAAAAATCTCATCTGAAAAGGAGGGCATTTCCTGTCTTATTAACTTTTCATTTCTTTTATTTTTTCCTACTTCCCACTGTAGGTTCCAGAGGAACATTTGATGAATTTCTGCTGTCTGCAAGTCAGGCTTTTAACCTCTGGGAAAGCTCTAAACACTTTAAAAGCTTACAGCCTTAAAACAGATTGTCAAAGTGAACTTAAACTAAATAGAGGTCAACAATCGAAGGTTATTTTAGCTTTTCCAGGGAAAATAAATGCTCATTGGAAAGACTAGATTGAGTAGGCTGGTTACACTTATTCAGTTAACCATCTGCTCTTTGAATACAGAGCATCTCTTGCTGTTTGAGTGCACTCCTACTTCTGTAAACAAATACAGCAGTGGACTCAGCTGAGGAAAAATAAAGGCTACCCCAAGCCTTATTGATTTTATCAGGAAAGGCTGCTGCTAGGGCTTCCCAGGGCTCCTCAGCAGCACTTTGGAGAAGAGGGTGCCAAGAGCCATGTCAGTCTGTTGGATCCACTGTAGACAGCCCGTGTGCCCTTGAAGTACAGCCTGTTTCCCCAGGTTTCCTTCTTAACAATGATGCTTTGAAAAAACATTCCTTTTAGGTGCTGATCAGATGCAAACATGCAGTTACACTGAATGTTGTAACCTGAAGTCAGGACTTAGAAAACTACTCTCATGGAATAAAGTCTTTGCTCTGGTTTTCCCTCCCCCCAGCCCATCCTTTCCCTTCCTTGCTTCAAGCTGCAACCAAGTGAGTTTCAGTTACAGTATAATTTTCTTTCTGATTTCCTTGGGATCACATTGCACAGAAGCAATCAAACCAAGATGATGTTAAAACCAGGAAGTTTTACAAATTTACATTCTGGCCAAAAAAAACCCCCAACCTTCTACGCAAATTAGAAATAACCATCAATTCACACTGTAGAGCAGTGTTAGAACCCACAATTTAATAAAAGACAAAAAAAATCTTACTTTCCGAGGGCAAAGCATTCCAGTCTAACAGATGAGCCTTTCTCTGCATATGTTGTTTCTGGAAAACGTACTTCAATCTTTGGTTCATACTCCCCCATCACACCTGTTGAACATCAAAACAGCTAGCACTCCAGTTGAGCCTCAGACCTGTCTAGTACAACAGAATTTCAGTGTAAAAGGGTGGCATTAATAATGTTAGAGCCTTCTGTTCCACCCATGGCAACCAACACATGAGGTCTTTGCAGCAGACTCAGCCTCTTGGGTGAAATTCAAGGCTGTGCTGAAAGCTTGTGTGAAATCTTCACATTCTGTGCAGTCAGGAGCTGGAGAGCGTGGCCTTAGACAAGTTCTGTGTGTGCAAGTATGCTGTGCATTGAAGTTTTAAGATAATTTAGGGTTCACACCTCTTGTCAATGCCTTGAAATTGGTAATTTCACAGGATGCTGAATAGATTCTGGGTGCAAGAGAGAATTAGAGTACTCTGTGTCCAAAATATTTGTAAAACACTAAAAAACTTCTCTAAAAAAATTACATAAAACTTGGAAAAGTGAGCTTCAGGCTTGAGAAGGGCTGATGGAATTAGATGCAGTCAGCACGTTTGAAACTCTGCCTGAACATCTGAAACCACAGATAATCCATTATCAATTTAGGGCACTTAATTTTGCAGCAGGTTTGGGATTGCTTCAGCAAACTGAACTATTAGATGAACTTCTTAAATGTTCACACATCTTCCAGTGTAACTCATTGAAACAGTACTGATGAATAAGAATCAGATATTTTTCTGCATGGTGTCTTTGCCCAGATTCCATGCTGAAAAGGAACTAATCCTTATTTTAGATTTAAAAGGGATATGGTTGATATTACACAATTTGCACCATTGCCTTAGAGGGTGCCTGTTTTGGACCCCAATCCCAAAGCAAATGGGAGAAGATAAAAAGGGACAGATAGAATGGGCCTGAGAAAAGGAATAAAGCAAATTGAATAAAGGGAAGAAAATGGAAAAACTCCTAGGCATTTATTCCCAGTTTATATCTAATTATTGACTTCTGAGCTGCAGAACTATACCTTTGTTTTGGGTCATCTGATTATGTTACAAAGCAGTGGAAGTATTATTCTATAGTGCAGCTGAGTTTTATTTATCCTAGAAATCAAACTTGCTACAAACTTTTGCTACTGATTGTCACCACTGCCTTTGCAAACAGTACAAGTGTAGTGAAATTTAGGTGATCAAACCAAACAACCTCTGTGTAAAGATTTCCCGGGTATATTTCTCACTCTGAACATTTAATTAGAAGTGTTGTCAGAACAGTATTTGTTATATGTGCAAGTGAGTTTCTTGCCTCAATGACTCCTTTTGAAACAGCTTTCTAGATCTGAAATTTGATCTATACCTGGATTATAAATTTAGAAAGCTCTGCCAGATGCAAACCTCCACCCAGGCATACACAAGGTGAAAAAAAATTAAGGCACCATTTGACATTCTCCTGCTGTTTTTCAGTGATGCTGAGCACTGCTTGCTTTGCATGTTTACCTTACCATCCCTGTCTTGACAGTTCAGCTCTCATTTCAACCCAGCAGAAGCTGTGAGATCACACCCCACAGCATAAAGTTTTACTGGGTGCTTTTTCCCCCCCGTGAGGGTGCACACTGGCATCAATTCCCAGTAACTGGGGATCATAGAATCATAGAATTAGCTGAGCTCAGAGCTCATCAAGTCCAACCCTTGATCCACTCCCCCCGTGGTTCCCAGCCCATGGCACTGAGTGCCACATCCAGGCTCTTTTGAAATATCTCCAGGGATGGAGAATCCACCCCTTCCCTGGGCAGCCCATTCCAATGCCTGATCACCCTCTCCAGAAAGAAATTCTTTCTAATGTCCAACCTAAACCTCCCCTGGCACAACTTGAGACCTCTTGTGCCCTCTTGTCTTGCTGAGAGTTGCCTGGGAAAAGAGCCCAACCCCCCCTGGCTCCAACCTCCTTTCAGGGAGTTGTAGAGAGTGATGAGGTCTCCCCTGAGCCTCCTCTTCTCCAGCCTCAACACCCCCAGCTCCCTCAGCCCTTCCTCACAGGACTTGTGCTGGATCCCTTCCCAGCCTCCTTGCTCTTCTCTGGACCTGCTCCAGCACCTCAATCTCCTTCCTGAGCTGAGGGGCCCAGAACTGGACACAGGACTCAAGCTGTGGCCTCCCCAGGGCTGAGCACAGGGGCAGAATCCCTTCCCTGGACCTGCTGGCCACGCTGTTCCTGATACAGCCAGGATACAGGCCAGATTCTCTCTGTATGAACCAGATAGAATTGTGCTGCATTCTTCAGCCAAGCATGCCCAGATACCTTACCATCAGTGCGGAGGGTGAG
The DNA here is from genome assembly GCF_036169615.1 of Heliangelus exortis. Taxonomy (NCBI): domain Eukaryota; kingdom Metazoa; phylum Chordata; class Aves; order Apodiformes; family Trochilidae; genus Heliangelus; species Heliangelus exortis. Next base: position 19,010,946 of record NC_092433.1, on the reverse strand, counting down.
AGGAGTGGGTGGCCCCTGCACACTTCGTTCTGCCTCAGGGTTGGTGACAAGGCAGGTGTAGCTGCCCACGTCTGATGGCTCCACCTTGGCAATGTACAGGTTCCCTGTTTCTTGTGAAACAAAGCGGCGGCTGTCATCCTGGACATGTAAGGTGTTATTGTTGAAGATCCACGTATAGGACAAGCCTAGAAAACACCAAATACACACATCATGCATCCTTTCCAGGATAATCTGCTTCCCACGAGTGCAATATTGCCAGGTGAAAGAATGAGCCTGTTGCAGGGCGAGTTACAAATGAGCAAAGGCAAGGTCAGCATTGCTTTAGTTTTAAACTCACTTCAAACCAAGTCAGAAGGTCACAGAAGTTTTTGTCTCCTGCTACTTTTGGTTTCCTGCTAAGCCTATTTTTAAGCAGGCATGGCAGTGCTGCAATGCCATGAGAGAACTGTTTTAGTTAATAATTTCTATTTATAACATTTGTTCTCTGGATGTTCAGAAGGCAAATTGCTCATCAGAGTTGACAGCTCTTTCCTTCACTCTCAACATGGAAAAATGAAGCTGGTAACATGGAGCTTTATCATGAGCCTCTTATGAAGGGGGAGCTCAGCAGCATATCAGTATTTCAGATATTTAATTTTTCGTCCTATTGCACATAGGATCATTCTTATCTTCCATACATACATTTGCTCTGTGCTTTTTGCCCTATTCCATCTTCCTAACTCTTTTCTGCCATCTTTAGCCATACATCAATTCACAATGCATATCTTAGTGATGTCAGTCTATAGGCAACTTCAAACTAATTTAATTGACTAGCTTTGGGCAGATCTCCATCTAGGCTTGCCACCCAAGGACCTTGCTTTTTGGAAGGGTTTTTGGCCAGGCCATGTACCACAGGGAGCAGGTTCAGTGCTTATAACCCAGTGTGCTGCAGTAGGGCACACCCTACATCTACTGCCAACCCCACACTGTGGCTGCTCTACAGCACTGGCAACACCCAGCAGCAGGACTAAAATTCTGTCTTTAAAAAGACACTGTAAATCAGCAGTTTCAAAATCTACCAGTTTAGCCTTCCTTAATTAAATGTATAATTCATAAGCTAACTGTGTTCTGCCAACAGCTTCATTTTTACACATTCCCCCCATCAACAATCCCATTTGAAAAAGATTATTTATGTTTCTTCCCCTCTCCTCAGTTAGAACGTGGGTACACTATGGTAATAAGTCTGCAAACTCCAGTAGTTTTGTGGAGTTTTAAGTTATAATCTTCTAACATTTTAGGACTCTCATTAAAAATGATGTATCTCCTGGGAGCAATCAATGACACTTTCTATACTTGGCTAAATCCTGCAATATGCTCTGCTTTACTACAGCTCAATGCTAAACTTCTTTTGTGAGGTACAGCAAAGAGATGAAACAAATCCTAAGACACTTTAAACCAACATACATGGACATGTGCATACACACAGGATAAAAGCAGTATCTTTTCATGTTTGCCCATGAACTTTGAGGCACTTGGTTAAAGCATCTCCTTACAGAAGACAAGCTGGAGGGGGGGGTTTCCACAGGGAGGATCAGACTATGGCTAACTAGAAGTGGTGTAGCTGTGACCTGGGGTGTCTTCCAGAGACATACTCTGTATACAGACTGGGGGTTCTGGCACAGACACCAAGCTGAATGACTGGACAAACAGACCAAAATCACTCCTGTTTCAGAAGTTCTCCAACCTGCAGGTTAGGGGCTGTAAAGAACCAGTGTTATGACACACAGGCATTCTTCATCAGGGCAATCTGAATTAATTCATCAGAACAAGAGAGACAGTCATTGGCTGTCCTGTTTATTTGGTTTTTTATATTCTAGTGCAGGCAAGTACATGGTGTCACTTTTCCTCCTCATCCCTGGGGCTCCCCAAAGTAGGTTGACTCCCCCTCACCTTCCAGCCAGGCAAGTCCTAAACTTGGGCAGGCAGGAGAGCATTACCTGTGACAGTCAGCTGTGACCATGCTCTTTCAGAGAACAGCTGGGAAAGAACAAGCTGAAAATCACTCTTGATGTTCTAGGCTAGGGAATAAAACATTTCAGTGCTTCCCTCAGCCCAACCAGATTCCAATCAATACCACTCATGCTGCAGGAAAACAGCTACAGGCTGCTCCCAGGGAAGGGGCTTCTGCTCCTCCTGCCACAGCTGGCAGGAAAGGGTTAAAGGTCCATAGAAGCATTGAGAAAGAGGAAGAGAGAGAAAGAGAAACTAAGGCAGTTGGCTTTATAAAGGGAGATACACTTCAAACCATCACTTGGAGGTGATGCATTTTACCAGGTAGCTGTTTAATATAAAATGCAGAAACATTATATAAATATAAATTATATAAAAGGCAGAAGTCAAATACCCTTTTGAATAAGGCAGGCTCATCCCCTCCTCTCCTCATGCCCCTTTTCCTGTCTGCTGCTTTCACGTGCACCTCCTTCTCTCCTCTTATGTTGCCTGAGGATTTGGCATATTCCCCACGTGCAGATTCACAGGACTTCTACTTCATTACTGGTGTCTTATTTTTGTTTCTTCTTTTAACAGCCTCAGTACAGTAATGTCAGGACAGAGGAAAGCCTATAGACTCAGCATCCCAGCTTCAAACCCTGGCAGCTCCCGTGCACAAGTAAATGCAAATGCATGAGAGACCCTGCTGCTTCTAACAAGATTAGGAACTTCCTTAAAGCTCTGCAGGGAGCCAGCTGGAAGGAAACAAGCTTTATATCAGACTTCACTTCTAAGGAAATAAACGAATAACAGTCCACCCCACAGTCTTATGTCAAGTATTACCATTTAGGCAGCAGCTTCTTAATCATAGGCAGGTCAATCTCATATATGCAGCTAGAGAAATCAAAGCTTCTTCAAACTTCCTTCCTTTTCCCTGCTTCCTATCTCTACATAAAACACTATATTTACATTAAAAAAAAAAAAAAAAAACCAACACTGCATATTGGTTGCAGAGGGAGAAAAGAGCTGACCTAAAGTATCTGCACTAGAGAAGAGCCATTTCACAGAGAAGGAAATACAGCTTACCTTCCCACCCCTGCTCCCAAGCCTCACTAACAAGCAGAGGGAAGGCACATCCTGAATTTTATAAGGTTTGTTAATGAGACCCATAAATAACAACAGCTGAGGCTGGAGAGCTGCTGGTGCATAAATAGACAAGGAGGGGCTAGCTGAGGACATGACTGGCTCAGGTAACTTGGGCTAGCAACTTATGGACTAATGTTTTTCTTGTTTAATAGTAGTTGTGAGCTTTTAATATCTGCTTGACATAAAATATAAGCTGTGTCTTTAAAATGTGTGGTTTGGGGTTTTTTTGTGTTTGCTTTTGCTGAAAGTGCTCATAGCAATAGAGAGCATATTCTCTTTTAGTGGTAAAAGTGTTCTGTGTAACCTCAAAAGTGACTCTAAGCTCTTATCTGAGAGCTAGTTTAAGGTGGAAAGCTGAGGTGAGAGCTGCTGGAGCAGCATTCTGAACTTTTTTCTTATTTCTTATCACTTGGCTGCCTAAGATGATCTCTCTAATCTATTAGAGTGAGTTAATTTTTATTTTTTTGTGTACAAACAAAGCTGGGTTATCTGTATGCTTTCAGTTAAGAAGCACGTGTGCAAAACAAGCAGTAGCATAGCTGCTCCTTTCAGAAAACTAAGTTGAATTTCACTTCAGCTTTAGGTGTTTTAAATACATTTGTAGAAAAATGTTTACAACATGTACCAAACAGCTGAGTGATCAAATGATAGCTGTGGAACTTGCTGTCCTGTGAAGCTAGCAGTAAATTTAACTTCAGAGTTTTTGTGGTGTAGGGCTAGATAAGCTTGACAATGTGTTGGTCTCTGTAGTGAGAAGTAGAAAGAGAACTGAACCATTTCTTTAGATAACATGGGAAGAAGAAATATTTATTGAGGAATAGTGCTATCTACCTATTCCTGCTTCTCCATCTTATGTGGGGAGAACAAATAAGAAGTGTTTGCTTTCTTAGGCTGTTCTCTCTCTTCTGTGGCTGGACAAAGCAGGTGTAGGCTTTCTAGGTTAGGAGGCTTCAGCTAGTCCATCCTTCCCAAAAATAATTATATTAATGATTGCTGCTTCAAATAACTGATGTACAGAGGTTTTCAGTTTTCCTTCAAGTCAAAGAAAACCAAACCAGTAACCAGCAGAGCATCTTTCTCTTAAATCTCTGTAGTGAATGGATAAAAGCAGAATCAGTGCTTTCTACCCATTGAACCTCAGTCTCCCTGCAAATGTTCATTCTGGTAAAAGGTCTGTTTCAGGTGGTATCTACTAAGATGCACAGAAAGTTCTAAGAGAAGTTTGGCTTTCTAGTGTATACTTATACCTGTTAATATCATAGTAAAAAGCAACTCTTTTCCTGCTGGTTTATCTTCTAAAAGTCCTTCATATCTGACTAGTTGTGTGACATTCAAAGAGCTGTACAGAACACAAACAATGGGAGCTGTAATCTCTTCTCTTGTAAGTACTGAGTTGGAGGCAGGGCTTTCAATTAAAAAAAAAAAAAGAGCTAAATATACAACCTTTTTGCAGACAAACAACTTCCTAAGCATCTTGAGGTGGTACACAACTTATTATAGTTCATACTGTGTACTTCATCCCCATGGCATATAATTTTTGGCTCACAAATACAGTGTTTATGGATGACAAAAGATCTCAATTGCTGCTCTCTAGAGGCTTCTTATTTCAGATAATGTATTTTTGGGGCCTATTGGTCAACAGCTCACATCTCCAGCTTAAGAAACACTGTGGCAAATGCTTTGTTCATGGGTACCATTTTGTCAGTTATTAATCTGGAGTCAACTCACTTGTTAACTATTTGTTCTGAATTTTTTCTTCTACTCATTCCTATTTGTCAAATTTTACCCTATAGCAAGAGGAAAATATATAGCTTTCTGACTCAAGGATGGATGTGTTGTCTTCCTGTCCTACTGCTACATTTCAAGAACTCTTTCAAGCCTTTTCTGCCCTTAAGGACCAGGTTTCACTTCATTTCCTTGATTATATACTTTCTTATGGCTGTAAACACCAAGTAAACTGACATTTGCTTTCTGTTCAGGACTTGCAGGCTTTACATTGATTGATGGCTTTCTCTGCATCTCTGATATACTGCATCCTTTTTATAGATCACTATTTACCTTCTCCTGGGAATTTGTCTTGTAACTCTGTTTTCTTCAGGAGAACTGAAGGAACATTGCTGAGAGCAGGATGTTTGCCTTAGCACACAGAAAGCTGTGGTTGTCAATGTCTTGGTCACTCCTGCTTAAAGCAGGACATGACCCACCTGAAAACTGATGATTCTTTGAGTAGAACAAGGTGATTTGATAACTATACTATTATTTCCCCTTTTTAATACACACTTTCTTTTCCAGGGTAAGATTTCTGGTCATCTTAAACTAGTTCTGTTAGGAAACCGTAGTCCTCAATCCAGACTAAAAGGTCTGAAACAGTTTTGATCAGGGTTCTAACATCTCTGAAGGAGATTTGGGAATGTATGGGGCTCAAAACTTGCAGGAGTCAATGCTGGGGAGAAAAAATAAAGACCTTCTGGTAGGTACAAAAAAGTGTCAAGAGAAAATGACAGCACTAGTGTACATAAATGTTCAGGCTTTTGTATTGATCTGTAAATCCTCACAGTGGAGGTGGAAATGAGCCTATAAAATGGAGAAAAAGGAAAATTGTGCTCCATGTTTAGGGTTTTCTTAGATGAAAAGTCTCAAATGTTCTGCTAAATGCATTACTGGTTCATTGCTTGTCACCTGGACTCTGCCTGATTCAGAAAGGAAGACCTCAAAACCAGCCTTTTGCTTAGCAAGCAGTAGTAGGCAATGGCAAGAGGTGCAGGGCACCCCCAAATCAGTTCCCTAGCAATCAGTTCCCTAGAACACTCTTTATTTTTTAAAACTGAAGCATTGCAAATTATTGGGAACCTGATCCAGCCAGACCTCCTTTGATTAGAGACTTTACTGCTGCAGAAGTCCCTTCCATCTAAATTCTTCAGTGATCTTTATTGTTATCAGGAAGGACAGAATCAAGTATTGAAGGCCAAAAGAAAAGTTTTCATTTCAAATCTAGTGTGTAAAATTTAGATTCAAATTATAGCATTGAGGTAGCCAGCACTAAAAGGCAAAAGAATTATTTCACTCAAACCTGAGGTGGTGTTAAACAGGAAGAATTGTTTTTGGTTGCCCTTCTGCCATCCCATGTGAGGGAAGGAGCTGAGACAACCAGTCCTGCCAGGAGACAGACTTTTAGACCTTCATCCTTTTGTTGCTTATGTCCCATCCAAGAGCAGTGACATGTTCTGGTCCCTCAAGGAGCCACAGAATAATAAAACCAGGCCCCTTAAGAAGTGTGAAACTCTGTGTCAGGTTTGCTGCAAACCCAAAGCCATGCACACACCAATTCCAGCACTGCTCAGGCAGGGAATGGCCCAGACTCTGTCTCCTGGGGTGTAGCAGTTGGTGTTGAGGCTGCACACAGTGCAGGAGCATCCATCATACCTCCGTGATGTGGTGGAGGACCACAGAGCAGAACCACTCCTTGTCCTTCTCTGACTGACACTGTGCTTCTTGGTTTTGTTTCAAAGTTTTCAAGATCTTGAGAGAGAAGGAGAAAACAAGACCCAGTTATTATCAGTGAGGTTTATACCTACCTGGAGCTCAACTTCTGCAATGCTTGTGTAACTCAAGGACACATTCATGTGTTCAGGAGTGTGGTCTCAACAGGTGAATTGCCACACTGTGTGACAAAGTACCTTGTCCAACTTGGTCTAATCATGAAATACCCATCCAGAAAGCACTTCTGCTCTAGCCCTGTGAGTTTCTATTTACAATTCCTAATTGCAAAGCTAGTGGATTATCCCATGCTTTTTTCTAGCAGCACTTTTTGTAATGTACTAGCATCTTAATCTACATGAGGAGGGAAAATAAAACCCATTTTGTGTTGTTTACTTTTTTTTTATAGAAATAAAAAGCAGGTGTGCTCTTCTGTATATACAAGTGATAATTACACATCATCAGGCTCCCACAGAGTGTGTGTTTAAATGATCATAGAAGTATGTTGTCTTTTTAATGAGCCTGTTCTGTCCTAAAGCTGGCTGCAGAAAAGGGATCTGTTGTAATTGACTCAAACTTTAACCCTGCTTTGAAAGGGGATACTTGAGTAGGAAATCATGTGATGGTTTGGGAAAGTCTCCTGTATAAACATAGGTTCCTATCTCCCACAGGTGATTTTTATGGCTATTAATTATCTTTTACTGTTTCTAACATGACTCACAGTCTCTGCTTTCTCATCTTTCAGTGGGATGTGGAAGTATTGCCAGCCTCATCCCTTTAAATAATCCAATTGCAAAACATGACACAATAGATGTACTTTTAAAAATTACTACTTTTTGATCCAGTTCTCATCCTAATGAGAAGACTCATTACCTCTGTCAGAGTACTTTAGGAAATGATTGCTTGAAACACATGCATTTAATATCATAAATACCAGCTGCCCCTTAAAAATCTTTATTCCATAGTGTTGTATGCTGCTTGCCTGAAGCTTATTTTATTTACCTTGCTGCAGACTCTTGTTTCCAGCAATTGTTCCATTTTTCCATCAGCTGAACAACTGCCTGATCCAGAGTTCAATAGGGAGAAAGAGTTCTCCTTGGTCAGAGCAATAATGATTACTACCTCTACAGCCTCAGCTATTTTATGTCAATATATCAATTTTCTCCCCCTCAGTTGAACTTTACACAGTTAATTTTTCTTTCCTTCTCTTCATCTCCTGTATATTGGTCTCCTATGAAGACATTGTCTGCTCAGAGGTGACTGAATTGAATTAGGCAGTGGTAGCACCTCCATGCACTGTCACAGCCACAATAGATGCTACCTGTCAATACACTGGGAAAGTCTTTTAAACTCTGATGTTCTTTTAATTGCCTTCTGACTAAATCTCTGCCCTCGCAGTCTGGGTAGTCCAGGGGGACAAAAAAAAAAAAAGAAAAAAAAAAAAAAGACAGAAAATGCTAAAAAAGTTTTGTTTAGCTTTATTCTGTCCTGAAATACTGAAAAAGCAAACAGTGGCTGGATGTAGTATGACTAACAAGAGTTTGGATTCAGACTTACAAGATCCTCACTGGTCTAATCCCCAAATATGTAGATTTATTTATTTACCACCCAGCTTAAGGGAATTAATCAGCTTTCTTTTTCTTTTCTTTCCTGTGGGTTAGGTGTTTTCTGAGAAGGAAAAGGCCAGCACACAAAATATTTGTGTGGAAAACTGAGCCAGCTGCTCAGACATCACATGAGGATTTGCTTGGGTTAGTGCCCTGAGGTTTTGTGTTGGGAAAAAAAGACCCTCAGATATTCCTATTTATTATGTTAAATAGTAAAGAGTATTGGAATGGTGCAAAACATTCTGATCTTTTAGGATTCAGTCACTAGCAACAAAAGTGTTCACATTTCCCTTTTCTGTCACTTTTCTTGAGATGCTAATACAATGCAGATGATGCAGTTTATCTACAAAAAAGGAGTTTTAAACAAAGCCATAATTATTGGGCAGTATGGAAAATATATGAAGTCTAACTAGTGGTTTCCAGTGCTATGGTAAATCAGGCCTATTTTTTTGTTGAGAACGAAATTTCACTTGTTACAAGATTTCTGAGGAATCAGGGGAGAGGGGGGGGGGGAGGAGAGCAAGAGGAGAGCAGCAGTAGCAAAATGTTTTCATGACAGTTGAAAATGAACTATGTAATACTTTCCTCTGCAATTGGAATAGATTTTGGAAAGTAATAAATTGCTGGTAGCAATTCTTGGTTTAATGACACAATATGTCATGGCATCATTTTGAGTCTAATTTTAGAAGCTCTATCACCTGTCTGTTTCTTCATCAAAACCATGGCAACCACTGATGTGCATAACAAAAAAGTAATAGTACAAGATCCCTTCTGGGATCCACTTTTTTTTTTTTTTTTTATAATTAGCACAACTGCTTTTGATTATATGTGGGGAAAAAATGCACTTGGTCTTTTCCATCTCCACTTTTCACCCTTGAGTGTCAAAATCCACATCCTTCTGTAGCATGTTTATAGTTTAGTTCTACCAAGCAGCTCAGCTTTTCCCAGTGCTGAAGAGATTTTCATCCCATTGTGCTTACTTGTGAATCACTGGTATAAATAAGTAGATAAGGAGACACATCAATGGTCATCAAATCCATTCCTATGGCCCATGACAAGTACAAACGTGCTGTTTTCTTCCTAACAGACACTTTTCCAGCCTATTTTTAAAGACCTCTAGAGACAGACATTTTCTCTAGGCAGTCCCTTCCAGTGTTTGATTCAGGTTTTCAGCAGAGAAATCTTTTAGCAACCCCACCTCTCATTGTTTTTCTTATCTGAAGTTGGGTTTGGTACATAATTGTACAAAATTAATTTTTTTGAGTGTCTCTGTCTGTAACAAAGAGTCAAATTTAAAAAAATGAAAAGAGCAAGACACAGCAAAATGAGGGAAAATAACTCATTAGGGGAGTCTGTCTTCTGTTGTCATCTTTATGGGCCCCTCTTTCCAGAGAGGTAGCATCTCCTGTAAAATATTACGACTCCTCATTCAGATGGGATTCAGTGAGTTATAAAAATGCCTGTCTTGGCTGTGTAGCCCAGGTGATAATCAGAGGAATGAGGTGAACCATCAGGAATGTTTCTTCTTGCTGAAAACAGTTGTTTTGCCCCCAGATTTTTTTTCATCCAATTTTCCCCCTACAGAGAGTGTGTATGTATTAAAATTATTAATGGCAATCTAAAACGTGTCAGATATAAATTATTAAAAAACCCAAGAAACACACCCTGAAAATAGTATAATTTTTTTATATTCTTCTTTGTTATTATTCTGAAAATCTGGCCACTCCTCAAAATCCTCTTTGCCCTGAGCAGGCATTTACACCAAGAGAACAGAAGCACTCTGTTCTCCTGGTTACTGTTACCTAGTATAGCTTTATAACATAACATGACATAATCCAATAAAAAATAATGTTGCTTGTCAAAAGAGTATCAAATAAGATTGCTAAGATCAGGTGTTTGGCACACATTTAAGATTGCTAATATGCACTTAGGAACAGTCTGACTATTTAACAGATGGTATATTTGCTAACTTCAGCCTTTCTGCAGAGATCTATAAATAAATTATCACCTAGTTCCTACATAATTCCTTCCATCCTTTGTCTGTATTTATCTCACTTTGTGAACAACGAGTTCCCTCACACTGCATTCCTTTCAGCTGTGACTTTTAACAGCAGCAACAAAAAAGCAACTTTTCTCCAGCACTGTGCATGTTGTCAAATTACTGTAGGTATAGCTCAGTTCATCAGTTGGATGTGACAATGAGGTCAGGTAGGCTGAGCAAAACGTGCAGGTGAACAAGGGGTTCTTCCCAGGGAAGGGTGGAAGTACCTGGGACTCAGCTCTGTGTGGCAAGAAGCCATCATCTTCAGCTGGGAGCATTTGCAAAGCTAAGCAAGAAAGGTTTGTGCTCAGAGCAAGCAAAACAGGGTGTTTTGGGGGAGCTGAATGAGATGTCAGGGCTTTCTCTGGGGGAACTGGGAATACTGGAGGTGAAGGAGGCTTGCAGCTCCTCACCAGGTATGGAGGGAGGAGGGGGAAGAAGGGATGGGCCAGAGTGTTGCAGCTGATGTAACTCAATCATGTACTGGGATGGAGGGGATTATTCTGATTTATGCCACAAAGGGCATGGTCCTGCAGGTCTTCAGTGTAGGCAGTTGATTAAAATGAAAAGAAGAGGGGAAGAAAAGTGTTGTGGGATGAGGGTGATGTAACTGTGGTGAGCAGAGTTGCCACTGAGGGGAGGGAAGCCAAACCCCATGGGGAGGGGAGGTGTTTACTTGAAGTGATGGGGACAGCTGTAACTGCTATACAGAAATACTATCTGTAAGGACTTGTGGTAACAGGCTAACCAGGGGGTTCAGTAACACAGTATTTTTCCTTTAGTGTTTTAGAGCTCAGCACTGACATAATTGCTGGTTGTGTCATGAATATGCACCTTCTAATTTCATCACCTTTTAAGTATCTATTAAGGGGGCTAAGGTGTGGCTTTCACAACCAAATGCATGAAGGCATGGTCAGTTCTCCTTGGATTACTGAACTGCTTCTTAAGGATGCCTGGTAGGAAAAAAACCCCTCACCACAAGTAGCAACTCATTCATTTCAGCCTCTCAATTACAAGTTTGAGATTCCTTGAGCTGCTCAGGGCTAGGTGTAGCCCTTCCAACCCAGTCCACGTTAAGAACAAGCACAGGACATTTCTGTATTACCAAATGGCAAACAAGAAAAGTAGGCAATCTTAATATATGAAATTGTTACAGACAATTAAAGTCCAATATATCACCTTGCATAATTACTAACAGCTAATCTGAATTAATATAATTTCATGCTTTCCTGAACTTTTGATTTTTTGTAAATGTTTTTAATAACATAATCCCAGATATTACAGTTGTAATTACTTGTCATTGAGATGTGCAATAAGTGTGAAGGCATAAGTAGTAGTAGCACTTTACAAATGAGCTGTGTTCCTGGGGACAAATCAATAAAACTTTTCACATTTCCATGTGGCTGTGTCAAATTGTGATATATCACATCTGTTCCAGTTTCTCCTGTTTCTTTTAATGGCTATGATATATTGGAACATGGTTGGTGTTACTGGATTGATGTATCACAACAGAAATTCTCTTGCAGGGAAACAGGATAAAAATTACAACTCCAGGAGTTTTTTTTAAAAAAAGCTGATGGCTATGATTTGCTCTAAGCATTTGTAACACCTGTGTTATGAGCTGCCAATTAATTACCTTCACTTGTCTGACTCTAATGAATGAGGGGGCTCATTGCTAAGTGTGGATCTGAATTCAGTGCCTGATGTGGAGAAATCAGGTCTGTTATAATTGCAGATAGAAAAACTGGAATTTATGGGATCTTTTCAGTTATCTCATTCTGAGAGGTCACATACTTCAGGGTTTTTTGTTGTCTTTTTCTTTCTTTTCCATACAGGAACTCCCAAACTTTTGTTGGTTTAAAATGTTCTTAGCTCTACAGACTGTTGCCAAAAGTTTGTGGCAGACCACAAATCCATACAAACCACTCCAGAAGACTTACTGCACATCCAGCCATGGCTCTTCCCTCAGGATTGTTTTACTGAATTGCCTTGGAAAGGACACTTGTACCAACCTCTTGCAGCTTGGTTACCTGTAGGGTGTGTTCTGCAGTATCTCTTTTTCCAAATATTTCCCAAAGAAAAATCTAATCTCATTTCCTATAACTTTCTCTGGAAAGTAAACTCTTCTTTAGTTTTTGGAACTGCAGTAAACTTGCAAAACAAACCCTCTGACAGTTCCTTTGTCTTGAGAATAGTGTCAATACATTAATCTTTTCCCTTTACCATCTCATCTCAATTTTTTTAAATGTTCTAATTGATTTTCTATGAATTCAATTCTGAGATTAAGAGTGGTGTTATCTCTAATTAAGGTCTCTGAAAGCTGCTTAGCATTTCCCATTTCCTGATTTTTAAATATTTACTTTTTCCACTAAACACCTCCTGAGCTCTTCTGCTCCTTCCCTGTTTGAAGCACATGTGAGTCTCTGCTTTGTCACTGTTGTAAAATCACAGGGGCTGTGGTGAAGCTGCTTAAGCCAGGATGAGCCTGGGCAATATCTGAGTGTCTCCTTTCACTGGTGAAAAATCAGCTGTAATTCTCACTTTTGTTCTAGCTCCTCTTGAAGGTCACCAGGAGAGCCCTGCTGCTGCTCTGGCCCCCAAGCCCTGCCCTGATGGAGCAGTCTGGCAACCTGAGAGGGAAAAGCACAATCACTGGGTCTTGTCCTTCTCCAAAGCTGCATAATCAACCAAGGACCTTCATCAGTGCTGCTTTATTTAGTTAAATTGCTTTGAGGCTTCTAAGGGGAGAGGAACTGTAATTTACACATTAGGATGCACATGGGCCCCGGGTCTTCAATTCAGCTTAAATGGTATGAATAGCCAATCCAGGCACTAATTTTCAAGGTGGGGAACAATAATTTCTGCCACAGCCTGATTGTCTTTTTCAATTAAAGAGTGAAAATGCCCTTTAGAAAGTAATATCAAGCTTCTCTAGAGGAAAAAATGGAAGGTCACAATTAAATTGAGCAGGGAGAGTGACAGGGGGGGGTGAATCCTTAGCTGCCTTGAGTTTTTATTTTTGTGCACCAAGAAACCAAATGCAAAGAAACATCTGCCATGAAGCTGTAGTGCTGGTCTACATCTGTTTTTTTGTTGTTTTTTTCCCCTTTTATAACATTAGCAGCATAAAATATTAAAGCTGTCTTCTGAACCAAACAGGGGACTCACACCAGGCAGTAAGTGCTGATGCAGCCTTAGGGCTCTTGCTCTGAATCCCATCTGCAGGCCAGAGGCATATTGGAGGATCTGACCCTCTCAAAGGGAGGGGGGACCTAGGAAATATATTTTTAATATTTTATATTCTCCAACAGTTTTCTCCCTTGTCACAGCAGAGTTCATTTGTCACCTGTCATCACAGAACCCGTCACTTTGCCGTCTGCATCAGTTTTCTCCAGATTGGAGTGCTCTTAAAACCAGATTTTTTTTTTTTTTCTCCTGGGCTAGATTTATCCCTGCCAGAGCTACTCCAGCTTGGATGACTTACACCAGAGATGGCCCTGGCCTCCTGTGTCAAACTGCCTCTTGGCAGGGCTGTGAAGTCCTATCCCAAACTGATTTCTCTCATTTATATCTGCCCAGAGAGCTGGCTTCCCAGGGTGTGATGTGTTGGGAATTTGCCTCTTCTCTGGGACATTGATTTTGTCAGCAGCATGGAGCATCCTCCATGTTCTGCAGGGAATTTCTGTGTCCTGCTGGGCACCTCCTGTTGAACACCCCACAGTCCCACTTCAGGCTATTAATTTCTTTTTAGAAAGCTTCTACCAGCAATATAATAATCTGTGTATTATTAATCCATGCATTTAAAAATTGGCAAGGAAGGGAGGGCACTCATGCACCCCTCAAAGTGTGCAGCAAGTGTGTTCATGCATATTTCATCCCTTTCCAAAATTCCTGCCCAGCCCTTTGGAGATCTTGATCCAGCACAGAATTACTTCTTAAAGAACTTTGGGCTATGCCCAGACACCACTCTTTTATCTTGCTCATTCTTCTGCAAAGCCAGCAAAGATTTCCTTCCAATGGGATTTTCAAGATTTACCTGAGTGATGGATGTGAAGGATTTTTGAATGGGAATCTTCTAAGAGGGATTTTGGGTGGGTTGTATGTTGTTAGTTGTTCTTTCAGTAGCACTTAGAAAGGAAGATTTATAGTTTGGTAAGTTCCCTGTGCAAGGTGGGGAAAAACTATGCCTGTGGCCTTATTCCTTCTCTCTGTGGAAAGTTCTACTGACACAGACTCTTCCTCCTTTTTGAACACCAGCTACAGAATTAGAGAAGTTTACCTTGTACTTTAAAAGCTTTGTGTTGGACTGAATCAACCTTCACTGTAAAATAAACAATTAAGTTCATTATTTAAAAGCCAGTCATTTATTCCAAAAAACTTAATTCAGGTTTGCTTTTTCCCTTGCAGGCCTCCACGTGTAACTTTTTTTGGTCATAGCAAAGAATGAAGTTGCTCATGTGCACTTTATGGATATTTCATTCTGTAATTTATTGGATGCTATGTCATATTGTCTGCAGTGAAAGCAGAGCAGATAAAAAGAATATCACCCAGGCTGCAAATATAGGTTGGTTTTATCCTTAAAAAATATTAAAGTTTATCAATCAGAATCTAGTAGCTCTGGAACCTGTAGATGCTTTGTAAGCTACCATATCTCAGTCACATATATTGCTTTTCCAATACAGCTTGTAATGGGCTGATTTAGAATAAAGAGCTTCATAGGAACTATAATAGTAAGTAATATATAACTAAAAGATAATCTTCAGATATTTATGCATTCTTTATTAATACTTTATCTGACCAGCTCCCTGCCTGCATGGCTTCTTACAGCATCTCTGTAATGTATGCCTCCATTTCAGAGATAAAAAATTGCTGTACAAGAGGAGCAAAATTTGCCTCCTTTTTGAATAAAAGTTTAAGCAACTAAGCTAATGGAATAAACCAGCTTTAACGAAGTGTCCTGGTACAGCAGAGCCTTGAACACAGTGGTTAGATACTCTGAGAGAGATGTTTAAAATCACTTGAGGGAGAAAAAATAAATGCATCTTGGGTTTCTTATGCTGCTTTGTTTGCTGCAACATCAAATAAAGGAGGAATGGTGCTTCATCAGCTCCAGATCATGGGTTTAACAAGAGAGAGGAGATCATGACTGCACTTGGTATCCTTGGACATTAGATGGACTCAGACCTTTAGGGAATGATGGAGAAAGGAAAACCCTTTTGTTATGTAGACATACCCATATCTTCTGGCTTTCAGCTTTCAAGCTGTCCTCTCTGTCTTAGGGAATGTCTGAGTATTTCCATAATCTATTCTTGTAGTTCCTGAGCTTTAAAACAGAAATGTTGTTATCACCCTGCCTTGTCCTGTCAGCCAGAGGGTGCAGCCCTTGGAGGCTTCCTGCTTCATTGCTGCTGAAGGGAGCCTGATGGCTCCTGCTTGGTTGTGCACTCCTTGCCTGGGTGTGCACAGACTCCTGCCAAGAAATAAATACTGGGAAGCACAACAGAGATACAGAAGGATGAGCTGAAGGTAGTGAGGTCTTGCAGCATTTTGGATGTTTGGGCTGTTCCCTGCAAATACTCTGCTCAAGGTAGCCTGGAAGGAAACACAGTGGCCCCAGCAGTGTATGGACCCCTTACAGCAACACACATCAAGTTCTCACCATGTCTTTCCTAATTTTGTGTGGAAGTATTGTGAAGAAATGTAAAAAAAAAAAAAAAAAAAAAAAAATTCTTGAACCTGCTGGGTCTGCTCCATGGAGAGTGTCCATTAAGCAGAGACCTTGATGTAGGCTCCCACCATGGGGAGCTGCTGCAGAGTGTTGGAGCATTGGCACAAGGTGTCCATAGCAATCAGAGCTGATAAATGAAAGTTCAGTTTCTTTTTACTCCAGGCAGAGTTTTGACAAACTTGGGCTTTATTCCCAAGTAATAACCTGAATTCTTGATACATTTCTTTAACTCATTCTATTCAGAAGTTTGCTCTGAAAGGTAGGAACTGCTGCTGTAGCTATAATGGGTTCTTTAACTGTGGTTACAAGTCCAAAAGTCCAATTTTGAGCTTGAAGACTCTTTAGTTATGTCAGGGGGGGTGACAGGGATGTTTCCATCCTCCAGACAGCAGGATCAGTCTGCAAGGGAACGGTGCCACTGCACGTTGCATTTTTTTTCTCACCTGCTGATGGGAAGCAGCAGATGGTGAGGTGTTGCCACAGTTGTCAGAGTGGCTGAGCAGAGGCTTTCAAGGACACTGGTGTAGATCTGATTCTCCACAGACCTCCAAGAGGAGATAGGTTTCTCCATTATACATAAGGAAGCTCTTTTAAAACAGGGAGCTAGGCTGGATGTGTTTGTAGGTTATAAATGATAAAAAGAGAGGCAAGCTATGACTTCACCTGAAATGTCCCTGCTTTTCAGGTGAATGTAGTAAATGTAGGAATAACTAAAGGGATGGATCTTTGACCTGCTTCTACCTCTGGAAAGCTGAGCTCTTCCCCCTCTTTCCTCTTCAGTTATCAGCTGCCCACCTCTGAGTGCCTAATGAGGGCTAAATTGAGAAACATATGACTCCTTTTGAAAAAAAAAAGAAAAAAAAAGAGTTGCAGTGTTCATTCTTTCAATGCAGTCTGCTAGACAGGCTGATCAGTATGCCAGCCCTTGTGTGCTGTGATGAATTAACAATCAGTTAAAAGACCCAGAGAGCTTTACTCAAGGTGGTAGTTACAACAGCTAGCACAACTTTTAATCAAATACAATTGTTACAGGGGGATTTCTGGACACACACAGGACCACAGTCCAAGCAGTCCAGAAGCCCATGTGCCATTTAGCCTAAAATTCATGCACGTCCAGCCTTTGTGAATTCAGACTATCTGATCTGGGTGTATTGATTTTCCCATTTTCTGTCTCAAAGCATATACCCCAAGTAAAAAGGGTTATGACAATTTGAGGCAGGCTGGATTGCTTTGTGATGTTTGTGTAATTTGTGTGCAGTCAGAGGTAAATAACATGCTGAAGTAATCAAATGAAAAGTGGGCTTTCATGCTAGCTGAGCATCTCCCAGACACTCACTCTGCCAGGGCTTTGCAAGTGCTCAGCCTGTCATGATCCAGCAAAGACTAAACAGATGTAATTGCTTTTAATGTGTTACCCCTGAAACAGTTAAATGCCAAGGAGGGACTATTACTTTATAAGGAATTATTGCCTCTAATTTGTTATTTCAGCAAAACTGTGCTGTGTTTTCTTCTCTCTATCTGACAAAACTCACGTGAGAGCACTTGGGAGCTGCAGATTTTATTCCAAGTGCTCCAGCACTATCACTCTGCTCCATGCTGCTCTGAGCACCAAGCTCCTCACTGCCCAAGTGGAGGTGGTATGGGTGTATGTAGTGAAATGCTACTGAGAGTAAGCACCAAGCAAAAACCCTTCTATGATTTTCTCTTTGAAAAATGGCTTTGAGACCCCTTTGAGAATACTGTTGCAGCCCAAAATGCTAAAATCCTTCCTTGGTCTGTAAGATGGGGGGCAAACAAATCCATGGTCGAATGTCCTCACTGTGTGCCCTTCTCTGTGCTTCAGGACAAAAATGACCAATCCTATTCATCAATTTAAATTGTTGCTATTTTTTCCTCAAAATTCGTAATTAATAACAGGGCTCTTAGATCTGAGAAAGCTGCAATCACCAGGTGTCTGTCACCAATGGTGGAACAATCTGACTGAGAATCTCATTTCAAATCCCCAGACAAAAAGATGTTTTCTGTTAGTACTGAATTTGCTGGGTTTTACACCCTGAGTAGTTATGAATTAGGTTCACTTAGAATAAAGATTCTTTTTCATGCTGAAGAACTTTGTTTTTCTAGTTTGTTTAGCTGCATTTCATGTTTCTCCTACATATCCTCCTAATGTCTCCTTTATAGACATGTATGAACACTAAAAGGATTAGTAACAGACCTGGACAGACTGTTTTACTGCAGATAGTTCTGGGGATGTCCCTCAAGACCAGTTGTTTATGTACAGTTACTTTTACTCAAAACTGATGAAATAATTAAAACAAATTCCCTTGTGCCTGGAATAGAGTTCTGGCTGAAGCCATATTGAAGAAGTTCTCCATATCAGATTTTTTTCCTTCACTTTTTAAAGGCACAAAATGCAATTTAGTTGCTCTTCATTAATAAAAATAGATTTTTGCAGAGCACCTCATTGAGATACATATGAAGGTATTGTGGCAGCACAGAAGGAACTCCAGTTTTATTGACCAAAAAACTTCTTCAAAGTTGGGTTTTTGGTTTTTTTGTGAGTTTTGAACCTGACTGTGATCCTCCTCTCCCTGGCTCAGGAGCTGCTGTGTTTGTGCTGTCCCTGGGAGGTGGCTGTGCTGGTGGCAGATCTGGACCAGCAGCATCATCAGAGGTGTCTCCTCTGCTCTGCACACAGCAAAACCTGTGGCACCTGGGAGGCTTCTGCACGAGCATCTTCAGTTGGGTTTGGGAACAGAGTTTTGTAAAAACTGAAGGAAAACCTTCTGTGTCCCCTTCATCTCTTCCTTCAAGCTGAGCACCTGGTGTAGTCAGCAAAGATGAGCTCCCCACGGAGTTGTCTCTGACCTTCCCTTTGTGCAGAGCTGAAGCATGACCTGGGCTGGATGTCAGTGCTGAATTTAGAGCTGGGCAGAGGGGAAAGCACCACATGGGGCTGGGATTGGGGAGCAGAGCTCAAGGCTCAAACCTGCACGAGGACCCCTGCTCCTGGGGTGGGCTCTGGCTGCACAAGCTGACCCTGCTGCTTTTTAACCAGGCTGAAGATCCAGACCAACAGCTGCAGCTCTCACAGAACACACATTAGCTTTTCAAAAAGTGCTGTGAGAGAGGCAGAGGATTTATTGGAAGCTTTCTGCTATCTTCATGACAAAACAAACTTCCAGTGGGAAGTAGGAGCAGCAGAGGATTCCCATCCTGTGTACCCAGTGCTGTGTGGATGTGCTCTTACTCTGCTCTCTCTGTTACTGCCTCATTTTCAGCCTGTACCTTTAATAATCTAAGCCACTTCCTTCTGAACAATACTTCTCCCACAGCTTTCATTTGACAGCTCTGTTTTTAATAGAGGATAAGCATGGGACTCCAGCTGAATCTGAAGGCATATTTCTAATCTCATCCTGCATTTATTTTGCTACTTGGGGAGCTCACTATCTGCAACAGAGGAAAAAATATTTTTCATATATGAAGTTGAGTTGTAAAATAGGTTTCCAGAGGTATCATTAATTGAGACTCAGAGTTGGTTACCTTGTATTAAAAATATTTATAAAGCCTCTTACTTAGAGAATAGTCCTGATTCAATTATTTATCTCACTGATTGAAATAATATGCCAGGCAGTCCAGTTCAGGGAGGAGCCCCATTTTGTTAGGTATTGAATGAAAATGTCACAATATCAACATGCTTGCCTGCCTGGGTTCTAAGCTGCATCCTGAAGTATTAGTTGAAACAAAAGAAGTAAATTGGATGGCAACAGGAAAATAAGAAATAAGAAAATGTTAACTGTGAAATAACTGTTTCAGGGTAATTTGTTCCACAATTCTCATCAGGTCATTATAGCATTTTCCATCTACTGTGGTTTTTGTTCTATTGTAAGACAAGTGAAAACTCATATTTTCACAGTGATGCTGCTTAGTTGAAGCATTTTCCTGTATGTTTGTGTTTGCTGATGTCAGTGACAACCTACAATTTGTCTGTCCTCTCTCTTTTATGTGGGAAAGGATGTAAATGTCTCTCACTGCTAAAGAAAAAGCAGTGTGCTTGCTGCATATGAGATCTGTCTGCCATTAGCTGCTTGCTGTTAAGAGAATTAAAGCAGGATGGGAGTTGTGGGTTGGTCTGCTGTGGGCAAATGAGACCTGATTTTGTTGTGACCTGCTGCCCACAGGAACTTGGGGAAGTGTCCTGAGGGGGTTATGAAGCTTGAGTAAAGGATCTGCTTCATATTTATCCTATTTTGATCATCATGTGTTGGCATCAGATGAGCTGTTTGGGAGTTCAGTGCTTCAGAGGGAACACTTCCCCAGCACTGAGTATTGAAGAAGTGGTTTTTAGCAGCTGGAAATATTTTAACCAATGGACAGGGCCCGTTTTCTTGGAAAAAAAAAAAAAAAGTCCTCTAGCTCTTAAGTGGCATCAGCTGTATGGCACTGCCCAGAAATCCCATGTGAGTTCTTTGGGGTTTGTGTGTCTGAGTGCAGGCTTCTGCCCTGCATCAGGAGGGAGAATGGGCAGGGGGCTCTGCAGGGCCACCTGCCTCTGCTGGGGGGTGCACACCCTGGTTTATATCTTTAGTAAACTCAGTTTCATCAAGAAAACTGCATTGTAGTGAATCCTTTCTCTTCCCTATCAGGATGAACTTCCAAGAGAGCACATTTCCAACAAGAGCTTCAAGAGGAGACACTTCTCAGCCAACCAGCATCTTTCATCCCCCTGAGGACCATCAGGATGCAGAGAGAAGCTTGGACCAGCATCCTGAGAAAGGACTTCTCTTTCTCCCTTACTGGTGAGGCTTTCCTCATAAACTTCCTTTCCTTTATCCCACTCTTTCAGCTTTCTCCACACCCTTCCCCTTGCAAAGTTAAGACAGCTTTCCAGAGCTGAATTTGATCTTCCTCGTGGTTATGAAATGGTGTCAGGTAAAAGGGAACATAGAAAACCCTAGGAAGGCAGTGCAGTTAATACTGTGCAAAGCAACCCTGGCCAGGAGAGCTGTGCACAGCCAAGCTGCTGTGATTCCCTTTGTGCTGGGAGAGCACTGACTGGGAAACCTAAATGCTTCCAGGGATTTAAATCAGGGCTACAATTTTCCCTAAAAAGATGAAATACTGTGATTCACTGAGCAACCAGCCTTCCTTCTTTCAAATGTATTCCTGTTTCCCCTTTTCTCCCCCTGCCCCCCTTTTTTCTGTCCCTTTTTTTTTTTTATTATTTTTTTTTTTTATTATTATTATTTTTATATCCTCTGTGTGCCTTTGAGGGTATTGCTTTTCTCCAGGTCTTTTCCCAACTCCATTTCTCACCTATCCTGGCTCCTTGGGGATTTACAGATTGCATAGACAGTTTTGAGGTGGCCATCATTCTTGTTTCTTTCTAAAATGGGATTCATTCTTTCACTTAAAATTTTTCATCTCCAGGCCTGGGAATCATTTCCCTTGCAGGAAGGCTGCTTGCAGAGAGGTTTCCAAAAAAACCAGGAAAATAATGAATCAAAGTTTTTGTTTCTATTTGACAAGCTCTTGGGAATCAAAAGCTCTTTGAGAAATTAAGGGTAAAACATTATTAAATGAGGTACTAGTGATACAGTGTTTGATCAGCTCCACTGAAAGAGAGGCTGTGAACCATCCTGACCTCTGATGTCTCCTTTGTATAACCCCTGTGACACATGATTTGCTATGAGAAATAGAACAAGGTTAATAATTAATACCTTTGCTGGTGTCTGAAATAGCAATACAAGGTTGGCTTTAGACACATGTTTTATTAATGAGGTTTGAAAACAATTGCTGTCCCCCAGCAACAGACAGCTCAGACCTTTATAGTGAAGAAAAAAGAATAGAGTAATATCTGAGGGTTTTTTTGCTGCTGTTTCCCCCCCCCCCCCAGGGCATGAATGGTACTGGGTCACCACACCTAAACATTGTGAAAAAGATCATGAAGTTGAGAAGAAGTGAAATGGGGAGCAAGCCTAAAATAAAATTTAAATCCTCTCAAGGCAGCTTACGTGCTCTTCCCCATCACACTGAAATACAAAACTTTTCAGAGCATTGCTCATTATTTTGCACACTGGGTAAGGAAAAAGTGTTTCTTACTCTGTTTATGTGAGAAAATGTCAGTGTGGCAATTAGGGATCCACTGTTTTTTTGTTGAATTAGGCTTCATTAGGCTATAGGAAATAGCCCAACTTTTGGCAACATTCCCCATCCTCAATTGTAACTACTTGTAATATAGAAAAGACAGCATTGTCCTAAAAAGTGAAAACACTTTATTAACTGGAAATAATTGCACTCATCTTTCTTGACCTTTCAGTTTTCTCAAAGTTATTCTTGTTTCTGAGGGCTAGCAGCCATCAGATGTCTGGTTTTGCTATTAATATTTACTAGGAACAATGGTTTGAAGAATAAGCACTGCTGAAATAAACCAAACCTTCTGAGAAGAATCACTGATGATATTTTATATTATATTATCCAATAAATTGCAATTCATGTACAGAATTAATCACAAAATAATGCTCTAATAAATACGAACTTCCCAACTTACATGCAAATTGAAGCTTTGCCTTCCTGCTCAGAATTGTTCCAAATGAATTTGTGGCCAAACACTGGTATGTTCCAATATCCTGTTTTTTATGTGGGTTATTGATTGCCAAGCTGCCTCCAACCAACCTGTAGTGATAACTCATGGTAAGATCAATATCTCTGCCATTTTGCTTCCACCTTTGAGGGGAAAAAAATCAAATTATGCTTATAATTTACAGAGCCTATTCATATTTATCTTAAATAGTGTGCTGTAGCATAGCTGTAATGATAAAAATGAAGTTAAATATCACAAAATTATATCATTTTTCACACAAGACTGCTTCTTATATTAATCTTAATGATATCAATAATTCTGTTCTTTGAAAAATCTTTACTGCTTTTATGCTAGTCACCAGTATTCATCCAAGTGTCCAAAAATATTAATTATTTAGCTTACTCATACAACCCAAGTTATCCCTCCAGCTGGGAGCATGGTGTACACTTTGACTGCAGCCACCTTGGTTTTTATAATATAATTGGTACCTCATGTCACAAATTTGGTTACAAAAAGGATTTGGAGATATAAATCAGGAAGGATTACACTTCAGAGAACAGAGAAAAGCAGACAGAGAAGGCTTCAAACCTTTCAAGTGGGCACTTTTTTTAAAAGATGAGGAATAGTTGATTAAAATAAGGTATCAGTTGAATTCTGTGAACGAATTCAGGTAACATTAAATCATTTATTTGAGTCTGCCAGTCATTGCCTTTCATTAATGCATCAACATTAGGAAATTTAGAGCCAGCAGTGGGGAATCAGTAATTCTTCCTACCAGCTGCAGTTGATTTTTGGCTTTCCATACCTCTGATCTCTTCCTTTGCTATCTTTTGTTTTAGTTGGCCTAGGCTTTTGCTGGTGTTTGAGGGTATTTTTGTTATTTTACCCAAAGTTGGACAGAATCTTAGCCCACCCACGAGCTTTTTCTACCAAGAGTCTGCATCAGTGTTAGGATTTTGCCATATTTCAGGATTTACATACAGTACATGCTGTCTAAACCTTTCAGTTTTCTAATATAGGATATTCTTGTATTTAGTTTGCCAGTTCCCTTTAATTTCAGAATCAATCACTGAAATAACTGCTGTCATCATTACATGGCTCCCAATTAAGCTCTGTAATTGTTTTTCAAAACAAATGCAAAGTTGTTGGCTTAGTTGCTGCAAATGAATTCTTCACAGTATCCCCATAATCATTCTAATCACCATGGTACAATGATTATTAAACTTTGCATATAGATCGGGGGTTCATCTCCTGGTGTGGGCTTTCTCCTAATTAATATGTTTACATCACTGAAGGAAGCAAATTAATGAATTCGTGTGATAGACTATGATTTAATGACTTTATGTATTCTGCAGTATACTGCCTAATACACAGGAATATTTTAAGAATTATTTTTAAAACACAGAGACCACCTACATATTTTGTCAAACTTCTGCACGCAGCCATGGGAAGATGCTTTTCATCACTTCTAGGAAATGCATCCTGGACCAATTGTTTCAGAATCTAAGCTTTTAAAAAAATATGCTGCATTCTGGTGTTGAATTAATAAGTTCCTTGGAATGTAAGACTTCTCAAATCCTACTGATAAGTCCAAACTTACAGAAAAGAAACTGTGTGTTTTATGAGTTCAAAGAAAAAAATACTGTGTTCCGTTCGCTTCAGAATCCAACTTTTTTTTAGAATCTAGCACCAGGTATAGAATGTTCCAAATAAATTCTTCATCAAGGTAAAAACTTTCAGCATATATATATGTGGGTCCTCTCTCCCTTACCACAGAATCCCAGACTGGCTTGGGCTGGAAGAACCTCAAAGCTCATTTAGTTCCAACCCCCTGCCATGGTCAGGGACACCTCCCACAGCCCAGGGTGCTCCCAGCCCCATCCAACCTTCACCACTGCCAGGGATGGGGCAGCCACAGCTTCTGGGGGCAACCTGGGCAATCAGGGGCTCAGTAGCATCACAGCAAGGAATTTCCTCCTAATGTCTGATCTAAATCTCCCCTCTTCTAATTTTAAGCCATTACCCACTGTCCTACCCAGTGTCCTTCCCCAGCTTTCTTGTTGACCCCTTCCCATCTTGATTTAAAGATCTCAAGCCAGGGGTTGTCTATTGTTTCTTGTCTCAGATTGTTGCCAATTTGTCCTAAAATTCTAATACACCACTATTCTTCCAAGCCCTTGGGTTATGTTAAATCTTTGGTGCTGGCACTAGTTTGAACTTCCTTCTGAAGTACACTGCAGGGAAGTCACTGGTGTGAGGATCAGCTTGTAATATATGATGACTTCCTCTTGTTTATACTGCTTAATCAATACTTGTGACTCACTGCTCAAATAGTCTTCCTCTCTGAGCAAATAAAATGTGAAGGAGTAGAATTTATTAATGAACATGAGTATTTGATCATGTGTAGTTACAGAGCAACTCCAAATTATACAACGTGTTTTCAGGGTACTGTCTTATAAAAGAATTGTGGAAAAAATAATATGGATTTCTAGAATGTTTTCACACTGAAAAAACAGAGTGATCTAAATAAAAATCTTTGAAGAAGACAAACACATAAAACATAAATGGTGAAATATTAGAGATTTTTGAAGAATACAAATATTCTTAGGACTTACTGGAGACATGTCAGGAGGTTTCATTGTGCACAAGCAACTGTTAAACTTTTTTAAGGTTTCTCTGCTGTTTAGGCTTCCCTTATCCCCTCTGAGTAGAATTTATTCTGGGCTATGTATTTACTGGTACCACTCTCCTGACACCTCTCCCTGCACCCTGAGTCATAGGGTATGGAAAAATTTAACTTTTGACACAAGATTATGATTTGTGAGAAGTGGATAATTAACCAGGAAGTTTCACAGAATCACATCCATAAGGGTACCATACAGTGCTATGTAATGTCTCAGTAGCTCTAATTGAATGTGTTCCATTTTTATGAAAAATGATCTGCAAAAGACTATTTTCCTATAGAAACTATTTAGAAAAAGGAAGATGAAAAGTGACTTCTTTTGGGGAATGAATTGTGAAGGTGTATGCATTCCAGTGAAACTACCAGTGTGTGAATGTTGATGCAATTAAGGAATTAGTAAAAGATTCCACTTAAGCAAAGTGCATTTATCTTTGATAAATTCATGAGATATTTCAATTATCTTTTACTTGCTTTAAAAAAAAATACTTTTAGGACAATCAGAATTTCCTGGAATGCTTTCTCCACCTCTACAAATAAAAATGTCAATGCATTACAAAGCATGTATGACTGTGTTATGATTTTGTGCCAAAGCTGTTATAAATAGAAGCTCTTACTTGTAGATACCTTTCCCTAATTCAGATGATTTTCTATCTGGATAGATGCATACATAATTCCACGAATTATCTTTTCAGTCTGCTGCTGTTATAAAAATAGATATTTTTTAAGTCTTTCTTGTATTGTATGTTTCTTATATTATTAGCATTCAGATGGAAATGTCCTGCCAAGTCATCTGAGACTTGCCTGTAATTGCAAAAAAAACCTTACAAACCCCCCTGGTATACAGGATTGCCACAGAGGCAGAAAATAGCAAGTTTAAAAACTATTGACTGTGGACAAGCCAACAGAGGTTGAAAGCATTTCTAATTCTACCCCACTTTTGCAGCAGAATCTGAAATGAGTCAGGGGACAGCATTTTTGTGAACAAGTACACTACAGCAGGGTTGTCATTTGCTTTTCAAGGGTATGAACAAGAGAAATATGTTGCAGGGGTTACTGGGAATCATTCCACAATTTTATGCAATGATTATAAACACATTTTATGTCATTTGCAATCATCGAAGACTTTGTGCTTCTGTTCCCCTCAATTTATTTGTCTGTTACAGTTATCTTCTGTGGTACTTTGATTTGGATTGAATTTGAATCTCTTTATCTTGCTTTACTGCCTCACTTTAAGTTATGCTGAAATATTCAGATAGTTTTATAATGAACAGTGCTTATGCTGTCCTTGAATTTGTTATTTATTTGTGAGAGTCACAGCTCACTGTGAAGATTACTGGGGGGGAAAACAAACTCCTCAGTTTCAAACTTGTATGAAAATGCTACAATAGGTGAGTACACTGGATGCAGGATGTAAGTTCAGAAAAAGTGTGATGGCTTAGAGCTAAGCACCTGAGACCAAAGAGGAAATGTCAAAACACTTGCTTGGCAAGCTCCAGGTGACTCCTTTCTGATTTAGTTTGGTTTTTTTTCAGTGTGGAGGAAGTCTGACTGTTCTAGGCTGAATTACTTAATGGAAGGAGACTGCAGAACTGTGCTTGCTCCTGGATAGACATCAAGCAGAAAAAAAGAGATAAAATTCATTATTTCAGTTAGTGTATGATTATCCCTCAATCAACTATAACAGAAATGCTTAAGTGTAGACAAATTATGTGTATTTTGAAAGGTTATGTTTATTTACTGCCAACATCACACAGGAAAACAGTTGAAATAGTTCCCCTCATTATAAAGAATTTTGTATTTAAAAAAGGCAGAATAGTTAAAATGGTATTTATCAAGATACAGATTTCCTAACACATGCTGATTTTAGAGATATTTCCATCCTTATTTGTGTTTCCATTGTAATTAGATCTGTGTTCTCTGCACTTCCAACAGTGTCCAACAGGAAATCAGTCTCTGATTTTTTATCCCTTATCTCATAGCCTGCCTCAGTTCTGTACCTTTCTTGCATTGTGCTTGTTGGACACACAGGCTTTTGAGACAAAGTTTGAAAAAGTTATTGCTATCTTTGAGTCTATAAAATACATAAATACATAATAAAACTTTTAGGAAACTTTTCTTTAAAGAGAATGTATGAATCAGCATGTTTGTTTGTTTATTTATGTAAAAGGGGCTAAATACAAAACTATCCTGTAAATAACTTCATTCCTTTTTGCAGTGAATCTGTATTTCTGAATTAAAGAAAAACCTTCCGGTGATACTTGCAGTTCTTTTCCATCACTCAGCAAAGAATGTGATGAAAATTTCATACTGTGCTTAATTTATCTACAATTTTTGGAACTTTAAATATATGAGCTCAATCCTACTGTGATAAAACTGGCATCAGCTCTAAGTGAAATCACAGAAAAGTTCTGAAGACTCCCCAGACCTTTCAAGTGATGGTGATAAACTCCCAAGTTGTAATGGCAGCAGTGAGAACTTCAGGTTGACCTAGGGGGGTCAGGATCTATCTCCAGATGTTGATCTGGACTTAATGGACTGACCAAGGCTTTGCAAAACATCCTTACAGTGCAAAGAGAAAATATGAATATCAGGTACCTGCTGGGAGGACACTTCATAGCTCTCCTACCTAACAAAACCTGCTGCCTGCTCTTTGGGCATGTCAGGAGCCCAGAGCTGGGATTAAAGAGTCAGGAATGTCTACAGGTCTCAGAAGAAGCTGCCTGTGTTAGATGGTGAGGCAGAAGGATGGAGGAACTGGATAGACTTGAAATTCATGGCATGAACCAGAGATGTTCATGTTAAAAACAGGAATAACAAATGGGTGAGGATTTCTAATTCTTAGGAAGAGAAGTTAGGCTGTGAAAAGGAGATAAAGTGTTCCTTTTCTGGCACAGTATTTGCAAACAAATTAATACATGAAGTACAAAAGCCAAGTCAATAACTAATAGTGGTACTTTACAGAGAAAACTGTGGTGTGACCAATTAAAAGCTATTGAATAAATACTGTGTAAATGCTCAGTAGGACACAATTTTCTTTCATCTCTTGCATGAAAGACTTTTTTTTTTTTTTTAAGTTTCCTGTTCCCAGGCCATTATTTTTAGCACTTTTCCAAAGAAGGCACACTACCATTTTTTTTTCTAGATTTTCATCTTTCCCTGTTATTTAACTCATGTTCCCATATCCTTTGTGCAACAAGCCACGTCTTAAATGATGTGTCCATAGTTCCTGAATAAGCAAACAATCCTGAGTACTGAGGTTTTATTAAGTGAGTCTACAGAGTATTGTAAGCTACAGAGCAGAGCTCTGCCTTGCTGTTTCTCTAAATTAACACTATAAATATATACGTATGAAATGTTAGAATTAGAAATGGGTATGGATGCTGCTCTTTTTACTTTCCAAGGATTTATTGATGCACAGAAAGTTTTGCCAAATACACATGCACACCATTTCCTTTTTTCCTTTTTTTTCACAGCTGTTCTGTGGATTCAGAAGTGATTTTTATGTTTTAAGATACTTTGGGGACAATTTTCAATGATGAGCTTTCTTTCCTGTGTTAATTTTCTTAACAGTATGGTAGTAAACATCTTTTTTTCTCCATTCCCCAACTTTCCCATACCCGTGAATACTCTTGCTGTGAGTGTTGGGCACTGTTCGAGGTGTTCAAACACCTCAAGCCCAGTGAGACAATACAGTCAGACAAGATTTTTCCAAACTTGACTTCACCTGTAGTATGGGAGAGGATATCCTTTAGCTGTACAGTTCAGTAGGATTTCTGGATTTGCTGAGCCCATGGAATAAGTGATATCATATGGCTCTTGGATAAAAACAGGACCATGAAGGGTTTCTTCCCCTGTGAAAGAAAAAAAGAATCATTTAATGTGAGGCATCTTTAGCATGTCCTTACACATAAGTGTCCTTTGGTGTCCTCTGCTTTTGGTCACAAGTTAAGGTCTGCTATTACATTCAGCAGAGAATCCATCTCCAGACATTTGGCTATTAAGGAGGAAATATTTCAAGCTTGATTGATAATAAAATCCTGTATCCCAAGTGCTGGTGATTTATTGTGCAAGTGAAGACTGAAGCTTCTTTACATATTTCCTCTGGAAGTTCAGTGGGCCAGCCCTTAATTCTCTCCCCTCTACTCCAGGTCATGAGTGGAAGCAGGAGAGGTTGAGGTTGTGGCTTTCTGGGTTGGGAGCTTCTGCCTCTCTGCTGAGGTGAAGGTGTCACCCTCATGTCACCTCTTGACAGATGGGCAGCTCAGTGGTGGCAGCCAAATGCTGGCAACACTGAGGTTTTACTGCAGCCCCTGGGAGAGGGAGGACCTTGAGCAGAGCAGAAAAAAGCTTCAGGAAAGGCATCAGAGAAGGACAGAGGTCCTGGGCTTGCCTTTCCTCTGCTGTGTGACCTTTCTTGCTGGTGATGGGGTAGAAAGGGTCACATCACAGCCTAAAGCAATCAGACATTTCCTGCTCTAACCCTTCACATCTTTTGATATTTTACTTTTGTGTACTTTAGCTGGCCTGGTTTCAGGGGGGGCTTTTGAGTTTTTCATATCTGAAATGTTTTTAACTCAACCCCATCTTTCGTGGAGTGGAAATGATTTTTTACTGATGATTGTAGTCAGGCTTTTCTGTTTCAGTGGATCTAAGGTAGCATCTAGCAAAACTCTAGCATGATTAACAAATGAAAATGTTTGACCAGAAGCCTTTTTAAGGATGGCATCTGATAATCACCCTGCTTTCTGCAGATCTTAATTAAGGAGCCCATTCCTGTGTGTCTGTAACATTGTATATCCTCTGTGAATATAGAGATTACACAGATTTTCACTGGATATCCTTTGAAAACTCTGAAAGCCAGCCCAGCTGAGACTGTGGTTTCATGAGGAGTACCTGTGAGAAATAGACTTCGAGAGAATTGGTGTAAAATTCAAAGTAGTTGTTGAAAAAGATTGATCTCCTTTATACCACAGTAGGTGTTCGGGTAGACAGGTCTCACTTTAAGAATATCTCATCTTATAAAGAGGTAGTTTGGGCCTACTAGAAGGAAAAAATACATCCTCTCAGTTTAAGATACAAAATAAGTCAGGCTAGTAAAACAGCTGAGATGAGCTAGTGGCTTGAACACAAAATTTTAAACTTGTCTGAATATTATCTGTGATAAGTGACATAAAAGACTATAAAATGCAGTAAATCGCATTAAAAATATCTATTTCCAGAACTTCTTCATTCTGCTAAACTTTGCAGGCTGTGTGTAAACTTTGAGTAGACTCCAGATAGTTGCTGACTTACCCATAACCAGTGGACACGGGTGAAAATCTCAGAAATCACAAAGCAAACCAAATGAAAGAAGCTGTCACTCATTTACACTCAAGACATGGTAGGACCTTGCTGTTTATTTTTGGTAGGGTTATTCAAATACCTAAAGATAAGCCCTTCCCTCTCTCTGGATCTTAAATTTATGGTTTGTGCTTTTTTATTCTTTATATTCTGATATGTAGTCAAAAAGCAAGAAGCTGTAGGAAAAATAAATTAACTCATATCTTACAGTTCCAACTTGCTGATTAGAAAGACTCCGTATGTCCCAATATTGACTTAAGACCCCAAATAATTTTTCCCTCTTTTCATGCTTTCAGAATCAACCAGGTCTGTTTCTCTTGCTCAGGTTAGTCTGCCTCACTGTGGGGAGTAGAGAAAAGGATAATTTGTTCAGCAAACCATCAGGAGCAAGGCAGAAAGTCTCTCAGAGATGGTGGCTGGATATAGTTAAATAATCTTTGTTTCTTTTTCTGCAACTCCTCTATTTTTAGCCCCTTGATTAATTTTAAGATTTCTTTTTTCACTGTATGTTTCTACAATGGTTCCTTTGACTCTGGTAGGAATGTCTGGCTTAGCTGATAAGCATGCAAATATTTTGGTAAATCTGGAATTAAATTCTTGTGATGAGTTTTAAATGGAATTTAGACTCATTTATCATTTGCAGACTTTTGTACATCTGAGTTCTTTTGTCCCCTTTCAGTGTCTTTAGTACAACACTTACTGTGTCAGATGAGAACACGAGTTCACATGTACCCTAAAAACCTACATCACAGGCCCTATCACAAACCTTATCCCTGAATTTTAGTGAAGGTGGCTTCCTGCTATCATTTTGGTTTCTCTTTCATATCCTTTTCTTCCTGCCTGATCTGCAACAGAGAGTAACACCCAATTTGTGAGAAATGATGTGCATTTTGAGAGCCAATGGGGTGCTGTGGGTCCATCTCTCATTTACAGAAAAGGTCAGGCTGGTCATTTCTAATTTCCTGATGCATTCTTTTCTGTTTCACATAGAGAATGGCCATAGGTTTCTCCTCCCTTCTCCAGATTCAATCCCAGTCACCATGATTTCTCCAGAGATATGGATGTGCCAGAGGCTGTTGTTGCCTCCCTTGGACTCGTGCAGTGGGCAGGACCTATGTGTGCACAGTGAATCAGTTTCCCTGCTGGAGGCAGTAAGAATGAAGAGGCCAGAATGATGGGAAAACCTCCACTCTAAAAAGCTTCTAAATGCAAAACTGCTATAATTCACATAAGCAAACCAGATAAGGAGGAATTTATCCAGGCTATTAAGTTCCAGAAAGGCTGTAAATTCCAGAGGTAGTGAGTTTCTAATGAATCTTCCTTAATGGGCCTTAGATAGAGCCTCATATCTGATCCAAAACATTAATATGACTTTATGGGCCAAAACTGACACCTGATTAAGAGGCTTCTTTTAAATCAGCTTGATAGTAAAACACCTGTCAGTTCTAGCAAAAAGAATGGGACAGGTGAGTTAGAGACTTCCTCCTTGTAGTGACAGCACAAGTAGGAAAAAATATGACAAATCCCAATGACTTCACAATCTGTTTTATTTTCTTCACAGCTGAAGATGTTGGCAAATTTTAATTGGAAGAGGGGGAGCTTATTGGCCCCAGAGATTTTTAGATGCAGTGAAGTCTTTCCCTGCAAATAATGTTGGGGCTTTCAATTGAATCTTATCAGAAGCAGAACGAAATGATTATTTTCCTCATCAAAAGCCTGAATCAGGTAGCTCGAGGACTTTAAAAGGAGCATGAGAGATGCAGAACAAGAGGTAATGGACGAGACACTGCTTGCTAACAGGAGATTGTGAAGTAAAAGGGAAACCCACATCAGGTGAAGGAAGGAGATATTAATGCTGAAAGTAAAGATGGGAAAAGCAGCAGCAAAGGGGCCATGTAGGTATTCTGGTAAAGGAAACCCAACTTGTCAGTGCTAGAGGCAAAGGGAGGAAGGCTTCCCTCCTCTCCCTCTCTCTGAAAGTTCTCAGGGTGAAGCAGGAGCTGTACACAGAGAAAGGGAGAGAGGAAGGAATGTTCTAGGTTGGAGCAGGCAGAAGCAACTTGAAACCCTTAAGATTTTCCTAAAGGGCCTTCAGCTTTCATCTGTTTTCTCCCTTCAGACACTGAAAAACAGAGGTCCAGAGGCACAGGACTGCCTTTAAACAAAAAAAAAAGTCAAACGGGGTGTAGTGGTGAAATTCCACATTTTCTTTGTTACCAGACACCAAACTCGGAAAGACACGTGGTGAACTCAGATGCTGGGGGAAAGGCAGCACCAAGGAGTCAAGGAGGCACTCGGGGGGAGGTCCTGGCCCTGCTGAAGTCAGAGAAGCTCTCAGCAATGAGCTCGATCTTGGTGCTCAAGCCCAGGTTTTGTGTGTGAAGCTGCCTATAAAAATGAGACTCAGGAGTCCATCTCTTTCAGCTGGGATGCAGCCAGACAGCAATATCCCTTCCTTGCAGGTGGGAAAAAGAGTGAGGGTGAGGAGATGAAAGGAGGCAGAGCTGTGAGGCTGTCAGTGCCCAGCAGCTGGGCTAGAGCCTTGCTCTGCCCCTTCTTCCCATGCCTGGAAGCCACCTCTGGCTCACCTGCAGAACCATGACCTGAATTTCAGTTTGGAGATGTAACTTTCAAGGCTGGAATAGTCAGGGCTCCTCCAGCCCTTGTGAATAGCACAAAAATGTTAAATATCTTCAGTGAAAACATTTCTGTATCCCTTACATATTAATAATTGAAAAATTACTGAAATATTCCATTTTTCCACTCGTATTTAAACATAACCTGGATGGTTGTGTGGGTAGGGTGATCTGAGGCTAATGTTGCAAGCAACACACTCAGTTTATACAATAACTGCACATTTTCCTCAAGTACTTGGGTGTGAAAACAAACAATAAAAGTATAAAATATTACTTTAATTACAAATACGACCATCTATTGGGATTGCCAGAATCTGACACCTAAAATTAGGGTGTAATACATCACAGGTGATAATTAAGGAAACCTTATGCAAAAAAAACCCCTTGATCTTCCACGATGAGCCTTTTTCAATTAAATATATATGCTGACAAGAGATTTTGTCAAAATCTGACGTTTCAGTTATTTTTTAACTGTTCTTTTATGGTAACCAGTGCTGCTTCTATACTGAGCTAACTTTTTGTGCATATATTGGGTGTCAGTGAACTTATTACCCATTTGCATTTTGGTCTAAAAGATACACACAGTCTAATGATAAAATAATTAATGATAGATTGCTAGATGCCAAAGTATGATATTTCTCATAATATCATACTGAGTACAGCAATCAAACTCTTACTTCAGATTTACATGGTGCTAACTGCATTTGATACAAACCCAAGATATTCCCTAAAGATTCCAGACCAGAAGTTCAAGCTACAATGAAAGAAAATTGCTCATCATTGGTGTGTTCTGGGTAGCATTCAGTGGAGCTTCACTTCATGATTTACATAAATCAAATGATTTACACTCTTGGCCACAGATGAGCACAGATTTATGAACAATTCATTGTGGGGGCACGTGTAAGGTTACAATTGCCTAAAAAGCTATAGGAGCTATAAATACACCAATGTGTGAGCTCTATTAATAAGATATTTTATTTTTAAAAATTTAAAATGTGTGAGTAGCTAGAATTACTAACTGCACATGACTTCAATGGCTTCATGGAGAGATTTTCTGAAGACTCTCGTGCTATTGTGCAAGATGTAGACAAGGTAAAGAAAGGCTTTTCATTTGTGCAGGTGATTGGTTGTGTGTCATGAGCTTGGTTGTGTCCTTCAGAGCCAGAATTATTGTGGAACAGGCATCTAATTACTGAGACAAATATCCCAGTGATGTTAGAGGGATGTGTCTCTCTGATGTATAGTAATTCTGACGTGCCCTCTGCTCAGGGAAATTTCATTAGGGTTTTTTTTTTTTTTTGTTACCAGGCAAGATGAATAAATAATAATGAACCTTTTCCAATCTACTGCATTTTGTTCACTGTAATTTCAGTTATAAGTGAGACCTCGACTTGATGACAGATACTGTTTGCTGCATTGTACTGTTGTAATATTCATTTGGCACTGTTGCCAAACTGACTGAAAGCTTAATTCAATAATTTACAATACAGGAAAAGATAACAGCTCTATCGTTTAATATCCTGCCAGTTAAATAAATTCAGCACTTTGTTTCTCTCTAACTTTATTTTGGGCAAAGTGTAACTGTGATTTGCTCTCTAAGGGGGGGTGGGGATGGAATAATTAAGCTCAGATAATTTTTCCCACTCGTAGTATTGATTAGGTCTCAGTTTTTGTTTGGTGACTCCAAAACTCCATTACAACTATTGATAGATCCTCTCTAGAAAGAGGGAGAGAGTGAAACAGTAACTTGAATAAACCTGTAACAACATGGCAGGCCACAGTTCTGCTTATACTCAAAATAGGAAAAAAAAAAAAAAGACATTTCTGAAAATTTCTTCTAGCCTTTAAGCTCCCTTTTAGACTTATTTCAGTCTGTTCATGAGGCATCTTGCTTCTGTGCCACTCCATCACCTCCTTCCTCCAGATACTGAGCAATCTTAGGGATGGCTTTGTCCCTTTTCTCCCTTTTTCTATGTTGGGAGAAACTGGTTCAAGGCAGACTCAGATGTGTTACTCCTCCATGCAGGGGTATCAGGGACAACCAAGCCTTTTAGTCTGACCCAAATCCTTATCTTCTTTCATTGTACCCCTCCTACTGCCCCATGACAGAAAGACTTCAGGAATCTGCTGGAAAATTACTGATCAAACAGAACCCAATTTATTAGGACACTTTTTTTTTTTTTTCCCCAGCATGACTTTGATTTCAATATAGAAAATATGCAGTGATGATGAATGCAAAGTTTGGAGAGCATTTTTATAGCTGGTAGGACACACAGCTTCATGCTTCATCAATTGTTTTCTTTTTCTACGTAGAGTATGAGGCAGAGTGCTTTAAAGCCAGAGAGAGCCTTTCATAAACTTCAGTGACAAAGGATCAGCCCTGAGGAACCAAGTGTAAGTGACTGATACTCCAGTTTCTTGGCTTTCTGACTGAAACACTCTGCTATGTAACATATTTATCAAACACTTATCTGTCTATATAAATGGATGGTATATATGCATCCTTACAAGCCAGGACACACACACTGGAGGGAAAGAGGGAAAAGATCTGCTAAGAAGCTAAGTTCTCTTTGCTTTTCTATTTTTTTCAGCTGCATGCTATGTAATAAATGATAATTGGTTTACTAAATATTTGGTGTTTGAAAGCTGCACCAGTTTAGCGTACAATAGCTACTGGATATTGATGACAGCTGCCTTATTTCCAGGCAGATACCTAGTAGCAAAAAGCCAGCCACACTGGAATGAAAAAGAAATGATGGAAAAGACTAGTTTGCAAATAATTTGAATACACTAAAGCAAACAGCTATTCCTCTTTTGTTTCCAGAGGGTGCACTTTGTAATTCCAATTTATGCGCAGTCGGAAACATGTTGTAATGTGAAGTAGTATTTGGGGTTTTTTTGGTGTATTATGAGTCCCAGACCTTGTAGAAAGCTAGATACAATCACCATTAGAGGAGACTTAAATTGCAGGTGGATGTTTAAGCTCTCTCTACATGTTATTTAAATGTTGCTTATTTACGTGAAATTACTGGAACGTAATGGCAGTTTCATAGCTGCTTGCTTTTCCCACTAGAGCTTAAATAACTGGCAAGAATAAAGGGAGTCAGGAAGTAGCTGTAAGAACATGACATCAGAAATGATTTTGTGTGTAGATAGAAAGGTTTATATTCTGGAATAGCACTTAGAAATACCAATGATCATGAACATAATAGGAAAAACACAGAGAGAGGATTTCTTTCTGTAGAGCAGATTACTACCGTGGCAAATATCCACAGGAAGGTCCAATCTAGAAATTTCAGGCTGTCACCTGCTTCTTGCCTTCAAGTGATCAATAACTTGGGAATAAAATCCTGGAAAATAAATCATCTTAAGCAATTAAGGTAATGTCATACCAGGCAAGATTAAAAGGGTTTTTATTTTCTTACATATAATTGAAGAGGAATGCAAGAGATATTTATGCCGTTTTAAACCCAAGGCAGATCCTGATTTAAATTAGATTAATCAAGCAGGATATTACTGAAATATTTATTGTATTGACTGACTGATTTACATGTGCTTGTCATCATGGTATTGAGTTTCATTTAGTAGGTTGAAACTATATTTGGAACTTAAAAGATGGTCTTTCTTGACCAAAAATCAGGAACAGTTTATTGCACAATCAACTATTGGCCAGAGGATTTTGCTTAATAGTGTCATCCTGACCAGAAAAATCATCTCTTCTTTGGATATTGCATGAAGGATAAAGCAGAGGAATTTGCAAGATAATATTCAAGCTGTATCCCATCTCTGCTCCTTTTGGCTGTGGTCAGTTGGATGTACATTTAATTTAAACCAGTATGGCTATTTTGGTGGGAGGCACTTTCTTGTGTAGCATCACCTGCACATCTGTGTCATCTTCAGAATATCTGTTAAATATTATTTTGACATCCTGGGGTGTGTCAAGCCCTGAGAGCTCCCAGGCACTTATAAAATAAATAGAATAAACAGAGGTAAATGAAACTGAACTCTTAAATATCATCAGCTGAGATTTGCTTTATTACTGGCAATTAAACAGTGAAACTCAAAACAGAAGCTATCATTATCACTCATTGATTAAAAACCAGTTAGAACCTTGTATTTCCAACTAACCCACCACGTTGCTTGTAATGCATTTCAGCATGAGCAGCAGTACAGTATTTCAGAAATAATTAGGAACACAGCAAAAATGATCAGTGCTAATGTTCTTGGGTAAAATTGCCAAAGCAAGAGATTATAGATCAGCCAAATGACACTGTTTGAAGCCAATATCTTTTGTGACTACTTAATATCTTCTTGATTATCTTTTTTTCTGAGCAAACATAAACGAAGTTGAAGCCTTTTCAGTAATGGCATCCTAAAATTTAGCAGAAGCCACAAACATAACTCTGTAAGTGCTTATGTTCAGGAAAGTTAACTGCTTGCAATTGAGTTGCTTGGGCAATTTTTGTCTCTAGTCTCAGTTTTAAAGGCACTAATATCAACATTTCTGATGTATGGCAAGCTGGGAATGTCTCCCTGTCAAATTACTGTTCTTTTCCATTCAAGTAAAAAATGACCTTTATCCAGTCTATTCTCAAAAAAATGACAGCATAAATAGCAAAACAAAACCCAACTGAAAAAAAAAAAAAAAAAAAAAAAAAAAGCAAGCAGGCTGCTAGGACTGCAGTGAAATTCTGCTTTGGAGCAGGGAGAGGAAGGGGAGGTTTATCAGTTTATCAGGCAGGGCTGGGAGCCAGGTGACCATCAAGTGGAAATGCTGCTGGCCATGAAGGCTGGGGGAGAGACCCTTCTAGCTACCCTTAGAGCTCTGAGGCAGCCCCTTTCCCCTCCTGCTGTCAGTGTTTCACATAATTTCAATATTATGCTTTTACAAACAGGAGTCTAAGACACAGCTTTCCTTCTGGTTAATTCTTCCTGAGGCACTCACTCCAGAGAAGAGCCTGTAAAGTCTGTGATGATGTGCCACGTGGGCAGGTTTGTAAGCTTTGTGTCCTGTGCATACATTTCCAGAGGGAGCCCAGGAAGAGGAATTCTTTTGGGAAGCAGATAGCAAAAATCCCACAGCTCTGGTACCTGCTCCATCCCCAGTGCCAGTGTAGCTGGCTGGCATCCCATTACCCTCTCAGCTGCTCCCTCTATCTCTGCTTTTGTTAGTTGTTGAGATCTGGCAATTTGAAGAAACAGGAATACTTTATTAATACATAAAATAAAACTCTATTTTCATCCAGATCTTGAAAGCTGTGATTTTAAATCAAGTCTTTGCCTTTTTGATCATCAAAATTGTTTTGCAAAACTTTTTTCCAGACAAAATTTACACTGGTCCCTTCATGCTACTGTAGTTAATGCTTAGGGCATACTTTGATTCCTACTCTTGCCCATTATTTTAATTAAACTCCATGGGTTTTAAGAAGTTAAGAAGCCCTAATCTAAGCCTTATGTCTTCTCCCCACCTGGAAACCTTAAAGAAGAGGCAGCACAAGTGCAGGCTGAAGGACTCAGTCCAGGCTTAGGACCTCCTTATGTTTGTTTCAGCCCGTGGAGTTCTCTGCAAATTTGTACAATTTCAGTGCTTGGGCTGGAAACAGAAATAGAGATCAGATAATCTGCATTCTGAATAGCCTGCTGGGAGCTTTAGTGCAGGGACAATAATGAAATGCAGGGAAAACATTTCCTCTGTATTACTTTTTGGTAATTTTTCTCTAATCCAAAGCTCACAAAAATGCTGTAATTCTGCAGAAATCTTGCATACTTGGGAGTGCATATTTTCCCCAGCTACACTAGAAACCAATAGCAGGCTGCTAAATTACTGCTTAATAAACCACTAAATGAGTGCCATCTAAGATAACAGGGCATTAAATGACAACTATTCAGGGAAAAAGTAGAAGTGCAGAAAGAACTGCAAGAGGACTCTGCATAGAGGGAAATTGGATTAGGCACCTCATCTGTGCCAGTGGTGAAATTCAAGCTGAAGCAGATTGGAAATGAGGGAAGTGGCTTGATGCTATCATGTGCCAAAGCAAGAAGTGCAGTTGGTGTGGGAGCTGCTTCCCATCACAGGGAGCTCCAGCTGGGAAAGAGGATTTTAATCATGGGGATAATGGAAGCAGGAAAATCTAAGAAGTGCAAAGGCAAAAGAAAATAAAATGCAGAGGCAACCCTCCCCAAACCATTATATAACGTAAAGATGATATTATTTACAAGATAATAATCAGAAGAGTTTGAGGTGGAGAAGAATTTCAGGGTGTAAAAACATCAGGCCAGGTGTCACTTGAATTCAGGCTCTTGATCCCTGGATTTCAGTGGGATTTAGGTATTTAATACCTGTCCTTTTCCAAAGGGTTAAGCTCTGGATCAAAACCAGGGGCCAGGCAGACTAAAGGTCCATGAGGAAGTGCTTTGTTTGAGTCCATACATCACAGGCTGGTGCCATCTATCTCCAGGAAAGGCTGTCCCAGAAGGCTGGGAACATATTTGCTTGACTTGTAGTAGGTGGAAAATTGTATCATCTTGACTGATACTTCCTGTGTCTGCTGTGTAGTCTCAGCAGCAGAGTTATGACAAGCCATCTGAAGGCCATATTTCTGGGGAATGACATAATCAATGATAGATTCTGCTCTAGTTTTGGTAGGTTTAGACTGCAGAGTTTTAAAGGAAAGAAAGTAGGGTATCACATGTTTCCTCTCCCCCATAATTGTACCCAACTGTATTTACAACATGTCTTGTTATAATGCATTCATTTTCTGTGTGTTTCTATTTTCAGTTCTCTATTATCTTGAGAAGCATAGGGACATTTTAGTGAAATGTCACTGCAATATAACTTATTCTTGTTTTATTATTTTGACTTCCAGTGAATGTCCAACTTCAAGCTGACAAAAGTGCCCTTTTCTCAACTTTTCCCAATAAATTAGGTGTGTGTATGCACAGTGCAATCTTTTACATGTATCAAATTGTGACATAAAATCTTGAATTAGGTTTCGCTTCCTTAAAATCTATGAATTTCAGTTTATTTTTCAGATCATGTTAAGTTTTTAGCCACAACTAAGTTACTTTCAAGCATAAGTCAGATTTCCTGTCCCTGAAGAGAATTATACTCCCTTCAGACTACACCAATAAGCCCCTCAGCCATTGATGTTGAATTTTCACTAATGACTCAAGAATGACCTTTTTTGTATCTTCTGTTTGTTTGGGAGCAAAAGTGGGTAATGTTCCCAGGTAAAGAATGGAGAGATGTTGCTCATTCAGAGAAAATATCCTCCCAAGAAACAGCATGACAAGATCTGATCTTCTGGACAAATGTTTTGTGAAGTGCAGACATTTTAAAGCTTCAGTGGCTTCCCTTGCTTCAGTCATCTTTCACTTTTTGCTCAGAACCCTCCTTTTGTGCCTACTTTGGAACCATCAAGCACAATTATTCTGTTTCTAAGGACTTCCTGGGCTGCAGTGAAAGGTGCATTTGTCAGGACAAAAATATGTTTGCCACTGAGAACTTTTCATTCCTACCCATGGCAGCTCCCACCACAGCAAAGCTCACAGGAGGCTTTATTAAAAGACCTGACTTCCATAAGTAGAAATGAATGACTTACAGGTAATTATAGCAAGCTGAAAAGCAAGAGCATGATGTTTAGAGCTAAACAATGTCACAGATAGGGCCTTAATTAGCAGCAAAAGTGATTTAGCAGAGTAATATTCTAATACCAATTCGATTGCTACAAATTATTAATAACAATAAGCAAGCCCCACTAACAGTGAGGTGCAATATCTGTCAAAGGAAAACAGAGTGTCCCTTTAATAATGAGATTGTAATTAGAATAGAACAATAAAGCCCATATTAATATTGAACAAAGGATGAAATACCTGTATGGCACTGTGCTACACAGGAGGGGAAAAAAAAACCCCAAAACACCTTCCTGTCAAAATTTTAAAAGCCAGGAAATCAAACATAAAAATAAAGGCATAAAGAATGGGATTAAAAGCTGTAAATTTACCTCTTGCTGCAAAGCTGGTTGGAATTCAGACAGCTTTCTCCTTAAGTTGCCCTTCTAGGACAAGGATTGTCACCTCCAGCTGGACCTTGGACAAATAGAGGGAAGCAGAGACCCAGAGGAGGGGGCTGCAGGTCTCCTGAGTGTCTGAAGTTCACCTCCACACTCAGAAGTTGCCCTCTTACTCATTCCCCTCTTAACTCCTGCAAAAGCAGCAGCAGAAAGTCTTATCTCTGTCTGGATGCTAATTGTGATAACTGTGCCATCAGCTAGAGCAATTATTAACATAAATCCTGGAATGGTTGGTGTGAGGGGTTTTTTTCTCCAGTTCCTGGAACTGTAATTCCATGAGAGTTAAACATAGCTTTGAATTTTGGGTCTTTTTTAGCATCTAGCCCTAAAGTTTAATGAAAAAAAATGGAAAAGGGGAGTTCTAAAGGATGAAAAACAAATATGGGGTAAGGATAAAGAATCTATTTGCATTATTATTTGATGGTTCAGGACTGAACCACCTTGGGAAATGTGTACATGGTCTGTGATGTACACTATATTTGGAGCTGATAGAACCAAAAATAGGAAAAGTATAAGAATCAGGTGTAATAAGGCCAATGAGAAGAGTATTTTATAGATGGTACAGAAGTAATATCTTCAGTTCATCTCTATCTCAGATATTTTCATTCACCCAACCCCTACACACAGTCCCAGTAGAGTGATCCATCCATATTTTTCTCAAATTACAGATCAGCATGTGTCTCAGGGATGGCTTCCCATGCACACACCAGTAAGCAATTTTAGAGGTAATCACAAGAGTTTCTCTTCCAGATAGTCATGAAAAAAAGCCTCACATCCCTAAGAGGTTTATTTTTGTAATGTAGGCACCACAACCACAGCCTAAATAATACTGTGTGTGGTTTGAAATGACTCTGTGAGCTCAAACTCTGTGACAACCACATTTTCTGTCCCAGGCAAGTGCCAACAATAATCATCATAATCAAAAGATTTTGTCTATTTTTTTTTTTTTTTTTTTCTGCCAAGAGACTGGAGGAAAAAGGGAAACAGATTTTTTTTGAAAGCCCCAGTTACAGTGATTATGGTAGCAAGCCTTCCTCAGGAATGTCAAGTAGGTATGAATGCATTGAATTCCAAGAAGTTTTCAATGTTAATTTCTGCTCAACAAGAAACACAGACACATAACCAGGGATCAATAGTTGCTAAATGAAAAAGAAGTAGCAAATCGATACCCAGAGGCATTTTATTTTCAAGCTTCTGCAAACAATGGAAGGGATGATCAGTCTGTGATTACGTGGAAGTAGCAGATATTGTTTCAGCTCTTAAAAGTTAGTGGGTAAGGTCTTCACATCACTCTGTGCAGCTCTGCTGGATGGGAATATTAAAAAGCATGGAAATTGGAAAACTGGAGCTGGGTTTCCACCTCTAAGTGAAGCAGATTTAGGTTTTTTTAATTAGACTATTTCTTTAATATATTATTGTACCAACTTAAGTTTAACTTTTTTATACTTAAATCCTCTTGCTGGCTAAAGAAACTGCTCAAAATATTTTATATGCTTCATCACCTGCTCATTTCAACTTCTTGGCAGTGACAGTAAAATAATATTGAATTATCTTTGAAGCTGTTGCAAACAAAAAGTGAAGAAAAAAAAATTGAATTACTTCTAAAATACCAGGATGCTATTTTATAAAGTTAATAAGCCTTTCATACAGGGAGATGAAATTACTTGATATGAAACAGAAAAAGCCATGTAAAATTCAAAGTATAGAAAAGAAATTAATGTTAAGTAACTAACTGAAGAGATTAGGGAGTAGTAATTATTTAAACCAGTATGAAATGTGTTAGGCCTCTCTGACTATAAAAGAGACACACTAGAGCCATCTACAACACATAAAACCAGTAATGACTTCTGTGAATTTTAGCATGCTCCACTTAACTTCAGGAAGTGTAAATAACATCTTTCTGACAGGGAAATCAATGCAACCTAAAATTTGTAAGGGCACCCTCAAAGAAGCATCTGAGCTCTAACCTCTTTTTCACTGCATGTCAGTGCACTCCAGGGAGCTCAAAAATGACATTTTCCTTGGAAATTAATTATGATAAGGAAGACTTTCTAT
Organism: Heliangelus exortis; assembly: GCF_036169615.1. NCBI lineage: Eukaryota > Metazoa > Chordata > Aves > Apodiformes > Trochilidae > Heliangelus > Heliangelus exortis. The sequence continues at coordinate 18,967,610 of NC_092433.1, read as the reverse complement.
AATGTGAGCCTAGCCCATGTAATGAAACCTTAAATGATCATCATTCCCTGTACCCAGCAGGTCTGGTACACCTGGGACAGTGGCAATGTTTCACTCTTTGTGCCCATCCAGACTAAAAACTGCTTCAAGGTGGGTTTGTCCTGAGCTTTGCCCTTGTCCTTCCCTTTCCCAGGCACGTGGTGAGGCTGCCATGGCAATCTGAGGAGACAAAAAATACCCGTGTGGAGCCCTTCTCACTATCACACCAGCTAATTACTGCTGAGGTAGGTTGCCAGTTCTTCATTGAAGTTAATATCACTGCTGCATTGTCATTTCTTTCTTCTCATGCTTCATTATCACAGCAGCTGAAACCACAGACTGGTGTGAATTTATCCCTCTTTGAATTGAGTAGTAAGGACATAGTTATCTTAAACTCCATGGAGCTTTGTAACATCCTCCTCTTCAAGTGACCTGCAAGTGGTAGAGCCAGAAATTGCTGAAAAGGCTTCCTGAGCACCTGCCCTCTCTGTCACAAGAGGATCTGTCCTTTAGGCTGCCTGGCACTGAGGACAGGTTCACATTTCTCACATAATGGCTTATTTTGTCTGCTTTTTGCCCTTGAGGTAGAAACAGTTTGTGGTTCTGATAAGAGACAGGAAATAGAAATAGTAAAATTGCTCATCTTTGTTCCTAAAATTAAATACTGAGCAACCAGTTCTCTGTAAGCCCTCCCAGAAACAACCAGGGGCAGAGCAGCTCACTGTCTGCTGCTCAACCAATCTCCAACTTCAGGCTGTTATTGGGATAAAATGTTATAAATGTGATGTCTGCAAAACTGGGTGGTGGATTAGAAAAACACCTATTTTCCCTTTCTGTTTACGAAGCTTTTTTCCTCATCTTGCACATGTTCTGACATCTTTTTTGAAAATAATATTTTTCCTCCTGCTACAAAGAGTCTTAGCTCCCAGGTTCTTATCTGAGGATGTGTGTGGCAGTTCCTGGAGTACAAACTTTTAGCTGGGCTGTTGCTGGCCCATGCCAGACCCAGACAATTGATCCACTGCATGTAAGGGGAAGACAGAGGAGGTACCAGGGGAAGATGAGACTGCAGGTGACACCTTCTCTCCCATCTCTCTCTGCCCATACCATCCTGTGCCAGAGTCTTCCAGGTGCTGGGGAAGCAGCTTGTTCCACTAGGAAAACAATTCCCTAAGCCAGAGTTTTCTTCCAGCACCAGAGGCAGTCAGAGCAGTATCCCCTAGAGCATCCCACCAGCCTGTGAAGGAGAGCAAAGCTGTGGTGCAGTTAGCAAAACAGCTATGAAGTCTTTCTAAGAACAGCAAATCAAAGTAACTGAAAGATTTCCTAGCCCATCCTCCCTACCTGAGTCTCTCTTTCTGCATCTTGCCAAAAGACAAAAAATGAGTTTCCTTTGCAATGGCAGGGGAAGGGCTGCCTGTCCCTGCTCTTTCTCCTACATCTGCATCTTTAAGGCATTAAGTGCTCTGCTTTGCTGCCTTAGTTGTGCTGAATTAGGTTTGTTGTTCCCTGGTGTTGGGGAATGAGCTGAAGCACATAGCATGCCATAAAATGGGAACAAGGGTTTTCCTTTAACTGTCTCCACTCTCCTGAGAAGGTCTTTGTGTTACCTGCCAGATCATTGCAAGTCATTTACAGAAACTCAGCTTTCAGTGTCACTCTTTGCCAAAGTCATGGAAGCTCCATGTTGTTCAAAGGAGACCCAATTATTATCATTCTCTGACTCATCAGTGTGTCTCCAAATGCCTCTGGTTGTGCAGAGAAGCCTTAGCATTTCCAGTCCCTCTCTACAATTTGCTGTTAGAAATAGCAAAGATGTCACTTGTCTTAAAATATATGGTCTGCTTGTTCCATTCCTAAAGGTGCTGTTATGCTAACAATAAATCTGCAAGAGACTGCAGGCAGAGTGTGGGATGTGATGTATTCAATATTCATCACGCTGTGACCCAAAGGAGTGTCAGGACACTTCTACATCATGAAACTTCTCTCTGTAATTTAGCAGTTTCAAAATGATGGGCAAAAATACAGCCCGGGAGGTTGCAGTTGCATCTTCAGTTTGATTGAAGCCAATAAACCAAGGACTGTATAAAAATACAGTAACTGCCTTGTTTCCAAAATGAAGGTCCAGACTGGCTGGTTTGGCTTTTAGTATTTACATTGTTTATAGCTAATTTCAAGACTGATAGTTTTAACTGACATTTTCCTTTTCCCTCATCTCTAACCCTGGGAAACCTATTTTCTCCCATGATGGGGTCAAGACCATCAGCAAAGCAAAGAACATTTGCAAAGGCCATCTCTCTCTGGCAGGCTGTGTGTATTTATTTGAAGGGCAGAAGCCACCAAGAATCAGATAAAAGAGGAATTATGCCTTTAGGAATGGGAAGGCCACAGAAAATATGGGCAAGCTGTCCAAAAGGAAGACAGAGACTTCAGAATTAATGAGAAGATTACTCTCCTCCTCCTTCTCCTGAGCAGTAAAGAGCCTTGGAGGATTGAAAGAAGCAGGGAAGCTCAAATATTTGCAGTAAAATTGGTCCCTCCAGTTTCATGTGCTTCTGTCAGCCATTGGGAAAATCAAGCTGGGCCTGTTTCTTTCCTCACCTGAGATCTGCAACTTGTGTTTATCCTGTGTTCCTAAACTGGGTAACAGAAAAGGGTGAGAGCATGGCCTTTGCAGTTTGTTTATGATCAGCATGTTTGCAGCATTGGACAGAAACCATAAATCCTTATTGATAGAGAATGAAGAGACCAGTGAGATGGATGGATGAGACAGAACCTGGCCTGGCACCCAGTTCCAGCAGCAGTCTGAGGTGCCTCTGGTGGGTGCTTAAGACTCCTTCCTCTCTCCATCCATATTGCTGGCAACAACAGCTCCAGAGGAAAGAGCAACGAGCTAGGAGTAGCCATAGGAGGAAAACTTGAGACAGTTTTAGTGTGAAGAACAATTATTTTATTTTTTAGCACTTTGGACACTTCACTGTTCGTATCAGCTTCTAAAATTCTATCTAGATCTTTAATCCAGAAAGTGAGTCCTCTTTCTCTACATTATTAATATCAAGCTATGTTTAAATTTCAACACTAATGTTAGGAGATAGTTGTCATTTATGCTCATAACAAGTACACAGAATTTAAAGTCATGATCTCTGAGTTTATCTTGATCACCCTTTTTGCCTCTGGTGCTCTGCTTAGATCTGATTATCTCATTTAAATAGCAATGGGTTATGAAAAAAAAACCCTAATCCGTTCCCTCGCTGTCACTGTCCATGCATACATTATTTTATTTTATTTTATTCCCTAAGATGTTTGCAAGGAACCCCCACAAACCCTTGTTCAGTCACAGAAAAAACTGCTGAAAAATAAGAGTTGAAGGGAATATTACTCTTTCCATGATCTTTTTAATATAGAGGGTAGTTTGATTTTGGAGTAATTGAATTACCATTTTTTTTTTGGGGGGGGGGGGTAATAAAATCTACCTTTGCTCTACAGCACATTTAATCCTTAGATTTAGATTTTATTTATAGGTCAATACCATTTCCACTCTACACATCTGATAGAACAAGGAAGAAATGATTGCCCAGTGTCATCTAACAACCTGAATTACCTTCCAAGCCCCAGCCCCCAGGACTGCTCTGCTCAGCATCGTGACTACTTCCTAATTTTCCCACTCAGTTCTGTTACTCCTAAATTGATGGGAACTCTCCATATAATAAATCAAAGAAGTTTTGCCCATAACTGCAGGTTTGACTGTCACCATCAAGCATATTTCAGAATGCCACGTAGGGAAAATGATTGTAGCCCCACTGAAACCAGGGGAGTTAATTTATACCCAGGTATAAATTAAGTTATCTCAGTGAAGTCAGGGGGAGCTTTTGCTGTTCTTTTAATTGATGGCAGGATCAGGACAAAGGTGCCCTTGTGATCTACTCTTGGTGCCTGGGAATACAGAACATTTAAATTTTTATCTATTGTTAAGCCTTGAAAAAAACTGAACATGTTAACTTAAAAGTGAGCTCCTGGTAGCTTTGAACTCAGCTGGCCCAGGATACAGGTCTCATTAAAAGATGATCCACTAGCAAGGAAGGTAAAGATGACAAAAAAGTTTGAAAAAATGAAAGCTTTGTGGGAAGAAGTGAAGCAAAAGGTTGGATTTGGAAATACAAAACATGGGTTTAAAAATATCTTGTCTACCACCAAGCTGTATTGCTCCTCTGGTGATTCATATTCCAGGATCACCATCTATTGCACAGCTGCTAAAAGCTAGCAAGAAATTACAGGGAAATAATCTACTCTAAAAGACTGGTGAAAGTTCTTAGGGTAGGAGAGGAGGAAGTGATCTGGGAGAAGTTCCCAAGGGGGCTGATGGGTGCTGTGGCAGCAAAGTGGGCAATTAAAGGGAAAATGGGGGTCCTGCAAGGTGGTTGTGGTGTTGAGTTCAGCATGGCTGGGGCTAAAGGAGTGACTGCTTCCTGGAAATCTCTTCAAATGTTTTAATGTGAAGTGCTTAACATGTTGGTTGGTTGTAACTGAACAGGCACTTAGTATTGGTGTTACAGACAGTCTGATCCTGAGATTTACATTTTTAGCTGGCATCTATTAGATAAAATATTGTCCAGTTGAATTTAAATCACATTTTAAAATACTACTGAAGTCTGCACTCTGTTTCTTCATCTCAAACAGCTGCTGACTCATGCACTGCATAATTAATTTAAGTATCATTTGAGGCTACTTTAATACAATTTCCTCCTAAGTACATGAATAACATCCCAGCTATTTAGAGTTCAATACAGTAATTATGGCCAAAAGTCAGTTGTCATGGTTTCTATCACAGACAAGTGTGAAGGGTCAGTTCATCCCCAAATTCATTATAACCTCAAAGAGTTCAGTTACTATTTTATGTCTGTTTTCAGATGAGTCCATAATGAATCTCATGAGTTAATCCCATTTATATGGTTTTATGAAGCAGGATTGTCGAGTTATATGCTTTGAATTAGAAGAAAGGTTCAAAAAAGGAATGAGCTCAGAATACCAAACCCTCACTGTGAACACTGCCCTGCCAGACACTTTATCTGACAATATGTTAGCAACTTCTTGATATTTTAATCCAGCACAAGGAATACTGAAGAAAGAGAACAGATGAAAGCAGTCCTGCTTCCTCCAGCCACAATTTCTCCCCTGAGAAATTTTTGACTCCACAAATGAATTATTTTATTTGTCTTTATGTTAAATGTAATTTAGATGCATATTATTAGTATGGAGTTATATGAAGGTCATGATATTAAGTGTAGAACCTCAACTTTCCATGCATCACTCCCACAACACCAATGGGTATTGCACTCACTAAACTGCTCTGGTTTTTAATCCAGCTCCATTTGCTGGCTTGGGAGCTTGTTATGCTGTGGCTAAAAAATGGCTTTTATGTGCATGTTGTTAGCCAAGTAACAATTGTACTTTTTTTTTTTTTCCTCAACGTTGCAGTTTAGAATATTTTTTAAAGCCTGGATTACTTTCTTACAATCTTGAAACCTGTTTTCCTGGTTCAAAAGCAGCACCTTGTGTTGCTTAAAATGAAAGCACATCCTACTGAAAAGCTCCACAGTTGCTTGTTCATGTGAAAAAGTACTGTTAGTTTTGGTAATTGCTTCTCCTTTCTACAAGAATTATGATACTGATATGGATTTATCAATCACAAACACTAATAGTGGAACATTTTACCTGTGCTGCAGCTCATGAATGGCAGCAGACTTATTAGTTTCCATAGCAACAGCATCTCCACTTTCCAAGGTCAAAAATTCCTCCCATCCAATCAGTGGAAAGTAAAGTGTCTCTTCCTGTGACTACCTTGATATGCTGTAAAAACAGGAAGAGAGATTGGGCAATTAAAGTGCAGATTCAGAGTAAGCATCCCAATTTTCCCCACGTAAAATCACGTCCTACTGCACCACTTGAAGACTCAGAAAATGCAACAAATAGTCTGGATAGGATCATCCCAGCATAAAAATCATTCCCAGATGACACCAAGATGGAAAGGAGAGAAATGAAAAACATTTGTAATGTTTGAAACTCATCTGTCCACTCTGTGTGGCACAAGAGTGAGAAAGCAAAATCTGCCCTTGGCCCTTCTGTTGCTGGGTTGGAAGGAAATCAGATTTCAAAAATGGACTCTTCTGAACAAACTTTGTTCTGTTAAAGTTTATTCTTCAGAAGTGAAATATTCACCCGTAAGGATCTACGTGACAATTTGCTTTCATTTCCTTTGACATTTCAGTCAACATACAATGAATTAAAGCAGTAAAAAAGTATCTGTTTGCCCTGTTCTCCCAAAGGGAAAATTGGTAATTTACTGTTGGGAATCCGTTCATAAAACAGCTGAAACCAGAAATCACTTAATAAAATGGGTTTACGAAATCATAAAGTCATTTGAAACCTTTTAAGTGCTGAAAATTTTCCACTGAGAAATTACATTTATGATGCAATTTACAGATCTGTATTCCCTTCTCACTTGTCTCGTTTTTCATACCCGTGTGAGAAGTTATCATACAGGCTTGCCCTGAAACTTACTGCTGGTAGGAGTCAGAGAGATGTTTTTTTGAGAATTAAGAAATTCAACTCTTTGGGATGTCATCCTCTTTCTAGAAGGGACTTAATTCTTTCCATAGGTTTTCATAAATGCACCTAAAAGTTGGAGGTGGTCTCAGGGGACACACATAAACCTGCTGCACCACTGCTGGCTGCCAGTGCAGGTGGGGAATGATCAAACCCTGACAAACTCCTAAGTTTTGGAAATAAAGGGTGGAAAAAGCAGAGTTTCTTTTAACTTTTTGGGAGGTCCCACTTTACACACATCTGGGGATCTACTGAAGCACTTCTTCATCATTTGAGAGTATAAATTCCTTGAGCTGTTTAAAAAAAGAGGAAATCTGAGTTTGGATAATTCTGTCAAAACAGAAAAAGGAGCTGGGTGGTACCTTTATACATCAGTCCTGCCCCAAGCTACAGTGACTGCACCTAAAATATCCTCAGTAAATATTTGCCTATCATGCTTCAAAGCCCTGTGGGGCTGTGAGTCTTTCCATAACTTCCTCAGGAAACCCTGACAACATTGTTGGTTTAAAAGTTATTTCTTGTCTATCAATGCCTTTATTTGTCTACTGCCAGTGGGACACGGACATTTCTCTCTATACCTTTAGAATGTGTGAAGAATATAACTATTTTATATTATAGGATTCCTATTTTCTTTTTCCCAAGTCAGTGTTTGATCATCTCTTGTCATTTCTGTCTCTTCTGGGTTATTTCAGCACAGCTGACATTTTTCTACAAGCACATTGCCCAGAGCTGGGCACAGGCTCCAGCTGAGGCAGAACAATGACCAACAGCCATTTGCTATTTACACGTTCCCAAAGGAGGACAGCTGCTTTTTTCATGCTTGCATTCAGTTCAGCTTCCACTCTTAACCTCTTCTATAAACTGCTTGCCTATGCTGAAGGTGTGCAGTGATTATTTCTCCTTAAATGTAGAAATAGATCTTGTACTTTTCCTTATTGCATTGCACCGTATTTATTTCACACCCTTTCTCTTGTTTGTCAATACTTCTCTTGAAGCTGATGTACACATACATCTCTGATACCTAAGAAAAAGGGAAAAAATAAAAAGCCTTCACATTTTTTTCCTTGTCATTAACAGAATATATCTTTCTAGATCAAAAAGTAAGATAAAATTTTAATTATTTACTAAGATCGCATGGTAATTCCTCCTATATTAATTTTGTGACTTTGACTCTCTGTCTTCCTCTCTGTCCTAATTTTAGCTTTTTTTCTAACTCTGGGTTAGCAGGAGGGATCTGTTGGTTACAGAAACATTCCCTGGTCAACCATGGCCCCTGTGTCCAGTGAGACCTCTGAGGGGGAGGCTCAAGCTGCCCATTGAGTGGCCAAGGAGCTGGCAGGGAGCCAGCGTTCTTCTCTGAATGAATCAGTAGGTAACAACCAGTATTTGTGGTTTATCCTCTTCTGATGAAGTTACTGTAATGAAAATGGAATTAGCACATTCCCACGAGCTGTCTTTCCTTGGTGTTTCTGTTTGCATTTATTTGCTGAGAATTTTTCTCTAGTTATTTCACTTGACACAGGCAGAGAACATCTCAAACGTGCCCTTTTTCCAGTCATCACACTTTCAGCATCTGAGTTATTTTGTGCAGATCACCTCAGAGCTCTTTTAAAGGTGTAAGTGTTGCAATATGCAATTACACCTCAAAAGAAAAAGGACCTAAAATCTCTAACATGGCTTTCCAAGCAACAAAAACCACCAACAAAAGTCAATGAACTGACCAGATCCTTTTCCAAGATAATTGTCTATTCCTACAAGCACAAATCTGTCTGCAAAATTCCCTGAATTTCTATTCTCCTCTTGTTGAGTCCTTTGAAACCAAAAAACAAGTACCTGCTGCTGCCAGTCTCCAGAATATAGACCCAAAACTCTTTCTCTTCACAGAGGGTATTGATCCATCAGTTCTCATGCTCTGAGACTGCAGATGATGTGGCATTATTGTAAATATATACACACCTATTTCCTTTAAGTAACCCAACTGTTTTACTTATTTTACTCTGACAAACACAAGGCCCTAACTGGCAAGCAGGCACTTAATAATTTTTACAATGTCTTTCCAACAGCAGCTTCCATGGGATTATTTACTGTCAAACTAAATCAAGAAAAAGTGAAAAAACCGAAATATTTATAGTGCAAGAAAAAAATCTGGTTCAGACTAGAAATCCCAGCCTGGCATTAAATCACAAAATGTAACAAGACAAATTGTGCCATCATAGTCTTTGTTTTCTGTATGTAACACTATCACTTATTCTAATTGTTATGCCACAGTTTGAACACTCGCTCTAGATAGATAGATGGAAAAGGAAAATCTGTTTGTTACAGAAGTAGGCAGCATCATTTTTTGTTATTTTCCCATTACAGAATGCAAGTCCATAGGAAAGGACTCAATCTTCAGATATTTTCTGAGCTGTCACTTTTTCTTCTTATCAGTGGGGGAAGGAAATGTATCTATTCCTAAGGCACCCAAATGTGACATATTTATATATATATATATATATGGGGTATATATGGGAAGAACAGCTGGAAATACTGGGGTGGAAAACAGGTGGGTGAAATATCCTGGTGAGCTCTGGCTGCTGCTGGATGGGCTGTGCAGCCTCCACTTCTCCTTGCAAACACTCTGGGGAATATTATTTGGAAGAAAGTGGACAAAAGTATTGCTTTTTTGGAAATGTTTCTTTCTGGATAGCTGGAATGTTGAAAAGCTCAGCCTGAACATGGGATATGAGCAGATGTATTGACTTGGTGGCTTTTGCATATAGAGAGAAAGGGTTTTTTTGTTGTGTCTGAAGCTTGGAGTTGTCTTGCTGCTTTCCCTTTGCAAAGAAATTTAAAAGGAGATACATTATAGATTCATTTATTAATTAAAATGGTCTGACATGTTTAGTGCATTTACATAATTGCCAATATTTTGTTCTTTATTCAGCTGAGGCTCAACCAGGTGCCTAGGCTTTCGTTTGCAAGATCTGCTCTTTCCTCAACTGATTTTTTGAGTAATTAAACAATTAGAAGATCAGGACTGTGACAGAGGAGAAAATGCACTTCTGAGTTTCATGAAAATATGCCATTTCTGCCACAATTGTCTGTTAGTTTTGTAAAAGCAAGGAAGAGTCACTTCAGGTGGCAAACTGACATCTTTCAGAGGTAAGAGTTGTCAGGCACTGGAAATGATGAGATTTTTGCTCTTAGCTAAATTCAAGCAAATTGACATTTTTACCCATGGCAAAATGTAGCTATGTTTGCAGAAATATCAACTTTTTGACCCAGTGAAAGAAACACAAGTTTAACAACAGGGATTTGGGGCTAAATTCCACACTGGTGCTGGCAGAGGAGCTTCACTCCAGGGCTGATACAGTGGTGCAGCTATCTCTAGAAAGAGATCTGTTGAATGCATATAGGAAAATAGGAGTTAAAATGTGAAGATAAGAGGCTGTAATGCAGGGAGTGCATGCACAGCCTTTTTATTTATTCTGCAGCTTCAGCTTTCCTCCCACCAGCTTCCACATGTCTATATTATCTTTTGAATTTGGCCTTACATGCTTTCATATTCTTCATCTGCCAGGAAAGGAGCTGAGTCTGGCCCAGCTAGGCTTGCATTCTTGGCACACCCTTGCTCCTGATCTCTATATTGTCTCCTGAGCACCTGATTTGAAGGCATCTAATGTGAATTTTCTCATGAATGCCAATGATACACAGCTACATTTGTCTTTTCAAACTTTTTATCCCTGAGGCGCTTTCTGCTCTCAAACTATTTTCCAGATATCCATAACAGACTGAACAGAAAATACTTGTAACTACCAGAGTTGAAGCAGAAGTGACCAGTTTTACAGTCTCCAGCAAGATTTACCCGTGCTGTTGTGGTGCTTACTGCTTATTCAAAATTCTTGAACCATATTTCACGGAAGGAAGGAACCTCATGTTATTTAACTAAAGTTTCTGATACTGATTACTCCCATTTTTCCTTTTTTTTTCACAAAAGGGCTTGGATTTTCATTTGTTTGTCACTCATGGTTGCTATTGCTTCCTTTTCCTAGAGAAACAGGAAATATTGTAGCTGATTTGCAATTCAAATTGAATACATGAAGCCCTCGGGGAGGGTTTAAATCTTGTGTTTTCAAACTACTTTCCTAAATCCTATGAGCTCCTTGTGTTTCAGGTGACACTGGGGCTCACAGATGGTGAGACACTAGAGATGCTTTTGTTTCCTAAACTCCCCACATTAAGGCAATTTTCTGGCATGGGAGGAGTAAGGGGCTGGACTCTGGTGTCTGTGGTGAGGCCTCACCCAATCCACCCCCCCAGGTGGACTGAGCAGTACTGAAATAAGCAGATATCAGAGCTATAGCTGGCTTCTAAATACTGATGTCACTCTGGTGCTCCTGTGACATCCTGGGACAAGCCAAAAGGCTTGGGTTGAGCAAGCTGCCAAGCAAAGAGACTCCACCATCCCTACATCAGGTGAACTTGCTGATCTTCCCATGCTGAGGAGTCCTCCTGAGGACTGACACCTTCATCTAACAGCTAAGTACAAGGCACAACAGGATTTCCTTATCTTAGAAATCACTTTTTTTTTTTTTTTTTTTTTTTTTTTCCCCATGGCTTTGTCTTCATGGACAGCAACACTGAAGGTGGGACAGAAAGACTCCTTCCCCATCAGTGCAGGGCAGGAGGTGCCCATGTGCTGGGTGTGCAGTCAGTGCCCTGGGGAAGTGCCAGAACATTTTGAACCCATCAGTGCCCCAGTGCAATAGCAGAAACCTTTGTCTGGGCATTCACAGCTCTCAGTAACTGTGTCCCAGAGGGAAAAAAGGCAACGAGAAAATTTGCTGTATTTAGCCCAAACATAAAGGCTGAAAGGTATAAACCCCAGTGTGGTGTTGACAAATCAGCATAAAAATGTCTTTCAACAGTAAACTGCTTAAGTATTAATGAATATAAGTGTTGTGATGCAGTCACAGCCCTGGTGTTTAACCAGGGAAAGCACAGTAAAGGTGCAGTTATCTCATATGAACCCTGTCGTTTGGAGCTGATTTACTTGTGCTTTGATATGCTTTTTTTTTTAATTTGAAACACAGTGTGCAATGCCAGGAATCATTCTGAAAGGGCTGTCTCATTGGAAATACTAAATTTTGCTTCACATACTCCCATTGCTCAACTACCAACAGGGCTGGTAATGTTTCCTTGTAACTTAGGAGGTTTAGAGAGACTGGTTTTTGTGTGTATGCACCTAGTGAAGACAGAGATAGTGATTAAACTATCCCAATTGTTTTTTTTTTTAATTTATTTATTTTTACGTATAAAGTCAGGTACTATTTCTCCTCTTTGCAGTGATAGGTATGCTAAAAAAAAGACAAAAAAACCTCATTGTGGTGTGCTGGGCTCTAAGAGGCACAGAAGGTGGTTTAATTTGAAGAGTCTTATGTACTCATGATAAACCCTGACAGGTCTAAGGGTCTCTTCTTCTGGAACACATGGAGCAAGGATGTGAGTCTGTGTGGGAGGTGTTGGGGTGACAGACCTCAAATGAAGCTCTGTCATTAAAGCCCCATTTTGTCCCTGAACACTGCTTTGATTTTTAGAAAATGATCATGTTTCAAAGCACAGTGCAACTTCTTTTTTCTCTTTAAGTTGGTAATTTGAAAAGGTGACTGTGAGCTGTGGATTTGGATATGTCTGAAGTAGCACAGGTTAATGTGATCTAAATATAAGCACAAAGCTAGAGGTTACTTTTATTTCAGAGAACCATTTGATACATTTAAAGCAAGACTGATCTGTTTTCCTTCCTCTGGTTAAGTGTGTCTTTTTGCCAAGAACTCCAGAGAAACCTGTAAGTTCCTTCAAAGTCACTTCAGAGTCAGTGCACACAACATATCCCAACTGGGTCATGGTGCTTGAAAATGATGATGTCATTCTAGGCCTAAGATGAATTGATTTTCCTTTATTTATTAATGAATTTCTGCACTTCATCCTCTTTTCTACGACTCCTGTATGAGCTGTTTGCTCATTCAAATGTAGACCTGATCAAGTCTCACCAAGTGGGTAGGAGAAAGAGATGGAGAGAAACATGAATACATTTTATTCCATGGATTGCTATTGGCCTCCTGCTTTGCACATGGCAGAGGATTTGCTAAAAATTGATTCTATCTCTTGATAATTTTATTGCACTGCAAACAAGTCACGCATGCAGCTATCAATACATTTCCATCTGCTGGTTATGCAGCAGACAATTTATATAGATTCAGGGCATCTTAGAAAAAGCACAATGTTATCTTGAATAGTAATCAGTATTTATGAATGTTTTTCTTGATACACTGGAAAGATTTGAACTTGAACTTACTTTTTCTGGAGGTCTTCTTGGGTTTCAACAGATAGACTGGGTTGGATTCATGGTGTAAATGCTAATTTACACCATCTGGGTAGAGGGCCAAAGATATTTGGATGGAAAAGCCTGTAAATTTATCTGGTTTAAGATAATTATGACTTTACTTAGGTGTTCCTAATATGGGGTCAGATAATATTTAGGATGCACTTCAGTACTTCTTGAAAATATATCAATTAAAAAATGTGTAGGTCCATGAAAATTATTTGCATCCAGCCTGGCCCTGACTTTGGATACATGAATTGGACTTTGGCCATGAATTTTAGGATAGAAAAATTACTGGCATTGCTTTTTTTTTTTTTTGCTAGAGACAGAAATCTCTTTTCATTTCTGTTTTTTCTTGTCTATTAGACTGTACATTGAAAGCTAATAGGACTTTAACCTGTTTTCTTGTAACATCAATGCTCCAAGAAGCCTCTTTTATACCCTGCTGCTCAGCACCTTCATTTAGGCTCTCTTTATGCACCAAAAAATGTTGTTGGAATTGCAGAGAATAATCGAGAGGAAATTGCACAATGCCAAATGATCTGTTGTAATATGGAAAAAGAAATAGCAGTGAATTAAACACACTGCTATCTTACTCAGGGCTATTTTGAGGAGCACTTACTTTGCAAAGCACTTACACAAATGATGCTGCTGATTAAGTACCCCAAAATATAAGTAGGAGCTGGGGAACTATGCACATCCCTCAGCATAACAGAACTCCTGAGCAGCAAGGCATTGCATTCCCAAATCTACAAGAGAAATTACCACAATGAAAAATCCTGAAGTCTGGAATATGACTGTCTGGTCAGTTAAAGGAAGGTGGTGAAAATTCACTTGCATGGTTTGCTGCTACCCATTCCATTTTCATCCTCTTGCATTTTCTATTCTAAGCATTTCTGTCTGTGTGTTGCTGTGTTCTGAATCCCTACACGTCTGTGGTGTTGTAGTGATGGAATAAGGGAAAAGTTCAAGGCCACATTTTCTTCCAAGATTTACATGGTTGATCTCAGCTCCACAGCTTTGTTTTCTACCTGAATATACCACTATCCAAACTTGTAACATCTCTGAATAATTCTCCCTACCTGGTCAGGAGCACATCCCCTGCACAAAACCCTAACAGTGATGTTTGCACACAGAAACACATTTCAATCCTCAGCTGGATGGGGAAGCACTTTCTGTAGTGTAAACTAAACCTACAGTAGTAGAGTGGTAGAACAACTGAAAATGCTCTCAGATTCTCTCCTGAGTGCCTGAATGATCCAACCTGCACATAATAATCCTCGTGCAATTCTTTAAGCCCTCACAACCATATGTGGTTCTATAGGATCTTAAATCAAAAAGCACTTTGATAATTTTATGAAAGGGAGATGCTTCCTCTGGTTTCATAACTCTATCAAACTATTTGTTGTAAACTACTCCAAGACCTTAAGAATATCAAAATCAGTCTTTCAATAACAAAGGGGATATTTCCTTATCCCCTTATCATTCACTTATCCTTTATCAAAAGCTTGTTGTCCTTTGTTTGAAGCCAAAACAACTGCAAATACATTTAGAACATGAAAAAATATCTGTCACAATAAGTTCTTGAGTGCATTTCTTAACAAGAAACCATGCTTACATTTTCCACATCAATAAAAATAACACGGGTCAACAACCAGAATTTTCCCTACATTTTGTAAAGGTGCCTGAGGCAAATTATTTTCAGAAGTGGCTGCTGGCTATTTAACACTGCTAATGTTTCTAGCCAGAGGACATCAAGAGGAACATAAGGATTTGCTCAAGGAAAACACTGAATGTAAATGCTCTTTATACTGTAAGCTCTCTGCTTCAGGGTCTGTTAATGCCAGGTTTGCAGAACAGTTGGTCCTTAGCAGTTGAAGTTACTAATTAGTGTGTTTGCTCCTGTGTGTTTGCAGTAGGTGTAGGATCACTCTCATTAAAATACATATTTAGGTGTTTTGCTGAATTTGGACTGAACAGTTGAAGATTCTTTCTTTTGAAAGAGCAGTTTGCTTGGGAAAGCTGAACAGTCAGAAGCCCATGTTTGTGTCCCTCCTTCTCTGGTGAGTGTTTCCATGGGACTGAGATCCAGACCTTACAAGGAGTGATGTTTCCACTTGAAGCCTTTCTGTATCCTTTTCCTAAGGCTCAGGAGACTGTACTGATGGTACCAATCTGAGGGAAGGTTCTGAGAAGGTTCTGACCTGTTCAGTTTTCATACCCACATATATACCAGTTATACCATACATACCAAAGGCTCCAGCCTTTGGAGCTTGCTGTATCTTTGCCATTTGGATCCATGGACAGATTTATGGAACTGCAAGCCAGAACGACCCCAGTCTGATGTTTTTCCAGGACCACAAACCCCACCCCAATTCCTGCAGAAAAACGGCCGTGTATCATTTTCAGTCTCCCATACCTCCAGAGCTGCTCTGTCAATAAGTTTCTAGGCATTTCCTTGAAACTGCATTTGTAAAGCCTCAAAATAGAGTTCAGCCTCTAATGGGCTTAAATGTGCTTCCTGTTTTGAAGGAGAGCCATTGAGGGGGATCACGAAGTGAAGTGTCTGCAGTTCTGTATGCTAATCATACTTCCACTGGAGTTACACTCTTAATAATGCAAATTGTTTCCTGGGATGCTGCAGCTCTTCCCCAACTTCCTGTCATCCCCATGTTTGATTGCACTCATAAATTACCTGGGGGCTCTAATAACTTCTGCTGATGCTACCCTGCATGTCACTCTGATCATTGACTCAGCCTCTCTCCCAGGCCAGGGTTTTCTCTACCACCATATGTTACAGGTTCAGCAAGAGTTTAGATGATGAGCAGCAGATGATGGACCTGCATTTCATTCCTGAAAACATCCATTTCCTGGTGATGATCTAAATAATGGGCCATTTGTTTTTTTTTCTTGACGGATAAAACAATGTTGTTACTACACAGTCACACAAATCAAATTTTTCACCAGTTGGAGGCTAAGAGCAACAAATAGATTGATTATATTCCTCTCTTAGTCTGCTCCTCTTAGAAAAATCCATCATCCTTGCTATGGGGAATAGCAAGTACAAGTTCTGAAGGGATCCACTACCTTTGGCTTTTATTTCCTTAATAAGGGAATCAGTCCTCAGCAGTCTGTGAGATCATCAGCACATAGTTGAGTTTCTGTGCACATCAGAATACATCAACCACAATTACACTGTGTGGAAGGTAAATCACACAGTAATTAAGGTAGACAAGAAGCAGGATGCAAGGTCTGATTCTGAAACATCCTCCTGACTTCAGTGCTGTTTGGATTGACTTTCTAATGATTGGGATCTTCACTTAGCTTATGATACCATCACGTGTTGCAGCAAACAGGCTTATACTCTTTGTGTCTATCTGTAGGTCAGGGCACTCATAGTTCAAGCAGTAGCTACTGGGTAAAAGCTTCGTTTACAGTTGTGTGTCTGGTTCAAAAATTAAAAAAAAAAAAAAAGAAAAATTACTTTCAAGTACTCCTCCTTCTCTTTGAAACTGCACTGGCAAAAATAATGTTGTGTCCAGGCCGATGTCTGTTGCGAAGAGAAATGTTACATTAGAAAAAAAAGAACATCTTTGTAGCAAGCAAAACACATGACAGTGTATTTCACAAGTATGGGAGCTATCATTCTTCCTGAGAGGTTTCCCAGCCTTCTTGCTCCAAATCACAGAAGCCCTGCTGCTCTGTGCCTGAATCCCCCTCGGGCTCCTGTCCAGATCTGCTGGAGAGATGAAGGCTCCTTCCCTCCCTTGGATTGGTCACCTCCAGCAGAAAGTTACTACCAGAAAATAAACATAAAGTATGCAACTATCCCATAACATCTCCCCTCACACCCTGTGATATGTGATTCCGGGGTGAAAAAGGCCCTTTTATGGCCTCATAAGTTTTCTTCAGTTATTACTCAGAGCACCTGATGGCATCCACTGTAAAATCCCTGTGGCCAACCTGTGAAGCTACAAGCAAAAGGCTGTGCTGATATAAATTAAGGTTGTCCCTTAAAGAAAATTTCAGGCACTTTGTTTCTGTTTATTCTGGTCTCATTAGGCTGCCACTGGGTGATAAATGATTTAGGTTAAGGGTAATTTAGTTTATGGCACTATAGGTATGAAAGGTTCTTCCTCCTTTTGCCCTTCTCACATAAAATCTAGCTTAAAAAAAAGTAAAGTCTTTATGACTCAGTAAACAGAAGCCACATAGATATTGTGTAACAAATTACATATTGGATAACAATCTATAAAATTTTATTGGCCTATGAGGTTTGCATTGATTTGAATTTTACCCAAAAGCAAAACATTACTGTTTCTCCAAAACACTGAAATAAAAGAGAAACAGAAATCTCCATTACAGCTTCCTTTGAAAGCAGAACCACCATTGCCTCTGGACTATGCAGTCAGATCCCTGGAAACAGCCTAGAGTTTCCCTTATCTTTCCCAGAACATGACTGAGAAAATTTGGCAAACCAGCTCTGGGCAGAGGTTTGGCACTGAGGGTCACCCAGAGCCAGGGGACACCTCCTGCCACCAGGCTGTGGCTGCAGGGCACTTCTCCAGGGCTCTGTTCCCACATTCCCTGCACTGGGGGAGCTGGGGGTGAGAAACCAGTAGCTCATGCTCTTCATTTTGCACAATCATCTCCTGTCTGGAATGCAGAGTTTTGTGGGAGAGAAAGGCAATGCCCTGGTGAGGCTGCAGAACCATCTCCTCTTCACCTTTTGTGCTCCAGAGTCCCCAGGGAGTCAAACCAAAGAGATGTCAGTGCTTGATGGAGAGCAAGAAGGAGGGAGGAGGAAAGGATTTTTACTGCATGGACTTGTGGGACCACAGATATTTTTTTTATGGGTCCAGAGTGTGTTTCACCAAGGCCAAATATTATTTCCAAGGGTGGCCAACAACTGACATGCTGGGCTGGGGCAGCAATCAGACATACACATGTAATTACATGGGGAAAAAATGCAAGCAGCATCAGAAATACAACTGGCAGTGATGCTGAGGTGTTACCTGGTGATTCTCCACCGTGTAAACCCTCAGATCCAGGAATTCTGTCCATCTCTCCAAAGTCATACCAGTTTCATAACATATTCCCATTCAAGGTCTGGCTGTTTTCTGTGCTTCCCCATGCTCTATAGAAATTCCAGCCTATGCACCAGGATTGTGGGGTTTAGGGCTTTATTTCCTGTCTTTTTTTTTTTTTTTTTTTTTTTGGTTCATCCAATTTTTTGGGGTTCATCCAAAGAAATACTATTGAGAGGATTCATAGTAATGTTTTGTGCTTGGCTGAATGTAGAGATACACACACACATATGCCTGTAGTAGCACTGCAGATACATGTCTGTCCCAGAAACATGCAATAAAAACTACTGATCCTTAAACCAGGGAAGAGAAGTACACCCAGGTCTCTTACTACTGGTATTAACTTGTATTTTTCTACCCAGAAGAAGGCAATAGCAGCTGTACAGTTGCACCCAGTAGTATTTTACACACTCCTTGGCAGATGAAACAATGGCACCAATACTTTCTGAGCCCTGTCCCAGTGATTTACACAGGATGCAACCTCTCCACAGCAAACTCCTCCCCTGCAATCACACTCATTGTGTTTTATCCTCTCTGCTGGCCCGTGCCTTGCCCAGAGCTGATCTCCAGGCCTCAGCCTGTGCAATTACCCACTCAATAATCAGAGGCTGATGCTGATGAATTCATGGCGTGGGCTGCAGTATTGTTCCAAATAAATGAGATGGTATAAGTGGTGTGAGAGGTAACAAGGTGTTTGTAGCAGTGTATACAGACATGGAGCTTACTTAAAAAAAAAAAAAAAAAATCACTAGAATATGTATAAAAATAAGCAGAAATAAACTTAAAAATACAGTTAAGGCTGTGGTTGTTGCCCAGACGTGACAGACTGAAAAATGCCCTCATGCTGCCTGAATTCCTGAGGATTTCTGGTGGACACACTGTGTGGCCTTGCCCAAGTCAGCCTGCAGATCATTTCTAGTCCACCACAGTGAAGTTGCTGGGCCATCTGCAGTGAGTGGTGTGGCTGGTTTTATCCCTGATGCTGCAAATTTTGGCTATTCCCTGGACTGCTCTATCCAATGCAGCCCAGGCTGGAAAGGGACAGTCACTTTGTGGCCATAAGGACAGCCTCATACATTGCTGTTCCTCTCATCAGCCCATAGGGATTCAGGTTAAACTCCTGCTGTCCCCTGAAATTGGGCTTTTTCTGATATCTTTTCTTAATAAATTTTCCATTTTCAACCTCCTGATTTGTCAAATAGGATTTTGAAATGTGAGCTCCCATACCAAAAAAGCTCTCACCTGGTACATACAATATATATATATATGTATATATAATCACTGCACTCCCAGTATATATCACTGCTTCATGTTGATTTTGCCCTCTTTACAAACAAAAAAGTCTGCAATATTTTATGATTCAACCTTCTGCAGGACTGTGTAGAGAACCACTTGTGACCGATACCTTTCTGATTCAGCTCTGCCGTACCTTTTTTTTTTGTTGTTTTTTTTTTTTTTTTCCTCTTGACACACTTTGTATGCATCTGCAGGGCTGAGCAAGAGGTTTGTATGACTTCCTCATACTTCACTGCTCTTAACAGGGCCCCTGGTCAGACAGGGCTTGGGCTTTATTTTTGGCTCTTGCTGCTCCAACAGCCCCCTCGGCGTTGTCAAACAAAGAGGTTTCCTGCTAATTCCTTTCAGGGCTTAGATGGATTTTGAATCAATCTTGCTGAGAAAGTCAGCCAGACAAAGAGGGGAAATCGTGACATGGTTAGTCATTGATATTTTACCTGAATCAGTGAGTAAAGTGCTTTTCTGTCCGTTCCAACACTTTATACATAACTTTTATTCTACCATTTTTCAATAGAAGTTTGATTTTGGGTACCTCTTGCCTCTGTCTTTCAAACCAGTCCTCTGATTCCTGAACCTAAAGTTTAATATCATCCATTATTCAACACCTTCAGTAAGACTAACTTTAAAACTAGTAATCCCTCAGTAAAGTGTGCAATTAATGCTGAAATACCTCAGGTATAGAATAATACCAAACAGCCCTCTCCATAGCCAGCTGCACAGCATCCCAAAATATCATCCTTGCAGTCTCTAGTTATCAAACAGTCTTTAAGATTCAGGGCTAGATCCTTCCTCACCTAACTGAGCATTTTGCATTAAAATGTCAACTATTTTTCCTGCAAATTTGACAGGGGTCTCTCCCCACCTCACTGTGCATCCCTTTTATGCCAGCTTTGAGGGATTAAATTGCACACAATCCCACCCGATGCTGCTCATGGCACTGATGAGCTTTGCCCACTTTCACTTTGTTCTATGGCTTTTCTCATTCTTTGATTTCTCATACAAACAAGTTGGTGTTTTCTGCAGGTGCTGCCACCCTGACCCAGCAGGAGGATGGTGGGAAGCACCCATGGAGGGGATTTTCACCCCCATGTCCTGGAGGTAAGGGGAACTCTGGGCACACCTTGTGCTTTGGATGCTTTTACACTCTTCATCTCTGCAGCAGTGTATGATTAATTTGAAAACATCACGTTTGCAACAAGATAAAAAGCCTGTTATTGTTTAGCTGTGTTCATCCCTCTCCTTCCTTCCCTCCCCTCTCTCCCCAGCTGCTTTCCCAAGCTCTGCCCAGCACGATCCAGTCCCCACCAGGCTCACTGCTTCCTGCTCACACTCAGTACAACGCAGTTATGTTTCTTCCCCCAAGCTTAGTGTCCTCAGAGGAGTATTTAGGTTAAGAGCAGTTTATTCCTGGCTGGAAGTGAAGCAATTGTGCACAGGTTCATAAGCCAGGATTCTCCTTTGCTTCAGGCAGCTACTAAAAGCCAAGGTGCTGGCTCAGATGGAGACAAAACTTGAGAAGTGAAGTGGAGCAGTGGGGCATGGAGCATCCCTGCTGCCGTGGTGAGGAGGATCCCCACAGCACAGAGCAGTGTTTGGGGCATGGTGGCAGCATGGGGTGAGGGGAATAATCCTATTAACAGGCAGAAACACGCAGAAAAAAGTGGCCAAAAGGAGTGATAAACTTACAGCCCTCTGCTTGGCTGCCCCCAGCAAAGGTGGCAAGGAAAGGATTCCAGCTGAGGCTGCTGGATCCAGGAGCCTGCTCTGAGCAGTGGGAAGCAAGGGGAGGCTGAGGATCAGCTGTGTCACAGCCACACCTGAGACAGGTGCATTCCTCACCATCCCTCCATCTCTCTCCATCCCTCTGTTCCTCCTTATCCCACACCTCCTGCCCAGACTGGGGTGTTTCACTGGGGATGTTTGCAGAGGTACCAGCCTGACCTTTTCCTGGTGAGAGCTGCTTTGTACTTAAACAGTAAAGACAACAAATATTTGCAGTCCATTTAATCCTACAAGAATACTCTCCTTGAAGACTGAGGTTTGATGTTGTTTTTTTGTTTTGGTTTTTTATTATTATTTTTTAAGCAAGCTTTTTGCAAAGAACCTCTTGAATAACAGTTCCCGTTTCACCTGGGTAGGAGATGAGGATTTTAAGCAGAAGATCCTTCTGACAAATCCTTCCTCTGTGACAATGCCCTCCCCAGATGACTCTGCAGCTGCCTGGGCATTACATGGTTCTGTGATCAGTAAATATTTATTTAGTAGGGATCTTTGGATGGGAAAAGTGAGCCAAAGTACAGCCTGAACTCATGGATAAGGTGGAATAGAGGGACCAAGGCAGGGTTTAGGGCAGGGAAATCAGACCTGGACCTCCAATGGCTTTCAGAGCCAGGAATAGTGGCAAGGAGGGGGTTAAAAAGATGTATGGCTTTTACTTTTGTGTAATATCTCCAGAAAGAGCTGGGTCACCTCTGTGGAGAGGCTTCAGCACTCTGTCATAGACAATGATATCAGTGCTGGGAAAAAGGTGGCAGTTTAAGTGAGTATAATAGGGGTAAAACCTCTAACCTGCTGTGCAGCCTGAGTGCTCTTGTTAAACCTGCAGACAAAACAATTCCTGGGAGAGAAATTTCCCCAGTGCCAGAGCCACGACCATTGCAGAGTTTCCCTGCTCTTACCAACCCAAGGAAAACAAAACCTTTTGGGGGCTTGGCACCTGAATGAAAGAAATGAATGTAATATCCTCTGACTGTGGAGAGCTGAGATGCTGCAGTACCAGGGAGCAGCTGTGATACACTGTGCAAATCAAGGCTGCTCTCACCATCCAGGGCTTAGCCAACTCAGAAATAGTTGTTCTCATAACAGCTCCTACCAGACACTCCAGAGAAGTGTAACCAAGGCATGAAGGATGCAAAGGAACCACCCTGGAGATCAGCCTGGGTATCCAGCCTGGCTCTGTGTGAGCTTTCTTGGTGGAGAACAATCCCACAGTGTACATAAGATGCTTGGTTTTCTTCACTAAGCTCAAGGACAGACTCCTTGGAAGCTGGGAGACCCTAGGAAAGGCAGGGATGGAGTGCAGGTCACTGCAGGCAAGGCCAAATTCTGTCTGCCCAGACAGTCCAGAGTCTTCAGGTGAAGAATGGGGAAGAGGACCCTTGTAGGATAGTCCTTGGGTCACAACAGTCTCATTTAAGTGATAAAAATCCAGCTTTTATCTGGATTCCTTTGCAAAGGGAGGAAGCACAATTTATAGTGAGGTCTGCTCTGATCCCACTGGTTTTGTAATTTCATGGTAGGATTACCAGAAGCTGCTTGAGGAGATGAAGTTTCAGAAACTTGAGTGCTTTTCATCCTAATTTCTCTCACCAAAGGTACCCCCTACATGCTGTATGCACCAAATTCAGCCTGTGGGCTGCTTGGCAGGGAATGTCTGGGAGAAATAGTTTCAAACTGGTGAAGTATATGGTGTGTCAGAACTTCTGAAACAGTGACAAATATCCTGTGGTCCAGCCAGACCTATTTTGGGTGGTCTGACCTCTCAACAGACAAGGCAGTGGGACTAAAGTGGATGAAGCCTAAAATGCACAAAAAATGCACAAAAAGCTGAAAATGTATCTTCAGGGGAAACAAGCATCCAACAACTGAAAATTCATTCATTTGAGTGTAGGAAACTCAGAGCAGGAGATAAGTTACACCTTGTAACCTGACCTAGTGTCCCCAGACAGAGCATGGACAACACTGCACACACAAACATCCAGTTGTGTCCAAGTGGGAGAGTCATTCCTTTTCCTGGTGTGCCAGCAACTCACCCTTTGGTCCTTGTCCCTCCCCAGGTGACTTGTGACAGGTCCTGCCCCTCACCTTTGGATCTTGCAGACATGCAGAGCTCTGCCTGGCATCAGAGGTGTTGAACCCAAAGGCACCTGGAGAGGAGGAGGGGAGCTTGGAGCAGGTTGGGGGGAAGCTGCCTGCTCCCACACTTTCTGAGGCTGATCAGATTGCCTGGCCAAGAGTCCTGCAAGGTTTTAGTGTCCAGCTACACCAAAAAAACTTCTGTGGGCAAGTGTCACACCTCAAGAGATGACAGTGACCATGGACAAGAGTCTGGTGTAGGGATACCCTCGCTTTAGGCTTGGGCAGGGGGAGTGACCCCACTTAACTCAGCATCTGGTGAGACCTTGGTAAAACATTTCCTACTGCAAAACCAGTCCCAAAACAGTTTTGTGAGGCAAAATGGTAAAAAAAAAAATGGAGCTGTTTATAGGCTTTACTTATCCTTTTGCCACAGGTGGGACAATTAACTTTACAGTCCCTGAACAAGGGGGTGGGAACCCCTTTTGTCTCCAAGAACAAAGCAGAGGAAAGGGTTGATCAGCTGCACCTGACGAGGCAGAGCCAGGGCTGGATGGGATGCAGCTGGGCATGGAACCCACCAAGAGCTTCTCAGGGGGAGAGGAGCTGGAGTTGAGGGCAGAAAGGTATGGCAACATTTGAGCTTTTCCTCTCTATCTCAGTCTGGAGACCCTAAAACCTTTGGAACTGATGTGTGAGAGTCTTCATGGTTGGTTTTTTGCTAAAACCCCCTCTTGCTAGCACTTGAGGCTGACCTGGGCTGCTCAGTAGCCTCCCACATTAAGGTAGGGTCTTCCATCCCTCTGGTCCTTTGTCTCACTTTGGTTGTGTGTGGTTATTTTCTCAGGAGGATGGAGAACTGCGAGTACAATATCCTGACCTCTTTTTCTAAGGTTTATTTTTATTTTCCATGATTAAGCTGCTCATACTCTGTTCTCTTTTTAATGGTGGGGTGGGTCTCCCTGTGTGGTGAAAAGCTTTGTGTAAGTAAGAGTGATTTTTGGCAGCCTGCTGGTTCAGCAATGGAAATAAGGTCACCTAATTGCCTAAATATTTGTTTGTCTCTAAAAAGTGGCTGCTTGGGTGTCCCAGAGATGATAACTGCCAGCACAGGGAGTTGTAAAACTTGCCTGAAGTTCTTTGTGTGTTCTTTGTGTCTTAGTGCTTAAAAAGAGACTTTGCCTCTTACCTGGAGGACTGGGCTATGGATTTGCTGCTGTTCCTTGTTATAATCAACTTGGAGTGCTCTGTTAGGCATGGGTGAGAAGGTATAGAAGAAGGGAAAAAAAGGACTTTTGGAGCCAGACTTTCTGGTGGTGATCCTTTGTAAAAGCACTCTCTGCAAGTCAGCTCCTGGTGGCAGGTCAGGAGGGCTCAGCAGGGGCAGAATTAAGATGGTTTTTGTGTCTTGGTTCCCCTGGGCAAGCCCCATGCCAGGAAGGTGAGAAGCATCTGGGTGACCTTTGGGTTCTTAGAAGGCAATCTGGAATAACTCAGTCAGTATTTTAAGCACAAGGAATATTGTCTTGTAATGCCATGCAGGTAAAGGCAGTTTCTTGGAGGGGAAAGAAAAATTCAAATGTCATTTTGAAGAGCTGATAGATTTTCATATATTCACAAGAGAAGAGACAAACATCCTTCTAATGAAAATTTTCTGTTGAAGTACAAATGGTGCTTCACTCCTCTATAATGCAAACACAAAACTTTGTGTTTCAGGTCCCCTTGGGATGTTTCCAGCACCTTGTTCTGTGCTGGAAACATTGGCTTCAGGTGCCAGAAATTAATTTTAGGCTAGCTCATTAGGCACCACAAACCTCTCTAATACTGCTCATAAAACTGGAAGGAAAAGGAGAGAGAGATGTCTGCTGTTTGATTTAAAGCACTTAAGTTGTTATATATTGTTTCTAACTTTACCCTTGGCATGGGAGGTAGCACTTCTAATCCATGGTGATCAGCACCTCCCCAGCATCTGAAAACTACAGCTGCATGTATTGAGGGGGTTTATTTTTCTTTTTTACACAATAAACTGTGATATATGGTGGTGGCCAACTTCATCTAGGTACTGATTGGGGACTTTTTAGTGCCATAAAACCTCTGAAGCAGAGACTCGTGGAAAGGGAAACACTGACATAGTGTCTCTGGAGCAAAAGCTGCCTGGTGGAGCTGGGTTATTTGTGGTGATGTGGAATTACAAACAGTGCAGGGTTTAGGTGCATACACACAAAAACTCCTGGAACTTGCAGAACTTTCCAGTTGCTGGATGGGGCAGGAGTAGTCAGCCAATACCCCTCTCTCGGGGGAGAAAATGAAAGGAAAATGGAGGAATAAAAAATAAAAGGAGGATATGCCGCTTCAGAGAGGAAAATAATCTGAGTGTGGACAGAATAACTGAACTCTTTAGGCTGCAGAGTGTTTGCAGGAAATTGTGAGCATTAAACCTGATTGTGCACAAGCTGTTGGAAACCCTTTTTACACGTGCAACAAACTGTCCACATCCAAGCAGTCACCCCAAAAGCACTATGGGAATATACAATTTAACCTAAAGCACCAGCCAAGAAGTTGTTTGCTTCTGGAATCACAGACTCCCAAAACTTTTTCTCAAGTATTGCATTTCGTTTAAAGCTCTGTCATATACTGCGAAAAACTGACAACATCAAACCTGAAACTTGCCAATCTTTGGATGCAAAACCCAAAGTTTAACATACATGGTGATCTGGATTTAGGTTTGTTTATTTTTTTAATCATTAAAATGAGCAACAGGGAAAACTTACTTTTTAAAGTAAAAAAATTTTAAAAATTTCCTGAAGATTTATGCTTATTGCTTTTACACCTTCGGCTGCTAGAAATTAGATTAGGCTCTGATTAGCCATTTCATCCTGTAATGTGCTGTAAAAAGTCATGTAAAGTGCCAGAATTAGCACTGTCATCCTCTGTGCTGTCTGTCTGACTGCAGCACAGAGCTGTGACACACTCAGATAAGGTACCTGGGGTGTCTCTTGCCAGCACAGGCTCCTGTTTGTCTCCGACCTCGCTCGCATACAAATCCCTCACATACATTTTTCTCTTCCAAGAACACATATATCTGAAGCATCAGCCATTTCCAGACACGCAGAGGAAACAAAGCAGTGAATTTTCCTCATCCTCTACCCCTGATGCTAATGAAAATTACAGAGGAAGGAGGAGGGGGGGGGAAAAAACCAACCCAAAACCCAAGAGCAAGCACTGTTCCCCCAGCATCATCCCCACTGCAGCAGGCAGCACAAATCTCTACTTACAGCTCCCAGCAGCGAAACGTCTCGGGATCTCTCCAATTTTCTGCAGAACTGTTTCAAGCTCTCAGCAAGCCCCAGTGTTCATCCAGGCAGACCAGAGCCGTATGGAAGGTCTATGCAGCTGGGAGATAATGGCACTATTTTCCCAGCTGGGACTCCAAGCCTTTTATCCACTGAGCATTGCCTGGCTCTTCCCTGGTATTAGCGGGGAAAGCCTCTGCCTTCCTGCTGGACTCGTGCTTGGACCCACACAATTAGTGCTTGCATCAGATAACCAAGCTACTCCAGTTTATGCATATTCCTAGCTGGAAATCTTGAAGGGATAAAAATCAGCTCTGCGCTGCTCATCCTTCAAGCAAGCTGGGAGAGGGAAAGTGCAGCTGGCAGGGTAGGAGCAGGAAAGATTAAATGTGCTCCTGCTATTCTTTGCGTACAAATGTGAGCTGCTGTCAGGTAATCAGAAACCTCTCCTCTTGAAAACTGGGTCACTCCTTGCTGTTAGGTTTAGAATGGGAATCATTTTTGTGTAGTCCTGGGTCCCACCATTGCTATCAGATCAATAGGATGCCAGGGGACTCTGGGGTTCCAGCCTGGCACCCTTGAAACCTTGAACTACCCCTCCACGTTTGACATCTTTAGACAAAAGGGTTCTCAATTTGTTTGTTTCTTTATTTTTTTTAAAGTAGCACTGGTATTAATCCTGATTACACACAAACTTCAAACCCTTAGCTTTCTGTTTTATCCCCCCCCCCTTGGGACTCCTTCAGCAGAGCTCAGGCAAGGCAGTGCCCTCCTCTTGGCCAGCAAAAGTTCTTTGTGTTCAGCAAGGCTGGAAAGGGGAGCAAGAAAAGTGCAATTGTGTCCCAGGGATTGCTTCACAAATTTTTTATGTAATCTCACTGTGAATCCATTAGTTTGTAATAGGATTTATTGCTGTCTGAGCAACAGCAAGGGGAGAAGATGTGGAAGTCGGGTGGCAAAAATGCCCAGCAAAACACTGGAGGTGCCTTGAGGAGACATGAACAAGAAGTCAGTCACCAGAAGGGGAGCAGGGAGCAATTCTTAGATTGAATTTTCCCCACATATAACCTGGGGGCTCATTGGAGCATCCCCTTGCTTCCCAACACAACCACTGACTGCTGAGAACTGGCACCAGGAGTTTGGTTGTGACTCCTCCCTGGTACCAAAGGTTTTGGGCTGCCCCTTTCCTCCTCCCTGGTGCATCTGGCAGGTGTTGAGGTGCATTGCCATGTGCCTGAGCCTCTGTGCTTGTGGCAGCCCACCCAAAAATGTTGCTGAGTGAGGTTGTTCTTTCCTGAGGTGGCTCTTGAGTTGAGGCACCTTTGGAGAAAGTAGCAGGAGAAAAGGTGGAGATTTCCCTCCTGGAAGTAGAGGAGAAGGTTCCTATCATTTATCTGCAGGTGAGGGGGAGTTCATTGGATCTGATTTAAGAGATCTGGGTTCAACCCAGCCACCATGGAGGACTTCTTGGAAGTGCTTCACTTGTCTTGGTCTCCTTCTTTTGTAAAATGGGGACAGCAGGACCAGGGGAACACAGGGGATGTGCACAGAAGTGCCAGGATTCCCATGCCAACCCCATGGGCTGGTTTGGTGAGTGATGCCCTCCAGTTTCAGAGCTCTCAGAACCATCCTCCTGATTAACATAAACAATTTTACACTTCCATGGTGTGAGCATCTCAAATGAGCTTTAACGACAATTAATTAAGCCTTGCAGCACCTTCTAAAGTAGACAGGCATTATAATTAGCAGTTCTATTTTTAATTAGGAATAAAATTTGAAATGGAATTTTAGGTATTTCCTCATTAAAATAGTCTTTTAAATAGTGGCAGTGCTATTTTCTTAGTGCTATCAGAAGTAAATAGACCAAGAGTTGCTCACAACAGATTAACCCAAGCCTCTCATTGCTAATTTTAGAAGTTTATTAAAAAAAATCTGATCTTTTACATGTCAAAACAGATTACTTTCCTTATGCATTGGCTGTCTAACAAGCCTGTCTGGGAACAGAATTTTCAGAGTTCCTGAGGCAGTTAATGCTGATAAAACTTCCATTTCCAACTGGGGGTAGAAACAAACATTTGAGACCTGCCCCTTCTAAAGGTAGATTATTCCCTTCAAGATCTAATGTTTTCCTCCAGGAAAGACTGCAGCACCCAAGTGTCTGGATTTTGACCTTCTGAGCCACTGAATTCCCTTTTTATTAATACTTGTGTGGTTCTGCTTTAGATTTTTCTTAACTATATTACGTTCTATCAGACATTATGCCCACATTTTTTAGAAATTACACAAAAAGTGACGATAAAATTGAACACTGAGCAGTTTATTCCTGAAGGTCAAGATAAAACATTTAAATGTTAACTAAGTTGTCGAGGGCTTTTCACCACCTTTCCAACCATTAAAACTTTTTGCTGCTCCAGTCTGGGTTTTGACAGTGTGGACCATGGGCAACTGTAGAGCAACCTCAGTGCTCCAGGATGGGGCTTCTGTCACCCCAGAAGTTGGCCCTGGCTGATAAAGTGGAGGAAGTTTCCGAGCTTGGGATGAAGCACACAAAGTCCTTGCTCACCTTTCAGGAGTCTGTTGTAGGCTAAAAAAACCTCAGAGATAGGATCTGGTCTATAAAGCAGACAGCAGAGAGATCTGGAGCCTAAGCTGGAAGACAGAAGTGAATTAACAGTTGGGTCAAGGTGTTTCTTGCAAAAACTCTGCTGATGAGAGGTCTGGGAGCCACTTTCTCCTCTGCTTCCTCTGTAAAAATTGGAGATGCCTTCAAGTGATACATTCAGTTCTTTGTAAGAGCTGTCAGTGGTGCTTTGGGAGGAGACAGAGCTCCCCAGCTCACTGCTGGCTTCTTGTGGCTGTGTCAGCTTTTCTATCTCTGTCTGTAGACAGAGCAGATAAATCCAAGATGACTTCAGCAACATTTTAAAGTGAATTAGACCCAGGACTAAGATGATCTAAACTCCTTCCACTCCACTCAAATGGCAACATGTCCTTGAGCTATTGCATAGGTAAAATTTTTTTTGACAAAGGGATGTGCTCACACCCCAGGAGTTGCTTCACTCAGGCAGAGCTACCTACTCCTTCCAAACTCAGCTGTTATAATTGCTATTATTTATTATATATTATATATATCATTATTACATATTATTATAAATTGCTATTTGCTGTTTGCACTGTGCATAGGATTTGGGTTACTCTCAAGGCTTTGAGCATCTTTATGAATCCACAGGCACTGCTCAAGTAAGATTGAAATTTGAATTTTTCTGGGTTTACCCAGTGATCATTTCAGAGGCAAAACTCCTGGGTTTGAGTTGCTCACCAAATAGATCTGTATACAAGTGGTATCCAGTGTGATGGTGGAGAAAGTCCCTACCTAAAGCTCCTGCTCATTGCTTTTGAGAAATTTCACAGCAGTTGTGTGTGCTGCCAGCAGGTGATCACTTCCCAAAGTATCAGTAGAACTTTATAATAATTTATAATAATTTACTAAATCATAGTAAACTGGAAATGTAAAAGTGGACTAAGGAGTTACTGGAGCTGCTGGGGCAGTTGGACAGCTCAGGCATTGGTGAGGGAGCTGCTCTTGCATAAGAGATCACCAGTAAGATATTGATCCAGCAGCTGCAGATAATTGTGGATTATGGAGGCACAGGTTGGAGAACATTAATAAATTAAACAAGTAGGGACAGGTCTGTAGGATTGACCATCCCTTTTTGACATCATTTAGGATCCTTTAAAGACCTCAGTCTCCCTCCTCAGCACATTCAGGGAGGAAACACTGGGAAGAAAAAGCCTTAAAATGTATCCATCTTAATCTAAAAGAAGAAAAGTAACATTTTTTTTAAAAATTATATTATTAAATGATTAATTATTAAATGAATTATTATTATTAAATGAATTAATTATTAAATGATATTGTGACAGTTCAGGCAGATTAATCTGCACCATGTTTACTGTTAGAAAAATGCACCACTAAGCCTTCAAGTCCTATTGCTGCTTGCTCAACCTCCTTATGACTCTGGTTCCTTCATTCCAAGGCTGGCATTGATATTCCAAGGCTGGCATTGATATTCCAAGGCTGGCATTGCTGTCAGTGGTGTTGGATCAGTGTACAGGCAGAATTTCAGGAGCTCTGTGTGTTTATCCAGGCAGACAGTTTCCACAGGGCTCCCCAGACCAATGTTTGAGCATCTTGAGCTTTGTCATCATTTGATCCAGTTGGAAACAGGAACAGTTGTGTCCACAGTTGTACCACTCACTGGTGTATTAGGTCTTCCTTTGGGTAACTAGTATATAAAATCCACTTATTAAAAGTGTAGATGTGAGTACAGGGGATGGGATTTTATAGATCTGGTTTTACTGCAGAAAATGTCATTATTTGGGAGTCTCTGAAGCTGTTAAAACATTCCTAGGTTTTTACAGTACTGAGTAAGCTTCAGTGAATTAACCCATAATATTTCTTCAGTGAATTAACCCAAAATATTTTTCTACATCCTTCTTTGGATTATATTGCAAGATGTTTTTAATTTGTTTTTTTTTTTTTTTTCCTTTTTTTATAATTTCAGATGGTAAACAGAAAGTATTCCTCTTTCTAGTTGTAGGTAAAATTAATGAGAGGAATATAATATCAAGACAGGGATCATCTTTGTGAAGTCACTTGCTAAATGCTTTGTATAGAAATACCCCTGTGTTTTGACATGCTGATGTCTTGTTTGCTGACAGTGCTATAATTTGCTTTAAGAGTTGTTTCAGTCTTTTCCCAAATATTTCTTATGCAGCATTGGGAAGACAGAACTGAATTTTTAAAGTTATACCAACCTTCATTATGAGGGAAAAGAAATCTCTTTGTGTAATCCCATCAACTTCCCCCTCAAAGATCAGCTTAATTAAAGCAGCACTCCCCTAAAACAGCCCATGGCTTGTGATTATAATGAAGTTGTGCAGGTGAGGTTTTGTGTCACACTTGGTAACTTTTTAGTGTTGCTGCCTTGTAGAATTGCAATAAGAGGGAGCTGTAATCAAGGATCAGGCTGGCTTTCCATTTTAAACTCCTAATATATTTCAGGGGTGCATATGAACCTACAAGGATAAAGCTTGCAAAGGCAGCAGCTTAGGGAAAGACAAATCTCAGCTCAGGAAAGGGTTTTATTCACCCAGAGTCTTGCCAAAAGGGTAGGGAAAACCTATAGAAAGTCTGTTTGGGATGTGAACCCACCCTGTGTTTGTTCTCCTGTTTAGAGATGTTTAAAGACTCAGCGAGGCTGATATAAATAGATAACAAACATTACAAAGAGCAGTACACAGTGAGATGGTTTTTGCTTTACTGGAGTCTGAGACTTTCATCTTTTGAAAAAAATATTCAACCATCTGATTGTCACGGGCTTCTTAGAATGACAACATTTAGCCCATCCTCAAAATACTCTTATTCAAATGGTTCCCAGCAGTTTAACACCCCATCACCCTTCCCATAACACAGCCATTTGTGTAAATCTTTGTGTGGATAGTCCTTTCCACTATCCAAATCTTAATGCATCTTTCAACTGTGCAGTGGATTTTATCAGACTATTAAAAATAAATTATGCAGGCTTTGTGCCATACAATCAAATCCCAGCTTGTTAAAGCTTTACTGCCAGTGATCAACCCCCCCCCAAATGTCAGAAAGGTTATAGCTGAGCTGGGTTACCTGTGTGGAATAAAATTCTGTCTTGTGGGTTTTCTTGTGCAGAACTGCTCTTGGATACAACAAGGGGCTGAAACATCTGCTCACAAATTTAATGCTTCATCCAGAGCACTGCAGTTGCAGCTAACAGGAAATATGAAGGAGATTTGGTCCTTTCATAAGTTATTTTCTATTCCTGGCTTTAATTTTAGACCCTTCGTGTGGGTTTCAACATTGAGCACTGGAATCCAAAGAGATTCAGGTCCCTGAAGGGGTCACTTCCAGCCTGGTGTCATGGCTTTTCCTACAAAGTTGTTCCTCAGATTTTGACCTAATTCCATGAAATTTTATATTTCAAGAGTCAACTCTGCACCTGGGTGACTCAGGAATTGTTGCAGCTTGAGCATGAAATGACCCAAAGGGATATCACTCACTCTTAAACCCAACCATGCTGATTTAACATACCCAGCCAAATAATTCTCTATGGTGTCTCCCAGCTCCTTTTTCAGAAAAGGCAAAAAACCATTTGCTAAGATTTCTTTCCACATAAAGCTCTAGACATCACGTTTAGTTGTACCCATCCCCTTCATGCCATTTGTTTCAACTTGCTGATGGTGATTGTTGCACCATTTTTTCTCATCTTGCTGTATAAACTTTATTGAAAAAGCAAGCAGCTCAAATTAACTTCCTGGTAGCTCATTTTCATTCTGCCTTGTGCTGTGAGAGGGCTGATAACCCACAGCAGCCTGATTGCTATTTCAGCTGGTAAACAGCATATAATATCCTCTACATATTGGTGTTAAAAGCTTGTGCATAATCCTTGAGGCTGTGTATTCTTCCAATAATTAATTTATTAATACTACCCTTACTGAAGCAACAGATGTCTAAAGGTGCCAGGAAGTGGGAGGACAAGAGAGGGCACTATACAGCCTGAGTACCAAAATCCCTCAGGAAGAGCACATCAGACCTGATGGAACCTGGGGGAAAATGGTCACTCGGGTTATCACTGGGTAATTTTCCTTACTTAAACTCTTGATCTTTGTTTGCAGCTTCTGACATCTTGCAAACAATAAAATTAAGAAGTAAAATTCTCTCAGAAAAAAGATGGGGTTGTTGTGACCTTTCCCTAGCAAATTGCTGCTTAAATGAAAGGACTGGGACCAGGATTTTGGGCACAGTAGGGGAAGGGCAGAGAAATGTTATTGGTAGTAGCAGCAGCTGCATGCACAGAAGCAGAAACAAAGCTTTCCAAAGATGCAGATAAGCCCTTGGAGGTCACAGCCTGAACACTGCCCTGGCTGCAATCCTTGCAGTCCCCCCCAGCATCTCGTGTCCTGCTGTGCTCCAGCAAGGTTCTGCAAGTCACTGGGAAAGGAGACACCAGATCCCCTTACAGAGACTGGAGTGCATAAAAGATAAACTATCTGTTATTACCCCCAGTAATGGATTTACTCCTTTATCTCTAGTAATAAATGTCTGTAATTCATCTCCGTGGTTGAAACCTTGTTCTGGAAAAGGTCAGTACTCTGGAGGTCATTACTGTCACATCCAGGGAGTCCTGCTGAGGAGTCTTTTGCTAATATTGATGAGTGTGTCCCCCCCCCCGCCTTGATGAGCACGAGGGAAATGCCATGAGTTTGCACCAAAGCCCAACGCCCTTCCCTTCACTGGCAGCTGGATGTCTCTTGGTTGCTCCAGCTTCCTCTGACACTAGTAGAAAATTCCAGCAAAATAGCTGGGAGTAGAAAACAAATCTCTTATTCTCAGCATTGCTGAGGACAGAAATGACACTGCTGCTGTTTAGTGTTGGGGAGAAAAAAAAAAAAAAAGAAAAAAATCAAACCCCCACGTTGACAGTACTGATGGGCTGGAGGACAACTTGCTGGTGGTGAGAACTGGTGGGACTGGTGTAGAAGATGTTGGGCTTCAAGCTCCAACCTGGAATATGAATTGCCAGAGGAAATGTGTGCCTGTATCATTGCTGTGTTCCTGCAAGGAGATTGAGTTCCTTGGGTCAGTTTGTGAGGAAGAAAGAAGTCTGTTTACACACCAGCCCTGTGTCCCAATCAGTGATTAGCACCAGGCAGGACTAAGGACCAAAGCATCTCATTAGGGATATTTGATGGAGAATTTTGTCAGCACAGTCTGCCACAGATCTGCAGCTAAACAACGAGGAGGTGTACACTGGGTGTCAAGTTGTTCATCAAGTGCCTGCCATGAATTGGTTTTATCATTCCCAGTTCCACAGGGGATTAAAAAACCCTCAAACGTGCCTGTTGTTATTTGAAATCAAATTTATTTGGGATGGTTTCCAACCAGCTGAGTTGTGTCTGCTACAAGGCTTGAGCAGGATGGCTTTTCCCCTCTCCTGAGCTCCACATCTCAGGCTATGGAGTCTGACCTGGTCCCCCAGAATAAAATCCACCTCTCTTTGCCTTGAGCAGCAGAGGGATGCTGGGGCAGCTGGGATGGAAAAGCCCTCAGTGCCCAGGTCTGCTGGCCTTGGGGATGGAGAGCTGCCAGCTGGACCATTCACATGTCTCTGACTTCTTGTGAAAATGAAACAAGACTGCCAGAGGGTCCCCAGATGCCCAGAACTTGACCTTACTTATGTCACTGACAAGTCTGATGAATCAAGAGGTTTCAAGGTCAAAATACTGAATAAAAATCCTGCCTGTATGACTCTCAGATACTGCCTAGGTTTTTCAAATCTCAGATCCATGCCTTTTGGGATTATTGGCAATGCTGGGGTCCTAAAGAGGTCAAGACTACTTGTGAGATGTTGATTAATAAGTTGATTAGTTGGCTGATTAGATGTGAGGTCTAGGTGTGGATTATGTCTAAGTATCAGCAGCAGTTAAGAGAAATTTATAGCACGTCCTTAGTACCTCAG
The DNA here is from genome assembly GCF_036169615.1 of Heliangelus exortis. NCBI lineage: Eukaryota > Metazoa > Chordata > Aves > Apodiformes > Trochilidae > Heliangelus > Heliangelus exortis. The sequence goes on along the minus strand of NC_092433.1, from coordinate 18,932,542 downwards.
TCATAGTATCTTAATGATATTGCAGTAATAAAACCTTCCTTTCAGGTGATCGTCCTCACTATTATAACAAAAGTTTAATCAAAGGATTAAAGACTCTCTCTTTTTGGTTTACAGTCTTCAGTTCTTTTGCCCCTCTGGAAACCTTAAAAAGAACTGCAAGAAATATAAATCCTAGGAATGGAAATGAAGCTCCAGTTTTAATTCCAATAAAATTACTGAGAACAATCCACAGACTTTATACTGGAGCACATCAAAACACTTTGGCAGAGTAGCCAGGGGCTGCTTTCCCAGACAGACTCTGACATTCCTCTGCCTGGAGCTGTAATGCTTCCCATGGCTGCTGGATCCTTAAATCCCCTAAATGAAATCCCCTAAACCTCTTGGGTAGCTCAGAATTCAGTGGTAAAATGTTCCAATCCCTGCAGGTCTGCTTCTACTTAATACCTGAAACCAGGACACCATAGCACCTGGTGGGCACCTGGGCAGAAGTAGAATAGCTCCTTTCTGCCTAGAAAACCAATTTTTAATTTTTTTTTTTTTTTCCTGACAGATGGACACCTGATAGTGGTATCACAACATCAGGCAAGCTTGTAAAAGGTATCTGTGGGAGAAGGAAAGAATCAATTTCTACAAAATGGCTTTTTCCTTCCTCCCTGAGCTGAGCTTCCTTCCCAACCAAACCCCAAGGCCACTTGAAACTCAAGCATAGGATCCTAGGAGGGTTTGGGTTGGAAAGGACATTTAAAGGCCATCCAGTCCAGCCCCCTGCAGTGATCAGGGACATCTTCAGCTAGATCAGGTTCCTCAAAGCTCCATCCAGCCTGACCTTGGCATCCCTAATCAGAACCACTGCCCTGGAGACCACTTAGAGCATCAGGGGCTGCAATGCCTGGGTTAGGACCCTGCATTCAGATCTTTAGGAAACTTTTTACAAAATGACAAAGTGTAGCCAGGCAATAAACCCCCAGCATTTAACACCCCTCCCAGGAGTGGTTCCCATAGTGGCCTGGGAAAGCTGCAGCATGCAGTTCATATGTCTGATTATTTCCCTCTACATAAAAAGTAGGAGCTGCCTTAAATCCTTGATGAAAACTGAAGAAAATACAGAGTGAAAGTTACAAGAGATCATCAGGATAAAAATTTCTAACTCAAAGTGTTGATTTAGGTATAACCTTGTTTTCATGCTAGGGAAGCATCATTTTCCTCTTGCTAACATGAAGCAATGCATCTGCACATCAAAACACCTGTTTTGAGGGGGAATAACCATCTTGTTAGTGTAAATGGTGCATGGTGCTGATTTTTGAGGACCCTGGTAGGCAGAAATCCATTTCCATTCTTTTGTTGCAGGTCTAAATTTTCCCTTTTATTGTTGCAGTATCACCTAACTTTGTCACTTACAATTAAGTGCTCCTGGTGCACAATAGGAAATGCTTTCTGCTGTATGCCACCTATAATTGGGTGGGGGGGTTTCTGTTATCTGTGCTACAGGTTTTGTCTTTTTCCACATACATAATTCATGGCTTCAAATGCAGTGATTGGGAAATGTTTGCAATAACATTTAATCCCCTCCATATTGTAAAGGAGATTTTTGATCTTTAGAAGTATTTGTTTCTCGAGACAACTACAGCAGTATTTAATTATTTCTGTTTAAAATCAAGCATACTTCATAGGCAACATTTTTTGTTAACCTCAGTGGATTTACTTTTAATAGCATGAAAGAACTCAGGCTCATGATCAGACTCTCAAATTCATCTGTTAATCCTTTTCTGACCTGCTTGTCTTCTGTAATCTTTGGAAAACTTCACAAAAAGAGAAGTATTTCCTCAAGTTTCTTCTTCTCTAATATAGTAAAAAAGTCCTTTCTACCCAGATTATGATGATTTTGACCCATATCCTCCCAGGTACCTGTGCTGCTGATTGCCACTGATGTCAGTGGTAACAAGATAGATTTACATGTTTAAAGATGTAAATCTCTAACACAAAAGCCTGGTTTGTGTTAGATTGCAAGCAGTGTGTTATGCAGCCCCCAGTTCATCCATCACTCTCTGCAACTATAATTTTAAAATTTTAAACTATCCAGATTCATCAATTTATGCATTGATTACACATGAGACTCTGCTGGTTGCTGCTGTTGTAATGGAATGCCCACCTTGGAAAATGAGGAGCTGGGTTATTCCTTTCAGGGAATCCCAGCCCTGTTGGCACTGTAGGAAAAGTTGTTTCCTGTGTATATTTAGGCTGATGTTTTCTTTTTGTGGTGGCAAAAAATCCAACCCCACCTCATTCACTGATGGCTGTGGATCAGTGACACCAACTGTCTTAAAAATCTTGCTTTTTAGAATGAATAAAGAACACCAGTGTAATGGTTCCAAATGCCATTAGTAGCTGAAGTGCACGTGATAACAAAGCCAGAATAATGTGACTTGGGATTGAATTATTGGATGTTTTATTTTTAAAAATGTGTAACTCATTTTTGTTATTCCTAGTAATTAGAATATAAAGAGGTGCCATACATTAAAAAAAAAAATCCAGTTTTGGGGGACTTCAAAAGCAGCTTCTTCCTCCCCACTTCCTAATTTTTTTTCAGTAAACCTCCTAAAAAAAAAAAAAATTAAAGCTTTCAGAAAGACACAAAGATCAGTATTTTATTTCAGACAAAGGAAGAGAACAAAACCAAGCTGAAAGCATGGATTTCCTTCTGTTTCCATTCTTCCTTTGTTTTACTGTAGCTCTTTAAATGTGAAGAAATCTATATTAGCCAATTGTCTTTTCATTAATCTCTGCAACAAAATCCTCCAGCTTTCTAGAGGACCAAGCTCCAGGTAGGGATATTTTTGGTGGGGTATTGATCCTTGCTGCCAGGTATCATGGCTTTGCTGGGGGTGGATAATCTACCAGTGCTTCCTGATCTGGTGATTTCTACTCCCTGAATTTCTGCGTGGCAGGAGGAGGTTGCTGCTTTTTGTCCATGTAATTGCTTTGAAGATTTACATCTAGATTTTAATCTCAGGAGGGGGATATATCTTGAAGAATCTCAGCAGAAGGAGATGATGTTGCTGATGGGCCCGTGGGCAGGATTGCAGCAGCATTTGCCATGGAGGAATCAATGCCCGACACCTCCCTGAGATTAGGATCTGGTGGTCATGAAATTTAGAGGGAAAACCTTTCAGAGAGGCTGCTACTAATTACACTGCCAGCAGTCCTAGTCTCCCAAATAATAATCTCAATAATTCTTATACTATCTCTACTTGGGGATCTGTAAACCCTTCCACATCTCAGTCCAGGTTTTACCCATCCATTTCTTCCTCCCCCCAAAATCTGCAGACTTAACATCCTTTCCTTAAAGAGCAACACAGGTGTCACAGAGCCCATATCTGGCATTTTAATTCCAGCATTAATTTGTTATTCTTTTTTTTTTTCCCCCTCAAACCATTTGTATTACCTATGGATAGGTGTCTTTTCAACCAGCATTCCAGGATGCTGGATAGAGATGGGTGTTGTGTACATAACCATCACTTTGCCAGCATGGTTGGGATTCTTCTGAAGTGCATTATTTGGCTTGAAACACCTCTTTGTATCCAGATACAGAATAATTATCAGCAATGTGGTCAAAGCAGACAGCACAGCTAGGGGTGAGGCCTTTTTTGTCAGTTTTCAGCTGTTTTGGTGTTGCCCTTAAGGAAACCAAGAATTCCTCCCCTTTGCAAACCTTTGTATTTGGGCCTCTGACCAAATTCTCCCCAGACACCATCTTGTGTATCAAATTGGGAACCTAATGACAAAACTCTTGATTTTTTGTACAGCCCACAATGTTAACAAGCCTGAAGAAATTTTAGTTAAAGAAATCTGGATTTTTTTTGTTTGTTTTTTTTGGTTTTGTTTTGTTTTCAATCGTTGCTGCTGAAGACAGAGGGCGTTTGAAGATCTAAAACTTTTCATTTAAAGGCAAAGTTGCCTTCTTGTTCCTTTCCTCATGCTGTGTTGACATCTTTTCATCAGCTACATTGTGTTACCTCTTCTACATTAAAGGCTAATCACAGACTTGGAATCTACAGTTACCAGCTACAAATAGGAAGATTTCTCCCTGTGAGACCACAGCATTCCTCAAGCAATTTTCCACCTTTGTGCAGGGTTTTTTGTTTTGTTTCATCAGGGCTTGGGGTTTTTTTGTTTTGTTTTGTTTCTTACCATCTGCTTTGCAATTAAGTTGCTTAAAAGCACCCACATCAAAGAAGTGTTCTGGTTCTTTACAAATAGACCTCACTACTGCACTGCATGACTGACAAAAATAATTTACTCAGCTCCACAGCTTGTAGTGATGAAACAAATATTTTTACCCTGGTATTTTTTTTATTGACTGTTACAAAACTAAATCACAAAACAAGGCATATTTCCTCGATGTGTCTAAATAAAACAATTCTTCATTGAACAAAACCCAGCTCAAGAATGAAAATCTAACCAGCAGCATCTTTATTCTTTGTCTTTTTATGCATCCATAAATGTTACTATAAAATTCATGGTGATACTTCTTTTTCTTCTGTTTTTTCAACTTTTTGTAGGAATCCTTTCCTTTATTAAACCCATGATGATCTCATACTTGCACTATATATATATATATATTTTTTTTTTTTTAAATGGAAAAAAGAATGTATGGTTTTAATGTTATTTCTAATCTTCAGGTTTTATGGAGTGTGGAGAACAGGTAGATTTGAAGAAAGGGAGTGAAGATTCAAGTTGAAGAGCAAACTTAAGAATGCTGAGCCAGCTACTGCTTCATTAATTGTTATTGTAAGAGTGTTGTAGGGATGAGCTCTTCAAAGCATACAGTATTTAAACAAGGTTATACTTAAATGTAAAGGCAAAAGGAAAAAAAAGCATGGATTAGAGAAGCTGTTGAAAATGAATGGCAGCTCTGGCATTTTTCCCACTCCTGCTTTTTTTTTTTTTTCTTTTTTCCATTCCCCACTCTCTAATAATAACTGCAAAGAAAGGGAGAAAGAAAGCAAAACACTTAAAAGAAGACATTTTCTATCAGAGGGAATGCAATTAGAGTGGAATGAAAAAACATGGAGGAAAAAAAAAAAACCTGTATAAAAGCCAGTGTCTCAGGAGAAATATTTTCACAGGTGAAAATGTGCAGATGGTTTCCATGACGTGACAATGAAAAACCTGCTTAAAAAGTGACCAGAACTTGCAAGTAATTTGAGGTAACATTTCATTGCCCAGATGGGTGATTACCTTTGTGTTGCTCGGGGTGACCTCCCTAAACAGTCTCAAACCAAGCTGAGAAAATGTAATTTTTTTGTTGTTGTTGTCTTCCACACTGACCTCTGCTGTCAACTTAGAAAGAAAGTAAATTAATCAGGGTGTGTTTGCTTTATTCAGAGAGCAATTGTTTTCCTTTGGGCATGTCATGTTTTACTTCAACAGCTAATGGTCCAAATTATTAAGAATAAAACAGTAGGAATTTTGCAAATTCCAATTATCTTGTTAAAACCTGATGAGTAAACAACACTGAGCTCCTCGAGTTCCTCTGACACAGAGGGACAGAGCCAAGCAGGAGATTGTTTTTAATCTTATATTCACCTGTTAGGTGTTCCCTAGGGATTTTGGATCAGGTCTGTCTATCAGCCAGTCTCAACTTTGATTGAGCTCAGACTTGAGGGGTGAACCCCCCAAATTTCTGCTCAGCCCTCCTGTTCCCTTGCTCTGCAGGGACCCCAGAGTGAGGGACAGAACCCCTGCCTTCTACTTGAAGTGTTGCTTTGGAGCTCTAGTCCTCCTTTCTTTACTAATTTGGAAAATCCCTGGCTGCATTCATCCAAAACTCTCCAGAATTTCCCCTCATTTATCTACAGGGCAAAGGGATCATTTTTCCACCATTTCTTTTTCCTTCTCATCAATTAAAAATTCTGCCATCCTTCTGCAAGGCAAGTGTGGAGGGGTTTTTTTTGAGCCCAATAGCAAATCTTGGGCCTTAGAAACCTTTAAAAATCCTTAACTTCCCAGATATTCAGCTGCTCTTCTTTTCTTCTGTACACTTCAAAAACTTCAACTGTCTTCTGGACCCCCGGGTGTGCAGTCAGTGATCTGCCAGGAACAATCAGCACTCAGCAGTGCCCCAACCTTTTCCCTGCTCCTGGCACTCAAACCCGGGGTGATGAAACACCTCCAGCAGTTACCACCACCTTGCTCCCCTGGGGAAATCCCTTTTTTTCATTTTTTTTCTTTTTTTTTTTTTTTTTAACCTTTGCAGTTGCTGAGCAGAGCTCAGTCGATGCAAGAAAATTCCTTGTGTGGTGTTTGGAGCAATGTGCAGCTTGATCCAGCTGGTGTGGATGGTTTCTTAGGACCTAGGCCATTTGGAGCCACCATTCCTGGGGATTTAACTCAATTTGGGGCTTTATATTCCTGAGGATGGTTGACCCAGGGATACTACAGAAAGAATTATCAACTTCGAAGCAGTCAGTATGGAGGATTTGTTATTTATTACCAGATTTGCCCTGTTAAACTTCTTCCCTTTTCCTTCATATCAGTGATAGAAAATAACCAAATTTGAATTAATTGTCAGGTTTGGGGAGAATTAGGTTAATCAGCTTCAAAGCAATGTTGGAGGGAAGCATCTGGGCTGTGGGAATCACTTTGTTGCTGTTGTCTTAGAAACTTCTCTCTGATGAAACTTTTCCTGCAAGTGAAGGAACTTGGTTTTTGAAGTGAAGGGAAGATCAGAGGTGTCATCTCTGTGCTCTTCTCATCTACTGTCACTTCACAATGCACTTCTTGTCACACCTTATTTGCCTTTGGATTTCTCCTTTGTACTCCAGGCATGATCCAAAACTTATTGCAGTCTATACAAAGATTTCTTCTCCATGGGAGGTCCCCCCACCCAGCATGGGGGCTGCTGTGACCTGTGTCCTGCCCCACCACCCCCTGCCTCCTCAGCTCCCAGGTTCAGCCATGCTCCCTCCTCTTCTCTGAGCTCCCCTCTTCTTCAGAAGAGGCCTTTATTTTGTAGTTTCTGCCCCCAAAATTCTGCTTGTTGTCTTTCAGCCCCATGATATTTCATCTGTCTCAAACTGCAACAGGTAAAAACCCCAAGTGCTATCCATTCATTGTCAAGCAATTAAAGTATTAAAAAGTCAGTGTAGGCTCTGTACTAACAAAATTGCCTTGTAAAGTTTGCATTTAAAGTCATTGGGGTTGAAATCTGGGGAGCTGAAAGGACTGAAGCAAGTGTAGGGTTTGCTGCCCTGCTGTCTGCACTAGGTTTATCTCACATGTCTGGGTGAATTTTCACATCTCCTTTAGGAAAGTTTTAACAAATGACAAATAGTGAGTGTTGGGACCACAAAGTTTGGGGCAGTTCTAAATAATGTGTAAATGAATATATATATATATATATAAAATTTTTTTTTTTTTTTTACTGTATCTAAAAAGTCACGTAGCTTCACCAAGGCCCAATGCTGGGCTCATCGTTTTCTTTTCAAGTGTTAAGGAATTAAGTTATTCTTCAGAGCAGTCCTCCAGGGCTGCATTTATGATGGGGACCAGCAGGATGGAGTTCAAAGCATAAAACTCTTAGCAGTGCTTATAATTCACCAAAAGAGCCTTCTTAAAGAAAGAGCAAATATTCAGAGGGAGCTCGGAGGTGGCTCTGTGTTAATGTCTGCTCTATAATGCACACTTTAATGGGCAGGTGGTAATGAGTGAGGTCTTAAAGACCCACCTATTCTCTCAAGGTAATGGCTGCTGCAGAAAGAAAACCTTTTAACCTAAACAGAGTGAAAAAGCTTAAACTTTGACAAGTGGAATTGCAGCCTGTCTGGGGAAGAGTAACCCCAGAGGGTAGCCCACTGCTAAGAGCTTAACAGATCTGTGATGCTGAGCATCACACTTCTGCTGAAGTTATTAATGAATCAAGTTATTTATTTTCTGTCAGGAAAGCCTGGACACTCAGAACAGTTATAACTGATGGGGTATGTGTAGGTTGTGCTGGTTTGCTTTTCCTTTCAAAGGGTATATCTGAATCCCCAAACATGTGAGGATCATTTGCACACAGCTCCTTTCAAAATGAACCTCTTCAAATCCCAGATGCAGGTGGCTACAGCAGAGCTTGGGCAGGCAGGGCAAGAGCCACAGCTCATCTTGAAAGGCAGAGGAAAAAACAGAATCAAAATTAAAAACTAGCAGGGTTTGTTAGCAAAACTCTTATTGCACACATAATCAAGCACTAGGTTTTTATTCCCATTTTTAGGTGTGTTTCTTCTTATGTCTCTCTCCAGAAATCTCAGTTTTCTGAAGAAATTATCTAGCCCTTAGTACTAACAGCTGTAATGTGTCTTCTGCCTGTGTATTATCTAATTCTGAGGGATCCTCAAGAGATTCATAAACTTTACAAGCCGTGTATAAAAGTATCATATACAAATTAAGTTTGCCTGGGCTACCACTGATGTCCCTGGTCACATCCTAGAAAAAGAAAAACACCTTAGAAAAAAACCAACCCTGCCTTTACATTGAAAAGTTTTAAAGCAGAATTTTCTGACCATAGATCTGCCTGCCCAAAGGGTTAATAAAATACTTTGCAAGGTAGAGGCAGAAAGAAGATTGCAGACAGTGCTCTGAGTGCAGAGCTGTCTTCCTTCCCTGGTAATAAGGCAAAGAAGGTGATTTTGAAAACAACAAATTGTTAGGGAGAAGAAACAAATGTCAAGAAGGGAGGTGAGCCTGGAGTAGACCCCCAGAACATGTTAAACACTTTCCCTGCCTTAGGAGCCCAGATGCTCCTGAGCACAAATACCATGGGAACAGAGATTTAGCCTCATTTGCTTAGCAAAGAACTGGGGTGTAGTTTGGTTTTAAAATACTGCAGAAAGTCAATAATGGGGAAAAAAAAAAAAAAAAAAAAAAAAAAAGTGATTCAATACACTTTCTCCACAGTGCCTCTTTTTGGAAGAAATCTTTTACCCAACTTCAGAAACAAAGAGAAACATCAATCAGAGCACTGTGTAAATAAAAGCTTTCCAAGTGTAGGTTTTCTGTTGTTAGCCAAACCACTCATTGTTGCAAGTATTCCTAGGAGTACTGTTTTATCACAGCCTAAACAACACGTCTGTGCTGCACAAGCCTTCAGTAAGTACTTATTAAACTCAGCTTAACCGTGAGTTAAGTGGGAACCATTTCTAAAGAAATGAGTTAAATGCTGTTAGTCCTTTTGAAAGCAGTGATAGAGCCTCTTGTTAAAACTATTAGAGAGACTTCTTCTCCAGCCACTTACTCAGGACTGAGTGTGAGGGATGGAACAGAGTGCTGTGATGCTCAGGAAAGCCCCTACTAGGACAAAAAATTTGTCTGTTGGGTTCTGAATCCCTGTTTGTCTTCCCAGTGTGTCTAACACATGGACCTCAGGTACAGCTCTGCTTTGGGTACTCAGTTTAGGATATTCAGGAGAAGCACCACATTTCCCTACACCCTGTTTACACATCACAGGGGCTGTCCAGTAAGGTTTAAATACTAAAAGTGAGAAAAGTGTGTGAATTATTTTCATAATTTTATTTTTTTTTTTAACGGTGTTTTGTCTCTTCCAAAGCCAAGTGCTGGCAGGCAGGGAGGAAGGCAGGTTTTCCTGGGCAGTATTTTTTTCTTCAAATGCAATGAAAAGAAACTGAATAAATGCTACCAAAAAAACCACAGGAAGACCATAAGGAACAGGTCAGGAAACAGCAACTCCCTGTGGACTATGAAATGAAAAAGACTTATTAATTCATAAACTACAGTTGTCTGTGCTCTAAAAAAAAGAAAACTTAGGGGACCTGCACTGCAATTTTTTTCCATTTTATGAACCATTATGATGTGCTGTAGGCTTGTAATTCCTTAAGTCTGGAATTTCCTGCCCTTCTCAGCTCTATCTCCCCATCACTGCCACCCCCTTGAGACCAGAGCATCACCCAGCCTGGGAAAATCCATTTCACGTTCAGCAGGGAGGAAGGGAGCAAGAATAGGGAAATGGAGTCGGTGATGAAAAGGGAAGGAAAATAATTTCTTTCAACACTCTGCTGCTTATTTTCTCTTTTTAAAGAGGTGTTATTATCATTATTGCTATTGTTAGGCTGTGCTGCAGTGAGACCAGTATCCGGCTCTGACCCGAGAGCAGCTGCGGGAGGTGCTCTCCATTCACTTGCACCTCCTGCCTCCTCAGAACAGGGTTTGGAACTGGAAAAAACACAGGCAATGTAGGAAGTGTTGTTATCACCTTTCTACAGGCAGAGACACAGAATTAAGTGCAGAGAGAATAGAGGAAAGAGTGGTAGCAGCACAGATCATCTTCAGGTCTCTGGGGTCACAGTCTCGATGCTTTCCTTGTAGCAGCTGAAAATGCATAAAATTTGCTGGTGATGCTTTCCAAGAGGAGGGTGGATTATTCTTTACCTGCCATGTTATTAAATTCTCCCATAATCATCACTGCCACAGAGCAGAAGCTTGCTAAATCTATCCTCAGCCTGACCAGCTGTAGCAGTTCTTATGTTCTTAATATTGCTTAAGACTGACAACATCAGAAACAAGCTTTTCTCTCCTGTTCAAACTGTTATTAATTTTAACTCTGACTTCCAAACAGACCATATGATCAGATTACAAACTGGTTTTTAATTACTTGAATGCTGCTTTCTAATTTGTACCTGATATGTAGCTCTGGAGCCTGGTGCTGCTGCTGGAGAGGAGCTGAATGGGAACAGCCACAGGTGATACCTCAGCTCTTCAGAGGGTGATTTATGGAGCCTTCTGGACAAAGTAGTGTTAGCAGTAACAAGAAGCTCTCTGGGGAAGAGTAAAACCAGAGCAGAGAGTGGAGAATTGAAAGACACAGTAAAGAAAGATTATTTCACTTAATTGTGCTTCTCAGTTCAAGGACTGGTTCCTTCCACTGATGGTGAGACAGGGAGAGAGGGGCACATCTGGCAGCTGCTCTTTCCTGGGGATGACTCTTTCTAAAAATACAGAGATTTGGTTCATCAGAGTACCCATGAGACTTCCTGGCTTCTTAATTTATGGCTTTTTCCAGCTGGCATTTGACTTCCTAAATGCACTGCAAAAGTGGAAAGCTCTTTGGTTCAACAGATGAAGACACAGCAAGATGCAGGGTTTGCAGGCTGCTGCTTTGAAACAAAGCAAATAGCCCTGATGGGGTGAGCAAACCTTGCCTGGCACTTGTGGCAGAACCAGGAACATATTTTGCTAACATCTCTTTTAGAAGTTGTTCTGCTTCTGTTCCCAGGGCTTTTAGGCTGATGTGGAAATTGCCAGGTGCCTGCACTCCATCCAAGGTGGGCACATGTTTTGGGGAGCTCTTTGCTCCAGACTTCACCTGCTTAACCACAGTCAGACCTGTGTGCCCTTAACCTCTGCCCTAAAGCCTGCAACACCCTCAAAAAGCCTTTTTCAACCCTTCATCCCTCATTATCTGCACTATATTAGTGGGTCTAGTTCTGGCAGAGGACCTTGTTCAGCAATGAAAGGGGTTGTTGCCTTTAGGATATTGCCTTGGTAATTTATTAGTTGCATTTTGGAAAGCCTGAATCTAAAGTCTTGGACAAAACCTATGTAAACAAAGCTTAGACAAAAAGTTAAATAATTGCATTGTCAATTAGAAATATTTTTAAGCAATCTTGCCTAATTAAACCTTGCTATGACATTTAAAACTCTTAATGCGTGCTGCTTGTAAAAGTTTGCTAGTTAAATGCAAATGGAGACCTTCAGGCTGAGTTGTAACTAATTACTCAAAATACTACTGTTAGTAGGTGAGAGTAAATTACATGGAAACTGAAATGTGGGTCAATGCCTGGCTATTAGACTGCATCAACATAGCTTTTAGATTTCCACACACACAGATGCCCACCACTGGGTGTACTGGTGTGGCATTGTGATGACTTTTTTAGCACTAATTAGTATTAATATTACTACTTGGAACTTGAGCTTGAGTGTGTACATAATCTCCAGCACTTATTTTCACTCTCTGAACCACAGGTGCCTTGCCAATGGCCTGCAGACTCCTAGCCTCTAAAGGAAAGCAGCAAAAATTGGGCTGAAGCCACCTAAATGTCAAATCCTGGTGAGGCTTAACTGAGATTAGTCAAAAAAAAAAAAAAAAAAGAAAAAAAGGAAAAAAGAACATTACTAAAAACCTTACTATTTCCAGGTCTACTAGCTGAAAAGACAATCCTTAAAATAATTTTAAAATGCCCCTGGCATGTTCAAGGAACTGTGAACTCGTCAGCTACAGAGTTTAAAAATTATTCACTTTTTGGCTTTGCATAGTTTACAGAAGTTTTATTCAGTACATATCTAAAAGAGAGCAGGTTTCTGTAAGGAGGCAGGAGCCATGAGTCAGTAGCAAAGTCAGGCTATGTCTCATTACAAGAGAAATTTGAGTGATTTCCTTATATTAATGAAAAATCTTGTCTTTTTACTGTGTAGCAAAGCTGATGGAGAAAATGAACTGAGATAATCAAGTTTCATATCAGGAGCTGTTTTATGATTTTAGAAAAACATTCACTAATTTGTTACATAAGTGACTGATATGATAAAAATTGTGCTTAATATGCTAAGGCTTCATTTTGCACTCAAGTCTCCCCTGTCACATCACTGCCTCCCAGTCTCACTCACACTCTCCAGAAGCCTTCTGATTTAAATGATTTTATGTAAATTAAAACAAGATATGCTTAATGATTTTACATCCCTTTCAGTACAGCAGTTTCAGTGTTCCCAGTCAGCAAACAGGTGATGGGCTCAGCTAAGGAGCCAGATGGGAGTTGATCCAACTCTCTGGTGATGAGGATGGGCTGGAGGCCACCTCTTGTGACACCTCTTGACCTTCAACTCAACTTCCCCAGCAAGCTTGGCTGCAGTCTCTTAAAAAGAGAAATTGTCCCTTATGGTTTTACCCTAAAGAAAAGGAAAATAATGGAGCTGAGGTTTCCTTGGGATGTGGAAACTTTTTGTGACCAGAAAGCAGTGCAATAGCATCAAGCAATGAACAGGCAGGTTGTGCTGTTCTGTTCCACACCTGACAAATGGGGGCATGGATTTGCTATGGGGAAGGAATTGGTGTCCTTCAGATCTTTATTCTCCATTTCCACCTTTGCTCTCTGCCAAGGAGCTGGCACTGTGTGCTTTGGGAAGGAGTTTGGGACACTGGCCTCTCCATTCATCAGCACTCAACAGGTGGCTCCAAACCCAGATGCATGAGGCTTCATGTCTCTTGTAAAATTTTCCAGCTCATCATGCTCTAAATATAATCCTTTTTTTTTAAAATTAAAATACCAGAAGATAAAATATTGTAATTATATGCTGAATGCTTTTATTAACCTTATCAATGACCAGCGTTTAGAATCCAGCTACATTTTTTTGCAAGAATAACATTCATAGCAATTAATATCACTAATTACACACTATGTGCAAACAGTTTCTTTTTATCCACTTAGGTTATGTCACTGTTCAATGATCCCAGAGTCTGGGACAGGGAACATTTCTCTGCCATTCATTATTTTATATGATGCCCCCACTTTTTATTTGTCCTGAGTGAAGAGCTTTGCTGTTTCAAGTACCTTGCTAATCCCCAGTGCACAACTTGGCTCCATAACCAAAGAGGAAATAGCAGCACATGGTCAACAAACCTTTATTCCTTTATTAAACCCTAATTATTTCACCTGCTAGATTACTCAGCACCTTTCCCCACAAATTTATATAATCATTAAAATTTATTTCCTACCTTATCCTCTATATCCTTCTCCTGCATGATTTCCAGTGGTGGTGCTGCCCATTATCCTGCTGCAGGGATGAGAAGGGATGCACTTCTAGGAAAATAAGAATAATTTAAGAACTCAGTAGAGCTTTATTCTGAACTGCAGCATGGAGAACCAGGTACACCAGCCCTACCCCAGCTGTGTGCAGCTGGGAGCAGCCAAAGCCTTTGGCGCCTCTGCTCTAGCCAGGCTCTCACTGCATGAACCCAGAGGAACAAAGTGAAGGGAAAGGTTCATGCAGCTCCTGGCCTGTGCCCATGACATGTTTCTTTCTGTAGGTATCTGTCAAAGCAAGCTGCTGAGCATTGTGGAGGTTATGTTAGATACAAAAATGAGATGGGACGTAGGCAATCTGTCAGATAAATAAGTCATAATTCCTCCAAGAGAAAGGACTCTAAGAATCATAGAATCATAGAACTGGCTGGGTTGGAAGGGACCTCAGAGATCATCAAGTCCAACCCTTGACCCACCGGTGCGGTTGCTAGACCATGGCACTGAGTGCCACATCCAGTCTCTTTTTAAATGTCTCTAGGGATGGAGAATCTACCACCTCACCAGGCAGTCCATTCCATTGCCTGATCACCCTCACTGTAAAAAAATTCTTTCTGATATCCAGCCTAAATCTCCCCTGGCACAACTTAAGACTGTGTCCTCTTGTCTTGTTGAAAGTCGTCTGGGAAAAGAGACCAACTCCCACCTGGCTCCAACCTCCTTTCAGGGAGTTGTAGAGAGCAATGAGGTCTCCCCTGAGCCTCCTCTTCTCCAGGCTGAACAGCCCCAGCTCTCTCAGCCTCTCTTCATAGGGCCTGTGCTCGAGTCCCTTCACCAGCCTGGTTGCCCTCCTTTGGACCTGTTCCAGGACCTCGATATCTCCAGGACCTCGAATAACTCAACCCAGAGCTCGGAAAGGGAAAAGCTACTGACTTGATATCCAAGCTTATTTGCATGCCAAAATGCAGCCTCTAAGCATTGCCTTATAAGCTGTACAAGAACCTCTTGGAGACACCAGGGATGGGTTTGGTTCTGGGCTGCCAGTCCTGCAGGGCCCGGGGAGCAGCACCCACAGCATCACCCACCCTGGGAGGTGTCTCCCGGGGCTGGGCACCCCCTGGGTCACCCTCTGCCTCCTTCTGCATTTATTGCAAACCAACACGGTCCCTGCTACGTGTTCACCCTCGTGTGCTGTCTCCCTGCCTTGGTATGCATGGGTAATGAGGTGCTCTCAGGCTCTTTCCCTGCTTGCTCACACTTTAATTTGGGACGTTGAGTTTTCATTAGCTCTGCAAATATCCCCCCTTCTTTGCAAAGTCAAATCTATTACTTGCAAAATAACCTTGCTTAGTCCTGGTTATCAGTTATACCAATAATACTCTGCTCTCTAATGAGCCCAGCTGTTAACTGTTCAAATTCACAAGACTGAGCTGGATTGAGCAGCTCTGCACCAACATGATCAATGCTTCCACTTGGCAGATACCTGCTTGCAGAGAAAAGCAGCTTTTCCAAGCTCCTGGAAGAAGAAGTAAAGGTGTGGATTATTTTTTTTTTTTCTCTTTAAATTTAAGAACGATTTTGCTTTGCAGTTTCTTTGTAATCCCACTGTAATGTACTGCCTATTTCTGACACCTCGAAATCTGCCACCTGGAACAAGCCAGGGATTTCTCTGTCTTCAGTATCTCTTCAGAACAATTCACTTCCAATGAGAAGCACAAGTGCTATAATCTTCCCTCACAGTCCTGGCCCACGTTCAGCTCCTGGCTGAGGGATTTAGGAGGCTTCATTTTCTGCCAGAGGTTTATTCACTCCTGACCCCCCCTCCATATGGCCCCTGTGGTGCATTGAGGAGATGGGGAGGTTGATGCTTTCTGTCTCCAAGAGCCTAGCAAGGAGTAGGACAAGATATCAACTCCCTGTTTCTCCTAAAAAATCTGGATACAGCTGATGAAGGACCCAGCACAGGTACCTCATGATTGCAAGGCTTTATCTACCCTTGCTTATTTTTAGGAGTATTCTCAGAAATCAGTTTTTGGTGTTAACTTTTCTACCCTGAGCATCAAAGAGCAGCAGAACCTTTCTTAGGGACCACTTCAGAAATCTCCCAGAGTATTTCAAAGTCTGAAGCCTTTATTAAACTGCTAAATTCTGCCAGATTGATTCAGGGAAAATGAAAGAAGTCAGTAAAGCATCAGGCCTGTCCAGACTTTTTGCAATATAAAGTCAAGGTGATTTTTTAATTGTTATCTTCAGTGTTCACTTTCTAAGTATGTTTTCATCTTGTTTGTAAAGACATTCAAGCAACCTTTCAAGTAAGAAAGAATATTTAATTTGGGATTTAAATGGAACATTTTGTTCAACCCAGAAAGAAAACTTAATTATTATTTTTGAGTCTGCCAAAAGCTTTGACAACTTTTCATGTCATGTTGACTGAAACGGATTTTTAAAATTTGAAAATAGATTCCCAAATCTTTTCCAAAGCTGTGCCCACAATTATCCTTTTCAGCTCAAAATAAGATGCAGTGAGTAAAATGTGCATAAGAGGAAGGCAGAGGGAGGTTGACTCTCATCCTTTTTCCATCGTCGTCTGGTATCACAGATTGAGAACAGACCCATCGGGCTGAGCAGAACCTGTTTGCAAAATAAAGTGTTGCTTGCTGGGAACATATGCTCAGTGTTTGTTCCTAAGGAAGAAAACCCTTGGAACTGAAACCCTGGGCAGATTTCCTGTTCCCTGCCAAGGGAAAGGGGCAGCCCAGGAGCCCCCTGCAGCTGCCTCTCACCCATCCACCCCCCCACGGGAGAAGTCAACGTTCAGGAGTTCCTCCTGTGAAGTTACCTGCTGCAAAAGCTACCCCAGACTTGAAAAGAAATGAACTCAGGAGAAGTTATTTGGAGAAATTTGATTGCTGATTCAGTGTGTTATCACCCCCTTTAAACTGGTCTGAGACAATCTGAGAGCAGAAAGTCTTTGCACGTTTCCCTGCTGAGGTGTTTTTTTTTTTCAGATGTTGTTCAGCAGTGCCAAAGATAAAGGTTTGCCTTGCCTTTGATGTAGCCAGGGAGTCTGATAGACCTCTCAGATGATTTGCAAAACAGGTCTGATTTTAATTTGATTTTTTTAAAGACAAGTTCAGCAGTGTCCCCTGAGGCAGGGAGGTTTCAGCTGGTCCCGTGGTGCAGATTGACAGGTCACCATTCACTAGTGGAATCCTCTCCAAAGCCTAAGGGTCCATCAGCAGCACTTAGGGCACTTCATTAAACATTATTTATAGATTTATTAAGATTATAATTGCAGTGTTTCTCTTTTAACTTTGATTTGCACTGACAAGCAAGAAAGGATGAAAGTTACTGCTGCAACTTAAATAAACACCCAAAAGCTTGAATACTTCTCAGAGACTGTGCAGGCTGGGGGAATCCCTCTGGTCTGGTGGAAGAGAAAAGCAAAAATGCTTTTCCAGACTTTTCCAGTCAAAGCAGGGGCAGAGCCCCCTCCTCTCCTTCCCCCCAGCATGGAGCATCCCCCACTCCAGGCATGGAGAGGCTGCATCACACTGCTGAGTGCATTTATTTGGGTAAAAACTGAGCTCCTCTCTCCCAAGGTCAATGTGTGAGATGGTTTAGCCCATTCCATGTCAGAATTTGGGCTGATTCAAGGTTCTGGCACATGCAGAAATATTTAAACTTTTTAACAAAAATATGCAGAAGTTCGTTGAAGAGAATCAGGTACAAAAATGTCACTTAAGAAACCAAATCATAGCTCAGCTCAGCTGCAGCCAGGTGAAAAATAGGAAGTTTTCTGATAAGGAGTTTGAGGAAAAAAATGAGGTGGAATTATGTTAAGTTCCAGGAAGACAAATCCATGTGCAGCAATGACAATGTGTGTCTAAATGACTGCAGGAAAGGAAAGAGCAGTCCTTATGTTTCAGATAATTCTTTTATACCAAATATTTTACGCAGGAGCAAAGATGTTCTATTCTCTCCCTAGAAAAATGTCTTGAAAAGCCTTGCTTATACAATATTAAAAACTTGTGAATAACAGGCTGGGCAGTGCTTTCCTGTCTTCCCCAGTCCACAGAGATCCCAAAGCCCTGGTCTGGATAACAAAGATCTTCAGCCCAAACTGAGCCCATGATTTGTGTCACAATGTCTAAGCCAGCTCTGAGAAAGCTTCTTGAGAGACCTTTATAAAAGGCAGAGGAATCAGGGACTGTCAGTGACAAGTTTGTAGAAACTTGGGGAAGCTTAAAGAGATGTTAAGCTCAGCTTCAGCTATCAAATTAGCAAAGCAAATCTTTTTTTCTCTTTCTTTGTTGAACTGGTTCAAACTATTCCTGTGCACTTTAAATAAAGCCTTGAATTTACATCCAAGTATTTCTTCTGGTATCAGTCTGGGTAGGGGGTAAAAATAATATTTGCTGCAACATCTTGTTAGAGCTGTTGGAAATTTACCTTAGCAATAAATAAATAAATAAGTGGGTGAGTGAATAAATGTATGGTAATCAGGGAGGCTGATTTTCAGCAGGGACACACTGCCTTTGTAAAGAGACATTGTCCTTGAGCTCAGCCAAAATTTAAATCTGGGTTTGTAAGGCATTCTCACTTCTCTTCCTGGAAAAAAAAAAAAAAAAAAAAAAAAAAGCATTCCTTGGAAAATGCATTCAATTGCAGAAATGTTCCAGTGTAATAAAATGCACCACCTTGCAAAAATTATGATCCAGCTAGAGTTGAGGTTGCTAGTTCCTCACCTGCAGCTACATGTAGATTTTTACAATCTGCTAATATTTCCACCTTTGGTAGGATCCCTAAGGAAAGATCTCAGTAGATTACACGTGCATGTGTTTTCTTGCAGGTTTGGGCTGCTTGATCCTCTCTGCTGAGAGAGACATGAGAGAACAACTCTCCTCCAGTGATTCCCATTTCATTCCCAGCCTTGACGTGGGACAGAGCACTTCATGGTGCCATCTCAGACTTCTGGTGCCATCTCCTCCTATTTCCCACTGGACAAAAGGCAAAAAAGGTAAGAAACTGTGCCTTCTCCCTTGTTGTCCTTCAGAATCCAAGGTCTGAATGGCTGTGGTTGGGACTGCTGAGCAGAACAGTGATTTATGCATCCAGAAAGCTGAAAATAGGATTTCAATTATTTGTAGGTAGGGTATAGATTTTTATGACTGATCCTAATAAGCTCTTTTTAGCAGTTGACAGGCAGAAGCATGAGCATTTTTACCAAGGAAATCCAAGGGGGGAAAGGAGAGTAATTTGATTACACTGGGTGGGAGGTAGCTGACTAATAAACACATAAAGGACAATATTGTAAATTGGACCAGATCAGGTAGGAGATGCAGGCAGAAAAATAGTAGGTTTATTCCTCTGCCTTTCTCTGCCATCTTTGGGGCAGAAATAGTTCACATTTCTCTGTTAACTTCACAGAAGATCTAAACAATTCCTAAAACAAAGAGGCTCAGCAGCTCTGTGGAGAAATCTGAGAGCCTAAGTGAGGTTGAAACTCAGTGGAGATAAGAAATGAGTTGCAAAATTATCTCTGTAATGGCTTTTTATTTATTTTTTTTTTCTCTCACTGCCATGTATGGAGCCATGACTGAGGCTCCCAGGTGAGTTCCACAACACAAAAAATTTCTGTGTGTTTGTGCTGCACCCACTTTGCTCAATGCTCACAGTCACCAATCTGGGGAGAGGTTTCCTTACTGAAATCAAGATCCTGGGTGGCAAAAATCTGGGCACTTTCCAAACTGGGAAACACTCCAGGGATGGAGTGAGGAAGATACAATGAGCTGTAGGATTTGGGGCATCAGCTGCTGCAGTGGTGGTGGAGAACTCTCTCTGTTGGGTATGGCCAGGAGCTGTGCACAATTAGCAAACAGGTAGTTTGGTGGGGTTTTTTGGTTTTATTGGGGATTTTTTTTTTGTTTTTGTGGGCTTTTTTGAGTGGTTTTTTTTTTGGTTTTTTTTAAGATATATATTTGCTCTTCACACACACCCACACAGAAGCAAAATGCCAGCAGGGACAAGTTGTGTTTCTCTTTTCTGTAAGATAAATGCTTCTCTGGTCCTTGTTACCTAAGCATCTCAGCACCTCCTAAATCTGTCATTTATTTCACAGTACCATATTAAATTGATATTATGGGATGTGGATGTACCAAGGGGCTGAATAACACAAACAAATCATCACGGGGGGTCTGGAGTCCACGGAGCAGGGAATTGGTCCTTTGTTTCCTGACTACCAGAAAATACTTTCCTCTCTCTTTTCATCCTTCTCCAAGGATGGAGAAGGCTTTTTTTTTTTTTTTTTGTTTTCCCTGCAAAAAGCTTTCTGCACAAATGCTTCAATTTCTTCCTACTGATCTATCTGAAAACTTCACATTAGCTTTACAATTTGGAAGTTTATGTGCTCCTCCTGTTGTGTAGCCTCTGACACAAAGCCACATTATTTTCCTTTCCCATTAAATTATCACTTTGTTACCCAGGAACACTTTTAGTGTCTCATTAAAAACAAAACCTGGGAAAATGTCAATTCATAAATGCCTTCATAGCCCTCAGACTGATAATACACCCCTTGGAATAAAATGATAATATCTTTATGCCACACATCAGTGCCCACAATTTGGCACTTTATGGGACCTAGTGTGGCAAGAGACCTTTTTCCACTGAAGAGGTCAACTTTTTGATGCTCTTTATGGAAGGAAATTGTGAGGCCACAGTTTAGAGAATTTGGCTTCTCCATGGTGCCCTGGGGAGGACTCTCAGCCTCTGCAGCCTGAGCAAAAGGATTTTGAAATACATCTCCAGCCAGTCTTGGCCACACTCCTGTGTTCATTACTCAAACCAAGCAACCCTTTCCAAAGGTGTTACCAACACCCAGTACCACCCAAAGCTCTGCCTGTATCCCAGCACTGTGTCAGTCAGGTGCAGAATAAACCTGGGAATATAATTAAGTGTAAAAGCTGGGTTTTGGGGAGTTTGGGGAGATCAGGTTGGTGACTACAGAGCCCTGTGAGGTTAAAGCATTTCTTCTTGATGAAAACATGATTTCTTCTCTGAAAACTCACATCCTTGCCTATAATATCAGAAAAGGAGAGTAGCAGTGGTAATAAACAGATGTGGGATATTGGTCCAGCTCAAAGTGCCAAGGAGATGGGTAAATAAGGAGAAAGATGCAGGAGATGGATGCAGAACTGAAAGCCAAGGGGCCCTGAGCCTCCAGGCAGCCTGAACAGCTTTCTGCTGGTGGCTTTGTTGATGGCCTGGAAATGGTGGTGAGCAATGCTGGTCTGCCAAGCCCTTATGGAAATACTTGAGAAAATATTTGAAGGAAAAAAAAAAAGCCCCACACTTCATTCTCCATAGCCCAGAAGCCTGAAAGGAACTTGCCATAAGGTTTTTTGCTTCTTGAAGGTAATTTTCCTTCCAGTCCCCTAAAGGCAGAAGCATTAACAAGACAAGAGATCTTTATTGTTTTTGTGTCAGTGCTGGAGGAAAGGATCCTACACAATATGCTCATTAGGAGCCAAGCTTTTCTCATGCTGCTGTCTGGGGTTTTAGGGGTTTGTTTGGGATTTATTTTTTTTTCCCCTGTACACTTTGTGGAGCATCTTTCTGCACTTCCAGGTCTAATTTTCTTTTGTGTAATTGAATTATTAACCCACTAGAGGGTCAGCAGAATGATTTCTCTAATGGCCCAGGCCAAATCCTGGTATCATTATTCATACTGAGAAGGGCCCTGCTCTGCATGAGGCCTCACTGAAGGATCTACCTCCAAAATGTGCTGCTGCTGGAAATTAAATCATTAGTCCCTTATAAATGGGACCACAGGGCAGGCTGTGGGGAATGAAAAGCAGTAATAAAATTCTGGATGGATGTAGAGAAGCCTGATGCAGGGGGATGCAAATGACTTCAAGCTTTGATTATTCAAAAAGAGTAAAACAAATTAAAACCAAAACAAATCACCAGTGGACTTTTGGAAAAACTCTGATCATCCCTGCATGGAGCACCAGGACTGCTTTCCTGTGCACTTCACAGAATCCCTTTTCTGTTTCCAACACCTCCTGCAAATCTTTTGCAACCCAGAATTAAACTGCTCAGTTCTTAAACCTGAATATTTCAGTTCCCAGCACTGAAATCTCTTGAAACTTTGTGTGTGCTTTAATAGGAGAAGATTCTCTGTAACATCTCCTCCTCTGCACAATTTTTCATTGGCCACAATGTTGTATCCTGGTTCTTTATATATTCTGGGTTGGTTTTATGCCCTGTTCTCCACCGTACGCTTTGGCAGAGGAGGGAAATTTACAGTCTCGAGTTTGCAGCCTTTTCCCCACAAATAAAAAAAAAAAAATAATAATGCTGAAGTAAATAACAGATGTCAGATCATGTTGCAGTGTTACTTTGAGATGAGAACTGTAGTGTTAACCAGAGAGTTTACAAGTCAGACAAGCTAGAGGGTAATTAAGCATGAATATTGCTAATCAGGCGTATTTAGTAACAAAGCAAGGAATAAAATAAAGGAAAGATGGAAATCAAAAGCACATTTTGTACATTCACCTGAAGCTCCCTAAGAAGAGAAATCTGGCAGTGACAGGATCTTGTCCCATGTGAAGTACTTTTAGTATGCTTATGTGCCAGGTTGAGCTTGGCAGGCTGTGAAGTGCCCATCAAGCATCACTCCTTGGGGGCAAAAAAGGGAGAAAATAAGATGAAAAAATCATGGGTAGAGAGAAAGGCAGCTTAATAAAAACAAAAGTTTTTAAAAAAGGCCATTTGTGGAAGTAAAAGAAAACAAAGATTTATTCTCTACTTCCCATCAGCAGGTGATGTCCAGGCACTTCTGGGGAAGCAAGACCTCTGTATTTGTAGGGGTTGCTGTGGAAGACAAATGCCTTCTAATAGCAAATGTCTCCTGCTCCCTCTCTTCTCTCTTAGCTTGTATTGATGAGCACAACATCAGATGGTATGGAATATCATATGGAATATCATATGGAATTTTCCCTTGGTCAGGTTGCAGTCTTTGACACCCTTATCCATCCCAGGACCTGCTGGCCATGTGGCCAAGCTTTTCCAAAGTCCTGTTTAAATAAAATTAATTAATTATCTGCAGAGAAATTTATCTTCCAACCTTCTTTCCTCCCTCAGTATATTGCCTTTCCCTCACCCCCATTCCTGGCCTGGAGTTGTCACTGGATTCAAACTGAACCTGATCTGTTCTCTGATTCTGCACAATGCAGAAGCTGTGGTAGGTTTATTTCTGTGTTAGATGACATAAAACCCCCTCCATCTTGTACTGCAAGTTGAGCAGTACTAGAGTAGGTGGAGGAAATGAAAATTACATCATGTCTAAGACTATAAAATAGTGGTTTACCATCAAGAAGAGAAACCTGACAGTTTGTGCAGTATCAATGAGTTATTCCAAAATTTTACATCCTCTGAGTTAGTAGCTTCAGTTCTGGAAATGGAAAAAGGCTGTCGTGTAGCTCCTCTGTTTGTTGGGGTGTTGGAATTAAAAAATAAGCAGGAAGGTTCTAGAACTGTAAACCAGAAGCTGCTCAGAACCTGAGGCAAGGTGGGAGGGATTCTCTACTGAATCCCTTCAATTCTGGATCAAACTGAAACAAGAAAAACTCAAGGGGAATTTTACTGGGGAAAAATAGTAAAGTATCCATAAAGAAAGAGAGGGACTGTCTCATCTAAACCAAATGACAACCCTGAGATTGAGGAAGAACATGTTGGAGTCCCTTCCCCCCAGCCACCCAACGTTTCATCTGGCAAAACACAGATTTACTGCTAGAGTCAGAAAGCAACACTGTGTGTAGCAGGTTAAATAATGCATTTCAGAAAAATAGTGGAATTTACCCCATTTTGATCACCTCGGTCTCCTTTGCTGTCCTTGGAAGCAAACATGTTCTCCAAGGATGCAGTGAAAGATCCCTGTCTACCTGAGTGTCTGTCTGTCAGGAAAGAAAATCTTTGGAAGCTTTCAAAGGGTTTTACCTCCCTCCTCTGACTCTAACTTTAGCATAAATAATATTCAGAGCGAGGTGGACTGGTTGGCTTTTTCTGACACTGGGAAATATTGATATGTCACAAACACTGACAACATTATTATCAGGAGTAGTATCACTGCTGCTGTTCCTATTATTATTATTGGTTGGGATTGTTGTTATTGTTCTCTATTATACCCCAAGGAGAAAGAAGGAAATTTTTTCATCTCAGAATGTGTTTCAGAATGTAAAAATGATTCTCTGACATGGTCTGGCTCCACAGGTTGGAGCAGGCTGCCAGCCAGGGGGTTTCCTGCCTCAAGAGGGAGTTTCTGGGATGGATTCAGGAGTGAGACCCCTCTGCAAGGGGCCACAGCACCTGCTGTAGGGTGGAGATGCAGCAGTGAAATTTTATATGCTACATATTTGCTTTGAGAACCAAGCATTAAAGTGTTCTTCAATCCTTTTTTGGTATCCTTTGGAGGAATTTCGATACAGGGAAAGAATCCTCAAACTAAAAAAACCTGAACTTACCCAATGACATTCAAGGAGTTTTCATGATTTTGGAAGTCTTGCTCTACCTTAAAAATAATTGCAGCATTTCATGAAGCCTGCTGCCTTCCTGCACCATTCAGATGAGGTACAGACACAGAACAAGCAATTAAAGCAAGCTGAGAGGAAGAGCAATGTAGGCTCTGTGTGGGGGAGGTTTCCAGGTGGGATAGCTTTCAGAAGTGCCTTAAAAAACATTCTGCTGCATGGCTCTTTGGAGGCCTCCCCACAGAAGCAGCTCAATTATTCATTCAGAACAGAAACTGTTTTATTATATGTCTTGTAGTCTGAATGGTTAAGACTGAAATGTGGGACACTCCGCTCTCAACAAGGTTCTGGTACTTGCATTTGTACTTGCACTTGTCCTGCAGAGCAGTAAAAGAGTTGCCAGCACCAGCTGGGAGCTAGGAATATCATTAGCACATATTTTGTTTTGGATCTTCAAGGTTAGTACAAATCACAAAACCTCTGCAGCTGAAAGAGGGGAAAAAGAGCACGGCTCAGGAATTCAGCTTCTTTTTCAAATCGGTCTGGACAAGTTTTAAGCTATGATTGACTCTGGCCCAGGGGAAGATCACTGCTGCATTGCACCAGCCAGCTCAGAGAGTCTCTTCTCATCCTTGCTTGAAAACTGCTCTTTCTGCCCCAAAACACGTGTTGTCTCCTCTCAGGCTGCAGCAGACAGGTGGGAAGGGAGATGCAAACCCGAGACCTTGCAGGGTCCACTCCTGCTCTCACCCTGCCACCCCTTAGGGTCACCTTGAGGACCTGAACTCAGACCTTGCTTACAACCTCCTCCTGCACAGGATATTCCTGGTGAAACCTTGTGGTTACATCACTCTGTGTGGCACTGCAGATATGTGAATTAAGACACCTCCCAGCAGAAGAATGTAGCACTAATAAGGATACTGCTGCTGGAATTGTCTGGGAGAGGTCCTGGGAGATAAATGACTGTAGGATTAGCTGCTTTGCAGTCAGGGTGCTTTTTCTTCAATGGATGAAGACATGGTGACCATCAGAGGGAATGTTTAGTGCAGGATAGTTTGGTGTCCAGGCTGGGTAAGGCTTGTTGAAACCAAGGAAATGTATTAACTGTCATCTTCAAAAGAAATGGATCACTGTCCTCTCCCCAGCTCTGGTGGAGACCCAGGGGTCTTCTTACAACAAGCAGAGGATTTCCAAACAGGGTATAAGTCAGGGACAACTCTGCCATGCTGGAAAAATCACCAGTGGATTTCTTGTTGCAGAAATCCCAGCTCCATGTTCACAAACCTATCCAAGTTAACCTACAGATTCCAGAATTCCCATTTGTTTGGGAATTTTACACATTCCTTGAATTCAAGATTTTGATGGCTCAATCCCAAAGGTCAGGACCTGGATGTCTGCTGTCACCTGATGGCACTTGATGATCTCAGAGGTCCTTTCCAGCCTGGCTGCTTCTATGATTCTAAGTCCCATCCTGTCTTCAGTGAGACAACAAATGAAATCCTCTTTAATTCATCAGCTAGGAAAGTATTAAAGCAGCACAGTGCCCACATGGTTATCATTAGGTTCCAGGGTGAACATCTCCCAAGTTTCAGCTCTGGGGGTTTCTCCTGTGTTGTGCAGAAGGTCAGCTCTGGAAGGGGAAGGGCAGAGCTTTTCTGGCCATACTGAAAGCCACCAAACTGCTGCATGGAGATGGCACATGTCCCATGTCACAACCTGTCCCCAGAAGGGGCTTTTCAAACCCTGTCTAGGGTGCAGGACTGCTTGCAGTGCTCCCTCCCTCCATCTCTTTTCAGATGCATCCTTAGGTGCTCGGTGAATAAATCCTGCTTAAAAATGTTTTAGCAAATGAAAACGTCATCACTGGGTAAGCCTCTTACTGGGAGCTCTCACTTTTCAGATTAATTATTACATAAAAGGGGCTGGGAAGGGTGGGATCCTGCTCCCTGGTCACCCCAGCTCTGCAGGGGGACTCAGACCTCAAGAGCTAAGAAGGGTTCATGATGTTAATCTGAAGTAAATAAACCCCTTTTTAATCTAAGTAAAAGGAAATCTGTGCCTTCTCCCTGGCTCTAATGGCCCTGTTGAGATTCCAGACCAACTAAAGCTCCTTTTGCCAAAACCTAAGCAGAGACTGGGCAGTCTATCACTTCCATTTCTACCTTATGGCTCTTGCATTTCCAACTAATTAAGCATTCTGACTGGGATCAGTCAAGATGGTACAAATTTTAACCTTCCCAGAACTACAGGCATCTCATTTTTCACAATGTCTCAGTGTTTCCATCAGTATTTAATCTCTATTTTAAAAGTTAACCAAGAAAAAATGAATTCCAGCAGCCCCAAACACTGTTTTAGAGGGGATGGCAAAATAATCTGACCCCCAGGTTGCCCCTTGCAGTTCCTGCAAGTTGTGTTGTTTGCAAAGAGGGATGTATGTAAGTTAAGAAAAAATGGGATGTTTATTTGAAATAAGTAATTTTGCTGCAAGCATACAGAGAAATTGTGGCTTTCATCACTCCAAATTAATGAAAGAAAAAAAAAAAAAAGAAAAGCCTGAGATGATGGACTATTTTAAGGCTTTCTCATCTGAAGCACAGATGCTACAGTACTAGAAAGAGACCAAAAGTACAATCTTTGTCTTCAAAGGCATTAAATAAATGGTGCTATGTAGTTTCATTTGCTCTCCCATTATAATTACCAGAAATAATTAAAATTGCATCACACTTGCATTTTCTTCTAACTCAGCTGCTGGGAAATAGCCACACATAGGAGAAGGGGAATAAAAGTTGAACTTTTGAGCTGTAGCCACATCAGGGTCAGCTCTCCAGCAGGCTCAGCTTAGTTGGGAGTTTGGTTTGTGAGCCCTCAGAGGAGAGCAGGGTTCTCACAAATGCCCAGGAACACTCAGCTGGAATTAGGTGGCCCCCTGGGCACTTTTATTTCCACTGCACTCCTTTGCCTTGCTTACATGCAGGGGGGCTGTGGACATCATATAAAAAATGATTTCTCCATATTTCCACAAGTCAGATCACTGAGTTCACTGCTTTGGGCACAGCTGATAAAACCAATCACCAAATTCTTGCCAAAATGTCTTTTATTTGGATAGTTTTCATGGATTATAGTAGCTCATTAAAGGAGGAGAAAAACCTGATAGTGAAGCAAGGAAAGCTTTGATTTGGAAATATTTTTGGCATGATCCTGGAATGATATTCAGAAATACAGCTCTGCTGGATGGTTACAATGTCCAGTTCAGATCCTGGCAGCTGTGCTCACAGGGTTACCCATCCTGTCTTTGTCATACACCCTGAAGTACTGGAAAAGTTCTGCTGGGCTTCTCTATTGATTAAAATGAAGCTGCTTGGAGTTTTGGAAAGTGTCCAAAGGGAAGAGTGTTTGCATTAGGGAATGAGAGGAAGCTGAACAACAGAGAAGAGGCAACAAAATAATGCAAGGATATTAGAAGCAATTGCTTCTCTAATCACTGCAGCCAGTGCTTATGGTTTATTGTTCACATCAAATCATTATGTCAACCTGTTTCATTGTGATAAAGCAGTAAAGAGCAAATATGGAAAGATAAAGATTTTCATGCAGTTGGAACTACCCCTAAGTGTTGTTTTTTTATATTTTTAAATAATTAGGAAGAGAAAATATTGTAACTAGCTCCAGTGGGCTCTTTCTGCTGCTACTTTGGTAGCAGAGGCAAAATCTGCTTCTAAAAAGATTGCACTTTCAAAGAAAATTTGTATTTTTGTAAGTAATGCCACTATTCTTATTCTGGAGAAAATTCTTAGTAAGAATGAAGCAACACAGACAGCAGGAAGTCCAGCCAGGAGGAGATAAAGGAAGTTTTCACTGAATAAAAATTTCCAGCCTGTGATTCGAGAAATAAAAATGAATTATTTGATTTCATGCAGCTTTAAAGACCGATCACCTTGATGGGTTTTTAAAAAAAAAAATTAAAAATATCCTTACTCTCATCTTAACCAGGAGTGAACAGGATATTTGCCTTACTTGAGTGTGGCTGCTTGGATCTTCTTCAGAGTAGCTGGAGAAGAACTGAAGAAACCAGAAGGGGAAAAAAGGTTCTTCTGCAGCCCCAGCCTTAACTCCAAGGTCTGTGACAAGGAGGTAAAGTTGGGGTCTGTTGTGAACCACCAGATCTCTGCTTCCCTCTTGCCAGCTCATTCTTGTGACTGTTCAGAAATCAGCACAGATTAACTTGATCATAACTCGAAAAAAAATCTGATTAGCTTCAAAAGTTCAGAAGGAGGAGAGGCAACGGGGACAGCTGAGAAATAGTTTTTCCTGGTTTCTTGAAAAAAAGTAAAACTGTAAATCAAATACTCAAGTCACAGAAATGTCTTTGGTGAATGTAACTGAGGCTGTGAAATGCTGACCTCTGACACCACCTGAAAAATGACACCAGTGTGGAACACAGGCCTGATATTTCACACCTCCTTTGTTGCCCTGAACCTGCTGTGACACATGGGAACAGTTCTGCTGGGGAAGGTGCCACTTTTCCTGCCTAGACAGGATTTATTGTTGCAGAATTGGTAGAGAAATCTCAAGGGGAAAGATTTCATTGACTCGGATGGTTGTTTTGCAGCTCTGGTAATCTCTTTTCATGATATTCGATAATACCCTTATTTATGGGAACTTCAAAAGCTGCAGAAGAGTTAGGGTGGAACTCTTGGCCCAAGTAGAACCAATTGCAAGATTCCCAGTGCCTTGGGTGCTAATATTTCATCCCTGAAGTATTAGATTTGTTATTTATCTCCTGAGTTTGCAAGCCTCTATCCAATTGCATGTCCCAGTGTTATATACAGCTCCAGGCTCCAGCCCAGTGTCCCAGGGAGACAACTTCCATGGTTAAAAGTTAAGCACTTACTGAAGTGCTTTGCCACGAGGTGTTTCATTTATAATCCTGTACATCATGGGATCCCAAAACCCAAATGCAATTACTGCTGGAGCTGGATGTGGCAGGGAGTGCAGGGCCTGAACCCAGGCAGTATTTTAGGTGTGGAGGCTCCAGTGGGCAGCTAGAAAGGGGAAACATCCACCTTGACTTTTTTATGGCCATTTCTTTTCTATTTCCTTAGCTCCTGCTGGCCTTTGCTTGGTTGTTACTCAGACAAATACCCCTTCAAATGGTGATGGGAACAGATTGGCTGCAAGTAAAATAAATCCAAGTTCAGTTTTGTCCAGAGATATCTGTATTAAGATTAGTGTAGATTGTCCACACCCAGCAATGCATTCTGTTCCTGTAGACAGGGTCTGTAGCTGACCATGGCCACCTCTAATAGAAACCAACATAAATTCCATTTTCATAAAAATTGGTGTGCTGGAAACAGTAACATTTGCATGTTATTTAACACATGTTCCTCCATGGGGTTCCTCTGGTGACTTTTTGCAAATCTAAGGAATATCTCACTGTCACCAATGTCTCACCATCCAAACCCCCTTTCCCTGTATTCCCCCCTCATGGACACATGAGTGCCCTGGCAGCATCTCCCCATCCTGGTTCAGCATGGGGATCCTTTGCATCCATGGGGGAGCTGATGGGAAGGTCCCTTCTCCAGCTGCTCTAGGGAGACTCAATAACCAAAATGTTTCAGTGCATTGAAATCTCTTGTGTTAGAAAAATCTTTCATGTGTTTTTGTTCCAGTGTGAGCTCTGAAGAACACGTGAAGCTTTAGGTGCCTGTTCTGAAGCTGTTGGTCATGCAAGGAAGTGATGGTTGGACTTGATCTTAAAGGTATTTCCCAACTGAAATGGTTCTGTGATCCTGTATGGAATGGGAAACCTGCCCAGACAGCTGTGGCCATGTCCTCTGCTATGAGAGGAGATGGGTGGGTTGGGAGACCTTCATGAGGAGGTGTTTTGTTGGTGGAGATTGATATAGAAAAGGGGAATATACAGGGAGAAAGGAGGACAAGAACCTTTGATCACCATTAGGTGCTTTTGGTCACTGGAACCAATTCCTGAAACCTCCCAAGAGCTGTAGGGATGCAGCAGCTTAATCTGGTCCCTGGTTGGATCAGTCTTAAAGCCACTTTATCAGGATCCTTGATCCCCAGCTTATGGATTTCTTCTCAGCTCTCTTTATCCTTATATATACCTTAGGTACCTTTTTGTGTGTTGCTGATCTCTGACTCAATTTAAAGGCTCATTTGAGAGTCCTAGTTAGCCTTGTCACCTCTGAGGGACAATCCTGACAGCAGGTGTCACCTGAAGGTCTGCAAACTGCCATGCCCAGCATGGTAAAAGTGATTCTTGTCTAACTGGAATCTGACTACTACAGAATTTAATTTAAAAAATGGTGGGTTTTGTAGTGACAGTAAATGAAATAGAGTAGAATACACTAATTAGAAATTCCTTGTAACACTTTGCTGTAAGAAATGACATTGAAGCTGAAAGCTTCATAATATTTAAATATATTTCATGACAGAACACTGGCAGCATTTAAAAGGTCTTAGGTGCTTTGAATTCCTGATTGGTTTGACAGCTTGACAGTGATTTGTAAACTGAAGGTGTTGGCACAGCTTGCTCTTCTGTTGGAGTGGGTATCAAAGTTCAAACTCCAGAGTAGTCACTGCTGGAACATGGAGATGAAAAATTGCTCCCTGATAAATGTTTGCACTGTGGAAGAAACAAGCTGCTCCTGCCATCAGGACAGCCTGATCCAAAAGGACTCCATGAGAAGATTTGTATTGATTTTGGTGGCCTTTGAAGCAATCAATCATGGTTTGGTTTTGGTTTTTTGTTTTTTTTTTTTAATATATCCAGGTTTATGGTGTTCTGGGTGTGTTTGGGGTTTATCAGAGGATGGGCTCGAGCTAAAACCCCCAGCACAACAACAAAAAATGTTGAGTCTCACCAACATTAAAGAGGGAAGTGAGGCTTAAAAAGATGGAGTAGGTAAATACAGTGATTTACAACCTGGAATTTCATAGATTGGGTTGAACATCAAATTTGAGTATCCTTTTCTGTCTTTCTCAATCTGCCATCTAACATGAATTCATATTTTCTGTTCATGCCAAAATCTGAATGCAAATTATTTTGGTTCTACTGGAGTTTCTCTGTAATACACCTAGAATACAGTTCTAGTTGTAACAGAACATTTTAAGATTAAATATTCATAATTTTAAACGAAATAATTTCCTTGTAAAAGATGCTGTGTTTTATCATCTTCTATTAGGGATCTCAACAAACACAGAAATAATTAAATAGGATGATGAGGGGTGAAACACCACACCTGCAAAGTTGGTCAGCCACGAAAATTTACAGTTGTTTCCATCACCATGCTGTATTTTACACATCAAACTGAACCCATATTATTAAACCATAAATTTTCATGGCTTACAAACTTTGCAGTCATGGTGTTAAATGCTCAATTGCACTGGTTAATTATTTCCATCAGTTTTAGCATCCTTGTAGGAGACTTGGAAACTGCACGTGTGGGCACTAAAAGCCTTTGCTCGGGAAAAAGGCTCCAAGGTGCAAAGATTTGAAACAAAATCATGATTATTTTTTTATACTGCATTGTATTATTTAGCTAAACTCTGCAAATATTCCATTGAGAAGGCAATTGGTGATGGGGGGGATGTCAAGAAATGCTTCTGAAGGGGAAAAATGGTGAAGCAGTGGAATTAATTGATGTCAAGAGCCACTCCATAGCTTGAGCTATCTGCTTGTCTCTTGCCTTGTCAAGAGGAGCATTCTCAGCAGCTCCAGACACCCTCTTTCTCTCTGTGTTTTCCCTCTGGAGTTCTTTCCCAGGTTTTCCCTCCCCAGGGGCTGTCCTCAGCCTGGTTGCTCCCCAGAGATGAATGCAGCCTGGGCAGTGCTCAGGGAAGATGCTCCCAGATCCTCTGTGCCAGGGGTTCTCCCCTCTGTCTCATGGCCAGCAGGATATCCCCAAAAAGGATTAAAAAGGGATTTAAATCATCTCTTGAGGAACCTTCCTCACCTTGAGGCAGGCACAGAATGTCCCTTTCCTCTGTGCTGACTCAGTTTCCTGTGACTGCCCAAGACTTGGTAACTTTATACCAAAAAAAGTCATTATTTTTCTGCCTCTTTATTTTTTAAGATAATAAAGTGCAAGTACCATTTTCTCTGCTTTTTGGCAGCCTGAGAAACTGAGGCAGAAGAGACATCTCTCCCTTCTCTCCTAGCAGCAGCAGTTCAGATCAGGTCAGTCTTGTCCAATTTGGCATGACCTACCCATTAAATAAACCACTGGTACCAGATAGAACCAGCACCTTAAATCTCAGCCTCTATCCCTGATGGTTCCAGACTCCAGGAGCAGCCATTTTTTCCAAATGATGCTCACCATCTAAGAACCCAGCTCTGAAAATCACTGATTTTTATGGTAAATGAAATGGAGAAGGTCATTTGAAATCTACCATATGCAAAATGCTTGATTCTTGCAGGCTCCTCTCTGCTGCCTGACACATTACTTCATTTTCCATTAGGCTAATGTAGAGCAATATTAATGAGGAACCCAAGGTGTAATGTTCTTGCAAGAATGCTGACAGAAGTGAGTCCAAGTTTTAACCAGGGATTGCTTGCTTTAGCATTATCTTTATTGCCTTTAAACATGCTCTACATTTTCTGGGCAAATATCATTTGGAATTAATTGAATGGAAAGGAGGATGTTCAGAAAATGCATCTCTGGAGTTGGTGAAGTATGACTTTTTAATCAAACTGAGTGATTGTAAACATAAATTAGTTCTTGTTCTTCCTGCTAACTTGGAGCTGGAGAGCTCTGTACTTTCAGGTTAAAATCTTGTTCTCATGAGTTTGCAGTTTCCAAGCTTGTCAGTGCTTTGCTGGTCTGGTAGAACCAGTATGTAAGGATTATTACTTCAATGTTACTTGAAGTACAATCTCTCTGTGTATACACTGATTTTTAAAGTTTTTTTTGTTGTTGTTTTTTTGTTTGGTTGGTTTAATATTCCATAATTTTCAGTGCTCCAAATACGTCACCTGAAGGCAGGTTTTAATTTTTTGTTAAAGTTTTAAATTTTTCCCTATTATCTGTTTTGTTTTGGTTTTTTTTTTGACTCCACACTTGGCAGAAAGTTCTGGGGCTCAGATTGTGAACCCTCTGACTGTCCTGTGTCTGTGGAGTCTTTGAAATGTTCAGACCTGAAGTGCTTAATTTGGGAGGGTAAAGAAGACAACCTGACCTTCCCTTAATTCTCCTCCTCACCACCTCTTGCAGATATTGACATGAGACAATCAGTCACTGAAAAGCTTTAGTTTTACCTTTCCAAAAAGAAATTACCCTCTTTTTGTTAATAATGTGTTTCAATTAGGGTAAATTTGACCCTCCTGTACAGGGAGGCTAAAATCCTATTAACTTTAATAAGAGCTGCAAGGCTAAAGCCCACATCTAAAGTAGAGATGATACTTTTATCTCTTTTTTTTTCCCCCCCCTTAATTTTAATGCAAATGATCATAAAAAGAATTGGTGCCAGCAACTTAGAGAACAACTGTCCACATCAGAAAATTGGGGGTTTGGAGTAATTGAGGTGTCATTTTTTGACAGTGTGTGTATCTCACCTGGGTGAAGCCCTTTTAAAAACTTAATTTTAACATCTCTGGAATAACTGATGAGCTTGGAGATCTTGTGGGTGAGAACAGCAGAGAAATATTCTTTTTAAAATATTTTTTTAAAAAGGAGAAGTATTTGCTATTCTCCTGCATTAAAATGAACAGAGTATCCCTGGCATTGAACAGAAGAAATTTAGGAGTAATAAATCAGGGCCAGGGAGAGATCCAGCCAGCTTGAGCTTAAGAAGATGGAGAAAAAACAAAGGAAAAAAACCCAAAAACTGACTTGTAAAGATACAGTCAGAGCCTTCATTCCTGCTTTCATTATTCCAATAAATAATTTAGATTGTTTTAGATTCAGATCATGAGTTTACTTTCAACAATTTGTGGCATATACCAGTTTTGGTTTGCTTTTGACAGGGAGAATCACAAATTATTCACTGGACTATTAACACCACACAGCACTTATCAGGTATGTAATCAGGCATGATATATGATAAATCTCCTGTGCTGAAATCATGTTAATGATGAGGATTTCATTTATTATTAATATTGAAATATGTGGTTCTGCTGTATAACTGAAATTAATGGACTGTAATTTTGAAGGGTTCCTAACATCATCTTTAGTGTTTCTTAATTAGTTACGTGCTATTTCTTTCTTGGCTGGGAAAGCTTCTGCTGTGTTCATATTACACATTCTTTATTGCCAGAAATTAGAGCTAGAAGGTCAAAATCAAAGATTTAAGGCCAGAATTAATTCCTCTTTTGGAAATAATCTTTCAAACTCAATAATTTCTCTTACTTTTAAAGAGACTGAAGCTAACACAATAAGGAACAAAGACATTTTAATTTAATCTATCTTATAAAATTCTCTAATTATTGCATGAGAAATTCCATGCAGAATAACTATAAAAAAATGCCAAGGCTCAGCTGATACATCAGGCTATTTAAGAGCAATGCAAGCAACAAACTGGAGCAGCAAATCTGTGTTATTATTACTAAGTGTGGTAGGAGGACACAGGGTACCCTTACCCTCTCTTTTTATGGATTTTTCCCCCTAAGTTTGAGGGGGAGGGGAAAAAAAAAATGCAGGGAATTAGACCATGGCTGGTTATATTTTTTGTCTCACTTGAATTCCTTCAAAAAACCCATTAGGCTCTTATCATCTTCTTAGCATGCCTAATAACTCATGAAATCTCTTCTAAGTGGTTTGTCCAATGAAACACAGATCATCTCTGGCATTACCAGAAACTAAATCTAAGGAAAGTTTCCCTGTATATTGTTATACCTTTGGGATATTAAAACTTTAATATAATCTTGGGAAATTAAGGATTGCTTTATTTATTTTTTTTTTTAGTTGAAATATACCACTTTCATTGACACCAGATTTCTCAGAACCTGTGAAAATGGAATGTCATGATTGTCAAACTTCTAGTAAATCAGTCTTCTCCCTGCTGCTTGACTTGGTACCAGACACCAATTTCCCCCAAATATGTGTTTAGAGTGGAACTGAAATTGTAATGGGATGAAAATTTAGGAAAGGTCCAACAATCAAGAAACACTCACCAAAAAGTGAAAACAAACCCCCCACTATTTCAACCTAAAAAGGAAAAATTATATATAGAAAAATATGGCCCTTACCTAAAACATACACTCAGCAAAGGTGAAACTTCCCAGAGATCCCCCAAATTCCTTTCACTTTGATGCAGTGAGGATGCTACAGCTCAAGAAAACAAATACAGGGCTAGAGAACTGGATTACCTTCAAGCATCTTATCTGCCTATGTGACTAATGCTGTAAAATAATGTGAAGCAGAATGCAGGAGGGATTTATTTCTTTGCAGTATAGTTTATATTTTTACAGTCAGGAGGGAAAAAAAAAAAAAAAAAAAAAGACTTTTTGTACAAGAGAGTGGAGGAGGCTGTCAGGAATCACAGAGATGGAGCATTGTTTATTTGAAGACCTGTGAACAGGAGCTGAACAGGGGCTTTTCAGAGGTTACTGACACTGAAACAGCCTTTTCCAGAGCTGCTGCAGAAGATTGGAGCAAAATATGACAACGTGGAGACAGTGGGGTTCCCTCAGTTGCTCTGAGCAGCAATCAAGCTCTCCAGGATGTGGCTTTGCAAAATTGGTACCTATGGAAACTGGAGGTGGCTTGCACAGAAACAGCAGCTCCACTCTGCCCATCTTCATGGCTTCTGCTTCAGGGAGTTTGAGGCTGATTTCCAAAACCTGAGTTTGCATCCAAGTGCTGTGTAATGGAGCTGATGCTAGGCATTACCTCCTGACTTTGGAAAAGTTTGGGTTTGGATTGTATTATGGTTTGAATTTCCTCTTCTGGAAATGCTTCTGGTGGAAAAAGGCTCCTCCTCTGGAAGTTCTTTATTCAACAAGTGGATTTGTCACTGAGGAGCCCTGTGCATGAGGATTACCTTGGGGTGGTGAGGTGTGAAAATACCTTCTGTCAAATGCCCTCCTGTGAAATTACAGAAAGAAATCAATCATGGGAAAAATGCATCAAAAACCTTTGTGCAAAAGAATGGAGAGTGACAGATGGTCTGAGCCTGGAACATATGGATTTTGTCAGGCAACAGAAAAAAATATATAAGATCATGTTGTGGAAAAGTAGGTGTAACCTCTGTGTGTGTTCTCTGGGAGAGGAAAAAAGGCAGCAGTGTTTCAAAACTTATCATTTCTTCTTTGACAATGATTTAGAGAAAAGTGGATGGAAGAATATTTGGTACTCAACCTTTCTGGCCTCCCAAGCAATGCTGGCATCAGGAAAAACAGATGGCACTTGGGTCTCTTCTGAAATGATAGTTATTCCACTCTTGCTGGATCTCTGTGGCGTGCAAAATATATGGTATAAGTCACTATCAGAAAAGAAGTCATTAATTAATAACATTTCACTGCTCAAGGATCAGGTAGGTGAGAGTCCCAGTTAGGCAGCTGCCTCTGAGAAGTGCAGAGGAGGAGAATGGGCACAGCAGAAGCTGGAAACTTCTCTTTTTTACCTGCAATGTGGCATTACATGTAATCAAGCCTAAAAGTATTTGTCATCCCTTGGGCATGAAGCTGTTTGAAGTCCAGAATATAAAAAAAAAAAATAATTAAAGTGTGGGTAAAACAGAAAAAAATTCTAATTAAATCCTTAACTATAATTAAATTTGGTGTGAAGTGACAAACAGCACTCACAGAATTACTTGAGCTGTTGATGCCTTTTACTCTGTGTCACATGTTGGGTTTCTTTGTGGTTACACAAAGTGCTCCTTTTGGAGCACAAATAACACCCCCATTTAATTCCAAGAGTTCCAGTGGGTCCAGCTCTGTTGATCAGGGATTTCCAGGGAAACCAGGGCAGAGACCCAAACATTTATCATTGCCTTCCCCACTCTTGCTTTCAGGTGTGACATTTTTAGAACTGTATTTAGTGGGCAGGAGGTATTCTGTTGCCTGCCAGGTGTGTCTGTGCTGGACTTTATGGGATGCTCTTTGTGGTTACCAAGGGTTTGTCTTTGCACAAAGGCAGAGGAGCTGCCTCTCCTGTAGGTCCATTTGTTTGTGAAGGAGTCTTCTGCTTGTTTAAATAATTCCAAAAAAAAAGCCTCCCCAGATTGTTGTTGTGCACACAAAGCTAAGTTTTTAAAATTAATTTCCTGATGGTGAGGAAAGAGTCTCTATGGGCAGCTGCTTTGGGGCATGGTTGGGGTGCTGGTGGGAAGGGGGTTGGGGAGTTATCCCTCCCCCCAAAATCTGTGGTTACAACAGGGTGTAAGCCCTGGTAAGCTCTGTTATTGAATGCATGGGCCATGAGACTGAACTGGGAGCTCATTTTGCAGAAGCAAACAGCCAGGAGGGCAGCAGGTTCCCCTCCAGCCCCTTTAGCCCAGGTTTCCAGGTTGGGAAAGTGCTGAACTCCCTTTCTCCAAAAAGAAAAACTGTCCAAGCCAGGTTTACTTCCAAAAAAGTATTAGTTCAGAGAAAGCAAGTTGTTATTCCTCAGTACCTTTTGTTATTCAGTTATTCTGACTTGCCAAGGAGAATTTCTTGCCTTCCACTGAGTTCCTCGGGGAGGAGCTGGAAATAGACTGGGAAGTAAAAGATCTCCATGAGCTTCTCTACTCCAAAGTTCTCTGAAAGGAGTTTGGAAACGTGGGGCCTCTGAGGCTGGGTCACAGGAGCTTGGTTCCCACTAAACTTTTCTGATCAGCCTGGCAAAAACCTCCCTGGGAAGATATCAAGTGCCTGTCTGCACGAGGGACACAAAATAGAAAAGAAGCCTCCAGAGGGACAGCAGCTGCATAATTGAATTGTTTCTTTAAGCAGAATTCATTCAGCTGAAGATAGCCAGAAGGTTATTCCATGCCTGTGAAAGAAAGAAGACCTTGGGCAGCAGGTTTCCTCAATCCTTGGTTTCCAAACATCAAATAAATCCTTTCTTCTGGGTTGCTGAGAGCAAAGACAGGACTGCAGTGGTGACATCCTGCCCAGGGGAAACTGTCTGGGTAATTGTTCTTGTCTCTACAGGAGTTAAAAAAATGACCCTCACCTAAGCCAGGAGCCACAGGCTTTTTCTTTGTACTCAGCTTAACTCAGGTTCCTGTATTATTTTTTTATTATTATTCTTATTTTTCTTGATGTCATTTTAAAATGCAACAGAAGTTTTAAATTTAATTAGGAACAGTTACTGCCAAAGGTAGGTTTAAATTGTCTTGAAGGAATTTTCATTTTAATTATGCTCTTATTTGTAAATTCCTGCTTTGCATCCAAGTCCATTGTGTCCAACTTGTATTGATAACAGCTCAATTATATTTAAATTGTATCTCAACCTTGTCTTGAAAGGTAAAATGGTCTTTTAAATGAGATTATCTTGATTCAGCACCTGCATCCTATTTTTCTACAGGATAAAGGAGATCTTGTGGCTGTTGAACAGCTCTCCAGCACTAGCCTTTTATGTTACCTAGAGAGAATACAGGTGTACAGCAAACATAATGCTGTGCCTAAGCCTACTAACAGCTCCTTCTGATTTAAGAAGCATCCAGTGGTATCAATAGTAAACCAGATGAAAAAATTAACCACAACCTCTCACCTGCTCCTGTCAGAGTTCATCAGCCAAAAAAAAAAAAAGATTCCCATTTAATATACTTGAAAGTAGCTGAGGTCAGAGAAATACAGAGGTTACAGAATGTTGTAGAAGAGTAATGCTGGAATTAAAGCATGAAATTAAAGTATAAAATTAAAGCATTTGGATATGACCCAAGGGCTTTGTCATGTGCAGGTAAACTGGATGATGGAAAGGGCTGGGGTTGCAAGGGTGCTTTGGTTTTGCTGAAGCTGGAAGGTGAAATTGGTGACACAGGTGAGAACCAAGGTTAGGACTGGATGAGGTTTTTTTGGTGTTTAAATTTGGACACTGTTGAGAGATGTCTGAAACTGGGCTGGGGCTCTTCCTTTTTTTGGAAGCAGGCAGTGGTCCTTGATCAGAGGCAACACCAGGATGATCTTTGGCTACAGTCCTAAAGCTGAGCTGAGCCATGGTTTGGGGTGGTGACTGCAGGGCAGGATTAAGATGACACCTGGATGGACAACCAAAATACAACTGGAAGTAGTTTGGCTATTCAACCAAGACAGAATTTTGGCATCAGGATTGATTTAGCCTCGTTCCATCATTTGGTTTGGAGTTGGAGGGACGGGGGCCTGAGCAGCAGCAAAGAAAATTAAAAATCTCCTCCCAGGTTTATAACGAGGTTGTGTTCAGGCAGCTCCCAGCTCCTCTGCAAACCTGGGATTGCTGTGGCTGGAGAAAAAGCTGGAGACAAGCACTCCAGGCAGGACTTTCTGCTGTGGTTAGGACTGGAGACATTTGATGGTTCCCAAAGAGAGAAAAGCCCTCTGGAACTGGCCTGGAGCTCTGGATGGGGACATGGAGGTGTTTGTCACAGGGGATGAAGCTGCTTTGAGCTGTGGCCAGAGCTGTGCTGGGCACAGGGTGAATTTCAGGAGTGGGGAGAGCCCTGGCTTGGAGCTGGTGGTTTCACTGGAAGTCTCAGGCTGCAGCCTCCTGGGGGCTGAGATAGGCAGAATGGGGTTGGCAGAATATTTGTTCCCCGAGTAAACAATTTCATGAACGTGCAGAAATTAATTTCCCCTCATTTTATTCAGTGTAATACAGAAATTAAAATGACAGCAAAGGCTCAAGAAATATAAGCTTGTTATAATGAACAGATGGCAGCTCAGTGAAAGGTTTGTGTGAAGAAGATCACCAGTCCTTTTGTTTACAACACATACATGTCCTGTTTTGTTTTAATTATATTGTTGTTTTTCCACCCAGGCTATTCACTTAAAAAAAAACAAAAAACAAACCAACAACAACAACCAAAAAAACCCAACAAAAACAAACCCTGCCACCACTGTGTTTATGTCAGCAAAGCTAATAAGCAATCTGCAAACTGGAACCGTGCAAGCAAATGCTCATGAATATTGAGAACTTTCTGATAGATGTGGTGTCTGCCTGGGTTGTTTGGATCCATCTTGATGTCCCTTGTGAAGTCAAAGGAAGGAAGAAACAAAATCATCCTCAGTAGCTGTCTGGCCAGGAGTGAAGGGCTTTTCTGAATATTTTTCTGTTCTGCTTTGTTAAATCCATTTAACAGTCTTATGTTCACGAGTCTGAAATTTATGAGGGGAAAAAAAAAAAAAACCCACCACAAATGCTATCCCTCTTGTCAAAGCCGGGGGTTTAAGACAGGATTTAGCCAGTTTCTAACTCTTTCATTGTCTCATATACTTCACACTGTAAATGACATTTAATTACAGGTAATAAACACAAAAGCTGCTAATAGGATTAGCCACAGAGGCTTTCAGCAC
Organism: Heliangelus exortis; assembly: GCF_036169615.1. Classification (NCBI taxonomy): domain Eukaryota; kingdom Metazoa; phylum Chordata; class Aves; order Apodiformes; family Trochilidae; genus Heliangelus; species Heliangelus exortis. The sequence goes on along the minus strand of NC_092433.1, from coordinate 18,891,797 downwards.
CCTGTGCTGCCTGCTAGGAAAGGGAAAGGTGGAATATGTTGAATATGTTACTGCAGCCAAGGCCCAGGGCCAAAGTGAAAGGAAAAATCATCACAAGAGGACCTGAAGGATGTGTATTTGAGAAGAGCAACTCCTCCTCTGGGGCTTCCCCAGGCTGTGATACCCTCTGGTGGCACTGCAGCCCCTTTGAGCATCACTCCCTTGCCCAGTGTTGTTCCCTTTTGCCTGGCACCAGTCCCAATGAGCTCATGGTAGCCCAAAAGGGGACTTGCTGGCCCAACGCCCCATGGGGTATCAACAAGTTAACAAGTTTTAACCTTACTCTGTATTTTAGTACTAAGCCCCAGGTTAGAAATATCCAGATTATACCAGACCTGCATCTCAGCTGTTAATATTTGTGGGTCAGTCAGTATTAAGCAAGGTTTGACAACCTGCTCCAACATCAAGTTCCTGAAAATATAACTGCTTACATTTGACTTGAACCAAAGTCCTTACCCAACCAAAAATCTAAAGTTAGCAGCATTTTTGTGATGTTAAATTCCTTGTAGTATATTATATATTACTTATATTAAAATAATTTAAAGTGTTAGGGAAGCACTTGGAGCCTGAGAAGTTCCTGACCTCTTTACTGTCAGCACCAGGTGCACACACTGTATTTCATGCTGGGCTCTGCTTCATTCAGTGAACACAAGGACAGAGGACATGAAATTAACAGCTACTTACCCTAATCCACAGCTCCAGGCCTGGTGGAGACTATAATCTAACTCTAAATGCAAAATTATTTGGTTTTCATTGTGTTCCTGAGTGCTTTGCAGCAATCTGGGGCAGTCCACATCCTGCAGTGTTAAGGAAAGACGTGGTGGTGGATGTTGTGTTATTCCCTTGGGAGTCTGAGAAACTGAGGCATGGGATTTTAACATCAGTAGCAAAATATTCTCATTCAGATTGCTGGTGCAGAAGGTCTATGGAATGATTTTTTTCAGAGTGCTCAGCATTTCCCAAGGCTGCAGGAATAATTTTAGTCTGCTACAGTTGCTCTGTGCTCCTGAAATACAGCCTCAGAAATCAAGCTGGGAGCACATGCAATACAGAATATGTAATCAGAGGCCATCTTTCCAAACCCAGTTTCAGTGATTTACTTGTCATCACACAGTTAATCTGTTCCCTCCACTGCCCTCCTCACAGAAGCAACCTCTCTCTCCCTAAAATCCTTTGCCTCAGCCTCTTCATTTCTGCAAACTTCATGGGAAAATCTGTGCAGTGCTCTGGGCCTTCACCTCTCAGTTTGGTGGTTTCTTTGCACGTGTGCTTAAAGACCTGGAGCAAAAGGAAGAGTGAGGGTTTGGGGTTTGTTCTTAGCCACCAAGGCTAAAATATTTGGGTTTGGTCAATCAGAAGTGATCTGCCTTTGACAGGGATTTTTAGCCACTCCACTACACCAGCTGTACATCCACAGCAGGAAGGGAAGGGTGACTTGGTAATCCAGGCAAATTTAAGGATTTTCTTTTATCCATTCTGCACACAGATTTGTGCAACAAGAAGACTTCAAAATTAGCTCAGTTGTATATTATTCCAAAGTATGAGAAACATATAATTCATAAAGGTTACTTGTGGTCTTTAGGGAAAAAAACTCAAAAACAACTAAATTGCTCTTCCTGTTGCACTATCCATTAATATTTTCATCAGCTGGTGAAAAAAATCTTTGGTAGTAAATATCAGAAACCTAAAATTGAATTTTTACATCAATGAATTTCCGTAGAGAATGAGGGATGCACAACTTAGTTCTGCAGGGCAAGTCACCCATTGGGGAATAAACAGCAAACATTCTTCATCAAAAAGAAACATCTTTCATTACAGCTCAGCCAGTTATGTGATTCAATCATTCCCTTGGCACTCCCTGCAGAGAAAACTTGAAATGACCCCTTGGCTTTCTCCCCTTGGCTCTCAAAGCCTTTTCAGGCTGCCAGGCTGCTGTTGTTTTCAGTGGCAGAGAGAGAAAACTGGAGCTTTGGGAAAGTTCTCTCTCATTAAAGCACTTGTTTGTCAGGGGAAGGCATCAGCACTTGACCTGCTTTCTTCTCTCCATTTTGGAGTTTACTCTTCCTGCTTTGGTGAACTTGTGTGGAGCCATTACACGGAGTTTCACAAGAGCAAACCAACCTAGGAGATCTCTATCAAAACCACCAGGAACTTGTATGAAAAGGTTGCTTGGCTGTGTGTCTCCATAACAACTAACATCATAGGCTGAGCCTGCTGCTCTTCTAAATCAGTTTTTTTTTATTTCAAATGTGAAAACTCTGATTTCTTTTTCCCCATCTACCTTTGTGGATCCTTCCACTCAGTCCTCTGATCCTGTAGCATGGCAGTGCTAGGTTTCAGCTAAGACTATTAAATTGCTTCTGCTTAGTTAAACACAGTAAGTAGTTTTATGTTTTATCCCCAGGTACTTGGCGTGCCTCAAGAAACCTTGTTCAGGCTGAGCTTTTAGATTTTGCATTGCACACCCAAACGACTGGCTAGCAGCTTGGGTTTTAGGGATGGGGTTGAGCTGGGGATCTGCTGCAAACCTTTAATCAATAAACATCACATAAATTGTGCCAGGATAGGCTGGACATTAGGAAAAATTTCTCTTCTGAAAGAATGGTGAGGGGTTGGAATGGGCTGGTGGGGTTGCCATGCCTGGAGGTGTTCAGGAAGTGTCTGGATGTGGTGCTTCAGGAGATGGTTTGGTGGTGATGGTTGTGGGGTGATGGTTGGACTCAATGACCTCAAAATTCTTTTCTAAGCTGAATGATTCTCTGTTCCCTGGCAGCAGCTCAGTTCCCTGCAGCTTCCCAGCTGCTGCCAGTCCCTGTCTGGTCTCAGTCCCCTGCCCTGGAGGGGAAGGTGACAGCAGATTGATGGTAAAAACTGTCTTGCAGCACTCCTGAGATCTCTACAGCAGTTGGAGCCATGAGAAATAGTGCCCCAAATGGTGAAGAAGTCATTACATTTGATGATTCATTCCTGGTTCCATCCCAGCTGCTTAAAATATCAGGATGAAGGTTGAATTAGCAGATAAATAAGATATTTGGTATTTTCATTAAAGAAAAAGAAGGGAAAAACCAAAAGATTGCTGTTTTCCAATGTGGTGTGACTGCTATGGGATCAACTGTGATTTTTCCATTTTTTTTTTTTTTTACATTTGCATGAAACCATCCCAGCAGTTGGCTGGGTGAAGCTGTGTAACTGTAGCAGTGTTGCTGAGGACACCATCACCTGTGTGTAGATGAAACCATGAGCAGTGCTTCTCCTGCTGCAGCCTCTTCTGTCTGGGTGAGCTGAAACAAAACCTCCGTGAGGAGGCACTGAAGGATCCTGGAATAGGGCTGGGAGGCAGAGGTTGGTTCTGGTGTGGTGATACCTGCATCTTTGGGCATAATGATGCCAGGAAAGAGCTGAGGCTTAAAAATATTCCCAACTTGGAAGGTGATGTGTTAGAACAGTGGGAAATGGTCATTAATTACAGTGTGGAGTGAAAGCTTAGGATCTGAGAATATCTTGTGAAATAATCCTGGGCACTTTAGCACTCTCATGACTATGGGGATGTCAACTCTTTTTTGATTATTTTCCTGGTGAAATGTAAAGCTTGATAAATAGTTGAAGATAGATTTTTTGCATTAAGATTGGACTGGATTTGGAGGAGACAGAGGGAAAGCACAACATTTTGTTATAAACTCCACCAATACAAGGTTTCTGACACTTCTGAAATAAATAATCAGTGTAGAGGAGTGGTGGGTAATGTTTCAGTAGTGTTGTTGTCTGGTTATTGGTACTTATCCTTTTTGTGTAGCCACTCCCACACGAATAACTAAATTCATACCCTTCTAGATGACATTAAAAGCACATTAATGCATCATTTTTACCCTATGAAAAATAGAGAATGTCACAGAAGACCCTAACGATTTATTTTCATAAATGATTTTATTTTTCTGCAGAAGTGTAACATTAAGAAAAGCCTCACAAGTCACAAGTAGTAAATAACTGAACTGTATCACATTATAGCCATTTAACAAATATTCCCAAGCCAGCAGCAACATTTAGCTCTGTGAAATAGATTTGTTCTGGATATACAGCAAGGAGAGCAGGATACAGATTTCTTGGCCCTGGTGGATATTTGTGATGGAGTTGTGCTGGTGAGGAGAATGAAGATGGAGCATGTGTACAACAAGTATCCCCTGGACACAGCTTTTCATAAATATTTCTCCCAACCTCCTCTTTTTCTCTTCCCAGTGGTGCCCACTCTAGCTTTTTCTCCACCCCCTGATAAGTGAATTTTCAAGTGACATTGCTGGTTTCTCAGTGCTGGATAAAGGTGTGCAATATATCTCTCAAAATGGTGCTGTGCAGATGGGACTGAGAACTTTTTTCCAGTTGAAACCATCATTAGTAGTATCCACCACTTCTGAATAAGAAAATAAAATGGCCTGTGGCAAACTGGGGAGTTTTGTTTTGCTTTCTGTGGAAATCCTTGAAGAAAATGAAAGCTCAGAAATCAAATGATCAAAGCTGATGATCTAAAATCTCCTCAGTGCAATCAGCCACAACATCCCTGATTAACAGGGCTGATACCTTTTGCAAATCTTTGGTATCTCTTTGAGCTGTTTTTGCCACTGCTCTTATAACAAGTGGCAGATCTTGGTGTCTCTATTTTTAATGAGCAAAGATGAGCTTGGACAAGACTTTTCTTTGTTTTGATTAATGTGTCATATATACTTGTCTGTCTTGGTGATGGCAAATGAAAGGAAAGATTAACAATATATGGAAATAAAGAGCTAGGGAACAGAGGGAGAAAAGAAGATGGTAGAATTCTGAAGTTTCATTGTATTGGGAAATAAATGATGGTGAAGGGTGGTGGTTTCCCTTATACCTGGAGTTGTAAAAAACTGAGAAAATGTTTGATTCTGGGATGGTGCCAGGAGGCTGTTCTGTGTCTCTATTGCCCTGCCCTGTTCAAAGCAGATTCCAGGCTTTGCATGGAGAGGGGAAAGGAGCAAGTTCCTGGGGTGCTGATATTTGTACAGTTCCACTGGCTGATTTTAAAGGGCTTGGGGATTTTTTATTAAAGGGCTAAAGGGATTTTAAAGGCCCTGGAGGAACTCCTGGGTTGGAGCTGTCTGCCAGGGGCTCACAGGCGATGAGACTGGGGGAGTGATGGCAAAATGGGAAAAAAGTAACTGGAAGAGTGGGTGATGTTTGGTGTTTTTCATTTAGGAATCCACATCTGACAAAGAGGCAGCTCCAAGGCAGGTCCTGAGCATGCAGAAAGGATGGAGTTACAAGATGCCAAGGGGAGGTTTCTTTGGCTCATGAATCCAGCTGCACTTTGCCATCCTGAGCTGCTCCAGCCTGCGTGGGATCCTTTCCTACTGGTGAGAAACTGAGCAGGATTTGTAGACAGAAAAACAAATAAATCTACTGTGGGGCTCATCCAGAGACACCAACAGAAATACCAAAGAGGAACTTGTCACAGTTGATGAAGAGCAGGGATAAATTAACTAGCCCTGTATGATGAAAGATTTAGTAAATGGAGACACTTTAGCTTGGAATGTGTGAAGGCTGCAGAAAAAACATCCTTGGATATCAAAAAGTAAAGATGAATGTTTCAGTAGGAAGGAAAATGAGAAAGTGACTGAGGTTTGCATCGTTATTTGCTGGAAATTCTCAAGAACTGGAAAATAATGAAAGGGAATTTTATAGAGAATGCAAAGCTGTGATGTTGCCTTAGATGTGAGATTGCCAGGAATTTCCTGCAGACTTTGGAGATTTAAGCAAGTCTGAGATTTGACCCAAAGTCTGGTTTTTAGAAGAAAAATGAAATATATGTCTCATTTTGTCTTTGTCAGGGCACAAAGTTGCTGTTGTTCATATTTTGATTTACAGAGCTAGTCTCTCTCAGACATCTGTTGCTGGATGGATTAACAACACACAGTATTTATTTCTCAGTGTGGCTGTGCAAACTTCTCAGGAAAAAAAAAAAAAAAAGAGAAAGTATCAGGGGCTATATATCAATGCACTATTTCAAGTAAAAAAAACCCCAAATCCATTAATCATATGGTAAATTATTAAAACATTGGTTTTACTTATCACATCAGCAAAAGGACAAGAGGCAAAATAGTATCTATTTCTAAATATATGTATTTATTCATGTCTATATTTATATTGATATATTATCCTTCTATTTTGCTGGGTATAATCAAAGTCTCTCTGCAGAGCCCAGGATCTCTACCTAATTTTAAGCATTTGAGTAGTATGACTGGCTCAAGTAGCTTTAAAATTGTGCTGCAAATTCTTGTCATAGCTGGAGACTTATTTTCTTGCTAATTCACAACTGTATCTAATATCAAGCCTTCAGCTAATTTCATGTAATTAGTAAGAAGTGGAATGAATGGTGTCAATATCTCGGGTAAGGGGGGCAAGAGGTTAAAAATATGGCACTTGAGACAGAGCTAAGTGTTCAGACTGAAAATTCTGAGTGATTTGAAAATGAGCATCATGTCACTATTGACTTCTCATTTATACAGTGCTGGGGCTTCTGTGGAATGGACCAGAACCAGGTGTTTTATCCCAAAAGTAAGTAATTATTAAGATTGTATTAACTGAATGCAAACATATAAATAAAATACCACAGGTTTTATGACTTCAGCAAATTTGGGACCTTGAGTGCTGAAAGTTATCTTGCCATGGAAAGACAATACAATCTACTTGTTTATGTCATTTTTCTTCCTATAAAAGGAAATATCATCATGGGGGTGGCAGCTTCATTCCTGAAAGGCTAATGGGCACACTTTTTTCTCACTATACTTGTCACTTTTCTGCCGTGTTTTAAAAACCTTGTTTATGAAATCAGTGAAGTACAACCCCAGCCCACCTCTCTTTTTTACAAGAAAAGCTCTGAAAAAAATTACTGCTTACTTAGTGGTTCATAAATAACCTTATATTGATGACTCAGTGCCACAATCTGTTTTGTCCTTGGTTTAAATATTTATAAACATCAAGCCCAGGACTGTGGGTTGATCCTTTTTTAACCATTCACTGGTGCACAGGGCATCATCCTGTTTCATGCATAATCTTCCTGAGCCACCCTGGTGTCTGGGCATGTTCTTAACTATTGATCCATCAGGAACTCTAAAAAGGATTCCATCATCAGCTAAATCAAAGGAGTTCACTGTGTCCACAAGTGAGATAATTGTGTTGCTTGATCTTTATTCTCTCTGGATGGAAAAACCTACAGAGCAGCATGGCTTTTTATGTCAAGGCTTCTTGTAAACCACCTTCTCTACTCTGATACAAATGATTTGTAGTAAACCAGAATTATTTTCAAGAAGGGCTACTTATGTTGTTTCTATTCAGTCTTCAGTCACCTTTAGATTTTCCTTTGCTGAGAAGATTTATATACTAAAGGTACAGAGATTCTTGTACAATGAGCTCCCATGTTCTTTAAAACTAAAAATCAGTGAAGATACATTTTCAAATGTATTTTAAATTCCTCATTATGGTGTCTCATTTTGGTGATTTGGTTTTCTTACTCGATTGGAAAGGCAATGTTCTTTGGTGATGCACATTATTTATTCACTATAGAAAGGAAAGAAAACTGTTTTGGGAAGCAGGTAGTTTTCCAAGAAACTGGGCACGAGGGATTCACTTACATCAGGGAAAATAAAATTTACTCTTGAAAGAGAAATAAGGGTAACTTTGCATAATTTTCTCAAAGCAATGCTGCTAAATTTAGGTCTGGTCTCAGGATACATTCTGAAGATTTTAAATTTTAGAAGTTTTCAAACCCAGGGCTTTCCTTTGATTATCTCCTCAAAACACAACTAATTACACCCTACTTTTTTTTGTTGACCTGTGTCACTGCTACATCTTCTCTACCTGAGTGCACAAGTTTTGCACACGTTTTCTCTACCAGTGCACAAGTTTTGCCAGTGCAGACTGTAGTGAGTTCAAAATATTTTTGAAACAAACCTTTTTAGGGAGGAACTGATTTATTCCTCAAAGCTCAAATCATTTTTATAGACACATTTTTACAAAGCTCACCTAACTATTGAAGCCTTGCAGGCTTTTGACTCCTCTTGCAGCTGGGATCCCAGTACCCTGTGCTGTCCTGACCAGACCTCCCAGGGATGTGATGAGGGAGCCACTGGTAGAGCTCCAGTTCCTCTCACTGGGAGCCAGTGGCTTTGCTTTTAATTGGAAAAAACCCAGCACTGCAGTATTACATCCCAGATTACTCAGCTCTAATGAAAGCAGAGCATGCAACAGCATCACTCTGCTGGCATAATAAAAGATATTAACTGAGGAAAATGACCCTGCAGGATATACTAATTCTCACTCACTGTTTCAGACTGCCAGTTTCTTTTCCTCTCTCTCTCCATATGATTAGATAGCTTCTGCACATATGCTGGAGATAACAGATAGGGCCATTTTTGGACCATTTAAAAACAGTAGGTTTTTAATCTTCTTAGCAATGTGTAAAGCAAGTGAACCTGAACTACAGAGAGCTGAAATACCAAACCCAGTGTATGTTACTTTGAAATACATCCCATCATTTCAGGGGCTTGAATCCTGCATTCAAGGGGTTGTTGATAGCACTGGAGATCCCATAATCTTTTTTCCCAGCTCCTGTGCAGCAATGGCAGCAGCAAACAAAGCTTTTATTGCCATCCTAGAAGATATTTCCCTGCCTTTGGAAGGGGGAGGTTTCTGTTTTTTCTCCTCTGGCATTACCTCAGCTAAATGGTTCCAGTCAAACTTGTAATATCAATATTAAAATCAGTTTGATCTCACAGGAGCTTCTTACAGAGGAATGTTCTTCTCTGAACACAGGCAGTGGAATTGGGCCCAAAGGAAATGCTGTGAGCAAACTGTACTTATTTTTTCATAAGCAGTTTAAGTTTTACCACTGGTAAATGCAGTTGAAGACTTTTCTCCAAACTGCTCTTTCCCCCAGCACACAGGACTGGCAGCTCTGTCACAACAAACCCAGCTGACAGCTCTTAGATGGATGAGCTGGGACACACAGGTGGAAATAAGTAGGTTATGTCTCATTGAGAAAAGTATAGACTTTGTATAGGGTAAAAATATATTAGCAGTCAGGTTGTGGCATGAGTTTAAAAGCATAAAAAGTGAGATGGAAGAAGTGGGATGCTGGTAACAGCAACATTTTTTTTACCATTTGTTGAAACCACACTACACAGAGCACTGCAAAAAAGAGTTTTATGCAACGTGAGTATTACTGGGAAAAATATTTCTAGAAATACATCCAAGTAATGCTTTGGTTAAATCTGGTAGGTTAAACCTGTGTGAAATCTTTGGCTCACTTACTGAGTGTCAGTGGGGTAACTACCCACTAATATCACTATCTAAATGCCTTTTGAAATCTATTCAGTATTTCTTAGTGCTGAAATTGGAATTTAAATGTTTTGGGCTTGTCTTGTTTTCTTGGAATTTTGGGAAAGGGTACATGGAAGCAGGGAGAAAAGCAATGACTCTTAAGGACAGGAAAAGAGTGCCCTGATTACAGAGATTGCCTGGACATCCCTCAGTGAAGGTTTAAGGAAAGCTTTATTGAGTTTTAATATTATTTATTGTTATCACTTTTCACCATTCCAGTTATTTCCCATTTAGCTAGCCAAACAGCAGAATTCTTAATTAAATGTGTTAATTAAATTCTTAATAAAAATGTGGCATATGTGGAAATATGCTGGTGCTTCAGCAGTTTGTACTAGAATGGGAAAAAATAAGAGCATTTCCCACTTCTGATTTTCAGCTCTAATCAATATTTGCATATTTTAAACATACTTCTTAAATCTATCTCAACAATAGTTATTTTTTTTCCGGGTAAAACAGTTAAATATTCAACATCTAAAGTTTCCAACTTCCTTGTCTTGGATTTTGTGCTATTTAAGACATTTTGCTTCTGAAAAAGAAAAAATGCAAACAGGTGAAGTTGGGTTTAAGGAACCCAACTCATCAGTCTTTTTAGCCCAGTTTCTGCTGTTGCTTAGTTTCAGCAATATTGTAATTCTGCAAAACCCCTCAGATTTTCAGTTTGGGTTTCTTTTTTTTTTTTTTTCCTGAGTCAGTTCTTTACATCACCTTAATGCAAATCCATTTCTGGCAGGGTGCCCATAAAAGCAACTTCATCTGAAGCAGAGCTCTCACTGGCTTGATCCAAGTGCATTTTCTGTACAAATTTGAGCAGAAACATATGCAGGAGGGGGATGAAATCTGAAAACAGCACAATATCACATTCTGGAAATGTTGATCCCCTCGTGGTGTCACAAGGCTACAAGGAAGGTGTTAAATGTTACCTCAGTGCTGAAGCACAGGTTTCCTACTTAACAGCATGCAACTGAATCCTGGAAGCCCTGAAAAGTGGCTCTTAGAGAAAGATTAAAGCTTTCTGGCAGGAATTAGTGTTTGCACTTTGCTGGAGGATAAAATTGGGCTGTTGTGTCCAACTTTGCACTGCTCACACTGCTCCTTTCTCCAGGTACAAAGAGAGGGGAACTAAATCTCACCAACAGCAGTGGGAGGCTGCTCTTCCTGCCTTGATTTTAAGGGTTTTACTCCTAATCTACACCATGACACATGAGAAAGGGTCCAATTCCATAAATTCACCTTTCTAAAAGACCCTTCATCTGCTAAATCTGACTTTATTTCAGTTTTTCCACACTCACAATATCTCTGTGTTGAATGACAGGTTTATGATTAGGGGACAACAGAAATGTTCAGGGAAATATAAGAGTTGACTCTAACCTTTGGTATTCTGGTATCAAGAGGTTTTTAGACCTTCAGACATTCTGTGACCCACTTTAGAGGAAAATTCCTACCTGAAATTCTTAATAAAGTTTGACTAAACTTTGAGTTTGGGAAAAAAACCCCTTCAAAATGCCTGGACCCTGGGAAATCTCTCCATCCCTACTTGTGATTCAGTAGTTCCTTCACTGTCAAACATGTGATAAATGCCAAAGCAGCAAAAGAATGTTCTGTTCAGTGTGGAGTTAAAGGCACATTTGCCTTTGGACCTGTGAATTTAATATGCATGTTTATAAGTGAGTCCTTTCTGCCTAAACATCATTGGTCTGAGTGAAAAATTGAAAGGTTTTTTTTTTCCCCATGCACTCTTAGCTTGTCTGCTGGGAACAAAGGCACAGCTTGCATGTGATGGGAAAAAATCTTATTTTTGCTACTGCAAAGTGTGCTTTTTTTTTTTTTTTTTTTTTTTTTTTAAATAACACAGTATTGGAAGTTCAATGTTGGTAGCACTGACTCTCAAAATGATCAAGAATTCAAACAATTCATTGCACCTATTTGCATGTAACTGACAAAATGTCATTTCATCTGTCCCAACAAAGGAAATGAAAGATTTGAACATTAATTCGTATCTTTCTGAAAATGAAAATTTTTCTTTGGTGCTTCCATCAATGCATGGAATATAAAGTACTGAAGCTTCTAGTCTTTTATTCACCTTTAGACTTTTTTTTATTAAAAAAAATATCAAGCAATATTGTGAAAAAAAAAATGAGAACATCAGAGGCTCCTCTCCAGATATTTAAACTTTTGTTATCCCTTACTCACCTTGTTAGAGTCAGTGAGAAGTAAAGAGAAAGACACAGCACCTTTTTAAGGAACAATAATCCTTTCCTGCAGCTCTCTTTCTGGGCATTTATCACCCAGAGTAGAACCTCTGTCTAGAGAGAGTCCTCCCAGATTATTCAAGAACAAAAGGTTACAGAAGAGCCAGTTTCAAATACAGGCTGTGTTACAGGTGGGGTCATTTTGGTCTCTTTTCCCAGGCAACTCTCAGCAAGAGAAGAGGGCACAAGAGGTCTCAAGTTGTGCCAGGGGAGGTTTAGGTTGGACATTAGAAAGAATTTCTTTCTGGAGAGGGTGCTCAGCCATTGGAATGGGCTGCCCAGGGAAGGGGTGGATTCTCCATCCCTGGAGATATTTCAAAAGAGCCTGGATGTGGCACTCAGTGCCATGGGCTGGGAACCACGGGGGGAGTGGATCAAGGGTTGGACTTGATGAGCTCTGAGGTCCCTTCCAACCCAGCCCATTCTAGGATTCTATTTCACTTTGAGTATTCCACTTCTCAGGTAAAAAAAATAATTGGGTTTCAGAATCCTCTGAGCATCTAGATTCAGGGGGAAAAAAAACCCAAACAATCCACAAAAACCAAAAGAGAGGCCTAGCTGATCTAGGTCTTTTCTGTCTCTTCACCTCATATTTTAAAAAAATTTGCAAAAGAACCCCTAATTCCACTGGAACACGAGGTGCACTTCAGAGCTGCTAACACTTGGTACTTGCAGCCAGTTCCAGAACATTTGCTACCTTGGAACACTGAGATATAGAGTACTCTGTATGTTTATTTTTACAGATACTCTGAAAAAAAATGCTTCTCTTCTTTTGCATGTGAAATAGTCTCAGAATAGCAGCCCTTCTCAGGAGGTTTTAAGTAGTAATTGCATTTAGTATTGATCAGTCACCCTCAGAGCTGTCTGTACCACCCCAGAGTATGGCCCCAGCCAGAAAATGTGGGTCTGGCAAGGCTGGGAAGCCTCCAACAAGGTGTTCCCTCAGGGCAGGGTAGCCAAGAAATCTCCTTTTAATGTAAGTTAAGAATGAAGACTGACTTCTAAGTACCTGTAGCAATTAAATATTTAGTTGAATTCTTGACCTGCCCAAGCCTCAGTAGTTGTGAGTTATTAACCCTGCTCACCTGCCCATTGCCCTTTCTTGTCCTTGTTCACTGTCTTAATTTGCCAGGGGAAGCTGTTTTCACCTTGAGTTGTGGTGTGGTAGCTGGCAACTATTATCCCTAGTTGGATTTCACCCTTGAAACATTGAGTGATTAGAGAAATTATGTGCTACAGAGTGGTTTGTATGGTGTTTTGGAGATAAAAATGAGACCAGTTGCTAACTATCCACTAGATTAATAGCCTGAGCTCTTGGAATAACAGATTTTCTCCAAACTGCCAGCTGATTTGCAGGTAATGTTATTTCCATGCTCTGTTTAAAGTATTAAGGAAATTTACTGGATGAGTGAAAGGCAATGTAAATCCTCCAGTATATGTGCATCAAATGATCTTGTTGTTTCTTGATGTATTTTGCAAAGATTTTGGAAAAATAAGAAGTTATTTTAGTGTTGTTGGGGTGTTTGGTTTTTTGGGGTTTTCTGTGGGGTTTTTTGGGGGGGTCTTTTTTGTGTGTTTTTGGTGGGGTTTTTTTTGGTTTATTTGTTATTCGTTTTGGGGTTTGTTTTTTTTTTGGGGGGGGGGGTTTCCCCTGCCTTTTAGGGGATGGAATATTTTGGGGTTACATTAGTTGTGTTGCATACATCTGACGTGATGATGCCTTGCCCAAGGGTGATCACCAGATCTGTCCTCAGGAAGCCCTTTCTGCAGAGGTTAACCCCAAGGAAAGGTTTGAGCCCTGACCCTGTCTCAACACTCTATCCCTGAGTTTTTCCACAGGGATTTCTTTTCTTTTTCCCATCCAGAAAAGTTTTCTTCCCTGTCTGAGCTGTCTCCCTAGAAGCTTAACCAAGCTGCAGGCCCAAATCCATTCAGATATTTGATGATCCAGCAAGGACACACACTTGCACATAGGCTTGGATGAACCCAAAGACCTGATTTCGATGGGTTTTTTTCCCTCTGTCCCAAGATGAAGGGTATAAAATCCTAGGAAGGTAGATGAGATGAAGAAGGGGAAACTGAGGACCTCAACAGAAGAAGCAATGAATGTTATTAGAGGAAGGGAAAGGGCTGATACCAACTCCCCCCAAAGGTCTCTGCTGGGCACCACCATGTCCCCTGGGGCTGTGTTTTGGGGTGAGCTGCCTGCTAAGAGCAGACACTTTTTCCAGAAGGGAAAACAAGGGATGGGGAAGGTTTGTCTCTTCTGATCACCTGAGAAACCCTGTCGAGTAATGTTCATTTTCAGAGCAGACTGCTAGACACAACTTTAGGAGTACTCTGCGGAGAGGTTAAGCATCCTCACTGCTGGTGAAAGGTATTTCCCTTGCCTGATTTTCTGACATTTCTGTTCTTTTTCACACAGTTTCAACACCAAAAGGCTGAGATTGTCGCTAACAACCCCTCCATAGCCCTGTTAAGTTGTTGATTAAGGGGCATTGGGGCAAGAAGGTGTTTGAGGAATGAATGTTTGTAGATATTGAGGAGCTTTGTAAATGGGAGACAGAAACTTGGCTGCTGTTTGAGCAGAAGTATTTATTTATTTTATTTCTGTGCTCAGAAGTGCTTGGCTGACACCAGGAAACGCCGAGGCTGCAGCAGGGGTTGGGTCGGGTCGGGTCTGCTGCTCCCCCCGCCAAAACCTCCTCAGGTTCTCCAAGGAGCGGGTCACAAAATGTCCGCTCCCCTCTCCCGAGCAGGGTCACCGGGTGGGTTTTTCATGTTTCAATCCCCCTTTGGGTGCCTCAACCAGTTTGTGGGCTGGGACGGAACGTGAGGTTTAACCCTTTTCTCCAAGTTTTAAGAAACCCCAGGTGAGGTGAGGCGATGAGGCGATGGCGGCAGCCGCCAGGCCCAGCCCTGTCAGATCCGCAGGCCAGGGCATCTGTGGCACCCCCAGACCCGGCTGTCCCACTGCCCAGGAAGCCCTGGCTCTGTCTTCTCTTCCAAGGATGTGGAGTTTGCCACCATTTTGTGTTGTTGGCACGTGTTTGTTGTGGGTGGGTGGCAGGAGCCATCGGGGAGTGTCCTGTTCCTCAGCATGGCGGCTGAGCTGGGTTCTCTGGGGTTTGGGTTGCTCCGTGAGGAATCAGAGAGGAATCTTTCCTCACCCAGACAGCCCTGGCCCGTCTGTCTCTTCAAAACCCTCAGCACTGAGATAGACACAGGGACAGGAGAGGTTGTATGCACACCAGGGAAAGATAAAATCCACTTTTGGTTGTGATCAGCCATCCCCTACACCCAGCTCTGCACGTGGAGCCAGCCCTCACCTTTTCCACAAGTACTAAAATAGTTTGAAGAGGGCAAAGTTGGGCTTTCTGAAGTTCAAGTGGCCAAGAAGGCCAATGGCCTCCTGGGGTGCATTAGAAGGGGGGTGTCAGTAGGTCAAGAGAGGTTCTGCTCCCCCTGACTGCATCTATAATACTGTGTCCAGTTCCAGAAGGACAGGGAAGTGCTTGGGAGGGTCCAGCAAAGAGCTTCCAAGATGCTGAAGGAATCTCCCTTGTGAGGAAAGGCTGAGGGAGCTGGGGCTCTGCAGCTTGGAGGAGAGGAGACCAAGGGGTGAGCTCAGCAATGTTTATAAATATGGAAGGGAGAGAGCCAGGATGATGGAGTGAAGCTTTTCTTAGGGGTGACTTAATAGGACGAGGGGCAATGGTTATAAACTGGAGCATAGGTGGTTCTATATAAATATAAGGAAGAATCTTTCCACTGTGAGGGGGAGAGAGCACAGCCCAGGCTGCCCAGGGAGGTTGTGGAGTCTCCTTCCCTGGAGACATCCAAAGCCCACCTGGATGTGTTCTGTGTGAGCTGCTAAAGGTGACCCTGCTCTGGCAGGGGGGTTGGACTCAAGGATTGTTCGAGGTCGCTTCACTTTCTGTGATTCTATGGTTCTACCCTGCAGCTCAACCCTCTGTTATCTTCTGTCTTCCTTGCTCTCACCAGCAGCTCAAGGGATACGCCTGAGCAGTGGCCCCAGACTTCATTCACAAATTAAAAAGGAGCTAATTTTATATTAGTTTCAAGAAGGAGGAAAAAAAAACCAAAGCAAAAAGAAACCCCCAAACTTTTCACAGTTTGCTGTTGCAGACAAAACTTACTTAAATGGTGTGGAAACTTCAAGTAGGGTTCCTGATCCTTTATTTTTCCTTTCACCTCAGAAGATAATGATGGAGGTAGGAAGGCACCTCACAGTGTAATTTTACAACCATTTGCAACAGTGGGTTGAGATCTCTGTGGGGAAAGGGAGGATTAAGCAAATCCCTGGGAAGAGACCCCTGCTATATCCCACAGAGGTAGTACAGCTGTCAACTAGAGGCAAAATAGAGGTTCCACCCTATAAAGAGTTAGGAAAGAGGGTGGATGCTGGTGGGGATTGGTCTTTTAAATACTTCATTGTTTTCACTTGCAGCTTGAGGTGGTCCTGAAAGGGTGGTGGTTTTCATCCTCTTGCTGAGAAGAGGAATGCTGATGGGTGAGTAGCCTGACTTTGGTTTTATTTGACCTTTGGGGAGCTGTTCTAAGAAGATTTTCACTTTTGGACTTATAAACCTGTTTGCTGTTCACTTGGAGGCTGTGTGGTATTTTGTATTCCTGCCTGCATTTCATGTGCTACTCTCAAAGTGATTGGGTAACAATTCTGATTCCCCTGAGGTTAAAAACTGTAACATTCTCCTTTATGAGGTAATGAGAGAAAATATAGCCACAGGAAGCAGCATCCTGGTTATTTTCTTTCAGGATTAATGACCCTGATGACAATAACTGGAAAGGCAAGGCAGGCAGGAGTTAGAATTGTATAAGCAATGAAGCCTGGGGTTACCTTTACCTCTGAATACTTGCCTTCCCTGGCACTACCTTATTGCGTATCATTCCTAATATTTTCACTATGTTTTTCCTATATTTCCAGTTTTTTTCAGTAGCATATTCACAAACACAAAATGGCACAATTATGTAGGTTCTGCATCACCTTGTACCCTATCTATGTTTAGGCAAACTGAAGTTCTTTATCACTAGCCCCTGCTTGAAGTGATCTGACTCAGCTGACACAAACATAAAAGACTATGAGAAGCAGCTGTGGAAAAAAATGCTTGCTAAAAGAGTCCTCACTTTGACTGCTAGAAGCCTGACAGTAATTTTGTGTGTGGTTCTCTTGGATGTATATTTCTATGAACCTGAAGGGGTTCTACAAATTTTGTTGCTATGAGGAGTTATTTGTATTTAGCAGCTACTATCTCTCTGCCTGGATATGCTCAGTGTAAGGGAGCTGTGGTACTTTAAGTTTGTTGATTTTGCCAGGAGAACTTGCTGTGTTGCTTTCTGATATTATATTTTTCCCTTCCCCATGTGTCTGGGTTTGAGTGGCATTGCAACACAGAAATTATTGGAAGGGATTTTTGCCCTTGTGTCTGGGAGAGCCCAGAGGCTCTTCTGATCTTATAATGAAATGATGATCCAAGAAGACAGGTCCCTGGTGCTCTGAAATGGAGAGCTCCTTTTGAAGCCTCTGGTGGGTAAGAGGGTTGCCTATGGAGCTGAGCCTGGAGCAATTCACCCAGAGCACTCAGCTAGATGGTGTCTGCCAGGATGAGAGGAAAATTAATCACTGAGGTTGTCAGAAGCTGCCCCAACCTGGGGTTTGGACTCAAGGACTCAGCAGCCTGCCTGCCTCCTAGAATAAGCTGCTCTCTCTTCATTCCAAACTTGGGTCTAGATTTGCTCAAATTCTGTGGAAAGCTTTGTCCTCCTTATGCCACTAAATCAAGTTTCAATTTGCAAAGAAAGCTGTTGGCAGGTGAATTTCATCTTGTTTTATATTTGATTTCATCTTAGCTTCAAGATCCTGCTTGCTACACCCCTCATTTCTCAAAGAACCATCAAATCCCTCTAGCAAATGATTCAACAGAGCATAGCCACACGTGAAAGGATCTTGGTAGGCATATTTAACCTTGTGAATCAGTTTCATTTCCTACATGCTTAGTGCTTTATGAAAATTCATGTTTTTATCTGCATCGTGCAAGTTCTTCATTGTACGGGGGTTTTTCATCGCAGGAAAAAGTTCAAAAAAAACTTGACTGATATTCTAATGAGGAGTTCTGAATGCTGATCAGCTGAGTGTTAATGGGCAGACATTCCTTGTAGCTGCTGTTTCACTTGAATGCTGTCAAAATAACAGTGGCTGCTCCTCATGCACCTCCAATTTACTCTCGTTAATGGTGCTTTAGTTGTTTCTGAAATCATCCTTCAAAGATTATTTTAAGTGACATCTGTGTAGGCCTAAAGACCTGAATTGCCTTCTAAATCATATCCACTTGTGCCCAGGGATTTAATTAAAATATTTTGAAATACAGCAAGAGGAAAATAGCTTTGGAAGATTTAGAAAGAAGGTTTTCCCCCACCTCCGTTCAGCAGGCATGCTCAGAGAGACAGGGACTGTTCATAAATATCCTGTAATTGCCTTAATGAAGTACATAATAGTATGATATTGGAAAAATAGGATGGAGTTGATGTTTAATGGGATAAAAGAGCCTCTGCTAGGTCTAATTATAAGCTGCAGTTTCAAGGCTCTCATATCTGTCTTGAAACTTCTAAGTTTTGGATGCAGGACAGACATTTTATACCTCTGGGGTTTACTTTTTAATAAAACACACCAGCATTTTAGCAGGGTTTGCCCCATTTAAACAAATATGAAGTTCCATTTCCAAAACAGATTATTTAGATTTACAGCTGAGCAAAAATGAGAGGTGTGGAGACATGGTTAGGAATTTAAATTAGCCCAAGCCTTTACTGTCCTCTAAATCCATGTAAAGCATCGACCAGAATGGGGTTTATTTAAAAAGAAAATAAAAGGAGCCCAGATGTGGGACTGGTACTTATTTAATACCTATAGACTTAGCAGTGTGAGGGTACTGAATTCATGTGACTGTAAAATCTGTGTTCTTGTAGGGATAAAACTCAGGATGAATCCTTGTCCTGCATAGCTGAGAATTTGCATGATTAAGGGGGAAAAAAGTTCTTAAGGTATTGTTGCTAGGGAAACTGCCACCTTTATATTTGCCTGATGAGAACAACTGTCTCTGTATCTAAGGAAGGGAAAGCTGGGAGCAGCTCTTAGTAGTGGCAAGGTTGCTTGTGCTGTGAGAACCCTGTGGGATTAGTGACAACACTTGCTTGAAGGGGGTTTGGCTGCTGCAATGTGTTGGGGTTGGAGGGGAGCATTTTCCTAGCAGTGCTCTGAGCAGGCTTTGCACCTTTCTTTCTAATTGTTCTTTTGAAACTCCCAGATCAGTGCTCACTGTAAAGCATGTCTCTCTTCTTTATTCCTCTTTTTTTCCTTTAAACACTGGTATGCAGGATAAGCCATCCCAAAGAAAATCCCAAAGAAAATTATGGTGCTCTACTGCTTACTTTATAGCCCTGCTTACTTTGTAGCTCCTGTCAGGTTGGTTTGGAAATACTTTGGGGCTTCAGTTGTAATGCCCACCTCACATTCACCTCTGATTTTTTTCACTTGAAAACCTGTCATTTGTTGATACACCCAGTGCATCAACTTAAGAAAAGTTGCATGTCTTGATTTAGAGCAGATCTATCACCATCTGCCATAATGGAAGGCACCCAATTGTTCAATCTCCAGTTTTTGATTTTCCCTCCTCCCACTGTAAATGTGACTCTTGATAAGTTAATACTTAGCAACTTTACTTTCTTAATGATGTAAACCTCTCTAATGTCCTAATAATGATGTGATCTCTCTTTCAGTCATGCCCTCTGTGTTTTACACTGTTGGATTCTCAATGTAGGAGACTGGTGGAGTCTCAGTTTTGTGTTTTGCCCCTGATCTAGCATGTTGCTGGTTTGTTTGAAGATAATGATGATTCCCAGGCATCTACCACATATGATCTAGGCTGCTCAGGGAGGCTGTGGCAGGTAACAGTGAGAGGAAAAGCTGAGATGTTCTGTCTGCTGACACTAAGCAAGTACAGGGCAGCTCAAATGGTTTGGTTGTCATCATTCTGTACAGGAGACTTCCCTGGTGATGTTTTTAGTGATCAGTAAGGCCGATCAAATGTAATTATTCTTGTTAGAATCAAGTCTGTTTAACAAAGTCTTTTAACATAATAGCTGTATGATGTACTCAGAAGGAGAGCTATAAGCTGGAACTGGGGATTTGGGTTGTAATAAGTGGGTTTTTTTGTGGTGGTGGCAATTACATTGTGCATCTGTCCCATTTATTCCAGTATCCTGGGCTGACAAGTCAGTGTTGGGCTATTCTTCCTCATGCCCTTGACACAGCCCTCCAGGTAACACTGAAGTGAAAAAAAAAAACTTGTATTACTGGTTCTGAAAAACTTGAATTTGCATTGTGCTACTGCCCAGTTGCAACACCAGCACTTTGTGTTGCTGAACTCCCATTCTTGCTCTGGAAATCCCTCAGATGAGGCTGTAGGAGCCAGTCCTACTGAGAACATCCAGTTAAACCTCTGAGCTATGATTTGAGCTGGTTTGCTGTGAGAAAATTGGCCTGGGGGGGTGGGTGGGCTGATCTTTTCATTTCTAGATCTGCATAGGGGGAGCACAGCAGGAGGCAGATGGAGGAAAATGGGCCACAACCAAATGGCATCAACCAAACTTTTGTGTGGCATCAAGGACCTGAAGTGCTTCCATATAGTCACACAAGTGCAGTTGTTAAAAAGTGCAGGCAAAAACTGAAGGGAAAAGGCTAAAGGGATAAATCAATTGAGGCTTGTGTTCTGCCTGGAACACTACATTTCCCTGCCTCTGCTCCATGGCAGGCAAATAATGGGTATGTCTTCACTCTGTTCTCAGCAGGGAAGATAAATTTGAGGTAAGCAAGAAAATTCTTTCTTTCTCTATTTCCATGTCACTTCTGGGAGTTTACTGGTATTCATCCTTCATATTATGAAAGTAATTTTTTCCTTGGAAACTTGTGAGGATGTTAATATTGTATTTCCTTCAGGAAAGACTTGCCTGCCCCAGCATCTTCATTTCATGTTCTTTTTGCAGCAAAGAGAAATGGGTTTAAAACTAGGGAATTTAGATATGGTGGCTGAACTGTCTTGGCTTGAATGTTCACTTTCTAGGTGGTTCTTTGCAAACTCCTGTATAATCTCAGATTAATTGGCTTTCCTTGGGGTTTTTTTGAGGTTTAAAGCATTTTTCATCAGATTCTTCCTGGTAACAGTAATGGACAGACTGTAATTAGACCTGGGCAAGGTCAAAGCAAAGCCTGTCAGAAAGCTCATGAAAATCCTCAAAATTGTCGTATAAATTAAAAAAAAAAAAAAAAAAAAAAAGAATATCAAACAAAACCAGCAATCCAAACAAAGGAGAAAGCCCACAACCCCTAAACCTTCCCTTCAGCCTTGCTTTTCTTAAGGAGACATCACAGATCCCTCTCTGTGTCGTAGCATCCACTAGTGGCTGCAGTGAGTAAAAACTTTCTGTAAGATTTGAAAAAGAAGGAGGAAGAGGCAAAACATTTTTCTTTGTAGTTTTACCACGTTTCCAAGATGTCATCTGCTTCTTCCTCCTCCTCATCCCCCCCCCCCAGTAGTATTAAAACTTTCATGACTGTGTTTTTCAGGCAGTAACTCTCAGGCACTAACTCTTGGTTCAACAGAAGCCCTCACAGGGTGTTATAATCCTGACATACATATTTTTACCCATATCTATATAACAATATCAATTTTTTAAAAAGTTTGGATGTTCATCTTATCTGAGAACTGCTTGAAATAAAATAAAAAGAATAAAAGATTCAAGCTTAAGATACAGAACACTTTCTGTGGAATATGGCACAAAGCAAGATATTTAATGTTTGAAGTGATTTTAGCTTTCCTGCACTCTTTGTGTGTCTTTAGCATTCTCTGCTCTCTCTAATCTCCACTGTATCACTCAGGTCTTTTAATCTTAATTCTTTGTGCTGCACTTTGAGCATCAAACAGCACATTCGATACCCAAAACCCCTTCACTCTCAGACATTTGCTCTTCAACAGAACAGTTTTGATATGTGGATAGAGAACAAGAAGTGCAAACAGAGGAAGGAAAGTCAGGAGTGAAGAGAGAAGAAAGGGGCTCTAATGAGAAAGAGACTGAATGTGCAGTGTCTGTGCTGTGAGATGAAGACAAAAGTCTGAGTAATAACACTGAAACAACACTTATTTGTTATTTTAAGAAGCTGAAGCAGCATCTAATGGCAAGCAGTGGTCCTGGAGCTTTCTTAGGCCCACCCAAAGGAATTCAATTCCATCTCAACTCCCCTGTGGAAGCAAAAAGATTTGCTCATGCTTGAGCAAAACCCTGAGAAGTGTGAACACTGCCTCCCATGATCTGATGTGAGGCCAAATAAAACTCTGCAAGGTGTTCCCTGGAGAGGGATTTCTTGGAGCAAGAAGTTTAGAGTACCAGCTGGAGAATGCAAGTGAGTTACAGCAGGAGAAACATTCCTTCAGAAGGTGTTTGATTAGGGGAGCTGCTTGTCTGGTGTGAAATCATAGAATCATAGAATGGGCTGGGTTGGAAGGGACCTCAGAGCTCATCAAGTCCAACCCTTGATCCACTCCCCCTGTGGTTCCCAGCCCATGGCACTGAGTGCCACATCCAGGCTCTTTGGAAATATCTCCAGGGATGGAGAATCCACCCCTTCCCTGGGCAGCCCATTCCAATGGCTGATCACCCTCTCCAGAAAGAAATTCTTTCTGATGTCCAACCTAAACCTCCCCTGGCACAACTTGAGACCTCTTGTGCCCTCTTGTCTTGCTGAGAGTTGCCTGGGAAAAGAGACCAACCCCCCCCTGGCTCCAACCTCCTTTCAGGGAGTTGGAGAGAGTGATGAGGTCTCCCCTGAGCCTCCTCTTCTCCAGCCTCAACACCCCCAGCTCCCTCAGCCCTTCCTCACAGGACTTGTGCTGGATCCCTTCCCAGCCTCCTTGCTCTTCTCTGGACCTGCTCCAGCACCTCAAGCTCCTTCCTGAGCTGAGGGGCCCAGAACTGGACACAGGACTCAAGCTGTGGCCTCCCCAGGGCTGAGCACAGGGGCAGAATCCCTTCCCTGGACCTGCTGGCCACGCTGTTCCTGAGCCAGCCCAGGATGCCATTGGCCTTCTTGGCCACCTGGGCACACTGCTGGCTCCTGTTCAGCTTCCTGGCAATCCAGACTCCCAGGTCCCTCTCTGCCTGGCTGCTCTCCAACCACTCTGTGCCCAGCCTGGAGCTCCCCATGGGGTTGTTGTGGCCACAGTGCAGGACCCAGCACTTGGAATGTTGAACCTCATCCCGTTAATGCTGAGTGCCTGCAAATCCTGGGGATTTCAGCTGAAGGTACTTGGTGAGGCTTTCCAAAAATGCTGAGCATCCTTCAAGGCGAGCAGCACGTTTGTCAGAGGCTTTGGATTAGAATGAGAGCATTAGGTGAGATGCTGGGAGCCTTTACTTTGAAAAGGTCATCTATGGAGCTGAGTGCTTTTTAATGTGTTGCACTCGGTGCTGGGTGCATGTTTGAACACCTCATGCCAGGCCCTGGAAGAACACTTCTTGGTCCTCTCAAGTGCAGCAAATAGATTGTTCTTGATTGTGTATCAGCATCCTGTTACATGCAGAGAGACTCTTGGAAGTACATAGTGTCAGTTTGTAATGAAATTATGCCCGATGAAAATCCTTGGAGGCTTGAGTACAATGAGGTGGGAATAGGGCAGAGAATCAAATTAATCTGTACAGCCACCCAGGAGTCTTTTCTAAATACTGTGCTGTAAAATGCAGGAGTTTTCTAGAGGAGCAGTCAATTAGCCAGGGCCTCTCAAAATTTATCAAGGCTTGAAGTCAAACCAAATCTAAGTTCTTAGCTTTGTGTGGTTTTAGCTATCTAGCAATAGTGAAAAATGGGGGTTGTGGTGGATTTTTATTCTATATTTTATAATTTATTTTATATTTTAATTTTTACTTTTTACTATAATGGTAATGCCTTTGTGCAGATACCTCACAGGGCAAATAAATTTTACAAAATTACCTAGCAAAAGACAAGCAGTTAAATATTTTCATCCAGAAAGCCAAGAAATCCTGCGACTGCCATTTCTGTTGATTCTTCAAGGGGTGGATCAGGCTGAATATTAATCTACTGAAAAACTCCAGGTGTTTTCCAGACAGTAAGAAAACTTTCTGAGAAACAGGATGCTGTTTGTATGCTAATAAAACCCAGGACTAAATGAAAATTCCTTTAATACTTTTACCTGCTGATCATCAAACCATGATGCTTCAGGAAAGATTATCCTTCTGAAACCTTTCACCTCTTCTATGAAGAATGATCCTGCTGCTTCCCAACACTTTCTGTGCCTTCACATTTCTGCTTTTGTTCACAGAACAAAAAGAAATGTGCAAGTTGATTCATAAAGGTTTTGGGGTTTTTTTTCTGTCCATGAGCAGCCTTGTTTTAATTGCCTGCAGTGGGATTAGTACCAATGTCTGCAAAGGAAACCATTCAAAAAGGAAGAAACATACTCCTGGCATATTTGACTGTGTTGCAGTCCTTTCCTCTGTCAAAAGTTGGTAAAAAATACTTTAGGAAGAAATATTTTAAATTAATATCCAGTGGTACCACTTTTTCATGGTAATTTTTAATGGAAGTAAATATAAAGATGCTTGGGGAGTATGGACTGGCCTTTTTCTTTGCTGTATGAGCTTCCTGAAAATAATGTTGAGCATCAAAATCTAGGAGAAATAAAAAGACAGAATAGTTCAATTCTCATTTACACAGATACTTGAAAAATACCCATGGTAAGTTCTGTAGTGTTTTTTACATTTTTTTTTATAGACATCCCAACAAGATTTTCTGGAAATATTCTTGAGCATTGATTCTGTACAACCACTTTTAGCTGTTCACAGATTATCCCAAATGTGCATTATACCTATTTTTTGGATATTGCTGTTGCTACCCAGAGTCCTCCTTCCTCTCTACATTCAGTATTCCAGGGGGAGGCTGAAACAAAGGCAGCTGGCAGCAAATGGTACCAAAAGTTTCTGCTTTCTGTGAAAAACAAATAAAAATTAAAAAAAAAGGGAGTGCAAAGGGCCATGTACTTCTAAGGTAGGTCAAGAACTAAATCTTACTTTTGGTTTACAAGAGCCTATATTTCAATAATTACCTTTTTTAGGCAACATGTGAAAAAAAGTGTCTTTTTTAAGCACTTGACCAGGGGCACTGTACTCAGCCTCTTTTCCCCAGCTATGATCTTCCTGAGTGGTTCTCTTTAGCTGATGGCAAACTGTTCGTAAGGGTTTTCTCTACCCTCTGTAGTTTTTTGAATATTTTTTGGGGGGAAAAGTGTTTTCTCTTTGATAATTAGCATTTTTTCTTCTGACTCTGCAAAGGGAGTGATGAGCTATCCAGATGCAGTTGCTAGAAGAATGCAGGCAGCTGGCATCTGGGCTCTGACACCAACAACTCTGTTCCATATGGCCCAGTTTTAACACCAGAGAATTTTAACAAGTGAAAAGGACAAACAATCCATCAAGCCTAAGCACTGCTCATTTCTTATTTTGTAAGGAAAGCAATTTGTGCTGCATTAAGACACATTGTTCACAGCTTCTTCAGTTCAGCCAGAAGAAACAGCAGCACAGGTATGGTTTCCCTTGCAAAAAATCCAAAATTTTGCTGGAAAAATAAGCCTTGAGTGTTATCTTGAAGCCTTCTCAGCCTTCTGACAGAATACACAAATTAACACCACAGCTGGATAAGCACTGGAGGCTGAGGGGGCTGCAGTACAGCAAGGGGGACATCAGCAGAGGCCACACCAAACCATCCTCAGGGTGCATGTTCCTTCTTGCTTATGGTTGTAGATCCTTCCACTCCTGAGCCCTGCTGCACTCCTCTGCAGGTTGCAGCTCCTCTGAATCAGTGATATGACCAAAAAAAAAAAAAAAAAAAAAAAAAAAAAAAAAAAAGTACGTGGCTTGAGTAATATTCCATTTTGCATCTCTCTAGCAGTCGAGTAGGAGGTGCTCTGAGGATTAATGAATCCTCTCTGATGGAGGCAATACCTTGCCCTGTCCCCAGAGTTTTTAAGTTTCTCATGCCAGCTGTTGGGCTGTCTCCAACCCTTCTTGAAGAGCTACTGTGCAACCAACAGATCACACAGAGGAGTACTTTACAAGCAAAATCCAGAGATTTATCATTTTTCTATTTCATTATAATAAAGTGTGAAGGGAAACAAGCAGTACAGCTACTGAGAGACTAGAATTTGCTGCAAGTAAAACAGAAAGTTATTTCATTTTCTCTTTCTTGCCCCAAATTAAGTGCTCCTTTAAAAAACAAACAAAACCAAAACCTCAAACCTAAAGCTGTCTTTTTGAACTTTAAGCCAGAAGAACAAATGAATTCTGTAATGTTATTACATTAGAAAAGGGATATTATTATTTGTACATGTGAGCTGCCACCACTTGAGTGATCAATCTTCTGTTTTTCAAAAGCAATGCAAATTATTTTAGGCATTTCCTGTCTCCATGTGCATCTCTACTGGCATGGTAACTAATAATGAGAGATACTGCATGATGCAAACATACACTAACTTGACAGATGGAAAATGTAGTTTGAAGTTCTTAAATTAACTAACCTCTTTTCAACATTGATACCACAAAGGAACTATTATTGTACAAGGGAATATATTTTCTGTAATTTACAATAACTGAGTAATGATGTGGTAAGGATCCAATTAGATCTAATTTGCTTATGTAAGTGAGCTGAATAAAAAAGATCAATATTCAATCTACACCTAGTGTGAAAAACAATTAGTTTAATTGACAAAAAAACCTTCTGCTTCAGCTAATTACGTAAAAATTGCCTAATACTCATGCAAATTAAAATTATTAATAGTACACGAGCCTTTTAATTACATAAATCATCTCTACCTGTTAACTGGTCTCTCTCTGTTAACTTAGGGATTTACTTTTTAGTCAGATTTCATTTGTCCTTTTTTTTTACAAAGTTCCATATTGCTTTTAAATTACAAACCAGGCCTTTTCTCTCAGGATCTCAATTTAGGCTGAGATCCTGTGGAAACACTGGAACATCAAACCCCATTGTTCTGACTGTCCAGCAGGCAAAGAGGACAAAAATAAATCTGGTGTCATACAGAGGGCTACACAATAATTTCTCACAACTCTTGGAGCAAGCAGTGATGGGAAGGGAGGCAGGACTCCTTCATGGCAATTCAGAGCACAAAAATTAGGGGGTTGTTCTGAATCATCTTTGAAGGAAACTCTTCCTTCTTCTTCAGGCAATGGAGACATCTTAAATTATGATTTTTGTCTGTAATTAGGCTGTGTTGTACTCTCCATAGCATGGCTGAACATAGAGACTGCAGCTTTAAATTACTTTTTAATTTAATGATAACTGCAGACATTACCTGGGTGCATTGTGTAACCACATTATGTGACAGGAAGGGAGGGATCAAGGTGATGTTACCATGAGACATTTTGGCCTATCAAGTCAGTAGGGAACAAACCCCCCATCCCAGCTTTCCTGCCTGTTAGGCTTAGTAGATAAAATACAGAAACAGCACTTCTTCTCCAGAAACTCTGTTTAGAGGGTGCCATCCAGGCTGCTAAACCTCCTCTTTTTTTTTTTTTTTTTGAAACTCCCTTTGGCAGAGTGGTGATGCCATGGATCTGATCTAACCAACTTCTCCTTGTTCAGCTGCTTGCTTGGTTTCTGGTGCAGAACAAGAGTCCTCCTGTCTCCTGCTAACACAGAGCAGTGCTGTGGAATCCCCAGAGGTATTGGAGCATCCATGGAGCATCCATGGAGGAGCTGAGAACCTCACCAAGTGGGCACAGCATCTTCCAGTGCTGTGAGAGAAGGGTTGGGCAAACCTCAGACACAGCCTAGGGCTTGTTCCAGCCATTTTCCTCCTTCACTCTTCATCTGGATGAGATGGAAGCAGAGACCATAAAAGATCAAGGCCATTGGGCTTTGGGGAACACTGCCCTGGCTATTAGGTAAAGGCTGTTGTTCCTCACCCCATTCTCCTCTGGGTTTTCAGTGCTCACAGCCCAGTTTAGATGAGGAAGCACCAGAGTTCTGAGGGGCAGGATAAGTGATGATTTAACCTTTTGTAGGAGCCATTCATCAGTCCAGTGAGAATGGGAGGAATTAGTGCTGCTCTAAGCTCTTCACAGCCCCTGCAAAATGTCACTGTTGTGAGCAATGGGTGCTGTAAAAGGTGTGAAGTGAGTGGGGGGTGGATTGATTAAATCTCTGTATAGAAATAGTGCTCATGTGCAGACTTTTCTTAGGATCTGAAGGGGTTTGTGTTAAGGACCAGTTTCTGATTCTCATTTTACCTTCCACTTCCATGGGCATATTCTGTATGTTTTGATACAGCATGTTTTGATACAGGATACACTGATTTTTTTTTTTTTTAGTCATTACACTGACATACAGATGTTTCCAGGAAATGCTCAGATCTTGACACAGGAGAGTAGGGATAGATCTTCAATTTTGTTACATTTTTACAGCCCCTTTCACCCCCCAGCTCCTAAGTGTCTGCAATCTATCCTTTAAGTAAGAAGCTTCAGAAAAACTCTTTAACTCTCTTCAAACTAACAGACAGTCATTGAGCCATAATGTGCTGCTCCACATGGAGCTTAAGACTAAAAACTTCCCCAGTCTTTCAATCCAAAAGTGTATGTCTTTTATTATTATTTTTATTTACAGGTCTGAATGCAATTTAATAGATTTTTACCCTGCAGAGAACAAAATCCTCTGCAGAACAGTTGGTATTTTCTGGCTTTCAGCACTGTATGGTAATGTAAATGTCAGGACAGCATAAGGTAATCATTATGAAATCATATTTTGCTGCTTAAAAGAACCAAAAGCTTTCTAAAAAGTAAAGAAATCTTACCTTTTACATTGTAAGCTCTCTCAGCCAGAGGCTCTGTTTTCATATGATTGTGGACAGTATTTGCTGCTGGCTGAATGCAAATGGTATTTATGATAATAATAAAAGTGGTTTCCTAATTCTTCTCTTCTAAAAGCTTACAGTGTTCACCACCTACAGCTTTTCAGCTACCTAGTAGGACAAATGAAGAAACTTTGGATGAAATCTCTGCCTTACCTTTGCAAGTCTGTGCCAAATTAGTTCAGTCAATCTTGATTCCTAAAGATAGGCTCCACCAGATGGTTAAGCATGGCTCTGTCTTGCAGTGGAATAAATGTTGGTTACAACCTTGTAGCCTTTTATTAAAGGCCAGTGGCAGTATTTACAGCTTCATTTGTCAGCAAAAAAGTACAAAAATGATCATTCTCTTCCAATACATTGAAGTTTGTTTGTCTTATTAGAGCACAGGGAGAAATCTGAAGTGTATGAGGTCACAGAAAGCAGGTAATATTTCTTGCTTATATTTCTGCTCCTCATTTTTCCTCTTAGTCATCTAAACCACCTATACTTACACAATCCTGCTTTTCTGCATAACACAGCATTAGTATGCAGTGGAGATTTTGAGCATATTCCCACAAATTATATCAACATGTTGAGCATGAATCTTCACAATGCCCAAGTGCATTTTACAGCAGCTCCAGTGGCACTGGGAGCTGTGTTACATTTTTGTTCTGAAGGGGTGTTCCTCAGAGAGGAGGCAGAAAGTTACGGGCTGTCAAACACTCTTGATGTGTTTCTAGCCATGAGTTGCACATTTGGAAAAGCAGAGCAAGGTGTTTGCAGGGAATGCTCTGACCTTGGGCTGGGATAGAGCTGGGAATGGATGCCAAGAAGGGGTAGCATGAGGGCAAGAGCATCTACAGATGGTTCTGTAGATTACTTGCCATTAGGAGATGAGAAAATAATACTGGAGAGGTATCTTATCAGTTTTTACCTCCTGCACCTAATGCTTTGCATATGAACTCCTGCTCAGCAAGCTGTTGTACCAGTTTGGGCACACTGTTTAATTCCTCCTCCTCTTTATAGTAAATAATTTCCCATTCCTGCCAGTCTCTGAAATATTTACATACTTGGACATAAATTTCAGTGATTCCCTTGTCAGTCAGGCTGTTGCAGAGCTGTGACCTGATGGACTGGGATGCTGGGCTGTCTCTGGGGAGCCTGCATTTGTCTCAGCCTAAATAGAGTTGCTCAGCTTCCTTGCAGGCTCTGAACTCTGAAAACTCACAGCTTCATTTTCCACTGGGATTGTAAAAGTCTTTGCTTCCACTTGATTTGGAATCAGGCAGCATTTTAAAGCTAATGCTCTGTGGATTACTCCAACACATGCCCTGTTGATGGAGCTGAGGAATGTGTCACAGCTTCCCAAAGATGTCTAATAGAAAGTGGAACATGGATGCCAATAATATCTACTTGACAGCCATAAATACCTGCTGTTTGGTTTCATTCTTTGTGGTATGGAATTCTGAAACATCTTCAGCTCCCTTACCTGGGGATTCTTGTGTCACAGGAAGAGAATTTTATTGTGTTGGTGGAAAAAGGAGAGAAACTCTGAAGCTTGCTTTCAAATTTTGCCTCACCCTTGCTGTCTGTGTATGATTGTGTAGAAAATGGAGAGGAAAACAGGAGAGGAATGGGCAGCAGTGGATTTTTATCTGTTCTGTGGACATGACTCAAGGAGCTGTGCCATGAATAGGAACTGCCATTGGCCATTGGTGATGATTAAAAATACTGAAAAGCTTCTAACAAATACTAATTCCAGTGGCTTCTCCAAGTTCTGAGCCAGGAATACCCTGAGTATCTCCCCAGCACTAAATAAATTCCTTCAGCAATTCCAGGAATACCTTGATTATCTCCTAAGCACTAAATAAATTCCTTCAGCAATTCCAGGAATACCTTGATTATCTCCCAAGCACTAAATAAATTCCTTCAGCAATTCCAGAAATCCAAGCGTTCATGCTTTTCCTGCTCAGAAATGGTTTCCTAAGCATGGACCTGCAGCCAAGCCTAGGGATGAAGCTCTGCAAATGCAGCAGGCAGTAAATCTGGTGATTTCCAGGCAGTTCAGCTGAAAGGAGCTGGGAACAGCACATGGCAGAGGACTTTGGGGGCTTGAAGTGAGCTGGGCATTTCCTGTGATGTTCAGAGGAACCAAAGACAGGCTGGAGAGTTGGGCAGGGAGAAACATGATGAAATTCAACAAGGGGAAGTGTAGAGTTTTGCATTTGGGGAAGAACAACACGATGTCCCAGTATAGGTTGGGGGCTGAGCTGCTGGAGAGCAGTGTAGGTGAAAGAGACCTGGGGGTCCTGGTAGCCAAGAAGATGCCCATGAGCCAGCAATGTGCCCTTGTGGCCAAGAAGGCCAATGGCATCCTGGGGTGCATTAGAAAGGGGGTGGTTAGTAGGTCAAGAGAGGTTCTCCTCCCCCTCTATTCTGCATTGGTGAGGCCACACCTGGAGTATTGTGTCCAGTTCTGGGCCCCTCAGTTCAAGAAGGACAGGGAAGTGCTTGAAAGAGTCCAGTGCAGAGCTACTGAGATGATTAAGGGAGTGGAACATCTCCCTTATGAGGAAAGGCTGAGGGAGCTGGGTCTCTTTAGTTTGGAGAAAAGGAGACTGAGGGGTGACCTCATCAATGTTTTCAAATATGTAAGGGGTGAGTGTCAGGGAGATGGAGTTAGGCTTTTCTCAGTGGTGACCAGTGATAGGACAAGGGGTAATGGGTGTAAATTGGAGCATAGGAGGTTCAAGTTGAATATCAGAAAAAATTTTTTTACTGTAAGGGTGAC
This sequence comes from Heliangelus exortis, assembly GCF_036169615.1. Classification (NCBI taxonomy): domain Eukaryota; kingdom Metazoa; phylum Chordata; class Aves; order Apodiformes; family Trochilidae; genus Heliangelus; species Heliangelus exortis. The sequence continues at coordinate 18,860,322 of NC_092433.1, read as the reverse complement.
AGAGCCCTGGAACAGGCTGCCCAGGGGGGTTGTGGAGTCTCCTTCACTGGAGACATTCAAAACCCACCTGGACACGTTCCTAGGGGATGTACTCTAGGGGGCCCTGCTCTGGCAGGGGGGGTTGGCCTAGATGATCTTTCCAGGTCCCTTCCAACCCCTAGGATTCTATGATTCTATGATTCTATGATTCAAAGAGTGTCCTGGGCGTCATTACACCCAACAGCATCAGTTGCCTGCAATTCATTCCCCAGTGCCTGCTGACTGACTGGAAACCCAGGAATCTTTAACTTTTATTCTCTCAACTTTGGCTCAGTTAAAAATTTCTAAATATAATTTTTGTGCTTTCTTCCTATACGTAGGTTTTCAGGTTGTGGAAACCTGCAACATAATTGGAGGAGCCTTTAACCCCGTGGTTTGAGCCTCCTGAATTAATGATGTACACAAAAAATATAAAGCAGCCTGAATTCAAAGGCATAAAAAATGTCTGTAGTTGTTGAGTTTAAAATGCTACCAGAAGATTTTGGCTGAGGACAGAATAAATATCTTTCCAAACAGACTAAAAAGTTTTCTGAAAGAAAGAAAGGAAGTGGAAGATGAGTTTGTGTGCACTGGGAGAAGGTGGCCTTTAAATTACTTTTGCAGCCTGCAAAGAGTAAATCAAATATAATACCACTTCTTGACTGGGAGCTGTTGCTTGCATCTTTTTGTGCCTGTAAATAAGAGCAGATGTGTTGTTACTCACCACAGTTTTGCTTAGGGTTTTCCCAAACACAATCTATGTTTGTGGGGATGTTGGACTTGAGAAAACACAATATTTTCCTGTCAAATCAAGAGCTGCCAGATCTTTGTGCTTCCCCAGTACCACAATGGGGAAATGTAGATTTTATGTTAATCTAGAAAGAAAACAAAAATTGTTCATAAGCTACTTTAGTCACTGAAAAAAGAAAAAACAGAACAAAAAAAGCCACCCCAAAACCCAATAGAAACAGACTCCTGGGGCAGGTCAGGGTAAGACTCGTTCATTATAAAGATGCTTAATCAATGGGGAGAGTTAAGATCTGAAGAGTAAGTTCTGTTTGAGTTTGAATTAGTTGTCAATAGTGACAAATACAGTATAAATGCTTAAAAAAAAAAAAAATACAAGGCGATTATTTTAGGAAAAAACTATTTATATTTTTTTTAAAAAATCAGACTATTCAGGGACAGTGTTCTATATAGTTTTACAGTAATCATTCTGGAGTCTAAGCAGACTTTCTTTCATCTGAAATGCACTTGCTTTAAAAACCATGAAAATTCCCTGGCATTCTGATGTGTTGCTCAGTCATTTTTAGCTGGAAATGCACGATTTATTGCTTATAATTATATATTTGGTAGCAGCATGCTATTTTGCTTGACTGTTTGAGTTGGTTTCTAAGTTCAGCCCAATATACATTAAAAGAGGGGCTATAGAAATGAAGCTGCATCACAGCACACATCTTCTGGCTTGAGCAATTTTCCATGGCTCTCATCTATTCTTGACAAGCTCCAATCTCCTGGTCCTGCTGATGAGGTACTTAGGAGCCACATCTGCAAAAATGCTCATCCAACAATTTTTATTTCAGCATTTGGGAGCTAATCTGTTTTTATTTTTATTTTTTTGTCACGAGCATCATCAATCTTTAAAACCAAGAGCAATTATATGGACAGCTTACAACACCAAATTAAAATGGAAGCAAATGTTTATAATGATCTCAAAGGAAAAAAAAACCAGGAGTTGGGCACAGTATATCTGGGGAAGTTGCACTCTGAGCAGGTGACCTGAGCTTTAATGAATCTGCTTTGGAGGATGATTGGAATAGATAGCATTAACTGTGCAGCAGAGAGGCATTTTTGGCAGAAAAAGCAAGTATTAGCATTAAAAGCAAGTGGGAGCATTAGGCACTGGGGGAGTGGATTTTTTGAGAGATTCTTTTCAGAGAAATCTGGTACCAAGCCAGGGGTGACATTGTCCTTTGCTTCTGGGTAAGGGGTACTTTATAGAGGAGAGGAAGAAAAAAAAAATCATAATTCAAGTATTAAAGTATTTTGCAAAAATTGATGGGGGGAAAAAGGGCATTTCAGTTTGGTTTTGGGGGTTTGTTTGTGGGTGCTTTTTTGTGGTTTCCTTCAGCAGTGCCCTGATATGTGAGTAGAGTGAGAAATAACCAAATCTCAGACTTTTTGACTAAAAAACTTTAAATCTGGCCAAATTCTCAGTCATCATAAAGCATGAGCTGAATGGTGCCATGAGCTGTCTTCCTGGTTTTCCCAGCTCAGGTGAGATTTGGCTCTATGAGACTTCAGGAAATCTTTTGAGATCAGCTGATATTATTAGTGTTAAAAAGTTCAGTAAAAATAAAAATATTAATAGATATTAAGAACAAAAAAGTACTCCAGAACTTCCTCTTTAATTTTCAAAACTTTGCTAGGAAAAGGCCAGGTTTATGTTAGAAAATAACAGAAACTGAAGGACTCTGCTTCCAGGAGCGTGGCTCGTGGATTACAATTTTTTTTCCTAGCTTCTGCAAACGTTTGGAAATTCTCTTCCTTCTCTTCCCTTCCTTCCTCTTTCTCACTGAATTTAAATTTTGGAGCCTGCAGGAAGGTTTCTTTCTGTGTGTAAGCATGCAGGTCACATAGGCCTTAGCAGAGAGCAGGATGCAGGGAAGGCAGCTGTTAATGAGCAATGTCAGAGTGAGAAAAGAGAACGTTGTTGGGAGCAAATTCCAGAGGCAAACTGATTATAAAAGGACTTGGCTCCTTTCTATGTACTTGCAGGCTGGTAAATGGTGAATACAAGCTTGTAAACTTGCTGCACAGATTATTGTTTTACAGTCAGCCTCTTTACTGGAGAGAAATTGGACAAGTTTCCACGTGATGTGCATGTTTGGGTTGTTCTTCCACCACCTTTGCCTTGGTGCATGTTCAGGCTGGTGAGAGACCCTTGATCAGAGGAGATGATGTTTAGGTTTTTATACCTGGGCTCAGTCAGGAGCATCTTGAGAGGACTTGGACTGATCTCTGTTCCAGACTGCTTTACATCACCACTGCTCTGAATGCACCACAGGACCTTGGGAATGTTCCAATAAATGTAGTGCTGAAAAGAAAAGGAAAAGTCAGCTTTGTGTGCTGCCAATTCCATCCAAAACCCAAACCCAGCCTCAGATTTTCAGATTTATTTTTTTTTTTTCTCAGATTTTTGCCTGTATTCTGTGGTTGTCTCTCCCCTAGGGGAGCTTTGGAGGAGTGTGCACAGACTGCTGCACCATCAAGATCCATATGGACTCATCACTTGTAGCTATAGAATGATCCTTGGGGCTGATGGAAGGTATGAATTTTGCTGATGTGTGCTTAAAGTTTTGATCTCTTCTCTGCTGGCACCTATGGCTGAAACATCCCACCTGGAATTGTGGTAGGAGAGTGTTCTTCATCCACCAGTGGGTGAGGTTTTTACAGTGGTCACCGGTGGGTTTGCAGTGCCTTCCAGCCAGTGATATGTAGAGGTAATTATTTAACATCTTTCAGAAAGAGTTTCATCCCCACAGCTTGAAGGAAACTTCTGTTGGAGCTCTCCCCATTCCCTCTCACAATAATCACCTCTAAAAACATCAGTGAGACACTTTCTTAACACTTTATAAAATAATAATAGGAAAAGGCTTACTTTAAGGATACCACATTTCAGATTTTCCTCAGAACCTTTCTATTTTTAGGGTAATGTGTTTGTGGTTTTGTTTTTGTGGTGTTGTTTTCTTTTTTATTTTCCCTAAAGAAACACCTCCCCACCTCTCCCCTGAAATATCCCAAAGGTTTTCTTTCCAATTAGTTTTCCCTGCAGATTTCTCCAATTCAGTGGCAATGGCTGTCATTAGACAGAAAGCTTTTTGGCAGCAGTCACCAACTAAAAGGCTCAGATCTGTTTTAAGTGGATACTTTTTAATGTGTACAGTTACCAGGGGTTCACACTGCTAAGAAAATAATTCTGTCTTTTTGAAACCTACTGGAAGGTGTGGCTTGGGAACATATGACCCTAATTCCCTTTATCTGGAGAGAATTCTGCTTATATGATGTATTCATATGATGTATTCCCAGAGAATTGATGTTCTTCCTTATTTTTTATTACTGAACAGATCTGCATGGAAACAGGATCTGTGTTCTGTAGGGATTCATTACATCCAGATGTTTGGTTTCTTTGGGACATTGCATTTGGTTGAAACAAAATGGTGATGGGGACTAAGAATGGATTCTGACTTCTGGAAGGGATAAGCACCTGCACCTGATGGATTCCAGTGAAACAAAGACCTTGTTCCCATGCAAATTTCTTATGTAGTATGGAATTTTGGGCAGGGGTTGAGGCAAAGGAAACCAGAACTAATGAAATACTTATACAGAGAAAAAAGCACTAAGTTGTGGCCATAAAATTTTCTTTGCTGCTTGGCTGGTCATGGCCCACTCCAAGAGTTCAACTTCTCCAGCCATCCTGTCCCAACACTGAGCCTCTCTGGGTAGTTTGTCTTTAAAATGGAGCCAACATTAGCACTGTCTTGTTTTGGCCTCTGCTCAGGCTCTCTCCCAAGGTCTGCCTCAGCCCTTCTGCAGTTAATCCATTTTTAAGTCCATTTTTTGTTATTCCAGGTCTTGGTTGTCTCTGGCCAACACCTCTAATTCAGAGGAGCTGATGTACAAAGTTTTCTACTAGCAACACAGGGAACTTAGTCTTGAAACTGTTAAAACTTATTAAAAAATCTTTGCCTGCTACAACAAGCTGATAAACAAGACCTTTTATTACTCCTCCAGCCACCTCCCTGGATAACTCTCCAGGAATAGTGCACCAGGATCAAGGGGATGCCTTCTTTGCCATTCTAGCTCTGTTTATTTCCTGTAGATATTGCCTAGCTCAGTTGGGAAGAACTTTTTTCCCTAAAAAACCCAAACAAACCCTCCCCCCTTCGCCTTGAATTTTGAATTTTAAAAGGAAGTGGAAATTTGGTATAGATGTGCCCAGTGTGCACTGGGGCAAAGAACTGATAAAGAGATGTCAGAGGGTTTTTTTTTTCCTTATTCATCCTTCTCTTTGTAGCTGGAACTCTTGCTTTGGGAACTAAACCTGTACCAAATGAACTGAAGTTCTCATTCTGTCATCTCCATCAGCTTCTCTTGGCCACTCTCACTCTTCAGAGAAGAAGGTGATAAAGTTCAGTATTTCATCTCTCTTTTACAGTCTCATTTGAGAGTGATTTTTCATCCTTATTCTTTTCTACCCTTTCCCTCTATATAACCAAACCACTGATCTATAGGCACCAGTCTCTTGATTCTGGGCTCTTCCTCCTAGCTCTGAGTGCAGGGTACAAGATTTTTATTTTTTCTTAAACCAGCACGTAGAAATGATTAAATTTCCTGGTACCATTTGCAAGAGTTTCCTGGTTTGGTTAAGTCCTTTGACCTTTTCATTATTTATGTGACCCTGGATAAGAGATATATATTTGTTTATGTATTCCTAGCTTCCAGTGGCTTTGTGAGCCATTGCCTCTTAATTAAAACAGACTGCATTCTTGAACCATTCCAATCTATAACGTTTTTATCAATCCTGCAAGATTCCTTGAATAATATAAAACATGTGTTTATGGACCTTTAATTCATTTCTAGCCCTTAAATGAATTTGCAGTAGCTGTCAGTCTATAGACAAACCCATTGTCTGAGGCCATGCTACAGTTTTATAAATTCTATTTTAGTATCATTATGCAGATCATAAGTCTTGGGCTGCGTTGCATAATTTGTAATACTGGATATTTCATCTTTATTAGGTTTAATGATATCAAATATTCTAATTAGTTTAACAAGTTTAGTCGAATGTCAAATCTAGTTAGCATCATTTATCAATAAATTTAAATTTTTTGCCTCCAGCCTTGGACTGGCAATTTAATGTGTGTGCATGCCTGTGTATAATATATAGAGATTCATTGTTAGCTGTAAAAGAACAGAGTTTAAGGCTTGAAAATATAAAATAAGAAACCACACTTTACAGAAGGCTTGAGGGAATGTTAGAAGCAGGGAGTATTTGTCACTTCCAAGCTAAAGCAAAGTGGTTATAAATACATTGTTCACATTAACATCACACTTCCTGTTGGGCAGACTGAGCATGAAGGCTTTAAAATAATTGAAGAAAGTAAATTATCAAGAACAGTGATCACAGGCAGATCATTGGCAGGAAGGTGGTGGTTTGGGACTGGGCTTGGGTGCTTGTCACTGCAGAAAGATGAAGGAGGCCCCACCCAAAGAGTGCTCTGATAGATAATTCAAATTTTAGCTAGATTATATTCTATAAACAAGGTGAATATTGAAGGCAAATATCATCTTAATTGCATATTTTTATAAGCATAACAGCCCAGGAGGAGGTTTTTGGGTTTTTTGTGCTTAGCCACATACCACTTCATAGAAATTTGGAATGGCAAAAAAAAGGAAGGGGTATGAAAAGAATTGAAGGTTTGGGGAATGGTGGCAATGCTGGAAAAGTGGGAAGCTCCAGGGGGTTGATCACTGCCTCAGGTATGATGTGTGGTCAGCATGACAGCTCTGGAAGCCCTCAGAACAATTGGCACATGGGCTAAAATACAGATATTTTGCTCAGAGGGAGCAAAATGCAAATCAGGGGGGGTAAAGCCACATCTGTGCTGCCAGCTCAGCTGGGACAAGAACAGTGCAGACAAAGATGATTTGAGTGTCCTGAGTTGGGAATTGGCTGCTTGGACATTCAGCTCTCCTGCTCCCTGTCAATCCCTCTGTGCTTCAGAGGACCTGAGAGCTGCTCTGGGGCAGAATGGGCCAAGTGGGAAGGGGGAGATGGAGCAAGAACTTGCCCCTCTTTGTCCAAATCCCCACCACATCAGATTTCTCTTCCCCTCTTGTCACTGAAAAAGCTCCTAACCTGCCTTAATAGCATTGCAGGGCTAAGTTAACTAAGCACCAAATCTTTAAAGGTAGCTAAAATATTATCCACGATGCAGAAATGTGGAAAACCAAGGTGTGTGATTTAGGGAGGATTTTTTGTGTGTTTTAAAACCCAGTTTCTCTAGGGGTGTAAATGCTGCTCTGCCCTGCACGTCTCCAGCTTCAGGTTCCAGCACCCATTTGGCTGTTGCACAGAACCAGTCAATTTCAGGGTATCCTCAGCCTTTCACAACTCACAGCATAAAAGTAGGTCTGACTCTTTTAATCCTGAATCAGGTCCAAATTGATGAACATTTATTACGTAGCCACTTAATGGCCAGTGGCTACCCAGTCAGAGGAGATTTACATCTCCTTACAGCAGCTTAATGTGTACTTATGCTCCCCCAGGGCCCCTTCTCCAGCTGAATGGCCAAGATGAACATGTTCAGTCCTCACTCTTGCAGCAAACTGCAGACCCAGTGGCTACTTGCACATTTCTATCTGATGCATCTTGTCAAGGGTAATGCCAAACTGAGCTGCAGCAGCACATCTCATGCAGGGCCCTGCCTGCAAGAAACTGGTTTTAGAGTCTGTCCTGAGCTGTCACAAATGGTGGTTTTGCTGTGTAGAGAAGTGTGTGACACTGTGCTAACAAAAAATAGGATATCTGTGTCCAAAAGTTTGGCTTAGAGGGATTACTGAGCACATGAGCAGCACCCTCCCTGTTCTCATCTGGGGTTAGAAAATGTTGAGCAGAGTGCAGATGACCTCTGGGTGTCCTTGTGTGAAACCCAGCTCAGAGGCACTGAGCATTTGACCTAAGTAATAATCCTGCTCATGGAACTGTTCTTACTTTATGCTAAGCATAATTTTGCTGTGTTCTTGAGGATAAGAAAAGCCACCCTACTGAGGTAATAGCTACAGCATCAGAGCTCCGTGGCATGGCAAATAATAATGCAGTTAAAATGAAAATAATGCAGTTAAAATGAATGTATTTGAAGAAATTGGCTGGAGCCAAACTTTTTTTAAAGGCCTACTCTGAAAGTCCCCAGTGTTTCCTTATTTTTACACCTTTTTTATCCTTACTTATGATGGAAACGTTTTCCAAGGAAAGCCTCTAACTTCTTCATGGATATGTAGCCATATCCATATTTCCTATCCAGGAAAATGACCTAGTAAAAACCCAGAAAAAAAATCATATTGTAAATTTTGAGGAAAGAAAAGATTTGATCACTGGTTTTGTCTATTGCTCAGATGACAGGCAAGGGATCTGCTACTCACATGGACAAACAACTCCATGAGCATCCTTTCTGTTGTCTTTGGCCTCTGCTTTCAGAGTAGGAGAGGGCTGAGATCTTCCCACAGCCTATGGAAGTGATTTTTAAATTGTTCCTTTGCCCGGATTCCCCTGTCTCAGCAGCTGAGGTGGTTGCTCTTGCATTTAGCTTGCTATCCAGGAATGCTGCTCTGGTCTGTGCATGCACTCTTGCATGAAGTTGCTCAGCAGAAATCCTCTGATAAATCAGGGCTCATCTGCCATCAACTTTCTTTCTGTAGGCTAAGTTGAATTTCAGGGGGGTTTAATTAGTGCAGTTTAATCAGCAGTCCTCCAAGAGCTCCCTGCCTCCCTTTGATTTGGTTCTGTGTTGTCTCACAAGGAGAAGTTGTGGGAGTTTTGCAGCAGTCAGGGCAAGCTGTGCCAGCTTTACCTGAGACTTTGTTCAGGGAGGTAAACAGGCTCCCCAAAGCACCTACTCCTCTGCTGCCTGTAGCAGAGTTACTGTGATGGGAAGTCTAAATGACATAAAGTGATATTAAAAAAGACAGTAGCTGTCCTGATTCCAAATGTAAGTAAATGTGTTGAGCCTCACTGCTCAGAAAGAAAAGAGTGGAGTTTGTGCCCATAATCAGCAGTTTCCAGGAGACTGATGTTCTTCCCAACTGTTGCACCATCAGGAGCAGCCCTGCATTTCAACTTAATTGAGCCACAGTATGACACAGCCAAGCTTTTCAAGTGGTAAAATTGTAATTATAGAGAGTGTTTCTCTGGCACTTCCTATTGGATAGCTGCTGTCCAAATAGTAAACCTTCCCCACACATCTGCGAGGAAGATTTTCCTGGGGAAACTTGGGATGCAGGGCTCCTGTGCCAAACTCCTGGCTCCTTTGGAGAGAGAACAGGTTGGATCATGTCTGGAAATGCTGCCTCCTAATCCCATTCCCTCCCACAGCTACCACAGGGCCACCTCTTCCCTTCGAGATGAGGATGGGTTGGGCACCAGGAGCTCAAAGATCAAGTGGTACCCACAGAGGCCCCGTGGTTCCTCTTGCTACCTTGACATGTGTTCACTTTTCTCTCCCATAACAGGGCCTTGGGCAGCCAGTTATGGGATGTGGCATTTTTCTGGACTTTATTGCTAATAATGCACATGTAAGCAGAGAGTCTAACGAGACAGAGGACAGCACAGGGCTGGAGGTTCTGTTACTTACACACACCTAAGCAAGGTGTGAGCAGCCAAATTTCAAGCTGTCAAGGGCTTCTACAGAAGATTTAGATTCTTTAGAATTCTTTTAGAATTCTTTTAGAATTTAGAATTGTTTAGATTCTACAGAATCTAAACCTCAGGTGTAGCTTTCTGGGGAGAGGCAGAGTAGCCCAAAGTGCCTGTTTGCATCAGCCAATACAGAACAAAAATCAAACTTCAAGCTCCACCATCTCCTTTTGCTGCACTGAGCCCAAAGAGCAGCACTGAGATAGCACAGGGGCTGGAAGAGTATAGAGGGCCAAAAAGAAAACGGGGAAAAGGAGCAAGACGTGTAACAAATGTTAAAGAAATCCTGGGTTTGATGGCTTTTGGATTTTGTGGGACTTCTCCCCCTTTACCTTCAGCTGTTGTGTGCTCTGATGTCCCTTTGCTGGAGAGCTCTGGGCCATCACCTGCTCGTGGGGCTGCACCAATGCAAATCAGTGCTGCCTTTCTTTGCCTTTCATGCTAGACACTCTGGCATTGTAATTGCTTGGTTCTAATATTTCCTGTCCCAAGGCTATCAATTTGTTTTCTATTTCTCCACCTGTTGGGTTGGCTCAGGTATCCCACAGGGTTTTGTCCCAGGCATCCACTACTTAAGTTAATTTATTATGCTCCCAGCTCTGGAACACAGGCACCCTGAAGCATTTTACAAAGAGGGTTGTATTACAGGGTTGGTTTTGTTTTCCAGAGATTTTGGCAGGGATGGAGCTGAGTTTTCCTCTCTATTTTCTCCATGCAAGCCTTGCTGTGAACCTAGTTATTATTTCACTGCCTAAATCTAAATTCTTTGACCAATTTTCTGGTCAATAGTGTGTTGTGTCCATTGGCTGCCACAGTGCACGCTGAGCAAATGGACAGGATGGGGAAGAGCACCTGAAGAAAGGGCTCTGCAGATGATTGTTTCCACATAATTCATCTGCCTTTCCTGTGGTTAACCTTGAGAATTACTTTGTAAGATGATGGAAAGAGGCCAAGCTTTGCTTTCTGCAGCATGGGTTTCAAAAGGCAGAACTTAGCCCAGGGGGAGGCACTGGAAAATAAGCTGGAATAGCATGGCTAAAAAAAAAAAAAAAAAAAAAAAAAAAAGGAGAAAAATCAGCCTGTCCTCTTAGGCAAAGCACAAAGCCTGGTGCTGTGCTGTCTTAGGAGAGACTGGAATAAGAAAAGTAGCTCTGAATCACTTCTGTTCCAGGCGGTTGAGGCTTGTTAGGAATTTCTCTGTAAATTCATGTCCTAAGGGCTGCTATAACACGTTGTTGGGTGGAAAAACCTAACAAGCAGCAATGTGCAAAATACTGAGGCATGAAGACCACAAACCTCTCCTTCTCCCAGTCCTGTCTGCTGGTGAGGGGTGGCAATGTATCTTATCCTATATATATCTTAACCTACATATATCTTATCCTATATATATATATCTTATCCTATATCTTCCTATAGGATGCAAGATGGGATTTGCACAAGGGGAGTCTTTGGAGAACGTTCCCTGGGAGAAGGGCAGAAGCAGTGATTACTCTTTGAACAATTAAAATATCCAGAACACAACCCCAAAATATTCTTCTAAGCTCCATGGAAGTCCTTAATTGTTCATATTGGCCATCCAAGGAGCAACCTTTCTCCTTAGGTGTTTAATAACTTAATACAGGTGTGAACTGAGGAGAGGTTTTAGGGCAGCATGGATTCAGCCCTTGACCACCTGGTTGTGAGCACAGATAAGGCCAGCAGAGAGCTTTCCTTCAGGGACAGGACTCCTCAGGAAAGGTTTATTTATAAGCAGGAAAATCTGTTTATATGAAGAGCAGCAAGGAGAAAAAAATAACAAAATCTCCCATTTCAGGATCTCCTTCATGATCTCTTGGTAAGAATGTTAAGAAAATAACTTCTCGAAGACAAATCTCAGTCACCTTGGTGTCTTCTAAATTGTGCTCTGTACAACCTCCAATTTTTTACTCTTCCTCCTTTGATATATTAATACTAAAATATTGAATACTTTGGCTTATCTATCTTCCCTTTCTTCCTTGCAGACAAAGAAAGCAGAAATAGCCTGAGCACTGGGCTGTCTGGCTTGGCTGTGGTTTAGTCAATTTACCTTTCTATTTGTGTGGCCCAAGAATGTTTGGGGTGGGAGGGCTGAGTAAGACAGGGGCTGAAAGCAAACCTTAAATCTCACTTGTTCTTCTGCTTTCTGCTGGAGGAGGGTGGGAAAAAAAATAAAATAAAAAAGCTGAACAGCAGAGCCATTACAACTTGGCCTGAGTCCAATCCCTTAGTTACATCTCTGCCTTTAACTCTGCCTGAGAAACTCATTTTCAAGAAATACAGTTATTACATGCATTAGTCCCCACATCCTGGGAGGTAAGTCTGTACTCTTCAATCTTTCTGGATTGCCTCAAATGTTTCCTGAAGGCTTTTAAATCCAGTGAAGACCAATCTAAAAGAATTCTCTCTGCAATCCTTTTCTTCTTCTGGCTTCGCAGTCAGGAAAACTCTGCAAGTGTCTTGCAAACTCTGTGCTGAAGAAACAGGCAACCCAGGAAGAATATTCCAAATGCTCTGTAAAAACCCTGCAGAAGGGGAATTAGGCAGAAGCAGAGCTTCACCCAAGAATGAAGTGTGATTACCTTCTTGGCTTATGTTCTCAGAGCAGGATTTTCTAAGAACACAGGGCATTGACTGAGCTGGTCCAAATTCCTGTGGCTTCCCTGATTTCAGGGAACATGTCCCAGGTTGCTGCTGCTGCTGAAAATGGGACCCAGCAGGACAAGTGTCAACTCTAAATTGTACATTTGATTCTAATAATATTTTTATTAGATTTTCACTGATTAAACTGTTCACATCAATGGGAACCAAACCAGAACCAAGTCCAGCATCACTAATCATTTGGATCCTGTCTTTGGGCATAGGTCTGAAATATGACCAGAGGTAATTGCTCAGTGTTTGGTGTTTTGAGGTTAAAAAAAAAGCCCAAACTGAACTCTTTGCTATAAGGCATTTCTCAGTAAGTGCCTCTTAATTTGCTTGGAGTCACAACAAGATCACAGTTACATTCTGTACCAGGATTAATCCAAAAGGCATTTAGCTGACTCTGCTGGTTCTGCTGATGCCCCTTGGAATGCCCATGAAATTGTTCCATCTTTCATCCCCTGCTATTGGGACTGCTCTGTGTTTGACTCCTGGATCTGGGCCACCATGAAGTTGCCATCTGTGTAGCTTCTGTGGCTTGGCTCCTCTCTTTGGTGTTCTTCTCCAGGAAGCAGCAAATGATGAGCAGGCCTGGGGATGGTCAATTGAGCCCGTGGAGAAGGTGGGTAGGACACAGGGTTGGCCACCATGGAACACAGATCAGTAGCCTACCAGTGCCAAGAACAATTTCCAAATGGCTTCCCTGTTGTTGGAAGCAGATGGTTTGCCTCAACTAGTGAAGAAACACAACTAAACACAGTCCTTAGTGCATTATAAATGGAAAAAAAGTCAAGATCCATAACATTGCATTTTGTTTGCTTTTTCTCTGCACGTTTCCTCATGCTGAAACGAGCTGTAAGGAACCTGAACCTCTCTGCAGTATGACCAGGATCCAGGAGCTCATCCTTGTCTCCTTTCTTTTACTTTTTCACTTTCTTTTCACTTTTCACAGCAGTAAATATTTGTTGTAGTAAATGAAATGCTGAAGTGGCAGAGAATATGTTCCTTAGGATAATTACCTTCAAACCAATAGTGACCATTCCATGAGAAGGAAGCTTTGGCAGGATTTTCAGGTGTTGACATGGATCCTGCAGGTCCTGGAGCCTCAGCAGAGGGCTGTGGTGTTCATCTGTTATAGCACCAGCACCACAGAAGCTGCAGATTGACTCATCTGGGTGGGATACAGAGAGAAAAACATTGAAAGCAACAGAAAAATTAGAGGATTTCCAGTCATGCACAACGGGGAAATTATGGCCAATATGAAATTTTAAATACGAATGGGGAAAATAATAATATTAAATGGGGAGAATGATGCACAATTTGGGAAAATCATGCACAATATTAAATTTTGTCAGACTTTATTGACAACTTTCCTTATGATGTCAGCAGGAAGCTTTTCCCCTTTTGCTTTAGCTTATGTGCAAGGGAAGAAACTTTGGCTTTCTTACAGATTGTACAATTTAAAGGTCAATAATTGTATCATGCATCACAAACCACTTTCCATGTCACCTAGAGCTTAAGGGCACATGTTTTACTGTGCTCTGTCAGACCCTTCTTAACAGGTTCAGTACATACTTGTAATATATTTACTAGTTTCATTTTTAGATTTATCTTTCAACCCAACCAACAGTGAGGAATTGCTTCCCAGCTCTGTAGTTTCCAGCTGCTGGATGTGCATTACAGCCACAAAAGTCACAGCAAGACCCTGATGGGACATGGTAAATGGGAGCTGCTCTGTGTGTGGACATACCTGCTCTCACATACCTGCTCTCATTAGGATGGTCTAAGGAATTGTCTGAATTTTCAGGCCAAAGAAAAGCTCAGCTGGGTGGCCAGCTGGCCCCTCATTTGCAGTGCAGCAGCATGAGGGACAGTCAAAAAGCTCAGAAGACCTCAGAGCTCAAAGCACACTTCTCCATTGTGCCCTGAAGTCAGTATCAAAAATTCCATTAATTCAAAAGGCCAAAGTTCTCAAATTGGGAGATCTTTGGCAATTACCTCATGTTCTGTTGTGCAAGGATGGTTTGTGGGATCTTCATTGAGAAGAAAAGCTTACAGTGTTGGAACTTAATCCCTTAGTGCTAAATAACAAGTGCTACATTCACCTACAATTTAAACTACTGCATGAGTTTTCTATTATAAATATTGAAGGAATAATGATTACGTGTCCATGCAATTAGAATGAGTCAGACCTACCCCAATGATCCTAACTTACTGCAGCAGAATCCAGATCCAGATCATTCATTAATTTGCTTATCTATATTCCAGTTTCCCCCAGGAGCAACTGGTTTTTGGTTTGGTTTGGTTTTTAATTCAGACAAATCCCATTTGCCCTCAATCAAAACTCAGCTATTCAGTAAAAGCAGAGACACAGAAGTGTTCCAGCATCAGCAGACATGTTGTATCTGCAGTCAGTATTTGGCACCACCAAACCAAAGTCATTGTAAAGCAACGTTGTCAGATCTTTCTCTTAAAATTGTCTCAAAATTGCAGTCATTTTACAGACTATAAATAGCTTCAGAATATCTCACCCTTCCTAGGGAGAGCTGATGACACCCTGCACAGAGTTTTTGCACAGTAGATATCTGTCTTAGGTTACTATTTCTAAATGTTCCCTGACTTTTACAGCTGTCTTTCTCCTTTTCCACTCGGTGTTCAGATTCACTTTTCTACCACTTCACTTTCTGAGTTTTGCTTCACAAAGTTAACTGTTAAAAATAAGCATCCTAAATTAATTCCCTGTGTGGCACTCATAAAATTATCTAAAAGATGTTTGCAGTGATCTCTGTGGCTCTTGCCTTGATAGAACTTCTGTTTTGTAATTCTGGGGGTCTTTAATTTCCAAAGTAGAAGCTTCTCCAAGAGCTCAACTATTTGCTTCTCTGACAGAGCAAAATTAGAGGAAAATGTTAGGTCCTATTAGTGTGAGCCTTGTGTGGGGTGGAAGTTCTGCACTGAGGACATTGGATCACATCTCTGGGGCTCTCTTGTGTCTGCAAAGTAATCTGCAAAAACTCAATCTGGATGACTCCTAAAACTCAGGGTTTCTTATTGTTTCCTAAAACAGCAAATCCACCTGCTTTCCAAACCAGTTTTCTTTCAGAAGCTGATTAAACTGTAAGCAGAGCTTCCTCTTTTTGAGAGGCACAATGATTGTATTACAGAGGAGGAAATAAAGATGTTAGAGATGGTTCCATTTTGCTGAAATTAAAAGGCTCCTGGCTAAGTTTACAAAGAGGAATGTTCCCTCATGAAAGAGATGCTTGTGCCAAAACCATCTACTGCTGTTTGGCTTCAAACTCTGTTTTATCATTTATGCTCTGTTTTCTGCTGCTGCTCTTCCTTTGTACTGTCAGCTCATCCTCTTTCATGAGCTGACTATAAGGCTCAGAGATCTTGTTAGGAACATAAAATCTTGTATAAATTGTCAGCAGTAAAATATTGTTTATTTAACCATGGAAGTTCTATAGCAAAACTAGTCCAGCAGTAACACACTTGAGAAATTTTTAAAGACCATTACCCTCTCTCACTTAGAATGGCTGCATCTTTCTTGCCTTTTTTTTTGGCTGTATCTCACAAGTTAGGAAATGGAAGATAAGCAAACACATGTTTTTGACTGCAGGTGTTCAAAATTAGTTTCTGGTTATTGTAGCTCTGAAAGCACCTATTCACTTACAACTTGGCTAACAAAAATTACATAGCAGAGCCACTTAATTCCTGTAGCCAAAAATTGCTTTGAAAACCAAAAGGTTCTGGTGTGCAGTGATTTTATTGAAACACCTCTAATGTTGTGCTCAGGTGTGCAAACTCAGTTATGTTCTGAGAGACTGAATTCCCCCTGCCCTGCC
This sequence comes from Heliangelus exortis, assembly GCF_036169615.1. NCBI lineage: Eukaryota > Metazoa > Chordata > Aves > Apodiformes > Trochilidae > Heliangelus > Heliangelus exortis. The sequence continues at coordinate 18,844,323 of NC_092433.1, read as the reverse complement.
TGAGCTGTCCCCATGAACAGCAGCAAGGGAAGGATGAGCTCCAGAGCAGAGGGGGACGAGGTGGCAGAAGAAGCAGTGTTAGGAAATCTCTCCTGGAGCAGGAGCTGGAGCCAGTCCCTCTATTTATGGAGCCCAACATTGCACCAAACCAGTGAGCACAGGTTAGAAGTGAGAACTGCTGAGTGGATTTGCTTTCCAGGTCCCTTCAGGGAGTCATCAGACTGTGGTTTTTAAGGACTATCCCTAATACCTCATCTGCTTTGCCTCTGGGTAAAGCACAAGCTTACAAATTCCAGATCCTCTGTAAGGAAATTGGAGAAAACTGGCTTGCCTAGAGTGCCATAAGTCATTTTTCTCCCCAGATCAGGTCTATTCAGCAACTTGTAGTCCTTAACTATCAATTATTTAAGGGCAGATGTAGCAAAACTATTCTCATGTGTCCTTAGCATAAGAACCATAAGGCAAAATACAATAAAAGAGTCATAAGACAGTAAAGAGAGTCCCAAGATGGAGGAGTCCAGGTAGTTCATAAAAGCACAATGGAATTCATAAATCATACTTAGACAAGTTCCCCCAATTCACCACCCAGCCAAACACTGCTAAATGAGATTTTTATATTGGCCTGGGAGACTGATGTTTGTGGTTTCAAAGAATGTTGCATGTTCTCTCACTACTGACCTGAATACTTTATTAATAATGAATCCTGCAAGAATCCTTGATGGTTGTGGGGTTGTTGTTGCTTCTCTTAGAAATGAACATTGATTTCAACCAGATTAGGTGTTTCTAGGACAGACAGAGAGGGCTCAGCCTGAATTTGGGGAGATTATTTTTGCTTGTATTGGGAGTAACTCAGGACTGGCTCTGATCTGAACTGAGAGGAGGAATAGAACATGGTATATTAATATACTATATTAATACAGTATGGTTTGGATAAGTTAATGAACTCCTCCAAAAATACTTAAATCTCCCTCTAGAGTGATAGCCAAGCATTTTGGTGTTCAGGAGAGAAGGTTAATGCAAAGTATTGATAATTTCTCCCTAGTGTGGGCATGCAAGGGTGAGAGAGCTTGCAAAACACAAGTGTGAAGGGATGCCTGGACTCCTGAGGTCCATGCAGCTCAGCCTGGGGAAGGTGGGAAGGTGTAAATATATCCAAGCAGAGCCTCTTCCTGCTTTGCTGGGAGGTGGCATCAGGTCACAGCAAATTGGCTGACCTAGAAGAGAAACATATGCCAGGAGTGGGAAAGTGAGAATTCCCAGTGCCCATGTCTGGGAAATCATTCTCCAGCCCTGGGAGTCTGCAAGTAGAATTTCCATTTGTTATCCCTGACAGCTGTGGCCATAACTCAATGCAAAGTGTAATGAATTAAAAAGTGTGTACCAGTGCAAGAGGGCCTTTAGCATCCTTGTGGGTAAAGAGCTGGGGCTGTTCCTTCCTCTGGAAAAAGGCAGAAAAAGGAGAGAAGAGGAGATGGAGAAAATGGAGCTGCACAGAAGTCTATTGTAAAAGGGGGTAAGGACAAGAGAGTTGCCTTCTTTAGCAGACTTTCTTCCCTGCAGACCAATTCCTTCAGTTTTCTCAGTAACAGTCTCACTGAATGTGTTTGGGATTCTTTGGGAGCAGGGAAGGAAATTGTTGAAGAGCTTTGCACTTGGAAGGTGTTTTCCCTGGAAAGCAACAGTTCCATCTCTGCAACCAGCAGAATCTGTGTGGCTACAAGGAGTCTGTTTTACTGCAAATTTCCTTCTCTTTTAGCAGCACTTCTCTCTCTTATTCATTCCTGTTTCCAGATGGAGTTAGCTCTGATTCAGTGAGTTTTACTCAGCTCTTGGCTGTGAAATCACTTTATTTTCTTGCAGTATATATCTCCCACGAGGAGCAGAAGGGTGCAGGGGCTCTTGACAGTCTCTAACTTGTAAGGCTTTGCAAAGCTCACCTGGGTTTGCTTTGTGCCTTGCTCTCTAAATCTTCTCAACTGAGAAAGGAAATTCATCAGACATCCTGAAGGCATCTGCAGAGAGAGAGGACAGTGCCACCAGTGTTAGGTTTGGGAGGGAGTGTTACACCAGGAAAGGGTGGAGGACCTGGCCTTGAGATCCTTCCATTACCCTGACTAAACCTGGGAATTACCCCTCGTGTGCCATGCACACTGTCATGCTGAAAAAAAAAAAAAAAAAAAAAAAAAAAAAAAAAAAAAAAAAAAAAAAAACCTGAAAGAATTTTGTAAATAAACATGAAAGCATGGCCAAGGTCTTCTGGTGTAATTTATTGTGAGCCTGATGTAAGCCTGCAAGGTATATTTATGATATACTCCACTCACTGTTTCATTCATCCTGAGCCAAGCCCTTCAGTTAAAAGCCAAGTTCCCAGCTGGTGTAACTGGACAAGGAGGGAAAAGCTCAGTTTTCCTGAGGTGGCTGCTGAAGCTGTGAATGAGGCAGAGCTTCCTTTCATCCCTGGCTTCATCCCTGGCTAGGAACATGCACATGAATTCTTCAGAGGTGAAACTACTGATCAGGTTGTCACTGCCTGGCTTCTGTCTGCTGGTGGTTTCTGTATCCTTGCTGCTCCTGGCCCAGCTTTCTCATCCCTCTCAGTCAGTAAAGGGCAAGGATTCTGCTGGTTTGAGTAGGGGACTGCACCCCGTGGGCTGCTCTCCCTCTTCGAGTGGCTCATACTGATGAAATGCTTTGCTCAAGAAACTCCAAAGAGGGAGGCAAAGGAAAATCCTGGCTTAAAGTTATGATTCCTTAAAGAGCAATGGGTGCAGAATGTGCAGTTAAGCTGAGGATGTGATAGAGGTATAATGTTGTGGTTTCTTTTTTTTTTTTTTTTTCATGAAACGAAATTAACTACCAAGTGCCATCATTTGAAGACTATGAACCAGTGTAACCTATAAAACATTTACTGAGAATCTAAATTTTCTTTTAGATATCTCGGCGAAAGGCATAAGCATAAAAGTGAAATCAGATGCTTTAGGATTTATGAATGTAAAGATTTTTTTTTTTTTTCTAGTGACTGTTTTAACAGGCTATTAACATCTTCCCCACAGCAAATATATAACAAAATTGATATTACAGAACTGAGTTGGGATGGTTCCCAGGAGTGTACTTAAATATACCGTAAACATCTAGCACTATTCATCTGCATTATGGACTGTGCATATAAAGTACATCTCTATAAATTCTCCTAAAGCCAATTCTACCAAGTTCCTCAGCAGAATAAAAATTAAAGGTCTGATGCTCTGAAGGGTTGAGTGCTCCTTCTAAATTCCCAGCTCTCAAGTAAAAGGGTGGTTCTTGCTCAGTGCTTTCAGGGCTGCTCACAAAAGAGCAATTTTCCTCCTTGCAAGTGGAGACACCTGAAATCAGTTGTCACTGAGCAGATGATTTGTGTCCTGTTAATTTCTTACATGTCAGACATGAGTGCATCCAATTCATTGCAAACGTGCAAAGGCCATTAAATGTTATTAATAAAAAGGAACTTGAGGAGTGTTCTGCCCAACTTTGCTTTTCCATTTATCTCTCTGCTCCAAGTTCTATTAGTGTGGGCTCCCCACTGTAGATCCTCTTTTAATTGGGTGTGTTTTCTTCATGTCTCATCCTCTAAAAAGGACACAGTAAACTTCTCAATCAGACACCCCTGAACTTAGAAAACAGTGTCTCTTTTTACTTCTTGCTTGAATTTTTAAGAGCATTAAGCTCAGTGGGAGGGACTGTGTTAAAAATGATGCAAAGATCTTGTTTGCATCCCAGGATCATTCAGCATCCATCTCAGCTGGTCCCCTGTGCCTGCTCTGTTTATTCTATTCCATTTTTCTGATCCTAAGAGAAAACAATCTGAGAACAGTAAGCTGTTTGGAATAGGAATGGCTGAGTTGCATCCAAAGTGGCATATTTGTAAAAGAGGATTTGTAGAAAGGGTTTAGCTTTGGCTTAGCCAGTTTTGTAATTTCAAAAGAGTACATTGATATCTGTACAATTAAGACAGGACTTCTTTTGGATGGATGTATTGTGATGTGTTGGTTCCACATTGCATGACTGAAGATTTTGTAAATACAGAACATTTGTGAACAAAATCAGAAAAACTCCAGGCCCTTTGTCTGAAAGTGAATTCTGAATGAAAATCTTTCCCTGTAGCCAAACTAATTCTATTAATTTCTCCAACTGTTTTTCTCTAGTACACTGTTTAATCTGAACACAGACTTCCTCTGAATGACTTGCAGTTCATCTCTGACCCATTGAACAGAGATGAATTCACAGAGTGAGTTTTGGGACAAGATTAATTTGATTTGACAGAGTAAATTAGGGATCCAGTCAGCACCAAAGTCTATAAAGTACCCAATGAGGTGCATTTTTTTTGTGTGTGTAGAATAAGTGTAACTATTCTTGCAGTTTATAACAGTGAGAGAAAGACACTACAGCTTAAATAGAAATTGATTTATTCAGTTAGGACAAAGATTGGAGGCTAAAAGCTCAGTATTCAAGAATAAATTGAGATTTATTCTGGGGTTTGAAGTGAAAACACCTGGTATTTAAAATTCAGTGACTTCAGGGAAGTGGTTATAATGAACACACACAAAAGTGGAGTAAGGCATATTGACAGAAAAAAAAAAATGCACCTGGTGGGGAGAGGCAGGAGTAGCACAGCTTCAGGCAGTACCTTTCATCAGCTGTATCCTTTTGTCTGATACAGTGTGGAGTTTTCTCTTAGTGTTCAGCCAACTATGAAAAGGTCAAAAATACCAGAGAAACAAAAGCTTCAACTACTTGTTCTTTCATTCTTTTTGATTTTTCAGTAATGCCAACAGAGTGGTAGAGAACCTTGGCTGTCACAGTGACAATGAGACAAATCACAGCCCCTCACATCCTGATGAGTGTCCTTAAATTAAGACACAGAGAGTGATCAGTGACCAACCAGTGTTGCCAGGTCAGGGTTACCATTGACTTACTAAAATCTTTAGAAAAACTACCAAAAGTCTTCATAGGAGCTTTTGTGAATTTAGCTCATGCAAAAGCACTATTTCAGAAAGGCTTGGGGTGACTTTACTACTTTGGAAAATGACTACCTTGAAAGATTTGTATGAGACTATTCAGTAGAAAAAAGTTGGAACCAGCCACATCCAGTAAAATATTTAAAGTGTTTCTCAAGGTATTGGTGCCACAAGTTGTTTTCTACCTGCAGCTGATGCTTCAGCTGCACCTGTCCCTTTTATCCATATGCAAATATTTGTGCCATTGCCTCAGAGTTTTGTTGTTTTTCAGTCTAAATATTGTGATGTCTGAGTATTCACTGTGGCACAAAAGACCCAAAATTCAGGTGGCAGAAAAATGGAGATAATTGTTCAGATTTGACTGTTCTTCACGCTTAGAGAATTCCTGAGGAAATGAAATTTCAAGTGGCAGCCATTACATGTGATTGGATTGAATTTCTTCTATTCAAAGTATTCAGGTGTTTTATTTTGGCAGGGATTATGCTCAGACACCACAGTGCTCTGACTCAAGTTTCACACTCCTCTGTTCTCATTCTGGGAAGTAATGAGAGCTGAAAATGGGTGAAAGGCTGGGTAGCCTCATGGCCTTCAGACCTATTTAACAGATGTAGAAGCTCCAGAGAAACCTGGTGAAGTTTCTGTCCACCACTCCTGCTCTACAGCTAACATGGAGACAGCTTCTGAAGCACTTGGGTTTGCCCTTCAGTTTGCCCTGTGGATCATTTCTGAAAAACCTGAGAGATAACCTCACTTTGTGATATCGACCTGGACCAAAGTGGCATTAATATCACACTTCAACAGCCTGCATTGATCACTCCCCATTTCCCTTAAACAATATTTTTGTAATTTCAGATTACAGGTTGGTAACCAGAAATAGATTGCTCTCAGACAAATTCATCTATTTGCAACATGAGTTGCAACCAGTCTGGCAGAGAAAGACAAGATGAATTTTAGCAGCTGGCTTGGAGTGTGTGGGCCTCGTTTTCCCCTCCTTCCTGTCTCAGTGCAGTTGTGGAACAGGGTTGGGGAACTGCTTCAAGGTCACTAAATGAGTTACTTCTGAAAGGTAATGAAGGATTTGCTCCTTCCACCCTACAACCTTTATGTACTGAACCTGATGCTGAAGTGCTCTGCAGTGATTTGAGGCTGGAGGGGGATTTAAGCTTAACATTGTCCAGAGGGATTATTCCTTCCTAACCATTTTATCCCTAATCTCTCACTTGCTCCCTCAAATCGAGGCCCACAGCAGATCTGTGGGGACTCAAGGTGATGCTCTGGCTTGTTCTTTTTCCAAAGACCTTGATGTCTCCTGTCTCTGCTCTTGGGGACAACTGGACAGCTGAGAGAAAATGTTTACTGACTCACTCTGAACATCCATACGGGGCAAAGCTGCTGCATCAGCCACAGCTTGACCAGCAGTGAGTGGAGGAAGGACACAACTGGTGAAAATAACTGTTATTTATTTGATTTAGATTTGGAGACAAAGACCTTGATGAAATTCCATTTTATAACAAAACAAAAAACGTGGAGTTTGGGGGTTTTGTTAAGTATTTCACCTTGGTATATGCCACATTAGATTGAAATCCAGTACTATTCCCACTCAGAAAAATCTCCAGTTCTCCCCAATTTTCTGAACTCTGTGATACATCAAATCTTAACTTCCTAAAAATACAGTAAGACAACATAATACAGCTGTGTTTTCATTTCCAGTTCCCTATCTGTGATCTTTTCAGGTGCTAACACACCTTTTCCTCTGGTATCTTATTGCAGTGCAGTCTTTTAATATATTAATCTTCATAACAGTCAGGGATTATCTTTATTTTTCAGATAAAGATTTTTTCAGATATTTTTCAGATATTTTCAGTTATTTTTCAGATATTTTTCTCTACCACTCTGTTGGCATTACTGAAAAATCAAAAAAGTCCATGGAAGCACAAAAGCTTCAGAGCTAAATTTGAGAAATAGGAATGCACCTAAAACTAAAGATTTGTCAAGCAGACATTTCAGAGAAGCTGAGGTGCAGAATGCCTGCCTGGAGCACTGTCAGGTTATTTGCATAGCTGGTTGCATGGCTATCTCTAATTATTTAGCTTTTATTACTCAAACAAACCCACTGATGCACAAGGAGTTAATCAGGGAGCTGCTTTTGGAAGTCCTACTGAGGACCTTTCTGCATTTTTAGTGTCAGGTTTAGATGATTACATACCTTGACTAAAGGGGAGAGAATCAAACTTGTTATAATATGTGGAAGAAATTAAACTTCTCTGAAAATATGCACCTGAATTCTTGATGTGCTCTATCTTAAAATTATGGTTCAGATTATTTTTCCAGAGTTCTAAATGGTTTCAGAGGAAAATAATAGGAATACTGACTGGCAAATAGAAAGGCATATTAACAGTAACAGTAAAGCTTCTAGACTCTGGACTCAGGAGTTATTTATTGTTTATCTCTTACAAACAGGGTTGCTTTAAAAGCACATTGATTGATAAGGTGTATTCCAAAGGTATTTTATTAAATGCCAGTTAAACTCATAATTGTTCTTGTTAGATTTTATGCTTTGAAAAGACTACTTTTTCATTATTTCTTGTAAGATTTACCACTGATTTCATGGCAAAAATAATTAGTTATCTTCTGCTCTTAATGAGCTTCAATAAAGTCTTTGAAATGATATCAAGATCGAATGGGCTTAATTTCATCAAAGTGAATTATAATGCTTTCCATAAGGAATTATAAATCCTACAAGCATGTTACTGATTTTCAGAATGGCTGCATTGTGAGTCCAAGACAACATGTTAAATCTTTAATTACAAACTGGTTTATAACACTAATAACTACCTCATTTCACTGGGAGTGCCTTCTAAGATTGTTGTTTTGCAGTGTCATAATATGCTTCATCCTTATTTCACTGAATAAATTCTGGGAGTTATGTTCTCCTTAGGTATTCACCACAGTAAAGCCTGAACTGGGGCTCAGAACAGCACAAAACTTCACCTTACATTGCTTTTAAACACCTGCACAAGCTGCATTATCTTGACATAATTTCTGAAGAAAAAGGGACATTTTTATGGATAATTTAAAAGCTTTTAGCCAACAGCAGAAGCAGATATCTGGTTTACCACTGCTTTACCAATGAAGTTTGGGGTTTAGCTGTTAATGTGACTTTTTCTAGCCATGGAATATCAAATCAGAGATGGGCTGCACAGCTTTGTCCCAACTTCTCCTTTTCAAGACTTGGTTGGTACCTTCTACCTCCTGTCTGGGTGTTCTCCTGCCTCTCTGCTGGAAGTTTTCTGCAGGAAAGGGAAGGTTTGCTGCAGGAAAGCAGCAGTTTTGGGTCCTGTGTGCCCAGGAGTGGGCAGAGTGGGGACTGAGCAGAGCAAATCCCCTGCACTGTCAGGGCTTGTGAGTCTTTGCTCAAGTGTCTGCTTCCCTTGTAGTGTCAGTGGATGTGGACAAAGCATTTGTTGGTCTTGAGGGATCATGGTAAGGACAGAGATTAATGGTGATGGTTGCCAGATCAAAAGTGGGAACTATATTTGGCTTTAGAAATTCAATGAAAGGTCAACAGGCAAGCTTGTGGATGCTTTGTCAGCATAATGTGAGTAGCCAGATCAAAACTGTAATAATTTTTAAAGGTGTTTCCAGTTGCAATACTAGAAAAAAAACCCCTGTAAATGTAGCATGTGAGAATTGTTACTTGTCTGCCTGAAAAGTCATGATAATATTTTGCTGATGGAGGGAGGCAGGCTGAGCTCATTAACCTGCTGTAATCCCTTCATGCCATTAATCACAGTGTCAGTCACTCTGTCAGGCATCAGCTTTTTCCAAGCAGATAACTGTCCATCATCTCCATGCTCTAACAGACAACTTACCCTTTGGAATGGCAAAGATTGTTTGATGTCTCCTTTTTTTTTTTTTTTCCTAAGACTCCAATGCCACAAAGAGATGTGGGGTGAGATCTGCAAGGCCTCTTGTCCTTGGAACAACTCTTTCATAGTTTGCCTGTTGCTTTCTGGAACTGATCTAAAAATCTGTCATGGATTTGTCCTTCCCACACTTGGTGCTGTGTCAATGACCATCCATGGATTCATCTGCCCCTGAGCAGAGCCTTGGCCCAACTTTAATGTCACCAGCTTTGCTAAAACCTTCTTGTGGAGCTCAGAATATTTATATGGACAACTTGCAATACTCCCACTATTCCCAGTTTGTTGATAAAGGACTCCAAGACTGAGCACACCTTCTGGCATATAAGCCATTTAATTCTATTTTTGATTCATTTAAGGTTTTGATCTAAAACCCATGTTCAAACCATCCTTAGTGGCCAAAATACAGAACAGTGATCACTGTTTGGATCATGCTGCCCTTTATCTGATTGCAGACCAGAGTGATGACAAACCCCCCATGTTATCATGGTAGTAATTAACAAAAATGCATACATACAATTTTGTTACCTTTATTTACCCAAATGATTGGTGTGAAGGCTTCTGACACGCTTGGCTTTTTAATCTGTGTTCAATTAGGCAGAAATCACCAAATAAATCCCCAGCTAAAGATGAGAGAAAGGTGATAAATGAAGTTATCTTTCCATTTCCAGCCTCTCATATGCCCTGCAGAATGAGTAAGAGTCTGGGATTTTGCCTTGATGACTGTAGTCAGAAGCAGAGCTGAAGAGGAGCTTTGGTAAACAGGTTTTTTCCTTCTTCCTGTAGATATTCATTCCTAAAAATACACATCTTCCTGGACTTGTTTGCTCCAAGATTTACCAAAATCCCTCTTGAAAGTCATTGTAAAGGTGAAGAACTTACTGCTAGAAGTCTGTTTTCCCTAAATTAAAAAAAAAAATACCAGGAAATCCTTGCAGGCAGTGCAGGAGGATGCAGGCAGTGTGTCATCCATGTGATGGATGATCCAGGATGGGTCCAGCTTCAAAAATCAATAACTGGGCACCAATCCCTGAAACCCCAGGGACTGGGAATCTACCAAAACTTGCAAATACTTTTAAATCTTTTTGCTCCATGGGAGTAGCTGCCAGGTTTGGTTTTTTTTAAAACCAACAAATCATTTTTTTTCTTTTCTGGCTGAGCCAGTCAGGAGTTTAAGAAGTAAACTTAAAACTGATGTCATCTCACTTTGCAGGTAGCTCCACTTCTCCTTGCTGAACAGAACTTTCTAATTAATTTTATCATTTATGGGGTTAAAATACTCCAGCTGTTTAGGCTGAAATAGTCCTGTAGAAAATGAGTCCCTTTTTACAAGCAGAAGGATAACAGATCAGTAAACTGCAAAATGCTGTGGTTCTTATCTCTGCTATGGGGAATTGGCCAAATAATCAGGTGGAAAAAATAATTTCCTCAGAATATATTTTGGGGAGTGGGAGCAGCTCTCTCTGAGTATCCACCAAGCAAGGAGATAAACATTACACTCCTGGAGTGGCTCCAAAGCTTCTGGATTGTTTTATTTACACCTGATATTAAGGTGCTCAGTGGAGAGCTCTGAGCTCCACTGAAACTTCTGTAATTAATTGCTTCTCCCTTAGCACCCAAGTTAAAGCACTGGGAAGAAAAGGCATTTAGAGGTGTTCTGGGTTTTTTTGAAAAAGGCAGGATTCTCACACAGGCTGCTGCTGCCTACCTTTGCTCCCTATTCTCCCTTGGGAGAATCAAACACTCATTTTTTTGAGTTATTAAATGACAGGATGTAACAACAGATGATTCTGAACTGGAATTTCCTTCTATTTAGCTTCCCAAATTTGAAGGCATCCTGATTTTAGGCTTTTATTCTGTTATGACATATTGATATACATCATGTTATTCTCCCTGAGGTATTACAGCTCTGGAAATTCTACATATAACAACCATAAATACCATTATTTATTACTTTATGACTATTTATGATTTATTACATTATAAGGTAATACCTCAAATCTAAAAAACACTTAAATATGCATGGGGTTTATTTTCCCCCCTTTGCTAGTAGGAAAGTTGAGCAACAGACAATTTGTTTCCTGGAACAGGAGCCAAGATCTCGTTCCCAAGGGCAGATTCAGGTACCTAAGAACATTTCTGGGGTGGCAGGGATGGGTCTGTAAAGACAGAGTTAGTCCAGGCAGAGGTTGCCAAGGCACCAAAAGGAGAGTGGTGTATGTGGTACTCTGGTTCACTTCTTTGTTTTTTGGAATCCAAGATAAAATACGAATGACAACATTATTTCTGACATGAGCAGTCACAAAAAAGCTTAATTCTGTGTTCACTCCATTTAACACAGTTCCTGAATGTGTGTGTTAGGAGCTTTATATTCCCTGGAAAGTTGGAAGTGAAGAGGATTCTCCTGAGATGGTGCCCATGTTGAGTCTTTGGATGGTTGGGACCCACGTCCAAGAATGCCTGTGAACTGTGGCAGCTCTTCTGGGTGACTTTCTTGACTTTTTAATTTCTTTATTTTTTTCCTGGTAAACTGGAAACCCATGACCTGCCCACCCCAGACTGTGACCCCCCACATATCCAGTAGGGCTGTAGATCCTCTTCAGAGGTCTGTGTATTTAAAGTTAGACTCAAAAGAAAGCTGTACAGTACTTATTAAAAATAATTCTGTTCTTTCTTTTGGCCCTACACCATAGTACAAGTAGCAACCAAGTAATAATAATGCTTTCAGGCTCAGAATTATAGCTCATAAAACCTTCAGGGAGACTTGCAGCCTGCCACAGGATAACCTCCTGATCAGCAGCATATAAATGTTGGGCATTTAGAAAAATAATCACAACACTGATCCCCAGCATAACAACAATTAGCCTGTTCCCTGGCTCTCTGCACACTGTGGTACCTACAGACAACTCATTTTCAATAAGGCAGGGGGGGTACAATGACTGAAGCTTTGTAGAAGCAACACAACTGATCAATAATGCCAGCAGAAGCAATCACTTCCATTGACTTCAGGAGGTAATTTGTGTTCATCTGGCAGTGCAGCTGCACATGAAGGGGGGGCAGCAGCAAGCAGATAAAAGTGGCAGCACATCAATTGCTGCTGCTGGTTGGGGCCAATTACTGGAATTAAAATAACCTTTGTCAGACTGCAGCAAGATTAGCTGTTGACCCTGCTGGCCTAATACACTTGCTATTATACTTATTATATATCATATATATTATATATTGTACTTATTATCATCAGTCCCTTTTCCTGCCTTTGCTGCCCATTCCCTGTAATTGAAGGCACCCATTCTTGGGGGGGATTATTTCATTCTGGGGGTATGAAAGGTACCAAGATCTTTCTGCTAACAGAGCTGGAGGATGTTAGTGCACAGAGTAAAAGGGAATTCAGCTCAAGATTTAGTGAATAAAAGAGGAAGGCCACTACAAGGCTCTACATTGAATAGCTACAGTGAAATATAAAAGCTTGAATAATCTCTGTATTAAATGAGACTTCATTAATCTATTGTGCATAATTTTTCTGTTAGAAATGTGGTTTGTTAGGGGTTATTTTCTGCTCTAATGTGTCTACTGATGTGCACCAAACTGTTGAAACAGAGCTCAAAACATTTGAAAGCCTTCAGAACCAGTGTCAACCCAAGCTCCATCTGATGGTTCTGTAATGAGGAAGCTGATGCTAATGAGATCCCTCTGGGACCTCCTGGGGACACAGGGCTTTGCCAGCCTCTATTCAGAGCCCTGCCTTGCACCTAATGACTTGACAGTGGTGGTCTAGAATGAACCAAGCCTCCTAAAAATGCCTGTATGTTGGAAGTTTTAATTACATGATTATTCCCAATTTGCAGGAAACTACATTGTCTGATTGCCAGAGGTGCACATCAGCCCTGGCACGTGGTCACACTCTGGTTGTCATCACACTTGTAGGGACAGCCAGGCCAATGCTGATCCTCAAAAAACCCTCTGAATTGCCACAGTTAAAAGGATTTCTTGGGAAATTTCACTGAGGATGAACTACCTCAAATCCCTTTTTGTAGAACACACAGAAGTTTGTTCTCCCATCTAATTGGATAGCACAAGCTCTATAGCTGAACTGGAGAAGGAGCCTAACTCTGAAATAAGGGTTCCAAAGCAACTTTCAAACAAGTTTTTACCCAGAAACTGTAGGAGTATTTGTGATGTAGATCTCATTGCCTGGAAACTGAGCTCATCCCAAGAGAGATGACACTTTCAGAGGTGAAGAGCAAATGTGGACTCTATGACTATTCTGAAATCCTCTTTGCAACCTTTCTCCTCCTTCCCTGAATTGCAGGTCACCTCGTGAGTGACCTTGCATGGTCTGTAGCTGGAAGGTCAAGTGGCAATTGTCAGGCTTCAAGTGGATTTCATATGAATTTTTTTTTCTTTTCCACTGTACAGGGATGTGGAGGAAGCAAACCCAGGATGCAAACAGTAGCAAAAAGGTGTTTGGCTTTTCAAGGAATACTCTTTATCACTTCAGCTTGACAGGAAAGGAGGTAAACAACACTTTCCCTTGTATATAGGATATTCTATCCATTTTATATAGGTGGAAGACACACAGACTCTCAGTCTTCCCCCAGAAGAATCTCACTGATATACAGGAAATCCAAATTCTTGTTAGAGGGCAGACAAGAAGAGTTACAGCAGAGATCTGGGGGATCAGTTTTCTCCCAAGAGGGGAAGATGCCAACTGGGACCAGAGGATATGCAGCAGAAATAAGAAACTCTGAGCCAAGCCTTTGCAGGGAGTAGGAAATGAGCCACCACTGGAAAAATCTGTGAGTGCAAGTACCAGAGATGCTGAGAGCAGGAGTGGGGGCTGAAAACACTTCCCCAAAGGGAGATCCTGTTGAAATAGCATGACATAATATTGTAAGAGGAATAAATCCCCTATGCAAAGCACCCAGCTTTAGGGAGCAGCCAGCTACTGTGTCATTAGGCTTGAGTGAAATGCCTAGTTAGTTCTTGGGGAATTGGAGATGGAATGTCACTGACAGGGAATTTGAAGAGTGGGATTTATTTCCCCTGAAAAAATATATTTCTGCAGAGAGATATTACCACAGCAGGAGTTTAAAAGCCTTTTAGGGAAAAAAAAAAAAAAATCATAGCAAACAATAATTGTTCTTTACACCTCTTGTTTCCTACCTGTTTAAAAAACAACAACAACAACAAACATTTAGTGGGAAATGGAAGTTGTAGTTAATGTTAACATATAGTTAATATTGTGATTTGTGCAAGAAGGTGATGCACTCCTACAAAGCTTATCCTAGAATATTATTGCTTTAACTGGTTTCTCTGGGAAGAAGAGACTGAGCTGTTGAGGGTACATTAATGTATATCCAGTCTGTGAGTCAGGGAGGGCATTACAGACTCAGATGTTCTCTTTATGGGAACTGGCTGACAGAACAGTTATTGAAGAAAAATAAGGAAGATGAAGTATTCAGATCAAGTAGATGAGATTAAGAATACAAGGTCAAATTTTGAGAAATAACTCAAGTCAGGCATTATAAAAATAAAGGGAAAGACATAGAGCATAAAAGTGATTTGAAGGGACAGGATGTTTAAGAGAGGACTGGATGTGTGCTAAGCAGAAACCCAATAAAACAAATTACTCTGGTTATTACTTCCTTCACTACTGCTACAAAGGTAGTTTAGTTCCTCATTACTCATTCCTTGCAGAATTATAATCTATCATAGCCTCATCTTTTCCTTACTCCTTTGGGAGTGCAGAAAGAAAAACAAATCTATAAGCTATCCCCTCCCCATGTCTCCCAAAGACTATTAGAAAAGCTTCCTTATCCTTCAGAAGAGCAATCAATAATAAACATCTTTTACTTTGCCAATGATTGATTCTTCCTCATTTCCCATTACTCATAGAAAAAGGGATGTGGTGGTGTTCTGGTTTTTTGTTTGTTTGGGTTTTTTTGGTTTTTTTTTTTGCTTTGGGTTCTTTTTGTGTTTCTTTTTTATTATTATTTATTTTTTGGTAAGAGATGCTAGATGTATGGCTACCTGAAAAATTAAAGACATCATCACAGTTATTCCTTCTACAGCTTCAACAATAACCTTGAACAGCACAGAAATGCTGCAGGAATGAAAGCTTCTCTTTGAGCTCATCTTCTAAAGCTCTTGAACACTCAGTGCTAGATAAAGATGGCAAGAGCTTAAACCTCTCAGGTAAATGCTTCTTTTACCATATACCACAGAATTTTGTGGTTATTCTATCTGTAGAATTTGCAAGTTGAAGCCCCTAGATACCTTCAAAAGTCTTGGTAAAAACCAAACCAAACCAAACCCCCTGTTGGTTAAAAAGAAGAATATTCACCTTTTTATTCAGAATCTTTTTAGAACCAATAGCAGAGTATCACTCAATACAGAGGAGTCACCTGGCAGCCTGGCTGCTGAAATTAGCTTTGCAAATATCAACCCCATAAACACACAGACAAAAAAGCCTCTCAGATTCATGGTGCTGTTGCTGGAAGTTTTGTCCCTTGGATGGGACAGGAATGTAGAGCTGAAGAGAGCGAGCACCTGTGCTACTGAACGTGGCAGCTCAGGAGTTTTGCACCAGCTGTTTAGTTTAAAAAGCTTTGTTGTGTTTCTTCCCTGGAACAGATGCACATCTCTGCTTCGATTTATACCAACTGTGCTAGCATGGGATTCTGTGAGAAAGTGTTTTTAGTAAAAATAGACATTTTCAGTAAAAACAGACATTTTCTTTGATTGCTTCATGGGCTGCAGAAAGGATGAAGGCTGAGGCAAGGCTCTGTTTCCCATGTTGCAGCTTCCTGTGCTGATGCAGGCAGGGCAATCACACAAAGTGCTTCTCTTTGCATTGTCTCTGCTTTCCAGAAAAGGGGAAATAACTGATTACAGGGCCCTAATTCTCCAGCTCTGGAGGAGGTCAGGGCCATTCTGCACAAAGGATCTGGAGAAAAATAACAACCTTGTCAGAGGAGGCACAAACTAATCTAGAAATTTTGCTGTTCACTAGCAATGGCTCTCTCTGAAACTCAGGGAAATGAAGCTTTATTTGCAAATAAATTCCTAGAGATGTGAAAGGTCAGAACTTGTATTTTAAATAGGTTTGTTCCCTTCTTGGTTAATTCCAGGCTATGATCTTTGGGGCCAGCTTGGGTCACCTTGCTCAGCACGGAAGAGCAGGCTCTTCCTTTCCTGTTGTGCAGGCAGCAGAGTGGCTCTAATGCCCTGGGTTTAATAGGGTGAGCAGACTTTCTGTAATAGAGAATAATGGAACAGTTTAAATCTACTAATATATTTGTTACTTTATCAAGCAGAGCACACCATGCTCTGCATGTGGCAACCAATTAGCCTCAGTTAATTTTAGCATGGAATACAGATGGCGTTTCCTTGGAAAGATGGAGTTTATGTATCAACTCTGCAAACTTCTCACATTCTCTGTCAGGTTTCTGGAGCCTGGAGGAGAGGAGCTCATGGACAAGGAGCAGCTGGCACAGGCTGAATCCAGGAATGCTGGAAGTGGCATTGTTCAGACAGGAAAAGTGCTTTAAATCAGCAGCCAGACCTCTTGTGCCCAGTCCCTGTCCCTGGATGCCATCAGGTTAGTTGGATTCCATCTCACCTGCTGCTCAGCTCTCAGCTTTACCTCTGCTTTTTGATGGGGTCACAATGATCCACAAATTTGTCATCTCCAGCCTGCATCACTGACACTCATGAATTCCCAGATTTCATTTATTCCTCTTTGATTGCAGTGCCAGGCTCCACACACAAGGCATGGGCATGTGTCTGAGGAGCAATGTAGCTGCTCAGTTAGGCTCTTCATAAGACTTTGAGGTAATTCTGTGTCACCAGTGGTAAGGGCTGTAACAGGATTTGGAAATCCCTCTTTGAGCACCTTGGGTCTGAAACAGAATAATAAAGGGCTGAGGGAACATAAGCAGTGGGATCCAGTCGACTGCACCACATTTTAAGAGGACAGAAGAACACTCTTGCTCTGAGTCCTGGAAGAATCTGCAGTTCCATGTTTAAGTGCTCCCTGTGTAGACTCTTGCAAGGCCAGGAATAGGATTTTAAGCTTTAATGGCTAAATGGAGATAGGATAAGAGTTCCTCCAGCCTGCTTTGCCCCCTGCTCCCCTCTTCTGAAGATCTAAGGTGTGGAAGCTGAAATGATCCCCCAGCTCCCCAGTAGGTATCAGTTGTTATGCTGTAGGACAAGTCATGCCTATAGAAGACAGGTATTTGACAGCAATAATAATTATTTTTAATTTCCATTTCAGTAGTCAGGTTATTACACATATAAAACTTCAATTATAATTTTAAAAGGCTATTTGGATGTGTTCCAGCCTGCACTGGAAGAACTGAAATACTCATTGCCCCAGACCAGTGGATGGTTGCTGCAGGCTCTGCTTTCTCTGAAGAAGCAGCAGGAGACAAATTGTGGTATCACTGGTATTTTGGTATCAAATGTTGGTATTGCATGGTTCACAGAAGAATAAATGTCACTACCAAAAGAAAGAGGAAGGGATTTACACCCCCCTGAAGCAGGGTTGTTTAAGTGCAGGAGATGACTTTCTGATGTGGCCTCAGGGATAGATGAAGTAGTTTTTCTTTTATTTATTCACCAGTGTCATTTGTGGTCTTTTTTTTTTTTTTTTTTTTTTTTTTTTTGATATTATAAATACCTCTATCTACACTTTACCTTAGCTGAGATTGGATTGTAATTTGAGATAACAGGATAACAGTGAGACCTTTAAGGCTTAGTGAATCTATATGTGGATATCTCAGCTTTCCAGCACATCCTCCAAAATATCTGATGGACAACAGAGAGTGGAAAGCCTTTTGCCAGGGTAGGGAGGAAGATCTAGGGTGCAGGGAGGTAGAAATTACTTCCAGTGATTGTTGAGGAATTGAAGACTGGGATTCAACAAAATAATTTGGTTTCTACTTGAAACACTTTTATCACAGGGAGTAACATCACAAAGTTTACTTTTTATACCCTAAAATCTAGAGGAAGGGGGAAAAAAAGTGGCTTTTTACTCTGGTTTTGTATATTCAGCAGTACCTCAGTGTACAGACTGCCCTGTGTCTCTCACAGATTTCATAAAATTGATGCTGCAGTTAAATCAAAAGAAAACCACCTTGCAAGTGTTCCCAGGTTGTTGCAAACACCACCATGAATAATTCTTTCATGGAATAAACATTAAGTAATTTAGTACAATTAAGATTTTTTCATGATAGATTTTGGGGCAAGGCGAGAACAGATCTTTGATGTTAAAGAAGGTCAAGAAATTTTAGATGTGATTTGTGAGGAAAACAACTGAGTTTCTAATTTTTTCTTTGTTTTTTGAGTGGAAGACTGGGAAATAGCCACAAGCAAAAGACTTTTCATTTTTGCCTCCAGCATAAGAATATACAAATGATGGATAAACCATCAAAATGAAGGAGATGGAGAATAGATTGTCAAGGCTGTTGCTCTATTTTGCTTTTAATAAGGTACACAACAACTGATGAAGGGCATAACAGATTGGTTTCAGTGCTCACTGAACCCACTTCTCCTCCTGACCAGCACAAATTCCTCCTTCAAAGCCACAGAGAGGAATCCCTTCCAGCTCTGACTCCCCTCCTGACTCTTGCTTTGGGAGAGCCAACTCAGAACAAACCTCTTCCCCCCTGGAATATTTCAGCAAGCAGTGCAGGAAGGAAAACTCCTGCATCATATAATTCTTTAATAATTTCTTTGTTGTCTGGAAGCACACACTCCTTTCACTTACCTCCCATCTCTGCTTTGCAATTAGCAGCTGCTCAGGGGCAATGTTGTGCTCACCTTCCATCCTTCTGACACCTTTTGCCACAGCAGCCTTCTCACTGCAGAAGCTCCCCAGAGGTCTGCACCTCCCTCCCTGCCTTAATTCTGGTGATTTTGGGAGCTTCACAGCCTGTGTCAGCTCTTCAGGAGCACAAAGGGAAGAAATGTGCTTCCTAAAGATTCCATACACTGGTTTCTGTCCCAGTAACTTGCTGAGCAGAAACTATTTGCCTTTGCTGGATTTTTCTTTTCTAATGCTCTGTGGTATGGAATATCTCTTTAGGCCTCAGAATGTGTATTCATATTTCTGAATCATTTTTTATTTAAAATACAATTGAAGAACTGTCCAAGTACTGCAGCTTAGTGAAAGAAATTCAAATTGAAGAATATTAATGTTATCAAAAATTTAAGGATATTTAAAAAAAGAAGCCTCAAGATGGCATTTTTCTCATTGCCAGGAAGTCCCAAAAGGATTGTCTTGACATGGAACTCATTTTGCTAGGTGACCATTAGAAGTTAATTTAGTTGTTTATGACCTTATCATCACTGAGCTGTGACTGTGCTTCATCATTCAAGGTGAGATTGCTTTGAGTTGGAATTTTCCTCCTACTATATAGAATATGGTATTTTTTTATCACTTAGAAGTAGTCAGAAGCAAAGCTGAGATTGCCAAAAAATAGGAGAGGTGCAAATTGCACTTAAAATCCAGTACCACAAGGCTCCCTATCCCATGCACACCCACTGGAGTTCATCTCTTCTAAGTGCCAGCACTAATTTTTGAGTTGCCCAAGTGGCACATTCATCTGTAAAGCACAGCCTAACCCAACTGCACGTGCATTTGCAAGGTTTCCATTTAAAGGTATAAAATTCCTATTATTCACAGCAGCACAAGTTTACATATCAGTACCTGCCCTCTTCAACCTGCAGTTTTAGGAGCAAATATCATTCACTTATTTAAAAACAGTAGAGATTTAAGGGATTCTCTTAGTGCATGTGATGTCTTCTGAGGAAATATTATGCCCTCCACTGACAGCAAAGATGTAAAAGAGCTTTTTGTTGAAAGTACTCATTGGCAGGGCTGTGAAAGCTGAAAGTAATCCTCCTCTATGCAGGTCATAATGTGCTCTTTGTACTACAAACAAGCTGCTCAAAGATGGGCTAAGTAGGATCAGTTTTAAAACACAAATATATATTATTACACATTATATATTATATATTATATATTACATATTATATATTACATATTATATATTACATGTTATATATTACATATTATATATTACATATTACATATTAAAATATGTATATCCATTAATGACCAGACCAGTTAACCATTCCAGACTACTCCCCTGTGTAACTGGAGAGCAGATTTTTTTCACTTTTTACAATGAGATAATTCTTGAAGGAAAGTATGAATTGAAAATTCTCATAGACAAGCATACCATGAAAATCCTTTTCTTTATACCAGTGAGAAATACATAGTAGTATTTTTATGATGTTATATTTTAAAATTAATCTCTGTTTAATAATGGAATAATTCCCTATCAGAAGATGTTTGTGTACTTAGGAGTCTGTGACACACAAGAAGAGGGTTATATGTCAATATGACTCATTAATAAAAATTAACTTGCCTGTGTTTACAAATATAGCCTTTTTTCAGGCATCTGCAAACAATCCCCATATGCCTAGATGGATGTGAACTGTAAGTGTGAACAGAACTGCTTAAGCCTTTACCACCCAAATCACAAGCTTGAAAATTCTGCATTTTAACATTTAATGGAATTGTAGCAGATGGGAAGCTTTTTCTAGTTGGACTTTTTAAGCCATTCCTCTGAAATACACTTTTTCTTTGCTGCTTGGGGTTTTTTCCTACAGATAAAAAGCAAAACTGGATTCTGAGAAACCCAAATCACCAACATTTTTATTTAGAAATATAACAGCAAGCCTTAATGTGAATGCAATCAGGGTTTCCACAGATGTTTTTTCTCAGGGGTAATAATAATGGAAAACTTGGAGCAACTTTCATACCTGTGAGCTGAAGATGTCCTTACAGAAAATCTCTTCAGCTGTGCCACATATTCTTCAGCCCCTCTGCCAAAAGATAAGTGTAAAAAGAAAAGATAAGAGCACAAAGAGGAGGCTTTCTCTGTACAGTCTGAAAAGTGGAATAACATTCCATGTTTGCTCAGGGCCAAATGCAATCCTTGCAGCTTATTCCATCCATCACCCAACCTGGAGACAAAACCCTGCATGGTGAGACAAATCCCTTCTGTATGGGCTGTGTTGATGCCAAGCAGGGACCTATTGTACTTTCTGAATAATTGTTTTTATTTTTTTTTCCTAGTACTCTAAATTCTACCCAAATTGCCACCCTTTGCTTATTTGAATTTAACCCAGTTGAGATTTTTTTCAGATAAGATAAGAAGGACTTCTTTCATATCTCCTCTTCAGGCTTTCTCTCCAAAGGATTCTCCTTCTCCAAAAGAAAAACCAAATGAGACACAAAAAGCTTTGCAGTGTTAGGCCTGATGCATTTGGCATCTGTAATAATTACCTTCTTCCCATTTGCTATAAAGGAATGAGCCAAGAATATCCAGGTTTTTTTCTAGGGGGTAGATTATCCTCTGCTGGAGTAATTTCAGAGGCAATCCAATTACTAATAAATATCCTCAACACAAAGCTGAGCAGTTTTGTGCTGGAGTGACTGCTCTCACCTACCCCCAGGCTGAGTCTCTGTGCTCTTCCAAAAGTGAGGTCACTGGCAGGAAAGTTGTTTTTGCTGGAATTAGACAAATGCAGGTGGTAACCAGAGGTAATTATCTACCAGTATGAATACTAAATATCCTAAAGGATGTCTGAGCAGTTTCCTAATCTGCTTGGGAACAAGTAGCACCTGTAAAGAAACATTTCACTTGAAAATGGAAGAAGTTTAGGGGAGCTCAGCACGTGGCCTCATCCCAGAACTCCTTTTATATTGGATTTGAGCAGGAAAAGTGGGAGACACCAGCTGAGCAGTGGGTTCCCTTCTCCACCCACCCTCCCTCTCCCTGTTTGAATCCATCTGCTGCCTTTTCTTGTCTCTTTGGCTTTTGGTGCTCCTTGTTTGGGGCTTGCTCCTCTCCCCCTGCAGTGTCAGCACTCAAGGGATTGCTGATGTGAAATGATTTTTGTTAAAGCAGTAAAAAAAGAAACCTTGAGCTTAGGTGAACAGAAAGCAGGAACCATTTTATGGTGGAGGTAACTGAAGGATGGATATGCCTCTGAAAATGAAAGACACTTTGAAGTTTCTCACCCTTTGTTGGGAAAAATCTCCCAGTGTTGACTATGAACTTCCCATGCTGCTCCTTTCTGAAAGTCAAGTTTACTGTAGAGTCTTAACCTTCAGTGTTCACCTCTTATATTTGCTGTTGTGCAGCACTGAGTGGTTTCTGGTTGCCAGGTCTGCCTTGGAAATGACTGTATTTTAAGTCTAGACAGTGCTCTGGAAATTCCAGCTGTTTTAGTAACCAAATCTGCTTGGGTGGTGTCAGGAGCCCTTGGAGGCTGAGGGTTAATGCTGGTTGGAGGCAGCAGCTGACCCAACACCTATTCCAGCAGCTTTAGGACTCTTGGTTCCACTCCTGGTTACTCCATCTGCTTGCAGATTCCAGGCCTGCCATCCTTATTCCTTCTGTCAGAAGCACAGGGGGCTTGCTGAGAAATTAAAAATAAAAGGAAGGTGGTGGGGTCCTGGGTGTTCAGTTCAATGCAGGACAGGAACTGCCTGTAGTGCACCCTGGGTGTAGTTGGGAGCTTGTTGTTCCTGTCACCTGGCACTGTCAGGCTGCCTCCTTTGGAAGGAGGGTGCTGATGGATTTGCCATAGGATAATTGGCTGGTGTCTGGCTTGCCAATAGCTAATAATGTGGAAAAAGGTGGGGTTTTCTCCTGTTTTAATTCTTTATTTATATAGGAAAGAGGGGAAAGGATTATTTCAATTCCCTTGGTCTATAAATGAGCAGTCAGACATCTAAATTAGCTTTTGATTTTTAAGAAAATAAATGTTTTGGGGTGTAGAGATGGAAATCCCCAACGAGACAATTTTATTTAATTCTTTATTTATATAGGAAAGAGGGGAAAGGATTATTTCAATTCCCTTGGTCTATAAATGAGCAGTCAGACATCTAAATTAGCTTTTGATTTTTAAGAAAATAAATGTTTTGGGGTGCAGAGATGGAAATCCCCGACGAGACAATTTTAGCCCTTTAATCATATAAATGCACTTTTTTCTTTTCTGTACAGTTCTGCTTAATGAGAGCCCGATTCAAGGCTGAAGCAGTGGCCCTGACACCTGCTTTACAGTTCCCAAAACCACACACAGTCAGAGTAATTATTTTAAAAGAAAGTGTGGTCCATGGTTCTGTGTTGGTAGGAATGAGGAGGCTGGAATCTTGTTGCAATGTCATTGCTTTTGGGGGTTTTTGGTTCTAAATAGGAAACCAAGCCAAAGTTATTGAGCCACAGATCTCTCCTAGAGACACAATCAAACTTTGGGATCTCTGCTTTTTTTTAAAAAAAAAAATATCCTCCTATTAACACCAGTTCCTGGTGCTGGAAGGGAGATGTGCTACCCCCTGAAGGGGAACATAAAGGCACAGGTATTTAAGGCACTTCTGCCTCCTGTTCAAAGGGGCTGGAACTTCAAAAGGGTTCAGTGCTCAAGAGCTCCCACTGTTTTCTAAACCACTCATTTGAAACGTTGTTGAAATCAACAGTGGTTTTTTTTATCCTTGACGTGCTTGGGGTTTGCATTCCATCCATCTGGGAGATGGAACAGGCCCATAATGGTATTAAGTTCATTACTGTAACTCAAAATACATCAGAGATTCAGAGCACACAGCACCTCCAGGGTGGCTGTTGCCAGCACATTAGCTTTTCCCTCTTCTAAGCTGTCAGGTTTTGAGGTGTCCAAAGGAGAGAGGTGACTTAAAAATCCCTGCCTGGCATCAGTCTGACCATGCAGGAGCATCACACTGGGTTCAATCATTTCATGTCCTGTGACAGATACACAGGGGTGCATTTACATTTATACACCTCCCTGGGACAGAGCTGAAGACAATTAAACATTAATAAAGAATCAGGACATCACCCACCTACCCAAGTCACTCAGCAGCCACAACATCTCTAGAAAGTTCCAGTGCTTATCAAGAATAAAGCACCTTTACATTTTCCTGAAAAGCAGAGTTTACTTGTTTATTACAACATGAAATTTGCTTTCCTTCTGGAAGCTTTTGGCCAGGCTGGTGACTGCAGCCCTTTGGGAAGCAGAAACCAGGGTGCAGACTGGTCCAGAGACCCTTTCAACACAGCTCTGGAATTTCTTCCAATCTGGCAAGGTTCCCATTTCCACAGTGAAAGAAATACCTTAAACTGCTTTCCCAAAGCTGTTTGTTTGCATTACAGTGAGGAAAGATGAACTTTATGTCAGTGCCTCTAAAAGTCTGAGAGTGGGAAACAGCTGAATTTGTGTAGTTTAAAATGAACTTTGTTTGCTGGGGTGAAATAAATATTGTTCCAGCACCTTTTAGTGATGGGATGCTCTGAGGTCAGGACCCTAAGAGATCACAGATCAAGAGGGGGGGGGGGAGGGGGGGATACCCTTTTTCCATCTGCAGAGCCAAATGGTGTAGTAATAAATATTAAATGATGCTTCTAGCTAGGAGATGATCTGTATTCCACAACTGTATTCCTTGTATTAAAGAAAGAGAACTTGCATTCCATGATCTTTTATGTGTGCTTTCTTATTTTCAAACTTGATAAAGACAGAAATAGAACTCAGACATGTAGAACTCCTCTGAGTTGATACAGCTTTTAATCTATCTTTGCTAGAATGTAATGATTTAAGATGGAAATAGAAAAGAGAAATGCTCTCATAGTTTGGGACTGAAAATATGCTTTTTATTACAGCTTCCACTGAAGACCAGAAACATGACATTCCTGGAGAATTTTAAACATTTCATATTGAAGAGAAATAAAGAAAAGCTTCACTCAGATGTAAGTCTTTATAGTATTCTGATGCTCCTTAACTGCAAGTATTTTCATGGCTTTGCTCACCTGTGTTTGAGGAGATGATTTTTTTTGCTTATTATTGATTTGTGTGATGTAGGTGTGAAATCTGTGGGGAAAGGACCAAAATGGGGCAGAGACCCCACTGGCTCATCACTGCCAGGGGTCACAGCTTAACCTGTTCCACTGATCCCATACATTGGGAGGTACAGAGAGTATTTAAGGTATTTCTGGCAGTCATTGTGAGCTATTCCTTGTGTGGGGGATTGGGTAACACCACTGTGACAATCCCTGGAAAAGGGAATGGTAGCCCAGGGGAGGAATGCCTGCAGGAGCTGGAGCAGGAAAAGATGGAGAAATAAAATTTCCTCAAGGAATGGGACATGACAGCTGGGGTTCAGAAATCCCTGGTTTGGAGTGAGGGTGGAACCATGCAGCTGTGGGAATATCCCAAATACCTCCAGGTTGTGTTAAGGCATGGCATGGCATGTTGTGGCATGTTTCATGTGTGCTATGGAATGCTTGTTATCTCTGGTATGTTGTAGTATGTTATTTCTTGTTATGTATGTTATGTATATTATATTATGCATGTTATATGTTATGTTATATGTTATATGTTATGTTATATGTTATGTTATATGCTATGTTATGCTGTTTTATGTTATGTTTTATGTTATGTTATGTTATATGTTATGTTATATGTTATATGTTATGTTATATGTTGTTATATGTTATGTTATATGTTATGTTATATGTTATGTTATATGTTATGCTGTTTTATGTTATGTTTTATGTTGTTATGTTTTATGTTTTGTTATGTTTTGTTTTGTTATGTTTTATGTTTTATGTTATGTTATATGTTATGTTATATGTTATGTTATATGTTATGCTGTTTTATGTTATGTTTTATGTTGTTATGTTTTATGTTTTATGTTATGTTTTATGTTATGTTATGTTTTATGTTATGTTGTGTTTTATGTTATGTTATGTTTTATGTTATGTTGTGTTTTATGTTATGTTATGTTTTATGTTATGTTGTGTTTTATGTTATGTTATGTTATGTTGTGTTGTTATGTTATGGTTTATGTTATGTTATGTTATGTTATGTTGTGTTGTTATGTTATGGTTTATGTTATGTTATGTTATGTTATGTTATGTTATGTTATGTTATGTTATGTTATGTTATGTTATACTTGCAGGCCAGGACACTTCTCCATTCAGGTGATCTCTGCTAATCCTTAAGGCCATGCAAAATGTTCTTATGTTTAAACATCTCTTGCTCAGCTGGGCCACACAAATGCTATTTCTGCTTCTTAACACCCCAGGTTCAGAGATCTGGGAGCCTTCACCTGCAGGACATTTGCAGAACCATCTGATTAACATTGCCATTCTCTTGCAGAGAGTAATGCAGATGATCTTCGTGCCTTTAGGTTGCATGGGCTGGCTTGGAGGGTTTCCTTGGCTTCAAAGAGGCACTCCTGGAGCTCAGCTGGCCATTTGCAGGTGGAATGTTTTCCAGTTTGTCAAATGAATTTGAGGCTGGATCCATCTGCCTGCTGTTCCAGGACTGTTAGCAAGTTGCCCTTTCCAGTGATGCTCTTTGGATTCATAGCCCAAGGTGAGGACATGTGCAGCTTCCTGGGAGGCTGCCCCGGGACTGATGGCATTGAATTGGGATTAATTGGAAAATGTTGAAGCACTGCTCATCTGGAACCCAGTTCCTTCCTGCCAGGGAATGGGAAAAGAGTCCTCCAATTAGCTGGTGCTCATTTTCAACCATGTTGGTTAATTAGCTGAATACCAACCAGATGGGAGGTTTGTCAGATTGCTTTCAGAGGCTTGGGCAGTTTCAGGCACTTGGGAATTTGGTTTTTTGTTATTTTCTCCTGGAAGCTGAAGACAGGAGGGGACTTCCCAGTTCTTTGTTCCTTTATGAGAAGGGTTGGGTGCTCATGAGACTTCAGTTTGCAGCACACTGGTTGTAACTCAGATAACTTTGTCATCTGAAACTCTTGTAAATGAGCCAGCTCTGCTCTGTGCCTTCAGGGATGTGAATGAGGGATGAATTCAGTCCTTCAGGTACTGAGGTATCTTTCCTGGAGAATTTATGTCTTCCAGGAAGATGTCTGCCCCTGCCTTGGTGATCTCAGAGGCAGAAGGGGCAGAAGCAAGGAGTGAAGCCCTGCCTCACACACTTAAGATGGGCTGGCGGGGCTTTCCAGGGCACATCTGCAGTAGGGGGGGACATGGTGTGAGTTGTGCAGCCAGCACCATCACTGGAGGAGGATTTGTGGGTTGCAGAGCAAGCCTTGGATAAGGAGCTGAAAATCTAAGTAATCTAAGTTTTCTTGTTCCTATTCCAGCACAGTTCCAGCCTTTTCAGAGAAGCAGGATCTTGGGCTGTGGATACACCCAGGTGAGCCCACATCCTGAACACTGATTCTATGCAAACCAAATGCTCTCCCTTGGCAGCTCCATCCATTCTGTTATGAGGACCCCTGAGAACACTGCTCAGGCTTGGTCCCCATGGCAGGGAGATTCATCTGCAGATTCTTCCCCTGATCCTTTCATTTTTTTTAGACAACTCTATTTGTTATGAACAGATCTTCTGCCCTGCTTCCCCAGACACTTGTCTTTGCATCCCTTAACTCAGGCTCTTCCACGATCCTTCCCTTCCTTTGACATTTCTTTTATTGCTCTCTGGTGCACTGGCTCACACAAACACATGTTCCAACAGTAACATCTTTTTGTAGCACTCATTTTAATTAGTCTTTCCCTTCCCCTGGGATGCCTGTTTGCTCTCAAGCTTTCTGCAGGTGCATATTTTGCACTCAGTGCTTCTCTGCCTTACCTGTGTGATAATGCAGCCACCTCTCCAGGAGCTCCTGAGGATTGTCTGGGTCTCAGGTGAGTGGCCAGGGTGCCCCCCCAGTGTGCAGAATTCTCTGATCTTGGCTGATGAAAATCACAGATGATGGGGAAAAAATATTCTTAATGACAAGGGGAAGATGAAAGCAGTCACTTTTAAAGCTGCTTCTGTGATTTTTGGTATTCAGAGCCCACTTGTTTGAAGGGAAATCAGGGTCTGAGTCCCAGAGATGGCTTTCAAGAACTCCTTTTTTCAAGAACTCCTTTTTTCCAAACCTGTTAAACTACTTTCTCCATTTCTGCTTTTATGAGACAGATAAGGAAGTGGATGATCCAGTGCAAGTAAGCCATTTTATCCATGTTTGCCTGTACTTACAAGGACTAATCACAAGACTAACTGGCAAGGAATTTCTCTTAGCTGTGCTATGAAGACCTGCAGATCTGCTCTCTTGATTCTGCTCTATGGCACTTTCATATTCTGATGATCCTGTGCAGTGTCTTTGATAATCTCATGGCATCCTGTGTTTAGCTGGTAGGCTCCATAAACCTTGACTAATTATTTTTACATTCTACATCTTCTCATTACAGCCTCTTTGCCTGGATCTCTGTGCCATGCTGTTCACAGCAAGTTTTGTGAAACATATCAGATCATCAGCAGTTTTGCTTCTCTAAGCTGTGGAAAATATAAAACCTGGTAATTCTTTCTCAGTTTGCTTTCTAACACCTGGGTATCTTGACTTTGCTTGTGTGAGCTGCATCTTGGCCCATTTAATTAGTCTTCTGGTTGTGTGCTGTAGCTGACAAATAAGCTGTAATCAAAATCTTTATCATAACTGCCCATATCCCCTGGTTCTGTATGTGCCCTGCCAGGGGGTTTCTGTGTAAGCAGATGCTCCCAGTAACCCACGAGTGATGCAGAAGGTTCTGGTTTAGTGGGGAAAAAAACCCCAAGGAAGTGTTTTAGATTTTCAGAGGGACTTGTGCCTGGGTCAGAGAGAGAAAGGACACAACATCCTCTTCCCTGGCCTTGACAAATCTCCTTGTGTTCTGCTCTCATCCGTTCAAAATATTTCAGTAATGAATATTTGGTTCTCTAATCTGAGCACTTCATCCCCCTGGCAGTTCTCCACCATTAGCTCCTCTTTGTGTCAGAGCAAACATAAGCTACTTGTTCTCATTTTGATGACCTTTCCTCACTCAGTTATCTTTCAATTCATTACTGGGATGTTGCCTTCATGGCCCAGTAACACCAGTGGGCATTGCTCATCTTGGAGGCACCAGGTTCAGGCTCTCTGCTGTGGGCAGAGCTCCCCCAGCTGTGCAGCCCCTTCCTTGTCCCCCTCCAAAGTTCAGCTGGGCTTTGCCACCCCCTTCAGAGCCCCCCAGCCCCTCAGCTCACCCAGATGTTTGATTGGTTTGGTCCTTCACAAGAATAAAGGCTCAAAACATCAAGCTCAGTGAGGACCTGAAAGGAAAGTGCCATGGACAAATATCAGAAATAAAAATATCAGAAAAAAAAAATAAAGGCTCAAAACATCAAGCTCAGTGAGGACCTGAAAGGAAAGTACCATGGACAAATATCAGAAAAAAAATATTATTTTTCTGTTCATGGACATGTCTACTAATACATTGCATGCAAAAATCCTCCAGGTTTTGTCTGCTTTTCTCTGGGCTTTGGCCATTCTGGCAGGGAAACCTCTCCCTCTGCAGCACAGGTCTGTCTGTGCTGAGTGGCTTCTGCCACACACAGCTTGATTTTTTTCATTCTTTCATTTACTGACTTAATGAGCTGGGAAATAATTTTGGTGCTCTTCATGCAACTAGCCAAGAAAGTGATTCTTTCATAATTAGCTAATGCCTCTATTTACATGGTTTTTCAACACACTACTGTTAATCAATTACCAGTGGGGGAGGCAGTAAAAGTGCTTTGTGGTGAAAAGTGTTATATACTGATAGCAGTTTAAAATGCTGTTCCCTTTTATGCAGCCACTTATTGTCATGTTACTCTGACATGCTGGAACATGGTGATTACAATGTGATATTCTGTCATATTTTCTTATGCCAGATCCTCATTGATTGCAGCAGGAGTTGGGAAGAAATGAAGTGAGGATTTAGCTTCTGTATGGGAATGTCTGCATTGGAGCAGTGGGGATACAGGGAGATTATAGCTTGATTTGTTCCTAACAGAGCTTGAGTTGTTCCTAAAAGAGAGCAACAATGGACAATATTCCATGCTCCATTGAATTATTTTCTTCATGAAGATAAACAGTGGTTGGAGGCTCTAGGCAGCAGAGCAGTTTGACTTTGTTTTAGTTTTAATTCATATTTTAGTGTTCCATTCTTGCCTGGTGGCATTGAATGCCCTGCTCTGTTCTCATGTTACTTCTGTAAAGAGCTGATGTGCAACCCAAAACCTGAGATGGTAATTTCACAGCCTTCACTGCTGCTCCTCTCACCATTATCCATCACTTCAATTATTACCCTTTCAAGAATGAAGCCTGAAAAGGCCCAGCAGCAGTGCTAACAACAGCTAAAAAGGCAAAAATGCCTTCCTGTAGCACCAGGCAAGGAGCATTGCCCAAGTTTGTCCTCTTGTTACAGGAGGAGAAAACCCTCAGCCCCTCATCCACGTGCACAGTGATGGTGCCACATGGAACAGACCTTGAAAAAGGTATTTACATATCAAATGTCTTCTTATTTCTTGGGCATTTATTTGACTGAATTTTTTGTTTATGCCATCCATGACCAGTCAGTGTGGATTTAGCTGCTGGCCATACAAGTGCTGCTTCTCTTAAATAGACTCAAAAGCTCAGGGAACTCTGCATCTGCTCTTGTTCTTTGAGACACTGTGATTTCTGAGCCTACACTTTTCTGACAAACTAATATGTTAGGACTTATTAATTACCTTTTTAACTACTGATAAACTACCAGAGGAAATAATGTACTTTGGGCTAGACTGGGGTCCAGCAAGGTCATAAAATTTGTTATTAAAAAAAAAAAAAAAAGGTACAATTTTGACATCCTAATGTCTGAAACTGTGTCATACCAGAAATTCTCTGATTTCAGGGGGCTGACTTGCCTGGCTTGCACCAAGGCAGCTTTATCTTAAGCTGCACTCTCTGTACACCTTAATGGAATTTAAAACAGAAAAGTCTGAGAGAAGACAAAGAATTAAATGGTTGTGTCATTAAGACTTCAGTATTTGCACTTTTGGCTTGACTTCCCAACTACTTTGTTTGGCTTTTGCCACTTAGTTACTTATTAAACCTCTCACAAAGCTTTTTCAATATTCCTCCTTTTATTAACTACTGTCACAGAAACTGTATTTAATGCTTTATCTCTTTCCCCATACTATGGCCATGCAACATCAAATTAAGGAAGTGGCAAGGGCAGTGATTTAATTATGAATCTGGAGAAAAACTTTGCAGAACTTCCTTCTAGCACACATAAAGTAATTTTCATGGCTAATATAAATATGTACTGAATCTGCCATTATATTTAAGAGTAACTGAACCTTTTCAGCTTAGCTCTACAATTGTTTATGTTGGAGATAATCTATCCATTTGAAAACCTGGCAAGTGGAAATTACTACACAATAACCCTCCCACAGCCCAAAGCAGCTCTGTGGCTTTTACAAAGACACTGAACAGGCTCCTGTGGGGAAGTAAAAGGGGCTTTTAACTCTTTCTGTGATGAGAATCAATGGGTTCACCTTTGCTGCAGTGTCCACCCACCATTTTGTTCTATTAGGCAATTAGAAGACAGTTTTCTGGGACAAAAGTGTGGATAAAAGGATTAACTTGTGCTTCAGTGATTCTTCATTAATTAATGCAGATGGGATCAGTCTGTGAGGGATGACAAGCAAAGTGCTGACAGACTCTTCACCCAGCAGGAACTTTTGCTTT